>NC_135537.1:118074878-118691190 GCF_045843805.1 Urocitellus parryii | reverse complement strand
AGGATGGAGGAAGTGAAATGCGGCCTGTGATGCGAGGCAGGGGTCAGACAGATGCCCAGGAGTTCTGGCTCAGCACCCGCCACCCTGAGTCAGGAGCAGGGTCAGGCTGACCAGCCTCAACCTGGCCCCAACCCCCTCTGCCCCCACATCCTCACTGCTGGGTGTGAACGTGCATGAGGCTGGTTGGCTTTGCACCTGACACTCAGGGGCTCTCTGGGCCTGCCTCCCCAGACACCATCTCCTATGGCCTCTTCTGGCCACGCCGGGATGGGGGTGGGGGACTCGGGCCTGGCCATGCATGGTGAGGGCGGTGCTCGGGCCTGACGCCCTGTGATATAAACCAACCCAGAATCAGGCCCCTGTGGCCAGCAGGTCCACAGCAGGACAGCATCAGCAAAGTCTCTCTCTCTGCCTCTGTCCCTCAAATCTCTTTGGCCATCAAAGCCTCGCCCTGTGCCTTGGCCCCTTCTTGATCCTGGGGAGGGCACCTCATCTGATCCCCCAGCCCCGCCAAGGCCTCACAGGCCTAAGCTGTGCAAGAGAGCTTTGCCACCCCTGCCCCACCTGCAGTGCAGGACTCTGGTGGAAAGCCCTGGGTAACAGCAATTAAGTCAGAGGCTGCACAACGGCGGCATGGGGTCCCAATGTGGCCTGTAGCTGTGTGGCTGAATGAGGTGACAGCATATAGAAACCAGGACATGTCATGGGAACATCTGACACCTGGTTCCTGAAAAAGTGGGTGACAGGCACCCTGGCTGCATTCCAGTGTGTCACCCTGGCTGAGCTGCTGCCACGACCCAGGAGGTCCAAAGCAGGCTCCCGGCCCTCATCCGCATCGCCTGCCCGGCTGTGCAGAGCATGGGGCAGGGGGGGTGGTGGTGTGTGGGGGGGTTGGTGGCCCTTGCATTATACAAACACGAGTCTTTTTGTGATCCCTCCTCCCAGGTAACATGTTTGCATTTTAAGCAGGGCCTTCAACGCTCTGACCCATGGCAGTGACAAATGGAGGCACTTCAGGCCCCCAGGGAAGGCAGGTGAGGGAGAGTTAGAGGGACGGCAGAGACCAAGGTCACAAAAAAACTCCTGAGAGGTGGGACCTAACGGATGACTGGGCCTCTGCGGGCTTCAGGGCCAAAGGGCTTTTGGTTGACAAGAGTAGAAATCTGCCTACCCTCTCTCCCAGTTCTGCCCTCGGGGAAGAGGTGGACACTGATATTTCCCCTTCTACCTGCCCCTCATGACACTACCTCCTGCTTTCAAACCCACTCCTTGGTCAACCTCCCTCTGAGAAGGTGGGACCAGGTCCAGGAAACCTCCCTGGGACCCAGTCCAGCAGGATCATCCCCTCTTTTTCCCCAAACACTCTACCTTGGATGACATAACCTTGGGTGGGTCTGGTGAAGATACTAGCCCCACACAGGTTCATAGTGAGATGAGTCACGGGAACCCCAGACAGTCTCCTAGAAAGCGCGGGATTGCTAGTCTCCCTCCCCAGAAGCCAGCAAACTCAACACCCTGGCTGCAGCCACACACACATATCCTCAACGCGGCAAACGGACGCCCCAGCGAGCCCCTCTGGGCACTTGAACCAACTTGACTCGATTTTCCTTACTCTCTGACAGTTCTGGCAGCAAAAAGTTATGATCCTCCGTGCACAAAAGACAAGCTGAGGCTCAGAGAAGCAGAAAAAGCCCTTGCTGACGGCCAGAGACCTTGCTTCCGGGTAGGGGCTGGGCACACAGAGCCAGCTCACCCATTTACCTGAGTGTCTGTCACTCCGTGGATCTACCACCATGGTCCTTATAGGGTTGACAAGGAGTTAAGACAAGGTGGCAAAGCATAGTGTGACCAGGTCTGGACTTTTTCCAGACAGGACTTTGCCTATGTGCCCAGGAGTGTGGGTACAGGGTGCCCAGCAGGCCTCAGGGGCACCTGTGGCTGATCTGCAGAATCATCCAATATGGGGGGCGGGGTGTGGGGAGGGAGGCTGGTGAAGATGACATGAGTCAGACCAGAGCCGTTCCAGGCCAGCGAGTCACCCGGCTCCCCATTAAAAAAAAAAAAAAAAGACATTTGCAGCTGCCCAGTGTGGCTTAGATCTCAGAAGGGAACAATCTGAGAGGCCCTGGAAAACGAAAAGGCCTTGTGAGCCCCAGCTTTTCAGGAGTCTGGCTGAGCTGGGGGCTCCTGGTGGGAGTCTAGGGACAGTTGGGGGCTAAGAATGGGCTCTAGGCCTTAAGGTCGGACAACTGAGTCCAGTCTGGCTGCAAGACCTGAAGCGTGTCCCTTCTCTGGGACACTGGAACCACACACACACACACACAGACAGGAAGGAAGGGTTCAAACAACAAGGCCTAGTGCTGGGCACAGAAGTGCAGACCCATGTGGCCGAGATGGCTGCCACCAGGCTCTAAGACCTCAGACTCCACCTGGAGAAGAGTCCTGAAAATTCAAAAGAGGAGCTCAAATCTGATTTGGGCAGATGGCCCCTGGACACCCCGCTGCCTCGTGCCCTCCGAGCCTCTGCCCCCCCTGTGAGCTGGGGGCTCACTCTGGCTGTGCCGTGTGGTGGCCCGGGCCCACCCTGCATCCTCTGGTGTCAGTCTCATTCTCTCCCCGACTGGGGGATGTGAGCAGAAATGGCTCAATCAGGATATAATCGTTTTTAATTAACGTGCGGATCATTTCACAGGCTGATCTCCTTGGAGACCACAGGGAAGATGGTCTTTTAAGATTTTCTTTTCCCTCCCCCAGCCAAAGGCTGTCCCCTGCTTTAAGCCACCCAGCCGCAACCTTGAGAAGAGCACAAGAGCCTGGTGCCTGGATCTCTGGTGGGGCCATTAGGAGGGAAGCGTGTGCTCACACAGACACACACACATACACACACACACACACACACACAAGCTTGGGGCACACCCCCCTGAAATGCACAAGCGGGATCGGAGATGCACCAGACATGTGCATGCACCCCCAACGCAGAGGACAACAGGGAACACCACAGACTCACCTAGACAAACACACAGGCATGTATGCACAGCACATGCCTGAGCTGGGAGACACACACAGACCCCTTAAGAAATATACAAAAGGAAAAAAAAAATCAGAAGCACAAAGACATGCACATATGCACACACAGTCATCCCCCCCAAGACAGAGACACCCAGACACACACACACACACACACACACACACACACACACACACACACATACAGATGAGCACCTGCTTGCAGAGAGACACATCACAGAAATGTCCAAATGCTGACACACTCATAGCAGGGTTTCTCCTAACCTTGACGGCTGGCAAGCCATCAGGGAAAGGAGCAAAAGGACTGTCCTCAGATGGGGACTCAGAGCCACAATTACCCTTGCACCCCACAAATATCCCTAAGCCCCTGAATTGGAGTGCCCTGCCTCCTGTCCCACGGCGGACTCGGAGAACAGAGAAGCCACCACCCCTGGTTTTATGTATGACACCCACTTAAGTCTGGTTCCTTCTGACCCCCAGATGCTGCTCATCTGTCTCCCAAACAGCTGCAGAGCCCAATCCACAGTGTCCAGTCCTGGCCAGCTCTGACGCGCCCCACACCCCTGCTGGAAGTAATGTCACCCAGCGGGGGGGGTGGGGAGGGCATGTTTCTCTCTTCTTTACTTTGACATATCTCTTCTCTTTTCCTACTTTCTCCTTCCCCCACTTTCTTCCTTCCAGCATTTGAATCTCTTTCTGTCTACCTTTCTCCAAGTCCTCCTCTCCTTCCTTCCTTCTCCCCCAGGGGGCCTCCGGGTCCTTCCCCACTCCCCCACGCCACACACACAGGGTCTGTGCCAACACCTGCCCCTGGCTCCTGAACAAGTAAACTGAGGCACAAGAGGCACCACCAGGGTCCCTTGGAAACTGCAGCCCACCCCCCTCTCACTGCATCTACTCTGGGTCCTCAGCTCTTCCCTCTGGAAACGGGGATGGCAAGGGCTGGGGATGGAGGTCAGGTAGAGCCCTGGCCTAACACGCACACTGACCAGGCTTGACCCCCAGCTCCACTAAGAAAGGGGGTGGGGGGAGAAATGGAAAATGGAATGGCAAAGGGAGCTGTGAAAAGAGACAGGAAGCCCATGGGTGGCCCCAGGTCTAAGGACACAGAAGTGCATATGACACAGAATGCCTTGGCACCGCTAAGGATCAGCTGGTGCTTTTCCTCCCTTGAGGTCTCAGTTCCCCTCTCTGTGAAATGGGCATGGTCCAACTAGAGGACCACCAGGGACCATTTGCAGAGGCAAAAAAAAAAAAAAAAAAAAAGGCAGATTAGTCGCTGGTTCTTGGCTCCTGCTGCACAGCCCAGTGACTGCTGTGTGACCTTGGGGACTCACTTCCCCTCTCTGAGTTCTGGTTTCCTCCTCGGTCAAAGGAGGGAAGTCGGACAGGTGATTTCATCGCCAATGCTCCTTTTTGGGCTCGGGTGGAAGTTTCTAGATTGTGGGGAAGGAAGAACGGTGTCCCACTTATCCTGGGAAAAAAAGAGAGGCGCTCTCCTTCCTGGCACCGCAGGCCCGTCAGAGCTGTGGGCACCAGAAGCACAGCATTTTGAGGAAATCGTCTTCAGCCTAAGGAAAGGCTCCCTCACAAAACACATCCACGGCCTCATTCGTCAGGAGCATCCAGAATGTTGAACAAAAGGGGAATATTAAGTAAATTATGGTACATCCACTCGACTGGAAAAGCCTGAAGACATTAGCCGTGGTGTTTATGAAGAGTTGGTTACAAAACAGGAAAAGGCTGGTGCTGTCACCAGCAAAAAAAAAAAAAAAAAAAAAAGGCAGGATATACATGTGAATATAGGCAATGACGACACAGCCCTTAAAAAACCGACCAACCACCACGTCCAACTGGCCTGGGAAGACTCACATCAAAACGTTAGCGTCGCCGGAGCCCGCTAGGGCTGTCAATAAACCCTTGTTGTTTGTTTCTCTCCATTTTTCAGGTTCTCTGGGAACCCCATTTTAAAACACACAAATCCAAAAAACACTTCTTTTTTTCTAAACAATGACTAGATGCCTCCGATTGAGAAAACTTTCCCTTTTCATTCATCAATTCATTCATCCGGTACCCATCCATTCACTCCTGCCAAACACAGGACACCGCGAGTGTCCGCAGCGTGCATGGCCCTGGGGGGCTCTCAGCGAACTGCTTTCACCTCCAGGAAATGGAGATTACCCTCCAGGAGAAGGGAAGGTGGCATCCATAAACCCAGGCTAAAAGGGCTTGTGCCCCAGGGCCAAGCAATGGGCAGCTCTCAATCCTGCCTCCGGCCACCCTCCCCCAGCTAGCCCTCCACTGCTAGGGTCTCAGTCCAACCAAGGGGTCAGAAAGTTACCCTTCAGGGCCAGGCCTTCTGATGGTGGTGAGGGCAGGGGTAGGGAGCTGAGCCGATATCAGCAAAGGAGCCCACTGGTCCAGAAGCCCTCGGAACCTAGTCCTCCACCTCACATTCCCCGGCACCCTTTCAGCTCCCAGGGGACCTGGCGGGTGACCCCCTTTTCCCTCTGGACCACAAGTCCACAGCCTGGCGGTGAGAGGCTCTCTGAGCTCTGATTTCCGCCTCCCTCAAAGTCCCCCAACCAGGAACCACCCGGCCAGGTCCTGTTTGGCTGCTGTGAAGGGGGGAATACAGGGTCTGGAATCTGCTCACTGCTGTCAGCCTGTGTCACACTGTTAGCATGTCAGAGGGTCCAACAATGTGTCCCTGCTGTGTGGGGGGCTGACAGATTTCTGGGGGAGGGTTAACTCCTTCTATTCCTGGACTGAAGGAGAGAACAGGCTGAACACAGTCCAGCCCCCTGCCCTTCAGGATGCCTCCCCACTCCCCCAGGAATCTTCTTTTTAGGTAGGAAGAAAATGGTTCTCACCAGCCTGGACTGAGAGCTTGAGGTCTCTGGATTTGGCTCCCCACCACCCCACCCCACCCCCCGAAAAAAAAAGGGGAGGAGTCACCCAGACCCCCTGGGCTGCCTGCCTGGGAATCCAATTAAGGTTGATTTTCATGAACCCCTCCCCCATGTCCAGCTACCCCACACCTCTGCACCTCCCTCACTCGTTCACCCCTAAAGAAGCAAAAGGATCTAGGAGATTGGAGTGTCCAGAAGGCTCTGATCCGGCAGACCCCCCCCTTAAATCCGTGCCCCCCCTTCATGACTGCGGTCCCCAGAAATTCTCTGACTTAACCCTCCCTTCCCATGACCCCAGTGGGGAAAAAAAAAAGTTGTTCCCACCACTGCCCTCCCCCTTCATCTGCCCACCCCCGAGGGAGGGGCACAGGCCTCCGGATCTCCGGGTCATCAGAGCAGCCGCGTCTGCTGTGGATCGCAGGAGACAAACACTTCGTCACACCAGCACATCACCCTCGGGATCACCTCTCTAAACCCGCATTGTACAGGAGGGGAGGAGGCTGAGGTTAGAGGGGGCCCTCGACGTGCCCCAGGGCAACTGCCAATCGCCCTGCCCTAGCGGGTCGAGAATCCACGACCCCTGGCAGCTCACCCCATCCCCTCGCCGCCTCCCCCGCGTGCCCCCAGCCCTGGCGCCATCCCACGTCAACGTCTCCCAACCCAAACAAGACCCTTCCCCCTCCCCCTGCCCGGGGCCCAGGGTCAGCGGCCCCAGGAGGGACTGAGCCACGACCCCCTCTCCCCCCCACCACGGCAGAGGCGCGAGATTTCATTGTCAGCCGGGCCACTCCGCGGCGCGCGAGACGGGGACGCGGGCAGGGGGGGTCCAGGAAAGCTCTGTGCGGGCAATGGGGAGGGGTCTCCGGGGGAAGTGTTTGAAGCTGCTCTGTCCAGATCCGGAAGCCGCTGGGGGAGGGAGGAAGGTGGGGGTGGGGAAAGCGCGACCTTAAACACTTGAGGGCGGCAAGGAGGGGCCCCGGCGGCCGGAGGTAGCGCCGGGAGACGTCGGGGGCGCCGAGTCCCCCGGGAGGCCGCGCTCCCAGGAAGTTTCCCACCGGTTGCCCGGAGCAGGACCGGGTGCGCGGACCGCCCTCCCTGGCCCGACCAGCTCCGGGGCGCAGATGGCGAACTTGAACAGAACTCCTTCCTTCTCCAGCATTCCTCACCTCCCATTCCGCGGCCACCAGCCCCGCCATCTCGGCCCCAAGCCTTCCGCCTGGGCCACTGTCGCCAAGACCGCTCACCAATGCATTGTGGAGAAAAAGGGAGGGGGGAATCCCCAGCACAACCAAACTGCGGCCAAAAAAATTTTTTTAAAGGAAAAAAAGAAATTCCTTCTCCTGAGACCGATTCCCTTCACCAGCGTGGAAAACCCCAAATCAGGCAAATCCGCAACTCCAGCCAAGATCGCGGCGCGGCGGGAGGGGTGGCCGCGGAGGGTGGCGACCCTAGTCGGCAACCCAGGACTCGGGGCAGGTCTGAGCACGGCGGCGGGCCAAGGATTCAGGGAGCCCTCGCGCCCAGAACGGCCTACCGAGGACACAAAGCTCCGCCACCAACAATACCTGCGGGCTCCTCCTGGGTCTCCGGGGCGCCGGCGCTGCGCGTCTCGCTGTCTCCCTTTCCACCGCCGTCTCTGTTCTCCTCTCGCGCGCGCTCTCCCCCTCTCCTCTTGCAGAACGCGGCGGCCAGATGAGATCCTTGGGAGGAAAAAAATGTGAGCGCTCGCACGATTCCTTTCTCTCCGCCCGCCGCTCGCAGCGGCCGGGGGCTCGCTCCTCTCCCTCGCGCTCCCGCGCGCGCCGCGCCTCCCGCGCCCCGCGTTTCCTTCTCAGCAGCCCCTGCGAGCGCCCTCAGTAGCCATTATTCACGGGCCGCCGGGGGACAGGAGGTAATTAGAGACGGCCCCGTGGCCGCATCCACTCGGCGAGCGCGATGCGGTCGCGGGGCGCGCGCGGGGAGGGGCGCGCGACGAGGGGGCTTGGCTGCGCGCAGCCCGCGCCCCAGACGCGGGGGAGGGGAGGGGAGGGGGAGGGGCGGGGAACGAGAAGGCGGGGAGGAGTGGTGAGCTTGTAGAGGCAGCCGGAGGAGGGGGCGCCGGGGAGACGCTCCCGCGGCTCTCACCGCTGGGGCTCGGGGTCACCGGCTGCGAGGCTCCGAGGCGCTCAGGGACTGGGGGTGTGAGTGAGTGAGTGTGTGTGTGTGTGTGTGTGTGTGTGTATGTGCGCGCGCGCGCGCGCGCGTCAAAAAGCGAAGGGGAGGGACAGAACGCTTTAATATTTTTCAGTGACTTAAGAGCCCGCGGGTAAGCTTTTGGTTGTGCGTTGAGGTCCTTGTGTGGATCAGTGTGGCTGTAGATTTCTGGTTTACCCTGCGTGTGAATGTCACGGGGCTTGCGGAGGGCGGGAGGGGGCAGCTGGATACTAGCTTGTGAATGTGCTTCTGGGTCTCGGCGGGACTGAGTGATGCGGTGCCTGCGTGGAGTGGTGTATTTGTGTGCAATTATTTGTAGGGGGTAGTGTGGCTGCGTGGGTGGGATGCGCCTGTGTGGGGTTGTGCGTGTGTGTATGGGATTGTGCCTGCGTGGGGCCGGGGGAGCCTGGTGCCCGTGCGGGCTTGTTTGCGAGTGGGCTGACGGTTGTGTGGGGCTGTGGGCTGCGCATGGAGGGGCAGTGCGCTTGTGCGGTCTGTGGGCTGGCCAGAGGCAATGGTCTGTAGCCGCCGGCGGCCGTGGGGCTGTGTTCTCTGTGCGGGTTTGAGGCCTGGAGGGCGGGGGCTAGCCCTCGTGGCGTCGGGGATCGCACCGCCGCAGAAGAACCGCTTAAGGCGCGAACCAGCAGCGCTGGGGTCAAGGCGCAGCGCGACGTGTAGTAGCGGAGGAAGGGGAAGGCGGAGGGAAAGGGGGGGCCTTCTTTCCGCGGCTCCCCTCGCCGCACCAGAGACGCCGCTCGGCGGAGATCCTGCCACTTCCCGGTTCCAAGGTCCTAGAGGCACAGGATTTGGGAGCCCCTGCCTGGCTGGGGAAGACGCCTACGGCCATGGGGACAGCAGGGAACGACTCCCGGAGAGCCCAGAAGCACACGAGTAAGGCCACCCAGAGAGGCGGGTCGCAACCGGGAAAGAGCCAAGGACTAGGTCGAGACAAAGAAGACTGGGGGCCTTGGGGCTGGACTGCGGCCGAGGGGAGGCCTGCCCGAGCGCTAAAGGCCAGAGCGTGGTGTGGGGCGGCGGTGGCGCGACCCCAGTTCGCCCCAGTATGGGGAGTCACTCCAGCGCCCCAGGGGCACATAATTACGCGCCCCGGGCGGGCCGCGGAAAGCCAGATTCTGGGCGAGCTGGCGGTCACCTAGCCCCAGGGCTGTGATTGAGTGTTTCTCCAGCCCGCCCCTTTTTCGGCTGCTCGCGGCCCAAACAGCCATTCATTCATCCATCCCTCCATTCATTCATCCATCCATCCATCCATCCATCCATCCATCCATCCACTCATTCATCCATCCATCCGTCCAACCACTCTTCTTTCCATCCATCTGATTATCCACGCCAAGGATCACACTGACAGGGCTCCCCCCCACTTTGTCCCGTTGGTCAGACAGTCACATTCTCTTAGGTCCCTACTTCCACTTCTTCCTGCTTGGCAGGAGAGGAGCACACCCCAGGACCTCTATCACTTCACACTTAGGGCTTGCACCCAAAATTGTGTGCCAGGTGGGGGTGGGTACCTTCCTCCTGGCCCTCCCTGAAGCCTGAGGCTCAGTCCCCGCTGGCCTCCAGGTGGGTATGGATACATATTGGTGCCTCCAGGTCATCGGTTAAGGACTGTAAGGGCCTGATGACACAGAGGCATCATCAGAACCCCAGTGAACTGAAAGTTACTCGGAAACCTGTCAAATAGGAACAGATTCCTGGGCTGTATCCCAGATAGAGTCCTCAGAATGCCCAGAGCCTCTGCCTGGGAATCAGCATCTTGCAGCCAGATGTGGGGCACCACTGGCATGATGCATCTTACACCCTCCCCAGACCTTAGTGCTGCCCCCCAAGCAGCCACCTAACGAGCAAGCCTTTCTATCAGAAGTGAATCCCCAAGACCCAGGGCAGCCCCAGCTCCTCTCTGGACTCGAGACTCCCCATCTTTTAAACAGGGATTCTTAGTGTCCACCTTTAATTATTGGGACTGGGAACAAGGGCGACTGGGTCCTGAGGCTGCTGGGGGAGCCAAGAGAAGGCCCACTGTGGGTACCATTGAGCCTGGTGGCAGAAAACCCAAACCCCTACTGGGGACCACCAACCCCGTCATAGATGGGCCCCTTAACCCCTGGCACATCCTGGATTAGCTGTCTGTCCTGGAGGGCATGGACAAACTTACCTCCCTCCTGTCTGAGAGATCAGAGGGAGAAAGTCCTCCTGGTAGCTTATGGGACCCCCCCCATCCAATCAGGCCCCCAAGACCTCCCCCATCTCGTGGCCCACCCTTTCACCCTCACTCACTGTGGAACCCCTCGCTATTCCTTGAATTCAACAGGTACCTTCTCACCTTGGAACCTGTGCACATGTTGGTCCCCCTTTGCCTGGACCAACTTTCTAAGGCACTGCAGAATTCACCTATTCATGTATTTATTTCATGGGTATTTTTTTGTCTGCTTCTTGGTGTCTCCACGGTGGGAATGGTGCAGGTTCCCATTTCTGTATCTTCCTGAAGCAAGCCCCTGTCCTGACTGGGACTGAGCTCCTCCTCTTTAAATGGACAGCCCCCTTAGAGAAAACTGGAATGGGCACATGGAGCACCTCACAGCTGGGACAGGTCACATGACTCACCTGAGTCCCTCCAAGTACCTTTCATGGATTCTGGGGATCTGTCCTGGGGGTCTACAGGGATAGAATGGTGGTGGGGTGCCTTGTCACAGAGGAGAGCAGCGCCCTGCATCTCACTGTTGTGCAGGTCTCTCTTTTGCTCCCTAGAGCTTCTTAAGGTAGTCCTGTGGCAGAGGAGCCCAGATCCCAGAGGGCTGTCAAAGGTGGACAGATGGATTCCCCTACCTGGCCAAGCCCTTCCATAAGTGTCACTGCAGAGGGGTCTCAGGACAGCACGAAAAAGCTGGGAACGGTCCATCCCTGAGAGGTGAAACCCAGGCTCATGCCCAGTACCCAAGAAAAGACAATCCCATCCCACCTGACTGCAAGATTCAACAGAGGCCTTGATCACCTCTGCCCAACGTGGCACCTGGGTAGCTCAATATGTGTTGATTAAATGAACACACTCAGGTCTGCATGGCCCCCACACTTCTTCCTGTCCTATCAGACCCTATTAGAGGGATTCCACCGGGTCACGGTGCAGCATCAGCACGCAGCACAAATGACATCAATCAGGAGGAAAGGACCAGCAGAGGAGACAGCATGGCGGGCAGGCGGGTGGGTTTTCTGCTCTCCCAGGATCTAACTCCAACTTCTACCATGTGGCCCCTGCCCCAGGGGAGAGGGGATCTGCTGCTTGGCTCAGGAGAGATCTGTGGGGCATCTGGGGGCTGCTCATAGGTCTCAACAGGCCTAGCACTTCCTGGTGAGGCGGGGCTGCGCTCTGAACGGTCCTGGTCTAGGCAGGTCTCCTTTTGTTTGCCCTTTAGCTCTGAATAGCTGCTTTCATGCAAAGTGCATTATCCACGGAGACGGAAAATGTAGAGGAAGGGTAGGGGAGGCTGGGGGCACCAGAAGGAATGCAAACTGAGGATAAGGTTCACTGACAGGCCACCAGGGACAGGGTTAGCCAGGGGGTCACCAGGTGGGCAAGGAGTGGAGAAGAGGACGATGGACTCCATCCCATACCAGATGCAAACTCAAATTCAAAATCAGACCTGGGCTGGTACCCTCAGACTGCAAGTCTACAGGCCTGGAGGAATGGGTGAGGGGTCATAAAGTGGGTCAGGTTTTTCCCTTTATCATTTTTTTTTGGGGGGGAGGTTTTATTTATTTATTGAATAGGGGTGGCAATTTCAAATTTCTATGTGTCTTCTTCCTCCCCACCAGTCACCTGCTGCATTTCAGAGACTGGGTGACAGACAGGTGCAGATGATTGACTTTCCCAAGCTCACCCACTTGGAGTGTGGCGGAATGATTCATCCATGGGGTTGGCAAATATTTACTGAGCATCTACTACATGCTAGGCACTGTTTTTATGTTGAGGATTCAGATCAAGGAAGGGGGCAATGCTTCCATTTTAGTCTTGGGACAGACCAGAAACAGACTGGATAAGGAAATGATGTCTAGTCCTGTGGTTCAGTCCAGCAATGCATCCTTAGGCCCTTTTGTCATGGTGTGAACACCACTGAGTGTCCCTACACAAAGTGAGACAGCGACCAATGACACTAGGAGATGTGATCTTACGGAACCCCTGTGACATATGTGGTCCGTCACTGGCTAAAACATTATGCGGTGCGTGACTATAGAATGTTACATGTAGGTGAGGCATGTTGTGGATAAACAGATAAATAAAGCTAGGGAAGAAGGCTGGGAGCCTGGCAGGGCCATGTTGACACTGGGTGGTCAGGGAACTCCTATCTGACAACCAACTTGAAAGATTAAGGTAGGAAGAGTGTAAATACCTGTGGGAGGGGGGAGCTGTGTATGTGGAAGCCACCGTAGGGGCAAAGGCCCTGAGGCAGAGTTGGAGTGAGCAATGTGGCGAGTCAGAAGAAACTGGGGACAGAAAGGGGGCAAAAGGCCACCACACCCATGGGGCCCTGGACACCACTATAAAGACTAAATCTTTTACAGTACATGAGATGTGGGGTCCTTGTAGTGTTTTGAGCAGAGAAGGGACATGATTTCCCTTAGGTCCTCATAGCGCCCCCTGGCGACCATGAAAAGAATGGACACTTGAGCCAGAGCAGAAGCCAGGAGGCCGGTGAGTGGCCCTCACTGTGTGTGTGTGTGTGTGTGTGGGGGGGGGGGGGTATTTAAAAGCCTTCATGCTAATCGGTCAACTTTCAACCGCCCAAGAGGCCCCATTTTTAGAGAATGCACCGGGAACTGCGCCCTGACGGGGGTACACCGCGGGTGACCCTCCCCAGTCACCTTCCTACAGTGCAAACCTCAGCCTACCCATTTCATGAGCATATTGACTTGGGCTCGTGGCTGCCAGACCTCCCTCTCCCACGGATCCAGTTTTGTCTCCCAGATCAACCAAGATCATCGATTGCGCAAATTTCTCCTTTTTGGCGTATCCACTGCGTGCCAGGTGCTGTTGCTTGGGCCACCGGGAGACGGCCTTCACGGGGCTGGGGTGGGGGGGGGGCATTTGACAATCACAGCCCCATGCCTTTCTGTCCCCGTCAGAACACTCTGACGCCCCACGCTCCCTCGGGGAGCTGGGCTACCATGTGAAACTGAGCAGACGCCAGGAAACATGTTTTTCTTTGAAGGCAAAGAACTTCATATTTCAGCTGGTGGAAGGCGGGGTGGTGATGGGGAGCCATCAGGAGTATAAATATCCAAGTTCTCTTTAAGTTTTGGGCACATTTTCAAATAGCCTGCATGTCCCCCTCCCCCCCCCCCCCCGAGTCCCCCTTCCTCCCCAAACCCCAGGGGCTGGCAGTAGAGGTGGGAGGATAAGCCAGAGTGCCCCGGGAGGAGGTTCACGGTAGAAAGGCCGCCCTGCTGTCCACCTCTCAGGCTGGGGCACATCTCCATCTCTTCCCCGGACTGGGGTCCACCCGACAATGCTGGTGGCCGGGCCAGGACCAGTGCTCTTTCTGCTGCCTTTGATCTGAGTGGTCTTGGATCTCCTCTGTCTGCGGTTTCTCTGCCACCTGTCCGTCAGTCCTTCCTTATGAGCCAGTGGGAGGCCATCGCAGGAGGCCCATGAAACTCTAGGCTCACGCAGGACCGAGTGTGAGACGAGGCCCCCCCCCCTCCAGCCACCCGGGCGGGACCCTGCTCACGGGTCATGGGGTCTCCCTGCAGGTCTGTGGCCTCATCTCCACCGCCTCTATGGTGTCCTTCTCCAGGGTGACCAAGGCGGTCAGTCCTTCCTCTTGGGGTCTTGGGGTGGGGGGGGTCCTCCCCTGGCACAGCATTCACCCCCCCTTCTCAGCCTCAGCGTCTGAGTGAATTAGAAGTGGCAGGGTCCCGGTGTCAGAGCAGGAGACTGGCCAGGGGGTGAGGGGACAGAGAAGGCCAGATGGATGGGAGGTGGGGAGGGAGGAGGAGAGCTGAGAGCAGATGAAGGAGGGAGGTGGGGAGAGGAGGGGAGAGGCCACTGAGGTGGGCCCAGTGCTCAGTCTCACGGGGAGAGGAGTCTGACAGGATCTGCATTCTCTCTGGTCCTGAGTCCCCAGCACATCTTGTCCCTGGTTCTGATGAGAGCACAGCTGGCCTGACCAGGGGTCTCTGTCACAGCCACAGAACAGCGAAGCCACACGCCTGCTTTGCCCCCTGCCCCGGTGCCCAGGGCCCAGGTCCTCCCCTGGGCCAGGTGGCTGAGGCCTAAAGGACTCTTGGCGCCGACACAGACTGAACTCCAATCCCAGCCACAGACTGACCCCCCCCCCCCACCTCAGCCACAGACTGACCCTTCGCCACAGCAGCAGCGGCTACATTCCGATCCCTGACCCCAGTCCCAGCCCGAGGCTGACCCCTACTCTCTGCCATATGTGGACTTCTGACCCCCGGCCACAGTGCCTCGTCACAGACGGACACCTGGCTGCTGACCCGGCCACAGCCTGATCCCAGATGCTGGTGCAGGCCCACAGTGGTGACGATCTGGAGGACACATTCCACCAGGCCACCAGGGACTGTTTCGGGACGGCCAGGAGAGGCCCAGCTCGGCGCCCTCCCACCCCAGCGACGCACTTTTAACCCTGCACCTGCCTTGTGCTGAGGCCACAGGGCTGGGGTGACCACAGAGCCTGCAGCTTCTGACATTTTCCTAAAGAAGAAGTCCAGCAGCACCAGGTGGGGGCAGCTGGCCAGGGGCCAGAGTGGCCCCTGGGCCAGGGTGTGCAGCCAGACACACACACAGATACCCCAGTACGAGACACTCAGACCTCAGTGTACACACGCAACAGCACAACACTCACACACACACACGCACACAACACACACACACAAATAGGAAGCACAAAATCAGACACGCGGGGCTGGGGTGGTGGCCCAGCGGTAGAGCGCTCGCCTAGCACGTGCGAGGCCCTGGGTTCGATCCTCAGCACCCCATAAAGATAAATAAAATAAAGGTATGGGGTCCAACTATAATTAAAAAATAAGTATTTTTTTTTTAAAATCAGACACGCACTCCCCCACCCAACCAGACATGCACTCACGTGCAAAGGCCCCACCCCTGCCACTGGACAGGGCTCCCAGGACACCTGCTCCTCCTCACCTGGACCGTCCTTCAGCCCCACGTGCCCAAGAATGGAAATGACGGCACACCCCCACTTCCTCTCCTCCTGAAAGGCGCCCAGGAAAGCACCCAGGACTGAGTCCTGGTTGTGTCTCTGTGGGGCCTGAGGGCAGCCCCAGCCCTCCGTGAGCCCTTTCGGCTTCCTCTGACTGCTTCAGAGAGAACCAGAGAGCCGGAGGGGTGTGCTCACTGCTGGAGGGCTACCGAGACCTGGGGGCCCATGTCACCTGCACACTGGGGCTGCCAGCCCGTGTATAAATATGCATCCTCCTGGGGGCACACACACTCTACCTTCAGACACACAGAGATGCGCACAGAGGCATGGGACATGCACACCTAGGGACATGCACAGACACACACATGCACACTTAGGTGTCAGCCACCTGCCTTCGAACATCTCTTGTTCCCTGACCCCAACGATGGGAGTCCTTAGGCTGTGGGGATCTTGCATGGCTCAACCACTCCTCCAGTGACCCTCTGGCCCCTTTCTAAGTTCTCCATGGGACTTTGCCCAGCCTGGACATAATGGTCCCAGGGGATGCTGACCACGGGGTCCTCCTGGTCCCAAGGTGAGGACCCCTAGCTTTATCTGAGTGGCAGCTACAGCTCCTTCTCGCCCTGGCGGGTGATGACATGCCTTTAAGTCTCTGGCAATGACTTACTCAGCTCCCTCCTTGCTGAGGGAGACCCAGGCCCCTGCCTCAGTCTGCCATCTGCAAAATGGGATGAGACTGGGCTGACCTGGAGTGTTCAGAACAGTCAGGTAACCGGAGGACATGGACCTGAGTACCTGGAGGTTCAGGGGCGGCTCAGCCCCTCGGAGCCTCCACCTGCCTCGGACAGGGCTTCATCCACTCAGCTCTGGACAGGGCGGTGGGCGGGGGGTTAGGAAGGCAAGGACGTCCCAGCAGGAGCCTGGGGGCAGGGTGAGCCTAGGGACCCTGTGAATGTCAAAGCCTGAACCTACAGAGATGGGCTCTGGAAAGATGGAAGAGAAACTGCTGATCGAAGGCCTGGGGCTGTGGCTCAGTGGTAGGGCGCTCGCTTAGCATGCATGAGGCCCTGGGTTCGATCCTCAGCACCACTACAAAAAAAAAAAAGAAATTGCTGATGGAAAAGGAACCTTGATTCGCCTGGGTGAGGCCTGGGACTTGCTCTCCAGCACTAAAGATAAATAGATAGATAGATAGATAGATAGATAGATAGATAGATAGATAGATAGATAGATCGATCGGGTTAAGGAGTGTAGCTCGGTGCCCGAGCACTTGCCCAGCATGCACAAGGGCCCTGCGTTCCATCCCCAGCACAGCTCTGGATACCTAGAGAGTGTCCTGAGTGGAAAAGTGACCGCTCCTCTCCTCCCTACCCCCTAACAGGAAAGGTACGGCTCCTGATTGTCCCCTGGGCCAGTCCCGGCACCGTCCCATCATGGCTGTTACCTGGGCACCTCTCTGCACCCGCTCTGGGCCCCTGTTTCTGGAGCTGAGAAGAGGGATATTGCTTTGGGCCCAGGGCTCTCCTCACAGCTGGTGATGGGAGAGAGATGCAAAGAAGTTTTCCACACTGAAGCCCCAAAGGTGGAGGGCGAGATGGCTGTCACCCCCCAACGTCGCCAAGAGCTGGAGAATCCTACCCTCCCAGCACACCTGAGAGCAGGTCTGAGGCTCTTTCACCCCGTGAACTCACAGAGCCCAGGGCCAGGCCCAACCCACCATGAGTATTCCCTTCTGGTCCTGTTTCTGTCCACCCCTGAGGTGGAAAGACTGATGGTGGAGTGTTTTTTAGACGATCCACAAGGCTCCTGCTATGGTCTGTAACCACGAGCTCATCTAGGACTCTAATCCCAGAGTCTTTATACTAATCGTATTAAGAGGGTGGAAATTGCTGGGTGCCGTGGCACCCGCCTGTCATCCCAGTGACTTGGGAGGCTGAGACAGGAAGATTGCAAGTTCAAGGCCCACCTGGGCCACTGGGGGAGACCCTGTCTCAAAATAGAAAATGAAAAGGGATGAGGAGGTAGTTCAGTGGTATAGCACCCCTGGCTTCCAACCCCAGAGCCTCAATAACGAAACAAAGAGGGCAGAAACTTAATTCCACTATGGCGTTTAGAGGTGGGGTCTCGGGGAAGTGACTAGATTAGGTCATTGGAGTAGAGCCCCCGCCCCTATAGCTTTATGAGGTGACGGAGAGGGACCACAGAGACACAGATACATATTCTCACCACGATATGATGCGGTCCCTAGGGGCTCTGCCAGAGCCTATGCCCTGCTATTTGAACCTTGAACCTCCAGAACCGTGAGCCAAAATAAACCTCTTCTCTTTATAAAGTAGTCTGCCCCCAGTGTTTCATTATAGTAACAAAAAACTGACTCACACAGCTCCCAAGACACGTGCCAAGAGACTCACGCCCAGATACTTCACATCGTGTTTTGGAACCCCAGTTTTCCCCACCTTTAAAATGGGGGAGACTAGCAGGGCCTGATTCACGTTGAGGAGGTACTCAGAAGTCATTGTGGGGTTTGTCATGTTGTGAGCCCTTGAGAAACATCCGTCCTGATGATTGTCACTTCTTCCTGGTCCGTGGAGAGGTAAGGCTTCAATCTCTGGGATTGAAGGCTCACCTTCCAATTTCACAGTGATGATCTGAACATGGAACTGAGAAATCCTACTCTCTTCTGCTGTCGGGTCAAGCCGAAGGCCACCCCCACTTTGACCCTCACGCCAAGTGACCACCACCATGTGCCCTGGGCTACAAGTGCTCCATCTCTTCATGACCTCCCGGAGGCCATGTGAGGGGGCTCCTAGCTGCAGACCCAGAAACTGGGGTTCAGAGAGGGAGCTGAAGAAGGGTAGAAGCAACCGGAAGACAAGATTTCACCTCCATATAAGGAAGAGCTTGCTAACAGGCCGAGTTGCCCAGAAATGGAAGGGGTGAGCTGTGATGGGCGGTGGTGAGCGGCCCGGACGGCAGGCATGCAAGGAGAAGGGGGCGGGCCGTGCGGGTGGGCGGCCGGGACACTGCCCAGGAGAGGACTGCTGGCATCCCTGGTCCTGTGACTTGACCCAAGGCCACATGAGCAGGAATGGAATTTCAGAAGGTCAGCGCTGGGGGCCAGGGCAGCTGCACTCCTGCTCCAAATCCCCACGTGAAAAGTGGAGAGAGGCCAAGTCCCCTCCCAGGGTCACAAGAATTTCATGTTTTGAGGCAAACACCTACCTTTAGAAAGGTGTAAAAAGACACAAAAATAGAAAGAAGACGGCGGTCCAGAATCATCCTCCCCTGAAAGACTCTCAATATTTCCTTGCCATCTTTTTGTGCATGCGTCAATTTTGGCTAGAAATCCTAATGTGCTTCAAAATAATTTTTATTGAGATATGATTCACATCATAGAAAAGCATCCCTCTTAGCTGGGCACGGTGGTGCACGCCTGGAATCCCAGGAACTTGGGAGGCTGAGGCAGGCGAATCACAAGCAAGTCACGGTCTCAAAGTAAAAAAAGGGGGTGGGGCTCAGTGGTTTAGCACGTATGAGTCCCCAGCGCTGCGTTAACAAACACCCCCCGAAGCGGACAATCCCGTGGTTTTTTGGCACATCCACAGAGCCGTACAGCCAATACCATCATCTGATATGAGAACTTTTGACTCCCTCCCTAAGAGAAGCCCCGCCCCATCAGCAGCCACCTTTTTCTTCCTGCTCTGGGTCCCTGGCACCTACTCAGCGACTTCAGGATTTGCATGTTCTGGTCATTTCATGTGAACAGGGTCAGAGGCCCTTCTGCACCTGGCACCGGTGTCGTTTTAATGTGCAATTTTCGAATCCGATTTTCACCTAGAATGACAAAGTCACCTTTTCCATATTGCCACCAAGATCGTCACGATAAATAGGCTGGACTCTTGCATACCGTGGAGAGATTTTTAACAGTTTCCGCAACTCTCCAGGTGACCCCCAACAGCTCACTGAGGCCCCCACTGTTGCTGGGCCAGACCAGTTTGGTGGCCTCCTCCTTGGCCTCCCTGTCCCCGTTCTTGCCTGCGTTGGTCCTGAGAGCAGCCAGACGAGAGCCAAATGGAAGTCAGATCCTGTTCCTCCCTGAGCCAGAACTCTTAATGGCTCTCATCTCCCAGAGGACTTTAAACCCCACTCCCGGCCACAAGTGGCAGTCCCCCGTGCAATCTGACCTCTACCTGCTAGGCACTGCCAGTGGCTGGGAAGGTTGGGATAAAGGGTTTCCATCCCTCACCTTCCTCAACTCACAATGACACAAGTCCAAACTCAGTGACTTCACCTTCTCCCACTCTCTCCTGGGCGCTGCTCTAACACGCCAAGTATAGCCCCACCCCAGGGCCTTTGCACGGGTCCTTGCTTCTGCCTCGAACCACATCTCTCCTAGATATCTGCCCAGCACCCCAGCCACTCTCTGTGCGGGTAGGTCGGCTGTCTTTTTCTCCCTAACACTCGCTACCTGATATCTCTGTTCACTGCCTTCTCTCCCTCTAAAATGGCAGCTCTGTGGCAGGTTGTCTTGTTGGCTGATAGATCCCCAGCACCTCGCCTGGGGTCGCAGCTGTGGCGAGTTGGGCTGTTTCCAATAAAACCAGGAATGTAAAGAAGCAGACGGAAAACCCAGGCGCCCCGCCCGGCAGACGTCACGCACGGACGGTGGGCCTTGGTGTCTGAGCCACACCGGGCCGCGGCGTGAAGTGAGCCAGCATCCTGACATCAGGGGTGGTCACATCAAAAAATCCAGATTCCCGCTGCTCCAGAAAACCCGGCTCTGGTCATGAGGGGCCACCCACCCTGGGGACCACCACCATCAGCAGGCAAGGAGAGGCTGGGCCCGGGGCTCCCACCATCATTCGTCCTGGGGTTGAAGACCTCGTGTCCCCTGAGAGACACCCGAGCTGTGGTGTCTGTAGGACAGCTCCCTCTGGGTCTCCCCAGCTGCTGCCGCCTGATAGGCCAGAGCCGTCTCAGCGCCCTGAAGGGCCCCGGCCCCCAAGGAGGGTCCTCCGTGTCTTGGTTCCACTCGGGGACCTTCCTGAGCGCACCGAGCTCTCTCCACCCCTAAGTGCCCACTCCATCTTGTGTCTTCCAAGGGCCCCCCTTTCCCCTGAGGGCCCTTCGAGGTGCCCCGGCATCGTACTTGTGCCTGGTGTGCCCTGCTTCCACCTGGACCCTGAGCTGGGGGCACTCTCCCGCCCCCAGGCCCTGGCCGAGCGCAGTCTGGCACCTGGTGGGCCCGCAGGCACACGGTGACCCAGGAGCACCCTGTGGGGGCAGCGGGAGGGGCTGAGGGTCTGATCTGGGTCGCAGCCGGTGCCCCCATGCCCTTGTCAGTCACCTCTCATGCACCAGGGGTCACGTAAAACCCAGTGGCGGGCGGGGGGTGGGGGGCTTGCAATGGGAGACGGGTCCAGCCGGGCCACGGCAGGACCAGGACCGAGGGCTCCACGCTGGGACGAGTCCCACATTCTCCCCAGGCCTCAGTCTCCCCACCCGCCATGGGTGCCCCCCTGATCAGCGGCCTCTCAGGCCCCACCGCCCGGCCCCGCCTCCCCATCCTGGAGAGGTTTTCCGGGTACTGCGGGCCCTGCCTTCCCATCCATCAGGATTTTGCTGCATTCCTGTGAGTCATTCTCCAAACAAACCGTGCGAGGGAGAGAAAGGAGCCGGGGAGGGGGAGGGGAGGCTGGGAAACCAACCCAACCCTGCTTCCTCCCTCCCGCCGCCCCCAGCGCCCCCCCTTCCACGCACACATGGGGCTCCCGGGGAGAGCTCTGGGGTATGAGGCAGGTCAGCTCGTGCTGCGGACTTGCTGTGTGACCTCGGGCAAGACCCTTGCCCTCTCTGGGTCTCTGGAGAAAACCACCCTGAAAGATCCACACCTCTGGGATGGCCCGGGATTCTGAGGAGGCTCTCAGAAGCAGAGGAGGCAAGGTGCCGTCCTGCTGTTTCTGAAGTGCTCCCTTCCTGGCCTCAGTCTCCCCACCTGGGTAGGCACACCCGGAGACGCAACTGGACATGGAGAGCCCGGATGTCCAAGTCACCTGTGCCAATCGCCAGGCTGGGGCCAGCCGGCAGGGCCTCCCACAAGAAGCCCTGGTCTCGGTGGCTGCTGTGCGGCCATTCCCTAGTGGCAGACGAAAATGCCACCTTTGTCAATCTCTGACTCACAGGCCCAGGAGCCAGAGGATGAGGAGGGGCTCTGGGTAGACCCCAGGTCAGGGGTGGGGAGGGACCTCTCTTCGCAGCAGCAGCCCTCAGCCACAGCTGTGTGTCCATGTTGGGGGGGGGGGCAGTCGTGCATGCTGGAGAGCGGGACGGGTACCCCGGGAGGCTCTGGTCATGTGGCTTGGAGCCTGAATCACGGATCCGGGGGACGGGAAGTGTGTGTGTGTGTCTGTGGGACACTGTGTGTCAGCACGGGGTGGGGGGGGGTGGGAGCCAGCCCTTCCTCCCAAAACGCTCCTTCCTGTGGCGAAGACTCTCTCTCTCTCTGAGCTGTTTCTCTGAGAAGCAGGTTCCTGCGTCACCTTGGCTGCTGCCACCACCTCTAATGGCAGGAGGGGGTGGGGGGCTGACCAACCGCCCGTGGGGCCTCCCCGGTGTGCATGTGCCGTGGTCGTGCGGTGAGGCCCGGGGCAGTGGGAAGTGTGTGTGAGCCTGGGCGAGAGGATCTGGGAGGGTAGGAGAGGGGTGTGCGTGGGTGTCCATGAATTGACCACAAGTGGCAGGGGCGCGTGGGCGTGTCCACGTGGACCTGAATGAGCGTGTGGGCGCCGTCTCTGCTGCCAAGTGAGCTGGCACCCGGTGTGGTGCGTGCGTGCATGTGCACTGGGTGGGCAGGAGAATTTCCTCCCCGAGAGCCAGGCTGGGCCACGTCCTCTTCCGAGCTCCTCGGGAAGCGGGTTCGAGAGCCGGGGAGCTGCACCCAGCGGCCTGCACAGCACTGAGCCATGGGCCCCCTCAGGGTGCACAGCCCAGCTCGGGCCCTCGGCCCAGACTCATGCCCTAACACACGGCACTCTGGACTTTGTTGGGGTTCGTGGAACCTGAGCAGGGGACCCCACTTCCCCAAGGCCCAGCAGTTCCAGAGCCATTCCTGAGGCCTAGGAGTGGAGGGGTGTGGAGGGCAGGCCTGGGGCTGTGCACAAAAGAGACCTGGGGTGGGGGGGGAGAGAGGGAGTCCTTGGTGGGTCCCTCAAGGTGGGACCAGAAACATCCCACTGCGGTGTCCACTGGGACCGGCATGGAGAGGGTCAGCTTCCAGGCCCTGGTGAGCAGGGGCCTCTGGAGACAGGTGATAAGAAGGGAGTGGGGCACTTGGGAGTGTGAGAAAGCAGAGAGAGAATGAGAGGAGCCAGCTCTGAGTGTCCCCGTGATGGTGGACAGCACAGTCACGCTCAGAGCCTGCTCTGGTACTGACCGGCCCTGGGCTTCCTGAGCTTCCCCAGCTGTCCCGGGAGGAGGAAGGACGCGACCCATCTTCAGAGGCTCTCAGCCAGGCCTGCAGCACATGGGCCCTCCATCGGTGGTCCTGCTGCTGCCAGGGCCTCGGGAGGAGTCCCAGGAGGACACGCCTCCCCTTCCCTTCCACTCTCTGGATCCGTCTTCCCGCCTGTTCAAATGGGTTGGGGCAGGGGGCCCCTGAGAGACCTGGTGGGCCCCCCCCACTCACTTCTCGGGAGATGAAAGCTGGCCTGTGTGCGGCCGCCGTCTCCCGAGGACTCCACACCCACCCTGCACCTGAGGAGAGGCCAGGCCCTCAAAGGACTCTGAGATCAATGTCCCCTTTGTGCTGGGATCAGAGGGTGGCAGGGCCCCGATCAGGCAGTGGGAAAGTCGGAACCTGCTGGGTGTTTCCGGAGAGCTGGAGCATTTGAGCACGCAGGAAGGGTGGACCGTCTCTGGTCTCTCCTGACTCCCAGGCCACTGCAGAAGTGGCGGGAGGGAGGATGGCAGATGGGACCTGAGAGACCCCAGGGGACCCACTCCCTCATTTCTTATAGGTGGACAGTGGGGGAGCCCAGCTATGTGGCTGCAGATTTGTAGGCCCTCCCAAGGACACCAGGAGCCTTCTGTCCTCCCAGCCACATCAAGTCCCCAGGGGGGCTGTGATCTCCTAAGTCAGCTCAGAGATGATGGCCTTGGCTCAGCCTCTAGTAGCCCCATCTCACTGGGAATGAAAACCGCAAAAACCTTCTGGAAAATCTTTCCCCTCTAGCCACACTGGCCTCCTGGGTGTTCTGACAACCCTGGGAAGCACATTCCTGCCCCAGAGCCTTTGCACGGCTGTTCCCTCCACCAGCACCGCCCTTCAGCCGGGCACGGGGGCCCACTCAACTGCCTCAAGGGTTGGTTCTTCTTTGCTTTCTCAGTGCGGCCTCTTCCGCCCCATGCCCCAAACTCAAACTTGCAAATCTCTGCCCCACTCCAAGAGAGAGGCTCGGCAATGTACTTGCTCAACAGCTGCTCAGGGGCAGGAGCTCCACCAGGCCAGAGAACACTGTCTGCTTATCCGTGGGCACCCACAGCCTGCCCAGCTCCCAGTAGGGCTCCGAGTGTTGTGAGGAGAAGAAACGCGTGCCACCCCCTCCAAGTCTAGGCCCCATCCCCGGGTCAATGGCTTGCCTATGGATAAGGGGAGCGGTTCACACTGTCCTTCGATGTTCAATCCCGGACATCTTCCTGGCTCCCTGGCACCCAGACTCTGCACTCATCCCTTGAACCTTCCCTATCACTGCACAGAACACCCCATCCAGCCCCCTGCTCCCCTGAGCCCTCTCTTCTAGGTCCCCAGCCAGTCCTCGCCCACCTTGGCCCCGTCTCCTCCCTGGTCTTCCTCCCACCAGCTGCTGGCCTCACACTCTGCCCGCCCGCACACACCATCCTCGTCGTTCAACCCAGAGCACGGGTGCCCCATGTCCCGTGGGCCAAAGGCCAAAGTTCCCCTCCAGGCTGGCCATCACTGAGCCCCATCCCTGTTGGCTGGACCCAACTGCCCAGGGCCTCTCGACAGCTCAGGGCCTTTTCTCAAACAGACCCTGGCAAAGGCCCCGTCTTCCCTCCGCCCACTCTGAGAGTCTCATCTCCACCCTTGGCATCCCCCAGGGAGGCAGCCCCATCCCTGGGCCACGTGCTGCTGTGCTACTGCTCTGCAGCGTGACCTCCAGCTCCCCTGCTGGCCTGGAGCCTCCCTCGGGGCCTAGGAAACAGAGACTCAACAGACTTTTTTTTTTTTTTAAAAGAAATAATGACAGAAACAAATCAGGGAGCAGGTACATCAACGAGTGAATCAGCTGAGCAATTCTAGAAATAAGTCGACAGTCGAGTCCTGGGTTCGGGCAGGTCTCTGCGGCTCTCTAGTCTTCTAGGTGGACCCCCCCGGGTGGGGGACAGGCTTGAGTGATGGGAGGGTGTACCAAGCAGGATGGGCTATGCTCCGTTATGGTAACGAGACCCCCAAATCTCAAGAGCTCAAAACAACACGACATAGACATCAAGGCGGCAAGAGGCTCCTTCTCGCTGAGCAGTTGCTATCCCAACTTTGGGCTGCAGAAGAAAAGACATTGGCAACCCCACCCTGCCTATGAGATGCTCTGGCTCAGAAGAACCACATAGTACTTCTGCCCAGATGTCCCTGGCCAGGACTATTCCCATGACCCCACCCAAGCAGAAGATGCCACCATGGGCTTGGGAGGTGGAGGACCCGAGGTCTTGGGCCAACACTTCAAATAACACCAAAGCCAGTGTGAGAGTGGAGGTCGTTAATCGGGGACCTCTGAGCCTTGGAGGCTGGGCTGGAGATTTTAGAGTGGGAGATGCATTTAATATTCACGGTAAACGCGACTCCGTGGTAGAGCACTTGCCCGGCACCGGTGAGGTCCTGGGTCCCATCTCTAGCATAAACAAATAAAAAAAACAGGTCTGGGGAGACAGCTCAGTGTAAAAATTACCCCTGTGTTCAATACCCAGCATCAGAAAAACAAAAACCAAACAAACACAAACTCTGGGCAATATTCTGTCGCCAGACTAGAAATGTCCCCATTTTGCAGTTGAGACAGCTGAAACCCAGCGGGGACAGATTCACCAAGGTCACCCAGCTTGTGAGAGGTTGGACAAGGTGAGAATCAGGTCTGTGTGATTCCAGACTCTCACACAGCCCACGGCCAGCACCAGGCAGCCCTTGGCTTCCTCTGTAAAATCTGGCTGATGGTCAAGCACTGGCTAGACAGGTGTCCCCCTCAGGAGGTCATACAAAGCCTCCTGACTCTCCACGGTCCACTCCCAGGCATCCTATGCTAAAACTCCTGGAAATGATAAGACCGGTTCCAGATTTTGTTGAGAGAGAGAGAAACTGAGAGCTAGAGGAGGAAGAGATGGGCCCCAGGTCACATCACGGAGATCAGATCACAAGTCTCTTTCTTTCCTTTTTTATATTTATTAGTTGTTGAAGGACATTTCTTTATTTACTTATTTATCTGTGGCGCTGAGAATGGAACCCAGTGCCCCCCCCCCCCCGCTACCTGCTAGGGAAGTGCTCCACCACTGAGCCACAATCCCAGCCCCAGTCTCTTTCTACCTTCGAGTCTCCAACTGCCCCGACAACAGTAGGTGCCCTGGGAAGCCTTGGTCTGAGCCAGAGCCCCTCTGAAGTTGGGTTGGCCAGGCATACACAACTCTACCAAGCAGCAGCCAGGGCAAGGTTGCAATGGGCCACCCAGGCAGGGTGCCAGGCCCTGGCCCATCGAGCTGATCATGCTCTTGAGAGCTGGGCAAGTTGGCTGGTTAGCAGGTGGTGGCTCACTGCTTCAAGGGACAGACCCACCAGGGAGGTGAAAGAAGTGTGGAATAGGGTAAGCGTCTCTACCAAGAATCCACACCCAGGATTTCCAAAAACAAAGGCCTTGGGGGCCCTCTGAGAAGCCGTGTGGGGAAGGGGAGGGCTGCAGAGAGTAGCATGGAACCAAGAAGAGAGGTCAGTGGAGTTTGAAAACAGACCCAGTTCTGTGACATTGACCTCTCGGAGCCTCTGTTTTCTCATCTGAAAACAGGAACCTGATCAAGATTACAAATGTCGCGCCCAGCACGGAGGTGCCTGCCTATGATCCGAGAGACTTGGGAGGCTGGGACAGAGGGATCTCAAGTTTTGAGGGCAGCCTCAATAATTTAGGGAGAACTTGTCTCAAAAGAAAAAGGAAAAAAGAAAAGCTCAGTGGTACACTGAGTGACTGGGTTCTATCGCCAGTATGAAAAAATAAATAAAAAGATTGCCAACGATGTACCCAGTAAGCACCTAGTATCCTCAGCTCAACAGATAGTATGTGCTCAATAAATGCTGCAGTCGTAGGATCCAGTAAGGATCATAGTTGTTTGCCCACTCGGTCCCCCTTCCTGAGCTACAGTGGGGCCCCTTGCTCCAGCCACTACAAAAGTGCCCTCATAGGGTCCCTCTCATGCACCTAGGAGCTTCGTCAGAGAGCAGGTCCCATCCCGCAGTCAAATGCTAAGCCTGCATCCAGTCCCCAAGCAAGTGTGAACAGTCACGGTGGCCTGCTTCCTTCCATGGACAGCTGTGGTGGATGTGGCAGGCTGAGACAGGAAGTGGATTGTCCCCAGCCTCCTGTCACCCCGTCTCTGCCTGGAAGCCTTCAGTTCCTCTGTTCCCACGTTATCCCCCTGCCCACCTGGGGGTAGGGGTGGGAGGTGGGGGAGGAAGAGTGAGTGACAGTCATCTCCTCGCCTCTGAGTCCTCTGTGTTCTTCACTGTTCCAGGCATCGAGTCCACAGCATTTACTGAGCACCGACCACATGCAAAGTTCTGTACTTAGCCACCAGGAGAGACGAAAGTTGAAAGGACCCGGCCACGCCTCCAGAGAGACCACAATCTAGCAGACGCTTTCTACCCGTTATTGATGCCATACGGCTCGGCGGTTACAAACAGGCTTTGAAGTCACACGGGCCCGGGTTTGAAGCCCAACTCTGCCACCTGCCAGCTGGGTGCCTCTGGGCACACTGCTTCTCCCCCACTAGGCTCGAGTCTCCAACTGCAGAAGGACATGTTAACAGGATCTACCTCATGGGTGGTGACAAGCTCCTGGGCACCAAGAGCTTCACACAGAGCCGGGCAAGGAGGAGGGGCACAGTTCCCGTGAGCCACGTTGGTCACCTTGACCCGGGGGGAGGGCAGGGCTCGAGGTGTGCCAATAAGAGACCTTCCTTCAGGTTTCCGCCACCTCATTAATCACAGCGGACTGTCTGCCCAGCTGTGATGCCACCTGACGCCCCTGGCAACCTGCCCGTTCACCTCCATTCTGTCCGCAAGGACAGCTGGGGACAAGGACGGGGGTAGGGGTTCAAAGCTGGGGGTAGGCAGGCCAACTTCTTTCCCAAGGCCAGGCAAGTTGGGACCTCAGCCAGTCGTAAGACATCCACCTGGTAGGGCACACTGCCAAGAAGCTCACATAGGGACACCACTCCCCACCACACACATACACACACAGTAGGTCCACCATAAGCATCCGTGGCCTGGAGCAGTGGTGGGGAGCCAGGTGGAGGCTAGGCTGTGTCCTGAGATGAGGTAGGTGACATAAGCTTAACTGCCATCTGAGGAGCCTGCATTTGGCCTTCTTGGTAATAAGGAGCCACTGAAGGGGCTGGGGACATAGTTCAGTGGGTAGAGTGCTTGCCTTGCATGCACAAGGCCCTGGGTTCAATCCCCAGCACCACCAAGAGAGAGGAAGAAAAAAAAAAAGCCCAGCAGTTGCTGAAGGTTGCTGGATAGCAGAGCAAACTCTGCCTACCTTTCCAGGCTCACGCCCCGCCTCCTTCAAGTGAGCTAAAGCATGCTATGGTTGCGCCTCACCTCCTCATCCCAATAAGTGGCCAGTATTTTGCCCCAATCAGGCCTCTGCTGCATCCATTTCCCTACCTGGAATGCTGTTCCTTGGATTCGCCCACACTTATCCCTCCTTGCAGGTAGACCTTAGAAGCTTCTCTGGATCTTCCCAGTCTGAGCTCAAACATGGTTCTCTGCTTCATCTAAGTGGGTTATTTGTGCATTAGAGCAAATGTGTTCCTTTCTAGGGTTGCCTCTTCCAGACTGGGATTCTTGGAGCACAGACCCCAACCGTGTCTCCTCTCTGTGCCCCCAGCATCACCCAACAGAAGGCTAGGCCCCATAGGGACCTCCTAATGGGTGCTGCAATGTGCTTTAGGGTTTTGACTCTGAGACGGCACAGAGGAGATCAGGAGGTGAGGAAGGATGGGGCTGGAAGGGCAGAAAGGGTGGGCCAGGTGCAAGGGAAAGAGGGGTGAGGAGGAGAGGACAAGGGGGACACTTTCCAGAAACCACATTAGCAGCTCACCTGTTCCTGATTCCCCTTTCCCTTCCCTCTATAGAGAGAGGAGAGAATGAGGGAGAGGATGGGATGCAGCCCGCCCCTGGGCTGAGGGTCCCTCCAGGGTGCACTTGAGGTAGGGCGGGGAAGTGCACTCCAGGAGATCACAAGGGCTCCCACAGGCCCCAGGGCCCCCAGTCTGGGAAGAGGGCTCAGGATTGTACTGCAGTCCCCAACCCCATGGCCATCCCACAGGGAGCAGGCAGGGGACTGAGGAGACAGGGCAGTCAGACCAGACTGCCCCAGTGACCTGAGAGTCCCCAGGAAGGATGCATTCAGACAACCCTCACCTTAGGCTCTCTGTCTCCACCCAAGGAACCAGAACAATCCCCGGGGTCAGAGGCTGATCTTGTCGGAGGGGCAGAGGTTGTTTGGGGGGATTGAGGGAGGAGAAGGTCCTTTATTGCAGAGGGCAGGAACAGCTTCGTGGGGGGTAGTAATGCAAAGATGGGGGGGTGAGATCGCTTCTCTACAAGGTCACAGTACTGCTCTCAAGGGCTCCAGGCACACGGTATGCAAACCACAACTGTGTGCAGGTCAGAGTGGCACGGAGTCAGAGGGCAGTCGCGGGCTCCCAGGGGCCAGGCCAAAGATGGCTCAGCGGCAGGAGGCCCGGGGGCAGCTCTTGCCTCCAGCTGCTGGGAGGCAGCGCTGAGGTCGGGAGTTCGGTGGAGGCCGGTGGAGGCCGTGGCCACGCGATCAGGTGGCGAGGTGGGACCCCGAGCGGCGACAGCGCCAGCCTCCCCGGCCCCGCCAGGCGCTCGGGATGAGCGGGGCTGGACCGCGGAGGCCCGGCTCGCCGCGCCCTCCCCGGCGGGCGTCGTTTTCCAGGTAATTAAGGCCGCTCGGGCCGGCGCGCAGCTGCTTCCGCGGCCGGCCGCGCCTCCGGCCCGGGCAGGTGCAATTAAACCCGCGCGTTCGCGGCCATTAAGCATTAATGCAGCTCATTAGCATAAGAACCAGAAGCCGCTTTGATGGCGGCGGGCCCCGCGGGGCAGCGTGCGAGCCCCAGGGCTGAGGGCGGAGCCCAGCTCCCCACCTGCGGGGCAGGCAGCCTGGGCCAGCGGCGCTTAGCCACCCCAAGCCAGGTCTGGGACCAGCCGCTCTGTTGGGAGTCCCCAAGGCCAGGCTGGGGGACCAGAGGAGGGAGTGTGAACTTGACCCTGGGCGGCCCAGTCCGGTCCCGGGAGCACGAGTCTGCAGGTGAGGGAGGAAGCCCAACCCAGAAGCCAGGGGCCGCTTTCAGAGAAACAGCTGGAAACCGAGGTGCCCCGCAGCTCACCCAGCACCCCCCAGCCTGCAGTTGGTTCACAACACTGAAAATAGTAGTAGCTTAAGCTATGCCAGTTCTAAAAGCACTTAGCCATATTCTCTTTATTCCTCCAACTACTCTAGAAGCTGGTGTGTAGTTTAACTCTTTCCATCCCACCTGACAGAGAAGTAAACTGAGGCTGGGGGAGGAACACTTAAGATCTCATGACTGGTGAAAAGCCAGTGAGGATTTGAACTTGAGGCTGGGCTCAGAACCAGGAAGCCATCCTACCACGTGTGGCCTGCCAAGAGAGCTAACAGGGACAGGTGGGAGCTGTGGCCAAGTGGTGGGCTGGGCTTCCTACCCAGCAGACGGTAGCCAGTTCCACCAATCATGGCCTGCGGGAGGCAGGATGTAAGAATCCATACTGGGGTTGAGGCTGTGGCTCAGCAGTAAAGCAATCACCTAGCATGTTGGAGGCCCTGGGGTCCATCCTCAGCATCACATAAAAATAAATAAATTTTAAAAAGGCATTGTGTCCAACTACAAGTAAAAAATAAATATTGCAAAAAAAAAAAAAAAAAAGAAGCCAGATTGTAAATTGGATATTGGGAATTGCCTGAGATGACTTGCCCGCAAATCAATGGATCTGCTCCCCCCTCCAACAATAGGTGGACCTTCAAAATCAGCCCTTTGGCTGGAAGTGGCAGGAGGACCACCCTTTTGCCACGTTGGTCCAACAAACAGCAGCGTTCTTGATAATTAACAGGTGTTCAGAAAACACCAGTCAAGCAAACGAATGAACAAATACATGAATAAATGCCTCTCTCATCAATGGGGGGGAGGGGGCACACAGGTCCTCTGATTTCATCTTCCAGGCTTTCTGCGGCCCAGGGGGGTGGCTCCAGGAGAGCACAAGGGCTAAGAAGAAATGGCAGGTGGGGCCTGAGGCAGCAGTGCTGAGCTGTGCTGTGGCTCCGGGCGTCCCCCGTGGCAGTGCCTGGAGCATTCCAAAGTCAAGGTTGTTGCCGACAGACGTCTTGAAGGCCCCAGTGGGGGAGGGCCAAGAGCCCTGGAAAAGGAAGACTGCCTGGTTCTACTTGGCAGCGTTGGAGCAAGAAGGAAATGCCTTCCAGCTGAAAAGCCCAGAGAAGGTGGGCAGTTGCCCAGAACCACACAGCAGGAGTCAGGTCTCCTGCTCAGTCCTGGATGGTTGAACTTTTATCCTGTACCTGGATCAGCCTCCGGCCTAGGTCCAGGACTCCCTGTGCATCCTTCACGTCCTGGCTTAGCCTGTGATCAATAAGCATTCCCATACACAAATGCATGATGTGAATAACTGGACTCTTTGAATAATGTCTTCCCTCCCGTGCCCACACCTCCCCAAGGGCAGGGATTTTATCCATCCAGATCATGGTGCAGTTCACTGCCTGGCGCACAGTAGGCCTGCGAAGGTAGATGTGGGCCAGATGGGAGCACTGTTACTATAGTCACCGTGCCAAGGAAAAATCTGTGTCTGGTGTGGGCTTTCCTGCCTCCTGGAGCCCCCCACCCCGCTTCTCCTTCTCACAGCTGGCTCAGGGGCCTCGACGGGCTTCAGTGCCTCCACAGCTGAACTGGCCTGGAGAACACAGGCAGGGGACGGCTTACCCCAGCTTCCCACCCTAAGGGCCAGCTGGTTGGCAAAACTATCTGTCCCAGGGGTCCTGGGCAGCCTCATTAGGGGAGTAGTGACAGACACATTAGCTGTTAAGAGATGGGGAGGGAGAAAGGGCTGTTCAAGAGCTGCCTGCCACTTCCCAGGCCACTGGGCCTCCTCTGGGTCAGGGGCTGGGCTTGGGGGAGAGACAGAGACAATGCCCCAGTGCAGGACTGACACTGGAGTCCTAGAGCGGGGGTGTTCCCATCTGTCCTTGATGTTCTTGAGTTCTGCTTGGCCTCGACTCACTGACAAACTCCAGCCTTCTCAGTGCTTTGGCCATTCTGGTCCTGATGCCCTAAGTTGGCTACGAGCTGCCCTGAGGCTCATGTGTGGCAGAGGCCAAGGGATTTGGGAATCCACCTGCTGTGTTACCAGAGCAGAAACAGAGGACCTGGAATAGGAGCCATGCTCTGCATTAGGGCCCTGGCTTGGCCACTAACAAGCAGTTTTTAATCCTCTGGACCTCGATTTCTTCATGTGTGAAGTGTGGGCTTGAACTACCTTGACCCCAGAGCCCTCTGGTCTCTGCATCCAGCCCTCCTGGAAAGTCAGGGATTGTCAGTGTCCCCCAAAGCAGTCCTTCCTGTTATTCAGCCACACTGGGGTCACAGGGACAAGATTTGCTAGGCACCTCACTCGGCGTCGTGCTCAGGGCGCAGTGGGAAAGCAGATGTCCTCAAAGAGCAACTCAGTCAGTGGCCACTGCCTGCCACTGATTTAGGAAAAAAAAAAAAAAAGCAGGTGCAGGGCTGGGGGTGTAGCTCAGGGTAGAGTACTTGGCTAGCACCTGCCTAGCATGCACAGGCCCTGGGTTTAGTCCCCAACACTCAAAAAGCAGGTGGAGAAATCCCACAGCACCTTCCTCCATGAGCACAAAGGAACAGGGCCTCACGCCACAGGGTACACACAGATCCTCAGCCACATACACAAACCACACACACATACACACAACTCGACACCGGTCCCAATCCCAGACACATAAACCACCCAACAGCACTCCCCCTTACGCACATGAACACAAACTTACATATTACACACACACACACACACACACACACACACACACACACACACACGAGAACACGCAACAACCCAACATGGGAAAACTCAGATACATGTGAACATATCAACCATACAAGAACCATCAATCCTGGCTGGGGTTGTATAGCTCAGTGGTAGAGTGCTTGCCTTGCACATTGAGGCCTTGGATTCGATCCTCAGAACCATATAAAAATAAATAAATATATATCTCACCATCAATCTTTCCATGAATATGCACCTTCCCCCCAGCTGGCAAATACACACCACACACTCACAGGCCCCAAAGCCCACCAACTCAGCCATGCCCACCTTGTCATTTGGTTACATTCCACACACAGGCAGTGCCTAGACCAGATAAACAAACCACAATCAGAGTATCAATCTCAGCCCCAACCTGGCTGCCTCCTAAAGACAGGTAAAGTGAACCAAGTTTAAAATATCTGATAAATGAATATTAAGAGAAAATCATCCACAGGGATGTTGGCTGCAGGCTGACAGGTCTCCTTCACCTTTTCATTTCTGAGAGCACATAGTGGTGGTGGCAGGTGGTGACCCGGCACAGCAAGGCACGTCTGATGCCATACCCAATGCTTCTGTGCCAGGTAACAGGGCACGCTATGATTTTCCCATCCACTAAATCCAGCTGCCGCTCAAAACACAGGGCCCTGCATTCTCTTGTCTCTGCGACCTTTTTTCCCCCGAGCCTTGGATGCCTTTTAAATGCCAATCCTTCTCTAACAACTGTGATTTTTCAAGTCCTATTTCAGATAGGGTTTGGGTAGGTTAGAATTTAACTGTCTGGGAAATGGGAAGAAGCGGGAGGTTAGCAGCAGGGATGGGTGGAGATGAGGGCAGCCTGTAACTAGGCCTGGGGGGCAGCTGGGCAGAGGGAGGCTGTGCCTGGTGCCAGGCCTGCATGCCTCAGAGAGAGTGAGGAGCCAAGGCAGCAGAAACCCACTCCTAGGAAGTCCAAGCAGAGTGAGTCACAGGACCAACCAGGGGCCTCTGGGTCTGAGTGTGGCTGGGCCAAAGAGGGCCCTGGATGAGGTCTGAGACCTCCCTGAAATTCCTGGGCCAGATTCAAACCCTTTTCCTGAGCCCAGATCTCCAGTGGAGGTCACAAGTCGTGGAGGTCACAAGTCTTGCAGGTCCCTGTGCTAATCAGGTGGCCTCCTGGGTCCCCAGCAAGCAGGACCTTTGACCCAAGAGGCTTATTAGAAGTTAGTGGCAATGGGGAAGGTGTCCTTAGGGGTGGGGTATCTTTGGGTAGGGAGAGGATAAACAAAGTCAAAAGGGACCACCCGGGTCCACAAATCACCCCTGGAAATCTCTTTTCTAAAGCTCCCCCAAGAACATGGTTCCAATTCTCTCATGCCTCCCATAGACTGACAGGACAAAGGGGTGTCATATGGTATTAAGGGAGAAAAGCAGGCCATAAATTGGTAAACAAAGGAGAAGCAGCATTCTTAAATGAACAAAAACCATGAAACAATGGAGACAACTGTGGTTACCTTTAGAGACAGAGTATGGGTGAATTTTTTCCTTCTAACTTGTCATATTTTCCAAAAGCTCTATAATAAGCCTGTCCTCCTTTTATAGTGAGAAAAAAGCTATTAAAATCACCAAGTGCCTTACAAAACCAAATATATAGCATGACTCCATATTTTATGTTTATTATACCTATTAAAATTGTTTATCATTATAGACAGAAAATATGTCTCCATCGGTTACAGGGAATTTTTACTTATTTGTGCTGTTTTTAATTTTTTTTAAGAGAGACAGTCTCTCTATGTTGTTCAAGTTGGCCTGGAACTCCTGGGCTCAAGCCATCCTCCTGCCTCAGCCTCCAAAGTAGCTGCGACTACAGGTGGGGGCCCCGGGCCCCAATCTTGTTCTATTTTTGTACTTCTCTAAAATCAGCATATTAATTATCTGATGAACTCATTAAAAACAAAATGCTTAAGATTGGGAAGGATCATAAAGAACTCTTTGATATCAAGTCTAAGTCCCTCCAGGTGCAACTGAAGCCCACTCTCATCCTCCTGGTCCATTTACCCTGAGGCCAGAGAAAAATCACAAGTGGACAGCTGCTCAAGTCACACAGCCTTCCTGCCAAGACCCAAAGTTAGGCATTAAATTTAGCTGCCTGCTCAGAACAGGTAGGAGGGGACTGAGGTCAGCTGAGTGGGTGCCTCTTCAGAGACCAGGGGAAGGCAGGCATTCCTGCAGTGAGCAGTTGGGGACTCAAGACCCAAGAAAGCCTGGGGGGGAGAGGGCAGTGTTGGCAGGAGGGCAGGGCTGGGTTGGCAGCAAAGTTCCGGAAGAGGCTGCCCCCAGGGTAGGCGGGGTGCCCGGGCTCAGAAGGTAGGAATGTGCCTCCTGGCCAGACAACCCGACAACTGCCAAGTAGGGGAGGCCAGTGCTCCTGGGCTGGCGAGAGGCCAGCTGGGGTTGCTGGTCCAGTATGGACAAGGGGGGGTGCGCCCTCCTGGTTCCCTCCTCTCTTGGGGCCTAGGGCAGGGAGGGGGCCCTAAATGGCCCGCGGGCGGTTCCAGGGGAAAGGCAGAGCTGGAGGTCCAGGGCCTGCAGCTGAGAGGCTGCGTGGCCCCCACTTTCCACGGGGGTGGGCGTGGGGTGTTCTTCCTCTCCAGTCTCCTGACCTCCGGAAACCGCTCTCCGAGGAGGCCAACCTGCACATGATCCTGCTTCTCCTCCCCAAACACCCGGGGAGGGGGCGTGGAGGCCCGGAGAGGCGCGTGCCCGACACGGCGGCCCCACAAACGCCGCCTCAGCGCAGGGCCTAGAGCCGCCGCCTACGGCTCCGCGTTCCCGGAAAAAGGCCCGGCTCCGGCAGGGGGCGGGGCCGCGGCAGCCCCACCCCCGGGCCGCGGAGCATGCCGGGCCCGGCGCTGCCATGGCGACGCGAGCGGCCCGCCCGCCCCGCCCCCCCGCGCAGCCGCGGAGCCCCGGGGCTCCCGGGCCCCTCCGGGCTTCGCGGCTCCGGCCGGGGTTCGTCGGAAGCCGCTGTCGCCGCCGCCTCCGAGGAGGCCCCGGCGCGATCAAGATGGTGGGCGTCGCGGGCGGGGCGGGCAGGAAGCTCGGGCGTGTGCCCTCCCGCCGCCGCCTCTCGAGGTCGGGGAGAGGAGAGGAAATGGCCCCGGCGGCTATCGCGGGGCTGCCTGCGTGTCTGGCCTGACAGCTTCTATCGGAGCCTTCCCCCGGCTTGGGCCCGCCCAGTGCCCAGCGAGATGCGCTGGGGGCTGCCCTCACTGGGACCCAAACTGTGACACCCCTCCCTCAAAGACACCCTGACTCCCTCGTCTTTGGGTTCTGCCTGCTGGGGGGGGGTGGCACAATGGTTCCCCAGGGCTGGGGGCCGCCTTCTGCCCACAAACCCCCGCATCTGAAATTGCACAGCGAACCTGCTTCCCCCCAGCAGGGCTGTCACCCGTGTCAAAGCCCCCGAAGGGCCCCCAGCTCTGCGTTGAAGTCCTGCCCTTCCAGGAGACCCCGCAAGGCTGGAGTCCCCGCAAGGCTGGAGTCCCCGCAGGGAGACCATGATTCCCTTTTAATCGTGTGTCTTCCCAGCAACAACAGGGAGCGAGGTTGGGATGGGAGCCGCTGACACTGACTGGGCCTGCCAGAGTCCTGCTGTGGGCAAACAAGCCCAGATCTGTTCAGGAGTGAAGTAGCAGAGCTGAGGCCTCGCCAAGCTGTGACTCCAGACGCCTGTCCACACATAGTGGCACTCCCTGCTCCCTGCCTGCCCAGCCTGGGCTGGTCCAGACGCCTATCTCAGGCCCAGAGCAATGGCCTGGCCTATCCCCTCCTCCCCCTCCCGCCTACCACAGGCCTGGCTTCCCTTCTGAGCCGCCAATCTGCAGCCACACAAAGCCCTGTTTGTTTGCTTTCTCTGCTGCTCCCCCTGGATCTGATGTCTTTCTCCACTACCTGCCGGCTGGGCTTCCTTTCCAAGCCGCCTTCCCAGCCAGCTGAAGGGAAGGAGGGGCGGCCATTGCAGCAAACCCTGCCTCATGGCCACCCCATCTTTCCTGGAATCCACCTCCCCAGTGCAAAGGGCTCCTAGCCTGGGTGGCCTGATCAACAACAACAATGGCTCTAGAGCCCCTTCACTGTGTCTCAGAATGTAGGGTGCCAGCTGGGTGGAGCAGGAGAGATGCCTGGGGCAGGGGGAGGGGAACAGAGAGGCCCAGCCAGCCACCCCTCTCCTTTTGTGAGCAAGGCTTGTTTTGTTTGTCAATCAGGAAGACTGCCCTTGCCTTCCCAGCAACCCACAGGCTACCAGGAGATAAGGAGATGGATGGGACCCGGAGGGCCTCGTTGGAGGAGGCAGAGGAATGATGCATGGGTTTCATGGCTCTCATTCACCCCTCACCCTTTTGGGGGACTCCCAGATGTCCCGGGCAGTGAGTAAGGGCTCATAAGCTGCACTGGGAGCCTCACAGGGTGAGCACGCTCTCTGTGGCCACTCTGGGCAGATACCTGGATCCATCCCCCTGCATCCAGAGTGCGGCAGATGTGGGAACCCACTGGGGTAATTTGGAAAGCCATACATAGTCAGGCTGAGCTGAAACAGGCCTTTCACAGACCAAGAAAAATAAACACCCACATTCCACACCACCTTCTCTACCTGCAGGCTGCCCTCTCTCCCCGTTCAAATAAAGAAACCCAACACTGATACAGCACAGAGATAGGCAATCTGGCCTGACTCCCTCCACTCAGGCGCTTTTATTACACCCTGCCAGGCTGGGTGGCCCAGGGCAGGTCCTCACTTCCTGGGGGGCCTCCCTCTTCCCCTTCCATGCCAAGTTTAACCCTTGCAATCACTCCAGAATGAAGGCAGGATTGTACCCAGAAAAGAGGAAACACACAGGAGGCTCCAAGTGGGAAAGCCACAGGAACAAAAAGTGCCAGTCATAATTCAAGCTTATGGCTTTCTGACTCCAAGCCTTAAAAACTTTCCACCTGCTAAGTCTTATTTCTTGGCCAGTGATTATCTCCCTAATGGATGAGTGACTACTACAAGGAAGGGAGTGAACAGCAGGCAGGGTCAGCTTTGGAGCCCCATAGATTTGATCTCCAATCCTAGTTTTTCACTTAGTTGCTATGTGACCTCAGGCGGGTCACTTAACCTCTCTGAGCTTTAGTTTCCTTGATAATCCATAGACAGCCTCTAATAAGGTTGCGAGAGGACCACCCAATGCCTGGCACAGCACAGCAGGCACTCAATAAATGATGGCTTTTCTCCATGCTGTCTTCTGGTATTGAAAGAGACAACCATTCATTTGTTAGAGGAACCAAGCCACTCCCACTTTTGCTGCGACCAGCTGACCTGGCTGCCACACATCCCCCTGCCACCGTCTCTACCCCTCTGCAAAGCTGAGGCGGAGGCCGTGGGCTGCCGAGCTGAGCTCCCCAGGCTCCGGTACTGCCTGGGAGACCAAGGCCTTTCAGTTAAATTTGCCAGGGCAGGGGCCCCAGGGGACAGTGTCACCCCCAGGGAACAAAGCCAGCTCCATCCACATCCTGCTGGACTCAAGAAGAGAGAGTGACTCAATTAAGTCTGATTTGGCAAAACCTCTGTTTTTAGTGCTATTTCGGGCCACGGTGGGGATTTTCTGTTCTTGTCTCAAAGGTATCATAAACCAAATTCCTTCCTACCTCCCCCACCCCTGTGTTTGAAATGAAAATATTGTTCTTCCTTTTCTCTCTCTTTCTCCCACTTCTCTCCCACCTATCAGAGAGAGGCAAATCAAAGGGCAGAAGCCAAGTCCCTGGCCCAAAGCAGCATTAGGCCTAGGGTCCTCCTACCCATCTACCAGGTTTCTGCTTGGTCCCCCAGAGCACAGCATGCTGGGAATTGTAGTTCTCTCAAACCAGAGGTGGGGAATGTTCCTCTCTCCTCTAACTTCTCACTTCTGGAGTGGCTTCCTGGGTCCCTGAGGCCTGTACCCCTCTTCCTGCACTCTCCCTTCTTAGTCCACAACACAATTATAATTAATCATGCAACTGTTGATTACTATGCAATATTTCTCTAATGTCTGATTGCCTATCAGACTGGACACTTCTAAAGGGCTCAGGGTCTGCTTGGCCATTATTGCTTCTCCAGGTAGGGATTCTTTTTTTTTTTTTTAATACATATTTTTATTTGTAGATGGACACAATACCTTTTTATTTTATTTATTTTTATGTGATGCTGAGGATCAAACCCAGGGCCTCACGTGTGCTAGGCAGGCACTCTACCACTGAGCCACAACCCAGCCACCCAGGTAGGGCTTCTTGAACCCCCTGCTCCATGGACATCTTGGGTCAGATGATTTGCTGTAGGGCCTGTCCTGTGCATTGTAGGATGTTGAGCAGCATCTCTGGCTTCCATCACCCACTAAATGCCAGGAGCACCTCCCCAGTCAAGACAACCAAAAATGTTTCCAGACATGGCTCAGATGTCCCCTGAGGGACAAACTCACCTCCTATTGAGAACCACTGTTCCACAGCTGAGCAAAGTGCCCCCTTGGAATGAGTGAAGGCAAGACTCTGCCCCTGTCTATCAGAACAAGTGATTTTCATTTTAACTCCTATCAGAATCATGTCCGAATTTCACTTTTCCAATTAGACCAGAAGCTCCCAACAGATAGGCCTATTCTGTCTCTTCTGTGTACTGGTACTGATCACTCATAACTGTTTGCTAAAGGAATAACCAAGTGTCAGAGAGCATCAGACTGAAAGTCAGTTCAGTTTCCCCACTTCCCTACCCGAAGCCTGGATTGCCAGGTGACTCTGCAAAGCTTCTCTGGGCCTCCCATGTCTCTCTAGTTATTCTTTGTCTTATGGAACTAGAGGGAGGTTCAGAATTTCACATCTCCAAGAAGTTCCTTAAAAAAAAAAATCTTTCAGGTGGCTTTTCCTTTACATTTTAGAGAATTCTTATTATTACTAGTAGGTGACAGTGATTAAGCACCCCACTATGTATCCATAGTAAGCACTATGCCTAAGTGTTTTTAGAGGCCCTATCTCATTTGATCCTCTTAAAAATAAAACTGTGTAATAGATACTCATTTTTATCATTTGAAAAATGAGGACATGGGCTCAGAGAGTTTGAGGGACCTGCCTAAGGACACATAAAGACCATCTGGTGTCCTCTGGCAACTGAGGATGTCTCAATCAAAAGATACTTCCAGCTTAGACACTGTATACTGAGATTCCTTAAAGTCTGCAGCCACCTGTTGCCAGGCAGGGTTAGACCTTTCTGGGTGCACGCAGTCTCACAGGGCCTCCCAGTCATCAGGCTTCCCAGGGGAAAGGACAGGAGCTCCAGGTCACCCCAGAGGGGCTGACCAAGGCTGGAGGGGTGAGCGAGGAGTCTAGGAACTGGGAATCAGGCTGCTTTAGCACAGATCTTGTAGAGGGGCTGACACTCCTGGTGCCACCCCTGGCAGGGAAGGCTGGGCCAGAACCAACCTCCCGGGGCACCGCTCTGTGAGGTCAGAGGAGCCATAAAACAATGAAGAGGAGTCATTCCTAGCACCTTTTTTTTTTTTTTTTATGGTACTAGGGATGGAACCCAGAGGTGCTCTACCACTGAGCCACATCCCCAGACCTTTTTTATTTATTTATTTATTTTATTTTGAGACAGGATCTCACTAGGTTGCCAAGGACTGCCTCAAACTTGCCATCCTCCTGCCTCAGCCTCTGGAGTCACTGGGATCACAGACACGTGCCACAGAGCCTGGTTCTGACCCTTCCTAGGTACCAGACACTGTTGTCCTTTATCTGTAGGAACTAAGATCTGTGAATTCTCCCAACAACCCCTATCAGGAAGGTATGGACACTTCCTCTCATTTTATAAATGAGGAAACTGAGTAAAGGAAATAACTCACTTGCTCAAGCTAATCAGTAACCGGATCTGCACCCAGACAGTCAGAGCTGCATTATCATCCCTGGCTGAATCCCCACCCTGGTGTACACTGAACACTCAGCATGTGATTTATGAATCAAGAATGAATAAGTGGCTACCCTGCCACTGAAGTCCCGAGTTGCTCGATGTTTTCTTGGGGTCCACTCCTACCATTCGGACAAAGTCCCTTTGGAGACAAACTCTAACCAGAAAAAACCAATGATTCTCACCTGCCCCGTGTGCAGAAAGATCTACTTAGCCCATCGGCCTCTACCTCTAGCAGGGAAACAAGCACCAAAGCCCTCGTTCTGGCCAGTGTTACCACAGGTAAGATTTAGAGATGAGAATAATCAGTGCAATTCCTTCCTCCTGCAAAGTTCTTTTGCAATAAAAATAGCAGCTCAGGGCTGGGGTTGCAGCTCAGTGGTGGAGCGCTTGCCTAGCATGCGTGGGCCCCTGGGTTCCATCCCCAGCACTGCAAATAAAATAAAAAAAAAATAACAGCCCAACAATAACAGCCTAGCTGAGGGCTATGCATCAGCAACTAGGAGAGGCCTATTATTATGACCATTTTAAAGGGAGGGAAATGGAGCCCCCGACAGACCTGTGGTACTGGCATTTGAACCCAGGCCAGCTAGACCCAAAGCCTCGTTGCTGACCCCCAGCTCTAGGGCCTCCTCATTTTCCAAGTCACAACATACGCCAAACACCATCACCACTTTTAATGTTTGCAACATGCCTGTTCCCATTTTTGACAGAAGAGGAGACTGGTGTTCAGAGAGGGAAAATTAGCTTGTCCAGAGCAGCAGCTGGAACTCCAACTATTTCCTGATTCCAAAATCTAGGGCTTGTTGCCCTATCCCAACTCTATCCCACCCTGAAGATGGACACAGTCTCCAAGAGGGAACCCCTCTGCACGTCCTCCCTGGAGCCCCCAGCCGGGCCTGGAGGTGCACTGCAGATGTTTACTGCCCCTGTTCCATCGGGGCCGTCCCAGAAGTGGGCGTTTGGGCCAGTAGACCACTAGTCTGAGAGCAGCCCGCACTTCCTGGGTGTAGACGACAGTGGGAGATGCCCTGACTGCCCACCCCACAGCTCCTAACCAAATGGGTCCCACCAGCCTCATCCTAGGCCCAGTGCCTCGATACCCTTCTCACAGGACTCTCCCCTGCCTCTCCACGGCATCCTCGATGACCCACACCTCCAAGTCAGACCACTCTGTAGAGAAGCTGGATGTGCGCTTCCCACCCAGCGTTCAGCCACAGAGGGCCTTAAAGTTTGGACCACAAGCTGGCTCAGACATGGGCCCAGTGTGAGCACAGGAATGGCTGCTGAAGGAACAGACAGATGAGTGAACAAAAACGTCCAGTATCACCTGAACCCTAAATCCTGGTGCACCTGGCTGTTTTCACCCTGGATTTCTGTGTGTGTGTGTGTGTGTGTGTGTGTGTGTGTGTGTGTGTAGCGGATTGCATCCAAGGGTGCTTTACTACTGGGCTACATCCCCAGTCCTCACTTCTTATTTTTTTATTTTGAGACAGGGTCTTGCTAAGTTTGCCCAGGATGGCCTTGAATTTGCTTCTCAGACTCCAGAGTTGCTGGGATCACAGGTGTGCACCACGGTGCCTGGATCTCCTGATTTTAGACAGATTAATCTGCAACAAGAACATCTCCCCCTCTTTTGGTGTCTCCCCCACCATTTCCAGCTCTCTCTCCTCTTTGCACAACCCCCCCACCCCCACCAAGCTGTCCTCCTCTCCCCGCTCCTGTCTCTCTGCCCCCAGGTTTTTCTCTTCTGCCCTGTCTCTCTCCCTCACCCATCTCTCTCACCACCACCACCACATACACACTTTTCAAACGGGTTCACGAACCAGTAGAGCCAAATCTGCCCTTTGCCAGCCAGGCCCCAACCTGCACCTCTAGCCCTGCCTCCCCTGGTGTCACATTCCAACCTTGGATCCCAGTGACCCCCAGGAACAGGGCACAGCTCAGCCTCAATCCCCGGAGAAACAGGATGAGCCAGTTTCTCCCAGCCCCCTTGGGGAGCGGCCTGGGGGGAGCTGGCCCAGCTCTCTTCACCCCGGCCCCTCCCCTCCCCTCCCCTCAGCATGACAGCACAGAATTCACATAGATCTGCAGGCCCCTGCTCAGGATCAAAGGGCCACCTGGAAGATTCTCACCCTCTCCACCTCACCTGGCCCTTCTGCCAGGAAGCCTTTCTGAGTATCTAGGCCTCGCTCTTGGCGCTGAGCCGGGGAGGAAGGAGACTGGCTTTCAGGCCTAGATGCTCCCGCCTCGTGGGGAGGACACACAGACAGAATTGCCAATAATTCCGTGATAAACACTGTGCCACTGGGAGAGACAAAGGGGGATGACTCATCCCGCCTTGGAGGTCAGAGGAGGAGGAAACAGGACATCTGTTTGGGTCTTGGGAGGCAGGGAGGAGGACGAAGGGCATCCCAGGTGGAAGGAAGGGTCAGCACTCTGCACAGAGGCAGGCGGCACGTGACTGCCCCCTGAAGGGAGGTGGGTAGGGATGAGGACAGAGCCCTCCCTCCAGAGGAGCAGGGGCCCCTGGAAGTATCTGCTATGGTTCAGAAAGATCACTCCCACAGCACCTGGGAAGGAGCAGGACGGAGGCAGAGAGGCCAGTGAGGAGGCCCTGGCCACAGGCCGGCCTCTCCAGTCGCCCTTCTTTTGGAGCCAAGTCCTCCCCTCTTGGCCACAGCACACAGGCCACGTAGGACCTCCCAGCCTTCCCAGACACGCTCAGTGCGTTCCCACTGCCAGGAATGTCCCTCTATTCTTCCCTCTCCAAGCCTGGGTCCATGAAACCCCACCTGCACAAAGCCCCTCAACTCTAGCTAAAGATTCAGCTGTTTTCTCGGTCTCAATCATCAGCCACTAGGCTGTGACCTTCTCAGGGGCAGGTGCAGGGATGTTTCATTCTGAACCCTGACATTTAACACGGGGCTTCGAAAACAGTGAGTCCCTGCTCCATCCGCTGGGGCTTGGCATCCAGGTGCCTGGTCCCATGGAGACCCTGCTCTGTGTACCTGATTTCCCCCTTGCCTTCACCTCCTCCTCCCTGGGGAGCCACAAAAAAGACAACCATGCCACAGCTCAAGCAGCTGGTACAAGGCAAGAGGTACGAACCTGGGCCACCACGGACACAGAACAGTAATGAAGACAATGATAATGTAGGTAATAGCAACCAGCATTTATTGGGAGAGGCTTCAGTCTAAACTTTAGAGATTAATCCGTTCAGTCTTTGCTTGAGTCCTGTGAGATCAGTTCTGTGATTTTTTTTCCCACCGTACAGATGGGGACACAGAGGCCCAGAGAAAGTAAATAACTTCTGTACGTGGTGGAGCCAGGAGGTGACCCAGAGCTTCACTCTGAAGCACCTCACCCCACAACTCCTCCCAGACAATCAGAAAGGAAAAAGGAAGTTGCAGAATATGAGCTCGTGGTATGTTCTCATTTGGAGAAAAATAAAACTATATATTTGTACATAGGAAACACTAGGACATTAGGCGAGTTACAAAAAGTATGGAAGGATACATTCAAACTCTTAACTGGAGTTAACTTGTGTTAAGGGGTCTTTCGCTCTGTATAGTTCTGGATTATTTGCATTTTTCACAATAAGGATTTATTGTGAAAAATGTTACTGGAGCAATGGAAAAGAGAAAACAATTGTTAGGGTCTCGATTGCAGTTTGTTGAATGAATATGTGGCAGATCCACATTCTAGACCTGTTTTTTTTTTTTTTTTTACTGATGGATGACCCATTCGTGGATTGTGAAATCGCTGACTTAGTGGGTTGCAACCAGTAATTTTTTTAATCAAAAGACCAGAGCAGAAGGTATCAGAGACAGGCACACATAGCAGAGGGGTTATTCACTAAACTTTTGTTTCCGTTATATGCTGTGGGTGTGACTGGCCCTAAGACCTCAAATGTATTTCACACAATAGGTCACGGCAGGATCTTAAAGACATTGGTCTAGGCTTGAAGATCTACAAAGGAGGAAGACAGGGTGCCCAGCATGCAAGACCCCATGGTCCGAGGGGAGTAAAGATGGTCGGGGAGCAGCTGAGTTCCCTCAGCAGAAGCCCGGGGGATGTGTGGCTGCTGGGGAAGGTCACATTTTGCCCAGTCCACAGTTGGCTTCTGGAACCTGGATGGTGCCCTGATACACTCCTCCTCTCCAAGCCTCTGACTGAGAGCTTTTGCCAGATTCTGATGGAGGCTGCCTGGAGACTAGACAGGCCATGTCCACTTCTTGTTCCTGCGCCCCCATATACCCTCTGGGCTGTCAAGAGGGGAGGGGGTGGGAAACTAGAAGATTCCTCTCCAGCCTCCAGATCCTGAGGGCCACATCCCAGGGAAGCCTATGGAAACGCAGCTGTGTCTGTCCCTCCACTGGGTCTGTCCCCACCCGGGTTGGGCCTGACCCGGAGCAGAAACGAGGTCTGTATGGAGAATGGGTGGGGGAGCAGGCAGAAAGAGAAGCAGAACCCCCCAGCCCAAGGTTTCCACCGCGCTGGCATCTCTACATCAGAGCTACCCAGCCCACCCCCACCTCCCCTCCCAGGACAACAGACAACTAAAAAAAGATGAAATAAAAAGAAGTAATTCCCCTGCTCTGACGTCAGTGCGAGGACTTAACAGCCCGGCAGCGGCATGAAACTGGATTGCAACCAGATGTAATGCCCTTGAATTCTCAATACAACACTGCTGTTGGACGAGAAATAAAGGGGGGTGGGGGGATGCGCTTTGGGTGGGAGGGAACCGCGCAGGTCCCGCGTGGGTCCTTGCATCGAGGCCCGCTGAAGCCACCGAGAAGGCGCTGCGGGAGGGTGTGCGGCGTGCTGGGAAGCGCCGGCCCCGGGTCCGCCATTCAGGCGCGCAGCCTCCCCTCCCCCCAGGCCCCCAATAGCGCATTGTTACACTCGGTTTTATCCATTCAGAGCCGGAGCCCCACCGCTCCTCTCGGCAATCCGGGGCTCCCGGAAGGAGGGCACCTCGCCCGCACGCACTCCGGCCCCCGGTGTGTCTTTTCGAGAAGGACCCTGAGCCCCAAGAAGGGGAAAGGCTGGCTGGGAAAACGGGCGCCCCAGGAAGCAGGGGCCGCAGCGACCTCGGGCCCTGCTGCTGTTTCGCTTCCCCTCGGCCCGTCCTCGCACGCCCCAGTGGGACCAAAGCTCCAAATGTCACCCCCGCGTCCGGCCATCCCCTCGCCCGCCCCGGCCGCAGCTGCCCCCCCAAGTCCTCCACCCCGGTCTCCCGACTCCAAAGGCGCGGGGGGCTCAGACTGGAAAGGGGCTGTGGGGCTGCGGGCCCGACCCGCCGCGACGCAGTCTAGGGGACACTGTGCTCGCGTGTCCGGTGCTCCCGCTCGTGACGTCACCCCCGAAGGGGCCCCGAGCTCGAGGCCTGGCCGGGACCGAGCTCCCCAGGTCGTGGGGGCCGCTTCCTGCCCAGGCGCGGGGCCTGCTTACAGGCCGGGGCGGGGACGTCGCGGACAGCCGTGCGCGCCCCATCTCGCCACGCACGGCCATCACAGCCCTGGCTCCCACCCGCGTGGAACTCACCGACAAGTCAGCTCCCCGCCCCCCACCGGACGCACTCACAAAGCTCCCCTCCGCCCCTGGCGCCGTGTGACTGCCCCCCACATCCCCACCCCACGCAGGGCAAACACCCGGTGCCTGGGTGCACGCAGAGCCCCCGGCCCCATTCGACCCTCGCTCCCCGCGTCCCCTCGCCACCACTCGACCTCAGCCAGCCGCACAAATCCTTCTGAAGACCCTGCGCCGCGGCGCAGGGCGCCCCCACCCTGCAGCTCCCCAGACGGCCATCCGGTGACCTCGCGCACCCCCCCACGCCACACAAAGCAATGACCCCGCGGACCCCCGCATCGCCAACCCGCGCGCTTAATCGGTCCCCGAACCCGCCCAGACTCCCCACCCGGCTCGGGAATCCCAACGCCTCGCGCTGCCCTCGCCCCAGGGCAGCGTCCCTCCTCCCGCGTCCGGGCGCAAGCTGCTCACCTCGGCGCCCGCGCTCACTTCGGGGCCCTGCGTCTGGCGCTGCGACTTCGCGGCCCGGAGACCCGGGTGGCCATGGGGGGGTCAGGGCGCGTTGGCCCGGCCGGCCCGCGGCCAGGCAGGACGGAGGGTGGGCCGCGGCGCCCCCTCCTCGCGCCGGCTCTCGGGCCGCGGGCAGGGCGGCCTGCTCGGCTCGCCTCTAGCGCTCCAAGTCGCCTCTCGGAGCTCAGCCGCGGGCGGGGGCGGCGCCCGGGGGCGCAGGGAGCCAGCGGCGCGGGGAGCGGGCCCTGGCCGCGCACCCGGCCGGGCCTGCCTGGTGTCCGCGGGTGCCGCGGGGAAATGCGATCCCCTCCGCACAGGAAGAGCGGGCGGGCGAGCGGGCGGGCGGACGGCGCGCGGGGGGAGCAGGAGAGCGAGAGCGCGAGGAAAAAAGTTCCCGGGCGGCCTGGCTGCGCTCGCTCGCGGACCCGGGCGCCAGGTGGGTCGTGTGCGCCCCAACAGCACCCCCTGGCGGTCCGCGTGACCCACTGCGCGCCCCACCGCCCCACCGCACCCCGCCACCCCACCCCTGGTCTAGGGGGAGGGGGATTTGCTGTGTGGTCCCCACGACCCTCACGCTCGAAATCAGGCCTTGGGGACGCCACGGGGAAGGGGTCAGGGTAGAGCCGAGGATTTGGACTCACATCCTTCCATTCTCAGGCCACCCCACCACCCACCCTCACCTGTGACCATTTCTTTATAGTTGAGAAACATTCCTCAAAACTCCATAGGTCAGACATAATTTTCTTTATTTTCTGGGCACCTGGGATCTCCTGGGCACTGAGGAATCAGTAGAAACAGTGTGCTTCCTTACTACCTATGGAGCTGGCATCCCAATGAGGAGAGACAAGCAGCAACCAATGTTTAGACACATAAAGAAGATAATTTTAAACCCGGGTTGGTGACGCTACCTGTAATCCCAGCGACTCAGGAGGCTGAGGCAGGAGGATAGCAAGTTTGAGGCCAGCCGGGGGCCATTTCAAAAGGGGAGGTCGGCTGGGGAGGTACCTCAGTGGTAAAGTGCCCCTGGGTTCAATTCCCGTACCAAAGAAAGAAATATAATTTTTAGAGAGCAGTAAGTGCTAGGAAGAAAATGAGCAGGTGCAGTGATGGATAAGGGCTACTACTTTGCTGGGAGAGGCCCCGTCTGAGCCAAGAACTGAACAGCAGCAAGCAGCTGCCAAGGGTAGAGGCTGGGGAAGAGCGTTCTTTGCAGAAGGAACAGCAAGAAGGTCTGAGGCAGGACTAGGGTTGGTGAGTAGGGGACAAGAAGTGGAATTCAGACCTTAATGGAGGGCCAGGGCCTGCAGGGCTGTAAAGGACCTGGTATGAAATTGGTTAAGCGGAAGAATGTTGAATGAGTCCAGGAATGAACCCATTAACTTATAGATCCCCTGAGCCATTGTTGCTCCAGTGCTTCTATTCATGTCACCTCCGTGGAGCCCACGGCCACCTAGGAGGAAAGCCTCCCACCATGCCCAGCCCCTTGGGCAGACTTGATCAAGGGTCCCAGAGAAAACCTGTTCCATTTGTCCTTTGCTAGAGGTGGAGGCATCAGAGCTCCCCCGGGGTGACCTGGGACAAGTCTCAGACCTCAGCTATCTCATCCTGTGAATGAGGAAATGGAGGTGTGGATGGGTGAAGTCACCTGTCTAGGTTCTCAAGCCATAGGAACCGAGTAACAGCTCTCCACCTGGCTCAGCCACCCAGGTCCCAGGGAGATCACAATGTGGATTGTGCTGTTTTCAGCACACATTCTGGGGGAGACAGATCTGGCTTCTAAATCTAGCTGCGTTGTGCCCAGCTGGGTAACAGTGGGAACTCACATGGTTGCCCAGATTGGTCTCAAACTCCTGGGCTCCAGCACTCCTTCTGCCTCACCTTCTGAGTACCTGGGACTACAAGGTTTTCTTTCTCTCTCGCTCGCTCTTTCTTTCTTTCCTTGGGGATCAAATCCAGGGCCTTGCACATGCGAGGCAAGCGCTCTACCATGTATGTTTTTCATTTCTCAGCATCAGATGCATGAAATTGAGGATGCCAGCTCCCCTCCTCAGGGCTCAGTTAAAAAAAGAGGATCATAGAGCCCAACATGGTGGTGCCTTGCCTGTATTCCCCGAAACACTGGAGGCTGAGGCAAGGGGATCAAAAGTTCCAGGCCAGCCTGGGCGACTTAGTGAGACCCTGTCTCAAGGTAAAATTAAAAAAAAAAAAAAAAAAAAAAAAAAAAAAAAAAAAAAAAAAAAAAAAAGCAAGGATGTGGCTCAGTGGTAGAGCATACCTGATACAAAGAAAAATAAAAACAAAAAGCCACACACTGCCTGGCTTCTTTGAGGGCCATAGGTCAGGCCCTGTTTGAGGACACTTTCCTCGATGTTAACAAAGGACTTGGAGGAGGTGGTTTTTGAGCCAAGCCTTCAAGGTTGGCAGAGAAGGGAGCGCCAGGTTCAGAAGAGTGTCCCCAAAGGACAAAATCTCATGCACAAAGGAGAAAGGGACATGGAGGCCAATGAAAAAAAGGAGGTTGTATGTGGTCCAATTATTAGCAACTGCCATGTTTAAGCACCTACGGAGTACCAGGTGCTTCCCATGTAGATAGGTTTTCTAGGGATGTTGCACAAATCACAAATTTAGTGGAGTCAAACATAGTAAATCTGTTCTTGGCAATTTTGGGGGCCAAATTCCACAACTAGCTTCATGGAGGTGTAGTCTGGGTGCTGGGGGGGGGGGCTGGCTTGTTCTAGAGGCTGTGGTGACAATCTTTTCCTTCCTTTCACTAAGATGGCCCGGGCTGGTCTGGAACTTTCGATCCCCTTGCCTCAGCCTCCAGTGTGGCTGAGAAATGAAGGCTTGCCTTGGCTCCTGGAGGCTGCCTGTATTTCTTGATTCATGACCCCTTGGTGACCTCTAGAAGCAAGAAAAGGCAAGAAAACAAATGTGTCCCTTGTCACAGCTTCTACTTCCTTCCTTGCCCTTCTTAAGATCCCTTGTGATTATATTCCAGGCCACCTGGATAAACCCGCATAATCCACCCGTCTCAAGAAGACCCTTAATTTAATCCTATTTGCAAGAACCATCTTCCCCACTTTTTAAAAAAAATTTTTTTTGACATAAGAGAACATTGACAATTTCCAGGGGTTAGGAGCCAGATATCTTCGGTTGAGATTTTTGTTGTTCGTTTATTTGTTTGTTTCACTTAATTTAGATCTAGTATTAGGGATTGAACCCAATGATGCCCTTCCTGAACTACATTCTTAAAAAAAAAAAAAAAATTTTTTTTTTTTGGGAAGTTTCAGAGGATGGCTCTCAACTTGCCATCCTCCTGCCTCAGCTTCCCAAGTAACTGGAACTGGGTATCTTTAGGAGCTTATCACATCATGCATTCGCTGAATCCTCCCTCCTCCCAACTCATTTCACAGTTAAGAAAATAGAGGCCTAAGTTGGGCATGCATCATGGTAGCATACACCTATAGTCCTGGTGATTTGGGAAACTGAGGCAGTAGGATCAGAGCAAGACCCTCATCTCAAAAAAAAAAAAAAAAAAAAAAAAAGCCCAGCCCAGTGGCACACACCTGTAATCCCAGCGACTCGGGAGGCTGAGACAGGAGGATCACAAGTTCAAAGCCAGCCTCAGCCATTTAGCAAGGCTCCCCAAGCAATTTAATGAGATCCTGTTTCAAAATAAAAGATAAGAAAAAAAAAAAAGGCCTGGGGTTGTGGCTCAGTGGTTAAGCACCCCTGGGTTCAATCCCTGATATCAAAACAAACAAACAAACAAACAAACAAAAAAAGAGGCTGAGAGAGCTGAAGGACTCATCCAAAGCCCCCCCATTTCATGCAGATGTTTGTGGAGTTCCCACCTCAGGTCAGACCCTGAGGTCAATTCTGACTTGCAGTGTGAGAGTTACCTGGGCAAAGCGCTATAGTGCACAGGCCCTCGGGGGGAGGAGGTGATCTGGGGGCTGAGCTCTTAAGAATGACTTTCCCCGCTGCTTGATGTGGCTGGGGTGGGGAGAGGGGCTTCTGAAAGTGGGCAGAGCAGGGTGGCCGTGGACCGACCTGAGGTTGCTCTGAATGATGTTCAGGCTGAGGATGGGGCGGGCTTCTTGGAAGAGAACCAGGAACTTATCAGGGATCCCTGTCAGCAGAGCTGGCCCCAGGAGACTTCTGCTGCTGAGAACCTGCTTGTCATCCTTAGTTGGAGGCAGGTAGGAGGGCGAGTGGGGGTGGGCACACTGTGCACCATAAAGACAGGAAAGGCAGCCTCCCTGCAGAGGTCCCAAGGTGGAATCCAGGCCGTGTTTTGTTTTATGGTGCTGAGGACAGGGACCCAGGGCTTCCAGAGCAGGCTAGCCAAGCTCTCTACCTCTGAGTGACACCCCCCAGACCCCTGGGTTTATTTTGATTGGAAAGCAGCACAAAAAGTGAAAACCTTGGCCAGGTGCGGGGTGGGGAGGGGGAGTGGGAGGGGTGCCTGTAATCCCAGCAACTCAGGAGACCAGAGGCCAGAGGATCTCAGGTTGGAGGCCAGCGGAAGAAATGTACTGAGACCCTGTCCCAAAATAAAAAAAAAGAAAAAAGAACTAGGAATATAGCTCAGTGGTAAAACTCGGTTTGCCACCTGAGTTCAAGCCCCTGGACCAGAAAAAAAAAAAAAAAAAAGAAAGAAAAAGTGCAAAAAATGCTGGAGTTGAGATACCTTCAAGGAATTTAAATTCTTGGGGACCCTACCTCTCCCTATTGTTCTAGATCCATATTTAAGTCACCTGGCCGATTGATCCCCCCTTCCCCCAAGGCATTTGAGTTTGAGACGCCTCCCCCAGGGATCCTAAGACCAGCTTTGCACCTGTGTGGCCTTGAACTTCCCCGGGTTTTCATGCGGGTCAAATGGAGGTAATGTTTCCTGCCTGGAGGGGAGAGAGAGACAGCTGTCCCGCAGGAAGGGAAGGGGATCTATCTAAAGATAGGGACTAGATTTATCACCGACTGCTCAGTAGAATGCAAAGGGCAAATATTGCCGCCAATACTTCTCCAGGCTGGCTTCCTCAGGAGGCGGACATTCCTGCTACAGTAGCCCCCCTTGCTCAGACAAGGTCACAGATGCAGGGAGGTGTCGTAACTTGCCCAAGATCACACACTGGAGCCTGGCAAAGCGGTGCCTGCCTGATCCCAGTGACTGGGGAGACTGAGGCAGGAGGATCCCCAAGGTCAGTCTGAACAACATAGGGAGATCCTGGCTCAAAAATTTTTTTTAAAAAAGGACTAGGTATTTAGCTCAGTGATAGAGCACGTGCCTATCATATGCAAGGTTTTGAGTTCAATCTCCAGCATCAAAGGAAAAAAGAAAAAAAAATATAAATCCCACACTTGTACCTGGAACAGGGATTCTCTCAGCCCGATCTTGGACAAGTGACTACACCCGTGCTGCTGTCCCCTTTCCCTGGGACACAAACTCCCGGGTGGAGACTCTGAGCTGCTCTTGACAGCCCTGGCAGAACGTGGGATGGACAGGAGGACTCCCACTAACAAGGATGTAGCCAGAATCTATTTGGCTGTGTGTATTTCCGCTTTATTGCCTCCACTTTACGGAGGAGAAAATAGGGGCTCAGAGCCGGGGAAGAACCCCCTCTCAGAATGGGTGGCCTCTGTGCGCCAAGCTGCCAGACTCTGCTTCGGCAGTTTCAGAGGGAGGAGATGAAAATCAGAGGGAAATTCTTTTCCTGGCTCTGCCGCTTGCCCACAGCATGGCCTGGGCACCTCCCCTCCCGTCCCCCTCCCTGAGCCTCTGGTTTCTCACTTGGGGAGCGTAGCAGTGCCCACTTCATCACTGTAATGCTGTTGTGTGTTTGCAGTCCTGGGGAGGGGACCCAGGGGCGCTTGTCCCACTGAGCTACCGCCTCACCCTTTTTCTTTTGTATTTTGAAGACAGGGTCGTCCAACAAGCTGGCCTCCAACTTGGGATCCTCCTGCCTCAGCTTCCAAATTCCCTGGGATTACAGGTGTGGGTCACAGAACCCTGCCACAGTTCTGTAAGACCAACCATAACTGCTCTTCCCCCCACCCCCAAACTGGACTCTACCACTCTCAGATGAAGGCCAAGCTGTTTCTCCCCAAGGGCTGTGACTGCTCAGGGCCCCGTAGCAGCTCATTTCAGGGGTGGGGACAGTGATAAGGGAGCCAAGCAAGAAGAGCCCCTTGGGCCTCTGACCTTCCTGTAGCAGAGAGGAGAGGGTGAGGAGGTGACAGTCCTGCTTTGCTCCAGGTGAGTTGGAGTAACAGAGAGGGAGTGGGGGATTCTGTCCAGTTCCAGGGATGCCCATAAGGGAGCCCTGACCAGGGGCCCTCGGATCCTCCAAAGCCTACGCACCCACCTACCCCCACCCATCCATTCACTCATTTGTTGTTTGTTTGTTTATTTATTTATTTGTTCTTGGAATGAACCCAATCATGAACCCGGACTCTGCTTCGTCAGTTTCCGAGGGAAATGTGTCCTAGCTCTGTCTCCCGTGTGCCTAGGCAAGTGCTTTACCAGTGAGTCACACACAGAGCCTTACCTGCATTTTTTTTGAGCCACCCTGTTGTAGGTCCCATCTTTAGCAATAAGGTGATACAGACCCCATGACACAGCCTGGCAAGTGAGACAGACATCAAACCCCCTCTGGAGAAAGAGGTCACTTTGAGCCAGGAGCGGTGGCACGGGCTGGTAGTCCCAGCCACATGGGAGAGTCAGACAGGAGGGGCACTGGAACCCCAGTTGTTTGAGGCCGGCCTGAGCAACATAGCCAGACTCCATCTCAAAACAAACCAACGAAGCAGAAATCAAAGACTGCTCTGACATGAATACCCTTGCCCCGAGAACCAATGTTTCCTAGTCATAGGGGTGAGGTTGAATTATTTTTTTGAAAAATGAAACTAAAGGGGCTGGAGTCGTAGCTCAGCGGTAGAGCGCTCGCCTGGCACGTGCGAGACCCTGGGTTCGATCCTCTGCACCACATAAAAATACATAAAATAAAGATATGGTGTCCAACTACAACTAAAAAATAAGATATTTTAAAAAATGAAATTAAAGCTCTGAAATACACAAATTTTTCTTTCAAGCAACTAAATTTGGGCTTAATTCTTAAGATTCATGGGCTGATACTTAGAATGCAAAAGTTGTTTTTCCCCACAAAATTGCCTGATGATCCTTACTCAGCCCTCCCCAGGTGCTAACTTAACCCAAAGGCTGCATCCTATCTTCCTGGGTTTGTTGGGCCACTACGAGCTCCATGACACTCAAATCATTTTTTTTGTCCTTTCCGTGTGTGTGTGTGTGTGTGTGTGTGTGTGTGTGTGTGTGTGTGTGTTAGTTACTGCAGATGGAACCTAGGGTGCTCTACCATTGAACTGTATACCCCCAGCCCTTTTAAAATTTTTATCTTTTTTTTTTAAAGAGAGAGAATTTTTTTAATTTTTATTTTTCAGTTCTTGGCAGACACAACATCTTTGTTTGTATGTGGTGCTGAGGATCGAACCCGGGCCGCACGCATGCCAGGCGAGCACGCTACCGCTTGAGCCACATCCCCAGCCCTAAAATTTTTATCTTGAGACAGGGTCTTACTAAGTTGACCAAGCTGGCCTCGAACTTGTGATCTTCCTGCCTCAGCCTCCTCACTGGATGGGATTCCAGGTGTGTGCCACGAGGCCAGGCTCAGACTTCATGGATTCCTGCAAATTTCGGCAAGACTTGAAGATTTCCTTTGTCAGTCATTTGCATGAACAAGGCTGACCGACAGAAAGAAAACTGATGGCAGAGATGCTGGTGCTGAGCAGGGAGAGATGGCTGAGGGGGGCACTAAGTTGGGGAGTGGCCATAACAGTGGAAAACATGCTCTTGTTTTAACCATGTTCGCTTCCGTCTCAGATAACAAATGCCCAGCTCTGGGGACCCTGATGACCAGGATCAACTGTATCACTTCAGGAGATCTTAACATTTGGAATCACCTTAGGGAAGATAAAATTCCATCCCGTTGATGCCAATATTCCCCGTGGACCTCTGGATTAACTTTGTCCTACCTAATTCGGCCATTTTCCTGTGGGGACACTTCTCTCCCACTTTCAGCCCATGGGGTTCAGGACCTCAGGGACACACATATGACTAGTTTGGCCAGTCAAACTGCTCCCACTTTTCAGCCACAGCGATTGGTTCAGGGACGGCCAACATGACCCAAGCCTTTTGGAAGTTTTGCTGGAACCACGGAGCTTTGCTGGAACCTCCCAGAGTTCGTAAGATGGTCAGCTGTGGATCTGACAATGAAGCAGGGTTGAGAGATACACAGAGGCACCTGGATTCAGCTCTGCCTGAAGCTCAAAACCTTCTGCCCGCCCTCAGGAAATTTGCTTCCGGAAGCAAGACTTTCCGAGGAATGAATGTAAGGTGCTTCTGGGTGCATGGCCAAGGAAGCCAGACCTGATCACCTGAGATGGTCTGGGAGGCATTCAGGTGGAACCCACCCGAGCTGAGCCTGCCAGGGTGCAGAGGGAGCAGGCCGACTGAATAGTGAGGGAAGGGCACGTTGAGCAGAGGGAACAGCATGTGGGGATGCCCAGAGGAGTGGAAGAAGAGGCGTAAGGAGAGAGCTCTGTAAGTCATTCTGCAGGGATGGAGCGAGGAAGGGCTTGCGTGAACCGGGCGTGATTTGGGGGGGGGGCATCAGGGAATGGGGTGGAGGGACAAATCCAGGAGTGATGTTCTGGAAGGAAACAGTTGCTGAGGGAGCTGGAGACCAGATCTGGAGGAGTAGAACAGGGGTCGGAGGAGGATCTAAAGGGAAAAATCAAAAAGATCTCATGGGCTGGGGGCTGGGGCTAGCACACTTGCCTGGCATGTGTAAGGCACTGAGACACTTCCTGAGACAATAATGACAATGACAGCCACTGCTAAACGCTGAGATCGAGCCCTTACTGGCTGCCGAGGAATGCAGAAAGTATGCGACCCACCTTCTCTGGTCTTCATCATGGCCATCCAGAAGTGGGGGCGGGCAGAGCCCGGCGGTGCCAGGGCTGGGCACCCGGAGCTGGGAGAGGCCCTCCAGACTCTGGGAGGGGAGGGGGTGAAATTGCCTTTAGAGAAGCAAGATGAAAAGCTGTTTGGGGACTGCTTTTGTAAGACTTTTCTAGTGTTAACAAAAGAAGGAAAGAAAATACACGTTTTATTAGTAGCTCAGCATTTTTATTTTCATCACTGGTGATAACAACAACAACAACAACAACAACAACAAAAATCTGTAGGGCCCCAGAGCATGGCCATTCCACCCTCTGTTTAGAAAAGACCTCTGCAGACCTCTGTGTCCCTCAGGACCCTGCTCCCGGAGCGAGGCTCCAGCCAGGGACGGCCTGTGGCCATGAGCTTGGCTGCAAGGGGAGGTCTCATTCCTGAGCTGAGGATGGCGGATGCAGGTCTGATCACGGAATCCTCTTTCATATCCTCTTTCTTTTCTTTCTTCTTCAATTTTTTTTCTTTTTTTTCTCTGATACTGAACCCAGGGCCGTGCACAGGCTGACAAGTGGCCTTCCATTTTGTACTCTCTGGTATGTCTTGGCAAATCATTTTTGCAGAACAGTTTTCCAATGAGTTCCACCTATTTCTGTTCAGGGATTTTAAAATTATTATTATTATTATTATTATTATGCTTTTTTTGCAGTGCTGGGATGGAACCCAGGGCCTGGCACAGGCTGGGCCAGTGTCCCACTGCTGAGCCACCCTCCAACTCTATGCACCTGACTTTCCCAGGGTTTTGCTGTCACGGAGGCTTCTTAAGACCCCAGTGAGGCGGGGGGTGGGGGGGGGTCCTGTATCAGTGTCATCTTCCTGACAGGAGCCGAGGCCGGGCAGGATGGACGTTTCCTGTGGCTCTAGTTACCCCAGACTTTGTAGCTGGAAACAACACACGTTCACTCTTGGAGTTGGGGAGGTCCGGGGTCCGAGTCCAGCATGGGCAGTGCTGGTGTCGCGGGAGGCCCTGGGGGAGAATCCCGGGCTCCAGCGCCCCCACTCATTTCCCGGCCACCTCTTTTATTCCCATCACACATGTGTGTCCTCTTACAAGGACCCTGAGGATTGCACTTAGGGCCCTGTTTCCTGTGACTAAAATACGTGACGTCAACAACTTAGAGGAGGAAACATTCGTTTGGGGCCTCCCAGACATAAGGGACAGGGTAGCCCAAGCCCCGGGCGGGAAAGCAAGGGCACTGTGGGACAGAGGTCCAACAGCAGGTGGTGGAGGGAGGGAGGGGACAGGGGACTTGGACCCCCACAGGACATCGCTGTCCATGGCCAGCACACAGGAGGCCATCGCTCATGGCCACGGAGGGCAGGTGGGTCACCTGCTCCTCCCTCTCCCTCCGCACCCCTGCACTCGCTCAAAGAATAGAGCAAGAAAAGGAGACTGGTAGGTCACCAGGGGCCTGATGGTGGTCCCTCCTGTGACTACAGTGTTTAGAAGGTTCCAGGCAACGGGTCCCACTATTTGTGTCTGTTTCTCATTTAATCTTTAGGTTCCGCAATCCTTCATCTGCCCATTCTATAAATAGAACAGGTACAATAGACTATCAATGCTGTTATACTATTACACTATAAATATAATATATAAATACAAATGTGCTATACAAATGTAATACACTATGAATATAATAGATAAGCCAGACAAATACACACCTAATAAACCACAGACTGAGGTCTATTTTATTTTTTAATATTTATGCTTAGGTTTTAGATGGACACAATATCCTTATTTTACATCTATGTGGTGCTGAGGATCGAACCCAGAGCCTCATGCATGCTTAGGCGAGCAGCTCTACCGCTGAGCCACAACCCCAGACCATTATTTTTTTTTAATTAAGGATCTATCCTCCCTTTTTTAAAAAAATATTTTATTTTTTTTAGTTTTAGGTGGACACAATATCTTTATTTTTTTATGGGGTGCTGAGGCTCGAGCCCAGGGCCTCACGCATGCCAGGTGAGCACGCTACCCCTTGAGCCACATCCCCAGCCCCAAGACGGAGGTTGATTAACAGTGACTGGTATTTCTTGAGCAAGGGCCCTAAGCCAAGTTCTGTGCCTGTGCTCTGTGCTTGACAGGTAGGGGCAGTGCTGTCACCAGTCTTGTGATAGCCACAGTGAGTAACTCCTGAACACTGAGGTACAACTGGGCAGGAGGCTGGCGTTGGGCACTGGAGCTGCAGGTGACTGGGAGCCGAGGGCTGGCAAGGTCACTGGGAGATACTGGGGTCTGAGTGGACCCTGGCCATTCCCTCTGAGTCTAGAACCAGCCACCAGCCACCAGCAGGTAGGTGTAAAGACCATGTCCCTCCACTGGGCAGCATGGGTGGGCTGTGGAGTAGGGGTGCAGAGAGGGTGGGGGAATGGGGCAGCCAGGGTTGGGGGTATGGGGTAGGGAGGGGAGGGAGGAAAGGAGGAGGGGAGGGAATGGGGGACCGGAGAAGGAGGAGGGTGGGGAAGGGAGGGAGGACGGAGAGGGGGAGGGGCGGGGGAGGGTGGGGAGGGAGGGAGGGAGGGAGGCAGTGAGGACTGGGAGGGTCACCATAGTAACAGGAGCCGGCTCTGTTCTGAGGCCTGAGTCTGAGCTGCCACCGGGGAAGGAGATAAAAGGTTTTCTATCGATCCCTGTCGGGAGAGTCATCGGTGATAAGCCGGCTAGAGGGGCGGGCTGGAGGGGGGGGTGCGTGGCAGCTGCTCAGTGCATGTGATCTGGGGGAGCCGGAGGCCCCCTCGTGGGCTGGGTCAGACTGTTTGGAAGTGACCACAGCCCAGGTGGGGCTGGACAGGGCGCCTCGCCCACCTGCTTCTGCTTTAACGGGGTATCTGGCTCAGTCTCCTGCCTCAGTCTCCCTTTCTGCTCCATAGGGTGGTTGTCCCCGGGTCTGTGATGGGTCAGGGGAGGGGAGACAGGAGGGAGAGAGGAACTGGGGTCCAGCTGGACGGGTGTCCCGTGCTGGCCTTTTGGAGGCCGTGGATGCTCTCAGTTTTCTGCACGTGGAGGTTGGGCTGTAAACTTGGCCCATCTCTGGAGAAGTGGCGAGATTCGCCCTCTGGGTCCACCTGGGGCATCGGCAGCTGCAGCTGGGGCTCGGTTTGCAGCCTCCAAAGGTGACATAGATTCCAGCTGCCCAGGCACCTGCTGCCCACGTGGCCAGGCCAAGGGCACCTTCGGTCCTCTAGTGTGTGTGCAAATGTGGCTGTGCACACGTCCCCCTGGGCCTCGAAGTCCTGTGTGGCCAGGCCGGCAAGGGCCACCGACTGCCCCGCACATCCCTGTCTGTGCCCCTTTGTGTGTGACTGTGTCTTGGAGCACCCTCCGCTCTGCAGGCTCCTTAGGGATTGACATCAGGCACTGAGCTGGGTGGGATGGTGACGGAGACAGATGGGCTTCTGTGTCCTCACGGAACCCACATTCTGGTGGCTCTGTGGATGATGACAAATGTCTTGAGGGAGGACAGAAGACAGCGGGAGAGTGAGGAAGCAGCTTGCTAGTTCCATGAGGGAAGATGATCTTTGGACAGAGACCTGAGGGTAGGTGAGGGCTGGACCCGCGGAGAGCCGAGGAAGAGCATGCCTGGTAGCAGGAACAGCAATTGCAAAGGCCCTGAGGTAGAAGTGTCCAAGGAGCAGCCAGGAGGCTGGTGCAATGGGACTCCCCTTGAGCACTCCTGGTACCTACTGGCTGGTAAAGAAAACAGTCCTGGGACCAGGACAGGGGCCTGAAGGCGGGTGTGGCAGTGCTGCTGTCCTGGCCCAGCCAGGCATCATAAGGACCACTCCGTGCTCAGTGGCTGGGGTGTATGAGAAGATTCTAATTCCCCACATGTTTGGAAGGTAGAACTGATGGGGCTTCCTGACGTGGGCTGAGAAGGAACGGAGCCCGCGAAGGGCCAGAATTCTACCCTAAGCAGCTGGCAGTGTGCGTGTGTGACGGTGCGGGTGGCATCTCCTTGTAGAGGTGTGCATGAGTCTCCCCGCACACGGGGGTGCAGGCATGAGCCTCACTGAGTGCCTTTGCTCTGCAGTGTCTCAGGGTGTTGGTGGAGTCTATTCTGGGACCCCTCAAGAAGGAGAGAAATCAGCCCTCCCCCCGCAAGGCACCTCCTTCCAGGATCCAGGAGGAATCCCATTCAACTCTCAGAATCTAATTCCTTTTCCATACCCCCCCATTCCTATCCATCCTCGAAGACCAACTCACATACCAATGCACCAAGAATGGACGCTGGTTGGGTCCGCTAGAGCGATCCATCCCACTTCTGCCACATTCTGCTGCGTGACTTTGGGTAAGTCACTTCACCTCTCTGAGCCGACGTGGCCCCCCTTGGTAACTTGCCGCTGATAGCACTAGCTCTGTGAAGCTGGTGATGTGGTAGGTGGCCATGCAGAGGTAAGCTGCCCAGAAGACTTTGCCTTGACCTCTAGGAGCCTTGATTTCGAAAGGCATCTAGAAGGTCGAGTGGGAGGGGTCGAGGGAGGGGGCCCCACTGAGTCCTGGCTCACGGTACTGCGCTCCTTCTTTCCTTCTCTCTAGAATTCTGCCTGGTTTCCTGTCTCCAGTCTGCTCCTCTGAGAGACCCACCCCTTTGAGAAGCTCGTGAGCCCCAGTTTGACAAGGCCCATGACGTCAGGCTGATGGGGGTCTCTGGACCTGGCACTGTGCCTGCCCCACGGGGTCACCTGGTCAGTCACAGTCAGAGAGCTGACCCACAAGGTCCAGAGCTGCAGCTCTGATGGGGCTCACTGGGGTAGACTGAAAAAATGGCCCAGAGATATCTACGGGCTTATCTCCTCATCCCCGGAGTCTGTTAGGGTCCCTTTGTACAGCAGAAAAGGGCTTCTGCAGAAGGGATTCACTTTAGAATCCTGAGATGGGGCGATTGCTCTGGGTTGTCTGAAGGCTCCCTAAATACCATCGTGTGTCCTTCTGGGGTTCAGTGGTCGAGCAGGTACTGAGCATGCTTGAGTTCCTGGATTCCATCCCCAGCACCCCAGAAAGAAAAGACACAAAGGAGGAGACCCTGTGGCCGCCAAAAGCAGAGGTTGGACTGATGTGGCCCCAGCCAGGGACTACCAGGCAGCCACAAGAACCTGGAAGGGTCCCAGCATGGATCCCCTCTAGCAGAAGGGCAGCCCTGCTGATGCCTAGATTTCAGCTTGGTGATATTGACCTTGGACTTCTGGTCTCCGGCAGCGTAGGAGGATAAATTCCTGCTGTTTTGAGTCAATGGATGTGGGCCTATTTGTTACAGCAGCCACGGGAAACTTATACTAGGTACACCTGTTACCCAACCCAGCTTTGGAGGCTCAGCCCATGGGAAAAAAAACAGCGTCGAGGGTCGAATGTTGGGGGGGAATGAAAAGCTTTGTTCCGTGGTCAAAGAAAGAGAGGAGGGAGCTCCGCTCAAAGATCAGCTTTTCCATGCCCGGTGTTTCTGGTCATGCTGGCCGGCAGGTGTCTTTGGCCTTGAATGGGGGAGAGGGAGACACTCGGCCAGCCGAGGTCAGGTCAGCCCTATATCATGGTTCTTGGAATGATCAGCATGTCTGCATGCAGGGCTGAGGAGAACCTGACCCAAAGGTTACATGGGAGCACAGGAGACAGACAGAATACGGACATAGAGATGCCACGCCTCTCCCTCCCACTCCTGCTACCTCTGGATGTCTTCGGACCCGAGGGAAGAGTCAGCGTTTTCAGCAAAAGTGACCTTCAGGTCCCCGAAGGGTAACCCAGGCAACCATTACCATCATAACCCACATGCCAGATGTGTGATCTATAGCAAAGCCACCAGGGGACTGATAGTGTAGTGCCCGGCTCCAGGACCTGCAAAATTAGTGATTTTAGAGTCAACTAAAAGCAAGCGAAGCTAAAGCGTCTATTTAGGTTTTTCCTTGGTCACAAACCTATATTTTAGGATTTTTTTGGCTGCTTCCCCGGGGCCCTCCCAGAGCTAAGATGGGAGTGGGTAGATGGGGTGGGTGGTGATCATGTATCTCTGCAGGCCATCGGGGACCCAGGAGATGGTGGGTGACAGGACAAATAGAGGGGAAGGAAATGATGGGGGTCTTGGGGTTCAGACCACACGGCGGGTCCAATCTGCTAGACCTGGGAGCTCAGGAGGAGGGAATCCATAGGGAACGTGGTGGCCCCTGAGTCCACACACACTGGTATGGTGTATGGGGGGGTAGGTTTGGGCATGTGTGCGTGGGTTATGGGGTACAGAGGTGGAAACCAGGGGCGTGCACACGCGGTATGGACCTACCAGAAAAACCTGGGTTTGTCAGAGACAACTGGCTCTTAATTTCCTTGGAATCGACGTACACCCTATTCTAAGCAAGCGCCCATTCTTCCTGGTAGGAAATTAGATCTCAGCCATTTTCAAGTCCTGTTTCCTCCTCAGAGTGATGCAAAGGTCCTGGAGCAACTCTGAGCCCAGCTCCTATCTCTCTGCCAGGGCTATGGAGCAGGACAGGTGACTGTCTCTTCCTGGCTGGGGAGGAGACCAGCAGGATCCCCTTAGAGAGGAAACGCAAGAAGCCGGGGTTTTTTTTGCTTGGAACCAAAGTATGAAACAGGAGTTGGTAAAGGAAGACAAAAACCGAAATTAATATGCAGTACTTATCTAGAATCCTAGACCTCTGCCCCTCGCTATGGTTATCCTGGGCTATGTGGGGCTGTTTATAGTCTAATTAATTAGAGTGCAACAAGAATCAAAAATTGAGTGACGCTAGCCACATTTCTAGAGTTCAGGAGCCACAGGCGGCTTCCGTGTGGGACGTTATAAAGAGTCCTATGGGCTGTGCTGCTGGAGAGTCTCCTGCCGCTGACATGAGTACTGCCCTTGGGCATGGGGGAAGCTGCCCACTTTACAGATGAGCCATGCAATGGGCCAAACACTGAGATTGGCTTGTCCAAAGTCACGCACCGCAGCGGAGACTTTCAAACTCCAGGCACACAGCTCCTGGGGCTGCCTGGGAGGGAGGGCGCTTGTCTTGCTGTCTGCTAAGCAAATGCACTTCTGCATCCTTAGGGAAAAACTGACTTTGCAACCGTCCTGTCCTGGATGGGAAGTGCCCATGAACTCAGCCCATCAAAGGGCTGTGGGCCTTCAACCCTGTCTCGGGTGCCACCCTGTTCATGAGACCGAGGCTGCAGGTTCTGCAGGTTCTGCCGTTGGAATTCCATAAGCTGCTGATGCCTGACAGCCTCTCCCAGACTTTCAAGTGGGGTTTCACTTAGATTGAGACCCCCGACATTATTTCAAGTGGGCTTTTGGGAGACGCTATGCTGGCATCATGCAAGCCTGGAGCTGTACCCGGAGCCAGGGTGAGCTGATTCAAAAATCAAGAGAACCCCGAGGAAAGAGAAGCCCAGGCAAAGTTCCTGAGACTATCTGAGAGCTGTTGCTGAAGCCAGATCCATTCCAATTTGGTTTACATATATATAGAGACATGTATGTTTGTCTATACACAGACCCCACCTATATACAGCCCCCGCCCTGTCCCTACCCTGGTATTGGGGATTGAACCCAGGGGCACGAACCAAAGAGCCACATCCCCAGCCCTTTTTAATATTTTATTTAGATACAGGGTTTCATTAAGTTTCTGAGGCTCGCTTGGAACTTGCGATCCTCCTGCCTCGGCCTCCCGAGCCACTAGGATTTTTAAAAATTCTCTTAAAAAATTTCATTTGCAGACAGGGGCTGGGATTGTGGCTCAGCAGTAGAGCGCTCGCCTGGCATGGACGGGACCCAGGTTCGATCCTCAGCACCACATAAAAATAAAGGCATTTTGTTGTGTCCATCTACACCAAGAAATAAATATTAAAAAAAATTTCATTTGCAGACAAGAGTTTGGTTAAGCTATTTGCTAAGGCTAATTTTGAACTTACAATCCTCCTGCCTCAGCATCCTGAGTAGCTGGAATTAGAGGCATGAACCACTGCAATATCTATATCTGTCTATATCTCTATCTATCTATCTATGTATCTATGTCACCTTCAAGTCAGAGACTAGTACAGGGCTATCTGCTCCACCCCCCCCCACCCCCAGGTATATGGTCCTTCTCCATAATGCTGAAAGCCTTCATCTGAATGCCACTCTGATGGGGATCTCACTACTACCACGGGAGTGTCACAAGAGCAAAGCCAGCCGGGGTGCAAGGACCGATCCTTGGTTGCTCCTGCTTAAAGGAAGCGTGTACAGCCATGAGACCAGAGGAAGGTCCGGCTGCCCCTGAATGAGCCCTCCCGGGTCAGATGTGGGGCAAAGTGGTGGAAAGAGTCCCTGGGTAGCCAACCCAGACCGGGTTCAAATTCCAGCCTCGCCGACAACTCGCTGTGGGACCCTGAGCAAGGCTGGGGGGGCTTCTCTTCCCTGAGCCTCAGTGTCCCCATCTGTAAAATGGGTTCTTGGGCCATACTTGTCTGACAACGGTGTCGTGAGGATCCAGCTGGGAAGCAGGTTCTGGGCACAGAGCCAAAGCAGGGCCCGCATCCCTCGTGTGAAAGATGACACAGACACCCAACACACACAGCTGAGAGGAGCAACTCTGTGCCCGTGGAGGCTGGCACTGGAGGTCTGTGCGGAGACCCGGGGCTGCCACTGCTCAGCCGAGTGTCCGCTGCAGTTGGGATGCACAGCCTAGCTCCAACCCTCCCTTTGGCCGGCTGTGTTCACAGCCGGAGATGCAGGAGCTGTCTGTTGCCATGGCAACGCAGGCCTAGGGGAGTCCTGGGCCCATCAGTCCCCAAGGCCCGCCACTGTGGGGGGGGGTGTTGGTGCGTGGGGTACGTGTGTGGCCCGAGTGTCTGTGGGTGGGTTTGGGGGTGTGAATGGAATTTTGAGTGCGCTAGACCATGTGACTGTGTGTGTGTGTGTATGTGTGTGTGTGCTTGTGTGAATTTCCAGTTGTGCCAGGCTGTGTGTTCTGTGCTGAGTGTGTGCACGGAATCCCTGTCTGTGCAAGGCTGGCTGAGCCTACCCTGGGCACCTCTCTGTGCATGTGGCCGTTGGGTGTGGCCTGTATGTTGGTGGAGGTGGAGGTGCATGGGGTGGTTCTGGGTGCTGATCCCAGGCAGAGTGGGCAGGAGGGGCTCCAAGGGAGGGGTACAGGCTGCGGAGTGGGTTGCTCGACCATCTGGCCCTGGGTGGGTCTCTGCACCGCCTTGTGCCTCTGTGAACACAGAGCGTTGTGAAGGACCACCACACTGGGTATTTCCCTTAGCCCTCCCCAGCAGTTATTCATTCAACACATATTTGTGGAGGGCCAACTCTGTCTCGGGCTCTGGGGAGGCAGCTGGGAACAGAGTTGCCTCCCTTGAGGATCTTGGGTCTGGTGAGAAATAATCTGTAAGTAAGTAAATAAAACCCAAGAGATGTTGGGCGGATGGATGCATGAGAAAGGACAACAAAATCAGGGTGTAGGGCTGGGGGTGGGTAGCTCAGTGGTAGGGTGCTTGTCTAACACGTGCAAAGCCCTGTGTTCCATCCTTAGCACAGTGAGCGGGGGGAAAAAAAGGCATAGAGCAATGAGGTGAATTCTGAGGGGTTGTCAGGGAGGTAACCTTGAACAGAGGCCTGAAGGAAGGAGGGACAGTTGTGGGAAGAACATAACAAGCAAGCACAGCACGTGCAAAGGCCCTGAGGTGGGCCAAGTTCGTGAATCTGGCACCTCAAAGAGACCATGTGCTGGAGCATGTGATGGGCATGGCCCTCACAGGTTACAGATGAGGTGCAGAGAGCCATGCATCGGTTCCCCAGCACCTGGATGATGGAATTGGGCCTCTCAACCAAGTTTCTGGTTGAAACTTGAGTATCATCACTGAGTATCATTGACTGAGTCCAGGGCTCTGAGCTAGGCTCTGGGACATGGGATGCATGGGTGACCTGGCAAGGAGATGGGTGAGTGATGGGCAGCTGCAAGACCACACATGAGATGTGTCCACTGGAGAAGGGAACAAGGATCCAGGAGAGCTTTCCACATACCGGGAACCACATCCAGAAAGAGGGGACTTTGGGGTGAGGACTGGCACAAGGGAAGAACATTCATGGTGGCAGGACAGAGAAGGTAGAAGGAGAGACACCAGAGCCGTCTTCAGGGTCCTGGGCAGAGGTCAAGGCTATCCAACGCCAGGACAGCTCTTCACATTGGAAACATTGAATAAGATTGGGGACGCTGGAGAATGGTGAGTTCAAAGCCAGGCTCAGCAAAATTGAGGTGCTAAGGAACTCAGTGAGACCCTGTCTCTAAATAAAATACAAAATAGGGCTGGGGATGGGGCTCAGTGGTGGAGTGCCCCTGAGTTCAATCCTTGGTACAAAAAAAATTATTGGGGATCCGTGAGGAAGATGCTTAGGGGATCCAAGAAGCAGGGGTGACAAAGGTGTTGGTGGCAGGCTTAGCTGCATCCCTCTGCACAGAGCAATCTGCATGGGTTCATCGAGCCTGAATCCTCTGCTCAGCAAAAGAGAACCTAGAATTCTTGCCACTCAACAACAAGAAGACAAACCACCTCATCTAAAATGAGCAGAACATTTGAACAGTTGCTTCTCCCAAGAAGATAGATACAGGTGGTCAAGGAGCACACAAAACGATGTTCCCCATCTTCAGGGAAATGCAGATGACAATCACAATGAGTTGCCACTTCACATCCCTCCCCCCCCCCACCGGGGGGCTGGCTAAAATGTAAGCAGGCAGATAATACCAGGCACTGGTGCAGACAGAGGGCAATGGGGACTCTCAGACATTGCTTGAGAGAATGTAAAATGGTACAGTCACTCTGGAGAGCAGTCTGGTGCTTTTTTTTTTTTTTTAAACAGTTAAATATACACCATTCCACTCCTAGGTATTTACCCAAGAGGAATGAAAACATATGTCCACACTTATGCTCAAAGCAGTTTCATTTAAAATAGCCCCACACAGAAAACAACCTAAATGTTCATCGACTGACAAATGAACAAGAAATACGGTACATCCATACAAAGAAATATTATTTGACGACAAAAAAGAGTTAGCTGTGGTATTTGCAAGATACCAGGGAATCTCAACCGCAGAGTGAGAAAAAAATCGGGCTTCAAAGGCTGCCCACTGTGTGATTCGCTTTATGTCATCATTACAGGGACAGTAGGGTGCAGTGATGCATAAACCTGTAATCCCAGGGATTTGGGAGGCTGAGGCAGGAGGATTGCACGTTCAAAGCCAGCCTCAGCAATTTAGCGAGACCCTGTCTCAGAAAAAAAAAAAAAAAAAAGGTCTGAGGATGTATCTCAGTGGTAGAGTAACCTGGATCCAATCCCCAGTATCAAAAAAGAAAAAAAAAAAATAGAGAGAGACATATTGCAGGGTGAGGTGGCACACACCTGTAGCCCCAACTAGTCATAAGCCCGGGGCAGGAGGATCAGCTAAGCCCTAGAGTTTGGCACCATCCTAGCGACATTGTGAAACCCCCCAAATTCATGTCCACCCAGCCCCTCGGAGTGTGACTATTTAGTCTGCTTTATGTGGTTGTAACAGAACATCACAGACGGGGCTATTTATTTATTTGGTGTGTGTGGTATTGGGGATAGAACCCAGAGATGCTCTACCCCTGAGCTGTATCCCCAGCTCTTTTGATTTCTTTAAATTTTGAGATAGGGTCTTGCTAAGTTTCCCAGGCTGCGATCCTCCTGTCTCAGCATGCCACCGGGGTCCTTCCTGGGGGAGGATCAGGGAACACAGCAGGTTAGAGATTCTAATAGCCTGTGGGATTTAGGAGAAACTGATGAATTCTTCTGGCATGCTAACTTTCAAGACCTGAGAATTCAGGGCTGGGGATGTGGCTCAAGCGGTAGCGCGCTCGCCTGGCATGCGTGCGGCCCGGGTTCGATCCTCAGCACCACATACCAACAAAGATGTTGTGTCTGCCGAAAACTGAAAAATAAATATTAAAAAAAAAATAAAGGAACTCACTTTGAGTCTTTATTAAAAAAAAAAAAAGACCTGAGAATTCTTCTAAGGGTATCACTTTTCCTTCCCTAGTCCCAATTGAGGGTTAAGTTACTGACCGTTTAATTCGGGGGATCATCAATGTGTGGCCCACCCACCAACTCAGTCTGTTTTTGTGGGTAAAGTTTTATTGGCACAGGGCCATACCCATTCGATGATGCATAGTATCTCTGGGGGATTAGTTCCAGGATCCCCCAGGGATACTAAAATCTGAGGATGCTCAGATTTTATATATAAATGTTGTAGTAATTGCATATAACCTACATACATCTTTCTGAATATTTCAAACCATCTATAGATTTTTTTTTTGATGGCACTGGAGATCAAACTCAGTTTCTCACATATGCTAGGCAAATGCTCTATCCCTGAGCTACGCCCCCAGCCCTGCAGATTACTTTTAATACCTAATATTACGCCTACATACCACTTTATTCATGGGGATTCAGCGTAGTACTTGCTTTGCAGAGAATTCAAGTTTTGTGTCTTGGATCTCACTATAGTTTTTTTTTTAAACTTTATTTTGTTCATTTTTTTTTTTAATGTGGTGCTGAGGATAGAACCAAGTGCCTCACACAGGCGAGGCAAGCGCTCTGCCACTGAGCCACCACCCCGGTCCATCACTAGAATTAAAAAAAAAAAATATATATATATATATATATATATATTCTTCATCCCCTTTTGATGGAATCTGTGGATGGGGGACCCACAGATACCCACATAGAGGGATGATTGTACTGTCTTTGGCTGCCTTCCCGCTACCAGGACAGGCCAAGCAGTTATGGGCAGAGATCATGACGCCCCCCCCAGAGCCTGGAATATTGACTCTCTGTCTCCTTCCAGAAGTTGGCCAAGTCTGGGCATAGTGCATCTTCCAAATAAGGCACTTCTACAGTGAAAGGGGGCTATTAATAACGAGGCCGGGACTTGGGCCCAGGAACCTGGGGCCGGCCCAGGAAGAACGAGGTGTGTGGCTGCTGTGGGTTTGCATCGTGACTCAAGATTCAAGATCTTGAATTCTGGCTTTCAAGGCTCTGGCTTCAGACATGGTGGGAAGGCAGGGCGTGGACACACAAGTTAAAGGGAACACCCGGCTATCCAGCCCTGCCAGACCTGGGCCTGAGGTTGAAGGCCGCAGGTGTGGTTGCATCTGGAACTGTTGAAGTCTGAGAAAGCAAGAGGAGTCAGACTCCCAAGTATCTGTGGGCCTGAGTGGGCATAGCCTGGGGCCACAGGGCTCCCGAGGCTGCAGTGTTTCCACAACGTCTCTTGTGGCCTCCATGTATAGTTTTTCAAGGTGCATCAGTCACCACTGTCCCTCCCCCAGCTGCCACCACCTCTCATATCCCGCTATTCATTTTCTCCACAATCCATGCAGCAGCTAAAGTTATGGCTTAAAAGTGTGAGTAGGTGCTCGGCACAGCTCACATCCGGAATCCCAGAGACTCGGGAGGCTAAAGCAGAAGGATCCCAAGTTCAAGGTCATCTTCCCCAACTTAAAGACCCTGTCTCAAGATAAAAATATATTTTTTTTTAAAAAAGGGCTGGAGATGTGGTTCCGTGGTAGAGAACCCCTGGGTTCAAACTCAACTCATTGTCCTGTCCTATTTTCAATTAAATTCATTCATTCATCAACTGATTTTTTTTTTCCTGTGGTACTGGGGATGGAACACAGGACCTGGCACGTGCTAGGCAAGTGCTACCCCACTGAGCCACGGCCCCCAGCCCTAATTTCATTTTTGATTCAAAAATGATTCATGCCCAGAGTTTAAGGGGTCCAATAGTTCTAAAGTTCTATTAGGAAAAAAAAAAAAAGATAGTCTCTCTTCCCCTCCTCCAGTTATCTCCCTCCCCGGAGGAAACCGCGTTGGAATTCTTCAGCGGGTTACAGTGTTATCTCTTCATCCCTGGGTACAGGCAGGTGCTGCCCCATGACGTTTTGGCCAGTGAGGGACCACAGATGGATGCCGGTCCCTTAAGACTGGAATGGAGCTCAAAACTTCTGATGGCTTGGTATTCCTGTGTTTAGATATATTTAGGTACCCGATGCTTGACACTGTGTTTCAATTGCCTACGGCGTTCAGTGCAGGAACACGCTGTATGGGTTTGTCACCTGGGAGCGTGTGCCAGCCCACGTGGCCTAGGTGCGTAGCCAGCTGTCTCATCTAGGTGAGTGCACGTTTGCAGCAACGAACCTGACTAACGATGCCCTACTCCAAGTGTGTCCCTGTCGCTCCATGACACGTGACTGTCACTAGCTCATCTAGCTGCTCCTGGGTGTTTTCGTTTTCAGCATTACCGACTTTCTACTACAGAAGGTAGAGAGGTGGCTCTCGGGAGAGCCCTACACATTGCACAGGCCTTCCCAAGTCCTCTCCCTCCGTTAGGAGGACGTCATGGCCCAGATGAGTAAAAATGTCAGCCATGGTCACACACAGGCTGGGCTCCCTGCAACCAAGTCCTCCTTGTTCCATTGCTTCCAGCTGTGACACCTCTGGGACCCCGGATGGCATGGGGGCGATGCTCTCTGACATGCTGACACCATGCTCTAGAATCTCCAGAACTGTACACCACACGTTTCTCTTTATTTTATAAGTTATCCAGCCTCAGGTATTTTGTTACAGCAAAACAAAACAGACTAACACAGACACCATCCCTTCTCAGCCTGCTTTTTTCTCCTTTTATCTTTCAAAGCATGACTCACCAGTAAACTTCTTGTAGCCCTAAATCTATTCCAGCAACTGTGTCCCGGATGACCCAAGCCAGCACCACTAATATCCAGTGTGCATTTTAGGATGCCCAAGGAACTGACTCTCAAAACTGAACCATGCCCACATACAGAGGTGAAACAGCCCTTTCTGTACCCCTTTGTTGTTATGGCTGAGATAGGGGGTGTCCCCTTCTTGTGTGAGACAGCGCAAGAATTTTCAGAGTTGAAGTGATTGGGTTGGGAGAGCATTAACCTCATCATTGTATTAATGCACTATATGGGTTATGTGGGTGGTGGCTGTTGGCAGGTAGGTGTGGCTGGAGTAGGTAGGTCACTGGGAATGTGACTTTGGGGAATATATTTTCTCCCTGGTGAGTGGAGCACTCTCTCTCTCTCTCTCTCTCTCTCTCTCTCTCTCTCTCTCTCTCTCTCTCTCTCTCTCTTTTCTTCTTGCCAAGTAGTGAACTGCTTTCCTCCACCTCTCTTGGCTCCAGAGCTATGGAGTCAGCCATCTATGGACTGAGACCTCTGAAACCATGAGCCAAATAAATTTTCCTCCTCTACATTGTTGTTGTGCTTTGGTCACAGTGATTAAAAAAAAAAAGATGATTAAAAAACACCTGTATTCTCTCTTGAGCTGTAATTGGTTGTGTTTGAGATATGCACATCCCAGACCCAAACCCAAGCCTTCTGCAGATTGTTTAAACTTACTTTCATGTAGATCATAGTGCCATCAATTCCAACTTCTTCAAATCTCTTGGGACTTGAGCTATGCTCCCCTTGGTCTGCCTGTCCTCCTTTCTGCCCAGGGCCTAGCTGAGTTCATTCCAGGTGCCCTCTACCAGCACCTTTGGAGCACTGAGTCTCTCTCTAGAAGTGGATTTTGTGTTTTCTGAGCTCTGTGTTTCCTTCCTTATTGGTTTTTGTTATATATATATTTATATTTGTTGGACCTTTATCTAATTTATTTATTTATATGTGGTGCTGAGAATTGAACCCAGTGCCTCGCACATGCTAGGTAAGCCTCTCATTTTTTATTTATATTTGACAGCAAAATATATGTATTTTTAGTTATAGATAGACACAATAACTTTATTTTATTTATTTATCTTCTTTTTTTTTTGTGGTGCCAAGGATTGAACCCAGGGCCTCACACATGCTAGGCAAGGTTGTTAATTTTGGAAGTTTTCTTTTTCCTATGGGTTCCTGTTTCTTCCAAGTTTCATGTTTCATTTTGTTCTTTAGGATTTGTGAACATTTATTATATACTAGAAACTTTGCATTTTACATATTATATTTGACACTTAAAATTATTCTATAATACATATCCCATTTTACAGATGAAAGATACTCATATATGGAGTGTCTTTCATTATATATATATATATATATATATATATATATATATATATATATATATATGGTGTAGATGGACACAACACAATGCCTTTATTTTTATGTGGTACTGAGGATGGAACCTGGGTCCCGCCCATGCTAGATGAGCGCTCCACCGCTGAGCTACAATCTCAGCTCCTATGTTCTTTTTTTTTTTAAGAGATAGTGAGAGAGAGAGACAGACAGACAGACAATTTTTTAATATTTATTTTTTAGTTCTCGGCGGACACAACATCTTTGTTTGTATGTGGTGCTGAGGATCGAACCCCAGCCGCACGCATGCCAGGCGAGCGTGCTACCGCTTGAGCCACATCCCCAGCCCCCCCCTATGTTCTTATTACACACATAGAGCACAATTTTTCATATCTCTGGTTGTATACATAGCATGTTCATACCAATTCATTATCATCATATATGTACTTTGGATAACAATGTCCATCACATTTCACCATCATTTCTAACACCCTGCCCCCTCCCTTCCCCTCCCACCCCTCTGCCCTATCTGGAGTTCGTCTATTCCTCCCATGCTCCCCCTCCCTACCCCACTATGAATCAGCCTCCTTATATCAGAGAAAACATTCAGCATTTGTTTTTTTGGGATTGGCTAACTTCACTTAGCATTATCTTCTTTAACTCCATCCATTTACCTGCAAATGCCATGATTTTATTCCTTTTATTGCTGAGTAATATTCCATTGTGTATATATGCCACATTTTTTTAATCTATTCATCTACTGAAGGGTATCTAGGGTGGTTCCACAGTGTAGCTATTGTGAGTTGTGCTGCTATAAACATTGATGTGCCCAGCCCCTCTTTATTGGTTTTATTTCCCCCATTTTGTTATAGGACATATTCCAAGCTTTCTAAAAAAGGATTCAAGGAAAGTAAATTTATTGGGCCTTTTCAGATCTGAAATTGCCTTCAATCCACTCTCCTACTGATTTATAGTTCATCTGGGTATAAAATTGAAGGCTGGAAGTTTGATTCATGGGTTCTGTTCCATCCTCTTCTAGTTTCCAGTGTTGCTGGTGATAAGTCTGCAGTTTATCTAATTCCTGCTCCTTGGTAGCCTCTTCACATTTTTCCCTCTCTTTGGGACCTTGAGGGTCTTCTCTTTGTCCCTAATCCTCATGATGATGAGGTCCTTTGTGAGCCCATTCAGTTTGCATAATCTTTTTTTTTAAGAGCGAGAGAGAGAATTTTTAAATTTTGCTTGTTTGTTTTCGGTGGACACAACATCTTTATTTTATTTTTATGTGGTGCTGAGGATCGAACCCAGTGCCCCACACATGCCAGGCAAGTGTGCTACTGCTTGAGCACATCCCCAGCCCCTTGCATAATCTTTTAAATAAGTTCTTGGATGTTTTCTTGGATTTTATAATTAATAACTTTGTTCCCTGCATTTTCTCTGTTCTCACTGTCTGGAACTCCTATAACTCAGATATTGGCTCTCCTGTATGGATCTGCTACATTTTCTTACCTTTTCTATCTTCCATCTTATTATCTTATTACTTTTAGAGATTTGTTCAATTTGATCTTCTAATCTCTATATATTGAGGTATAAATTTCTGAATTTTTATGTAAATATAGATAACATATACACAAGATATAATGCCCTTTTAAATATATGTATTTTTAGTTGTAGATGGACACAATAACTTTATTTTATTTATTTATCTTTTTATGTGGTGCCAAGGATTGAACCCAGGGCCTCACACGTGCTAGGCAAGCACTCTACCACTGAGCCACAGCCCCAACTCCCTCTAATGTCTTAGTCTAACACATATTTAAATGTTTTTTGTATATATCATGAGTTCTATCAATTTCAACTTTTTCAACATTCATCTTCAATATATTCATAAATAAAATATAGTTTACATATTATTAATTCATATATTAATATGTATATTTAAATATTATGAATGTGTGAATTAATAATATGCAAAATATTTAATATTAATATCATTAGATAGGCTCATAGATCATCTCCATTGGCTCTTTTTCTGTTCTCTGAATATTCCTTTTTTATTGGGTTCTGATCTTGTTTTATGATTGCTATTCTCTTATCTCTCTGAGGATTATATATATATATACATATATATATATGTTTATGGCCACAGTGTGCCATTTCTTTTTTTAAAATATATATATTTATTTATTTTTAGGTGTAGATGGACACAACACAATGCCTTTATTTTTATGTGGTGCTGAGAATCGAACCCGGGTCCCACTGGTGCTAGGCGAGTGCTCTACCACTGAGCCACAATCCCAGCCCCACTCTGAGGATATTAAGGAGGTTGTTAACTTTGGAAGTTTTCTTCTTCCTATGGATTCCTGTTGCTTCCAAGTTTTCATGTTTCATTTTGTTCTTTGGAATTTGTGAGTATTTCTTATATACTAGAAACTTTGCATTTTACATATTATATTTGACACTTGAAATTATTCTATAAGACGTATCTCCATTTTACAGAGGAAGGATACTCAAAGTTCACCAAGGTGCTTTTTCCTATGTTGATTTTGGTCTGTATCTCCTCAGAGGTTTTCCCCAGGTTTTTTGGTGATGTCTAGAATATTTAAGAGTGTTGCTCCTGGGTCAGTCTGCTAGGTTCAATGTAACAAAATACCACAGATGGGGTGGCTTGAGCAAATTTATTTCCTCACAGTCTAGAGAACCTAGAGGCTAGAAATCCATGATCAGGTGTGGAACAACTTCTTCTCCTTGTACCTTCATAGGGTGGTCTTCTCTCTGTATGTGTCTGTCCGCATTTCTTTTTATAAAAGCACTAGTTGTATTGGATCAACTCACATGACTTCATTTAATCACCTCTTTAAAGGCCAAAGCCAAGCACATTCTAAGGTCAGGACTTCAACACATGAATTTTTAAAATGCTTTTATTAGTACCTTATAGTTGTACGTAGTAGTGGGGTTAATTTTGTCATATTCATAAATATATCATAACTTACTCCATATCCCCAGCACTTCCCACTTGCTCTCCTCTCTCCCCCGATCTCTTTCTATTCTCTTGGTTTTCCTTTAAGGGGTGGGTAGCAGGGATTGAACTCGGGGGCACTCCACCACTGAGCCCCATCCCCAGCCCTATTTGGCATTTTATTTAGAGACAGGGTCTCACTGAGTTGTTTAGCACCTTGCTTTTGCTGAGGCTGGCTTTGAACTCAAGATCCTCCTGCCTCAGCCTCATGAGCTGTGGGGATCATAGGCATGGGTCCCCACCCTGACTTATTTATTGCTTTTTAATTGGTGCATTATAATTACACAGAAAAGTGGAGTTAATTGTGATATATTTGTGCATGCCCATAGCATAATGTGATCAATCTCCTTCTGCAGTTCCTCCCTTCCCCCACCTCGTCCCTCCCCCAATTCCCTTCCTCTACTGTTTCACGAGAGCCCCTTTGTTTAGGTCAGTTTTTTTTTTTTTTTTTTTTGTCACTGTGACCAAAAGACCTGACAAGAACAATTAGAGGAAGAGTTTATTTGGAGGTCAAGGTTTTTCAGAGGTCCAGTCCAAGGTTGGCAGACTCCCTTGCTCTGGGCCCAAGTGAGGCAGAACATGGTGGCTAAAGTGCATGACAGGACACAGCCATAAGGGAGCAGACAGAGCTCTGCTCACCAGGGACAAAATATGTACCCCAAAGTCATGCCCCCAGTGACCACCTCCTGCAGCCACACCCTTCCTGCCTACAGTGACAGCACAGTTAATCCCTATCAGAGGATGAATCCACCTATCAGGTTATAACTCTCATGATCCCATCATTTCACCTCTGAACTTTCATGTATTTTTTCACACATGAGCTTTCGGGGGGGGGGCACTTCATATCTAAGCCATAATTCCCTTTTTATTCTTGGTTTTTCTAGCTTCCACGTGTGAGAGGAAACATTTGGCCCTTGACTCTGAGTTTGGCTTATTTCACTTTGCATGATAATCTCCATTTCCATCCATTTACCAGCAAATGACAAAATTTGATTCTTCTTTTTGGCTGAGTAGAACTTCATGTGTGTGTGTGTGTGTGTGTGTGTGTGTGTGTGTGTGTGTGTGTTATCATGTTTATCTATTCATCTGTTGATATGCTGGCTCCATAACTTGGTGACTGTGTACTATACTGCTATAATCATTGGAATTCAGGTATCAATAAAGAATACAATTTCATGCCTGTAATCCCAGCAGCTCGGGGGGCTGAGGCAGAAGGATCTCCAGTTCAAACCCAACCTCAGCAAACGCGAGATGCTAAACAAGTCAGTGGGACCCTGTCCCTAAATAAACTACAAAATAGGGCTGGGGATGTGGCTCAGTGGTTGAGTGCCCCTGAGTTCAATGGGATAAATACTGAGGAGTGGAATAGTAGGGTTATGAGGTGGGTCAATTCCAATTTTTTTTTGGGGGGGGTACTGGGGATTGAACCCAGGGTCACTTAATCACTGAGCCCTGAGTTCTTTGAGATAAATACTGAAGAGTGGAATAATAGGGTTATAAGGTGGGTCAATTCCAATTTTTTTTTTTTTTTTGGTAGTGGAGATTGAACTCAGGGTTACTTAATCACTGAGCCACTTTCTTTCTTTTTTTTTTAGAGAAAGGGTCTTGCTGAGTTGCTTAGGTCCTCGCTAAGTTGCTGAGGCTGTTTTTGTGCCTTTGAACTTGTGATTCTCCTGCTTCAGCCTACTAGCCCCTGGGATTACAGGCAGGCACCACCACCACGCCTGGCTGAATTCCAAATTTTCTGAGGAATCTCCATAGTACTTTCCAAAGTGGTTGTCCTAATTTGCACTCCCACCAACTATGTATAGGTGTTCCTTTCTCCCCACATCCTTACTAGAATTTATTATTATTCTGGATGCTTGCCATTCTAACCAGGATGAGATGAGATCTGAGTGTTGTTTTTAATCTGCATTTCCCTTTGGGCTAAGGATGCTGAACATTTTTTTCATCTATTTCTTGGCCATTTGCATTTATTCTTTGGAGAGATGTCTGCTTAGTTCTTTTGTTCATTTATTGGTTGGGCAATTTGTTAATTTTTGTTTTGGGGTTAAGTTTCAGAGTTCTTTATAGAATCTGGTTAGTAACCCTCTGTCAGAAGACTGACAGCTGAGGTTGTGGCTCAGTGGTAGAGTGCTTGCCTAGAGCAGGCAAGGCACTGAGTTCTATCCTCAGCAACTCATAAAAATAAATAAATAAAGGTATTGTGTCCAAATACAACCAAAATTTATTTATTTATTTATTTATTTATTTATTTAAAAGAGAGAGTGAGAGAGGAGAGAGAGAGAGAGAGAGAGAGAGAGAGAGAGAGAGAGAGAGAGAGAGAGAATTTTTAATATTTATTTTTTAGTTTTCGGCGGACACAACATCTTTGTTGGTATGTGGTGCTGAGGATCGAACCCGGGCCGCACGCATGCCAGACGAGCGCGCTACCGCTTGAGCCACATCCCCAGCCCACAACCAAAATTTAAAAAAAAAAAAATGAAGAGTAAGTGGCAAAGATTTTCTCCTGTTCTTTTTTTTTTTTTTTTTTTTTTTTTTTTACTGGGGATTGAACTCAGGGGCACTCAACCACTGAGCCGCATCCCAGCCCTATTTTGTATTTTATTTAGAGACAGGGTCTCACTGAGTTGCTTAGCTCCTTGCTTTTGCTGAGGCTGTTTTTTTTAAAATTTTTAAATTTTTTTTTTTTAGTTTTCAGCGGACACAACATCTTTGTTGGTATGTGGTGCTGAGGATCGAACCCGGGCTGCACGCATGCCAGGCGATCCTGCTACCGCTTGAGCCACATCCCCAGCCCCTGAGGCTGGTTTTAAACTCACAATCCTCCTGCCTCAGCCTCCCGAGCCACTGGGATTACAGGTGTGCACCACCTCTCCGGGCCTCTACTGTTCTGAAGGCTTTTCTTTTGCCCTACAGAAGCGTCTTAATTTGATGCCATCCCACTTATTGATTCTTGGTCTCCTACCTCTCTGCTCTGTCCTGCTGTCCTAGGGGTCTCATCTTCAGATTGTCCCTCTGGGCAAATCCTGGTCTCTTTGGTCTCCCCCTCCAGTTCTACTACGGCTGTAAGAGTGATTTGAGATTTTAAGTTGAAATATAAAGAAAAGAGCTAGAATTATTGATAGAATTGTAATAAATCATGTAGATGTATCTAGTTGGGGCATTTCATTATGAGGAGATTTAACTCCTAATCTTCAACTTAAAAGGTTGATGCTATTTTAGCTTCATAATGAATTTATAGTATTGATGAGGATCAGTTTTCAAAATGTTTCAGCGGAACTAATTCAAGAACGATTGGTATGAAGCTATGATTTGACCCACAAATTTCAGAGCATTGTCCATAATAAAGTCCTGGTCGTGTTGATGTAAGTGTAGCTTGATTAAGTCGGCCTGGGATAGCATCTGTTTTTAATCCAAGAGATGGGACTGCTCAGGAGTGAAGTACGTCTTCAGATGAGATTAGCATTCGTACAGGTAATTCCATTGGAAGAACAACTCGATTGTCAACTTCAAGAAGTCGTAGATCTCCTGGGGCTAGATCTGAAGTTGGAATCATATAAGAATCAAAATTAAGGTCTTCATAATCTGTATATTCATAGCTTCAATATCATTGGTGGCCTATTGTTTTTACTGTTAAGGATGGGTCATTAATTTCGTCTATTATATATAGAATACGGAGGGAGGGAAGAGCAATTAGAATAAGGATAATAGCGGGGAGAATGGTTCAAATAGTTTCTACTTCTTGGGCATCTATAGTGCTTGTATGAGTTAATTTTGTAGTTAATATTAATGAGATAATGTAAAGGACTAGGGAGCTAATTAAGAAAACAATTATAAGAGTATGGTCATGAAAGTGTAAAAGTTCTTCTATAATGGGAGATGTGGCGTCTTGAAATCCTAATTCGAGTGGATATGCCATAGAGATATACAGGAATTTAGCCTATAAATTAACTTTGACAAAGTTATGTAATTATTTTACTAATATCTCATGAAGAAAGTCATAATGGTTATGAGGCTGGCTTGAAACTAGTTTTAGAAAGTTCGATTCTTTCCTTTCTTGATTTAGGCCTTAATGTAAGTAGGTTCTTCAAATGTGTGATAGGCCACCTGCCTCAGCGTGACACTGGACAGGCAGGCAGAATGCCGGTTGAAAAAACAGATTCCCAGGCTCCACCGGAATCTACCAAAACCAGCACCTCTAGGGGTGGGTGGTCCTGGGACTTTTACTTTTTTTTTTTTTTCCCTCCACAGTACTGGAGATTGAATCCAGGGACACATGATACCACTGAACTACAACCTTTATCCTTTTTATTTTTTGACAAGGTCTAAGTTGCTGAGGCTGGCCTCAAACTTGGCAATTCTCCTGCCTCAGCTTCCCAAGTTGCTGGGATTACAGGTGTGCACCATCAGGCCTGGTGCTCTTCCTTTTGCATAATGAATTTCATGCTCACTCATTAGCAGCTGACATTTACTGAGCAATCACCAGGCACCCATCTAAGCACTCCGCAAATATCAACTCATTGACTCTCCCCAGCTACTCCATGAGACAGGACCTGATCACCTCCACTTAACCAACAAGTGAAGGACGTTCAGAGACGTTATGTAACTCCTCTAAAGTCACACAGTTTGTAAGTGGCAGTGCTCACAGCTGAGCCCAAGCCTATGGTTCCAGGGACCATGAGACAAACCACCTTTGGAAGCCATCCCCCTGGGTTTCAGAGCCTCGGTCCCCAGAGCTCTCATCCATCTGGTGACTTTGCTTTCTAAAATGGCTCTTCCAGGTCCCTGTCACCACTCCTTAGGCTGAACCTTGTGCCCAGTGCCTAAGGGTGGTCCCTAACTGGGCATTTCTGGGGCACCTCTAACCCAACACATTCTGGACCTGTTTCCGTCTTCACCCTAGTGGCCTATGGGTCTGAGTCACTCAACCCCAACCCTCTGGCAGCCTCACTCCTTTCTCTTCCACCTCCACATCTGCCATTTGCTCTCCTCAGCCCCAGCCTGCAGGGCCCCGCCCATCAACCATGGCCCCGCCCATCAAACAATGGCCCCTCCCATCAACCAAGGCCACGCCCGCCAACCATAGCCCCGCCTATCAACCATGGCGCCGCCCACCAACCATGGCTCCGCCCATCTAGCGCGCCGGGTCCGCCCCCAGCCCTGCCCCTCACCACCCCTCTCCTCTCATTAGTGCACCTCAGTAGCCTGCGGCGCCGTGGCAGCCGCTGGACCTTCCCCAGTCTCCAAATCCAGCCACTCCATTTCCCTGCTTCAGACCCACCGTCGCTGCCCATTGGCATCAGATTAAATTCTAAATCCTTTTCCTGGCTCTCAGCCATCCATCCGCCGCTGGACAGTTTGCAATTCCTGGAAGACGTCCTGCAGCTTCAGGCGTCTGAGTCTTCTCCTCCTCCCTTTCCTTTCCAGTTCGTGCTTGCGCGCCTTCCCCAAGGAGGTCAAATGCACCCAGCATGGCCATTTTTAAGGGCATAAGCCAGTGGTTTTTCGGGTAGTCGCAGAGTTCCTCATGCACCGCTGTCTAGTTCCAGAGCCTTTTCGTCTCCCCGAAAAGGAAACCTGAGCCTTCCCCTTTCCCTTCCAGACAGCCCCTGGCAACCGCTGATCTTTTTCCATCTCTTCAGATTTGCCTCTTCTGGACATTTCATATGAATGGAATCCTGCAATGCATTGGCCTTTCGTGTCCTCATTCTTTTGCTTAGGAAAATGTTTGCAAGGCTCCTGTTGTGGTAGCTTGGATGAGACCTCATTCCTTTCTATAGCTGAATAATTTTCCATTGTATGAATGCACTACATTTGGGGTATCATTCATCTCCCGAAGGGCATTTGGGGGACTGGAAGCTGCTATGGATAATTTTTTTTATTTTGAGACAGGGTCTCCTGAGTCTCCCAGGTTGGCCTCAAACCTCTGCTGATGTCTAGATAGACACTTGTCACCCGTGGGACACTGAGCTCATGGAGGGCAGGCAGCCCCTGAAGCTGAACTTGAGTTTGGTAGAACTGAGTTCAGTAAATGGTTCAGGCTGGCCTCAAACTTGCAATCCTCCTTCCCTAGCCTCCTGAGTTGTGGGAATTACTGGGGTGCGCCATCTCACAAAGCCTTCATTGTCATCTCATGAAATGCCATGTTAAACTCAGGAGTGCTCTACCTCTACCTGTCCGTGTCCGTCATCTGCTGTCCTGGTCAGACACTCAGTTGGGGCTTGATGTCTAGACACCTGTGGGTTGTTATTGGTGGGGTCCTCTGTCTGGGAAACCCAGTCTTGCTCCAGGGTGTTCCAAAGGCCCCCTCCCTACCCTGCCCCATCTCCATTCACCCCTGATGGCCTGAACATTTCGGGATTCCTGTCCCCAGGCCGACTAGAGTGATACTGGGTCTTCTGTCCTTGCTCTTAAGGGCTATGATTCAGGCCACTTGGGACGAGGGTTTGACCTCCCAGGCTTGAGTTTAGAGGCCTGGGATGATTGATGGACAAGTCACTCCCACCACTGGGCTTGGCCTTTACACCTGTCAAGGGGACCCAAAGCCTAGGCTATAGCAGGAGCCTCGGGTGCCTGTATTAGTCTGCAGGGGCTGCTGTCACAAAGCACTACAGACTAGGTGACTTAAACAACAGAGAGTTACTGTCTCAGTTACGGTGGCTGGAAGTCTGAGGTTAAGATGCCAGTAGGGTTGGTTCCTCGGCCTGTGTAGGAGGGGTCTGTCCCATGCTTCTTCGTGGCTTGTTGGTGGCCACCTTGTCCATGTGTGTCTTCACCTTGTCTTCCCTCTAGTGGTATATCTGGTCCAGATTGTCCCCTTGTACAAGGACACCAGTCATATTGGATTAGGACCCACACTACCAACCTCATTTTAATCTCATTATCTCTGTAGAGACCCTATCTCCAAATAAGGTCATATTCTGAGTTCTTGGGGGGGCGGTGCTGGGACTTTAACTTAGGAATTTTTTTTTTTTACCTATTTTTTAGTTGTAGTTGAACACAATACCTTTATTTATTTTTATGTGGTCCTGAGGATCAGACCCAGGGCGCACACATGCTAGGCAAGCGCTCTACCGCTGAGCCCCAGCCCCAGCCCCTTCAACATAGGAATTTGAAAGGGGACACACACAGTTCAAACCAGATAAACCTCCCAAATTATAGTCACATATCACTTAACCCATTTTGTCCCATTATCCAGGATGTGAAACACCAAAGAAACTTAAACTGAGAAACACATATAGTACTTATGTTTTTTTTTTTTTTTAGAGAGAGAGAATTTTTTTCAAATATTTATTTATTTTTTTTTTAGTTTTTGGCAGACACAACATCTTTGTTTGTATGTGGTGCTGAGGATCGAACCTGGGCCGCACGCATGCCAGGCGAGCGCGCTACCGCCTGAGCCACATTCCCAGCCCCACATATAGTACTTATGGTAACTCTGAAATAATTTCTATATTCACAGAATCGAAAACTTGGGACTTAATGGGTTAATGATAGTGACACATTCTTTTTTTTTAAAAAATATTTTTTTTTAGTTGTGAATGGACACAATACCTTTATTTATTTATATGGGGTGCTGAGGATGGAACCCAGGGCCCTACACATGCTAGGCAAGTGCTCTACCACTGAGCCACAACCCCAGCCCACGATAGTGACACATTCTGAGAAAAGTGTCCTTAGTGGGTTTTCACCATTGTGTGAACATCATTGTGTTCACACACACCTAGATGGTATAGGGCCATCACAAGATGTGGCCTCTTGATGTGAGCAAGAGATATGGTTGGGTGAGGGGGTGCAGCTCAACTGAACCCCTGGGTTCCATCCCCAACACCAATCAATCAATCAATCAATCAATGAGTCATGGTAACATGATAAACTCTTAGTGTGATAAAGCTTCTTCCAGTATTACAGGGCATTTACTATTATTATTATTATTGCTATTATTATTAGCAGTGCTGCAGATTGAACCCAGGAGTGCTCTACCTCTAAGGTATATCCCTAGCCCTTTTTAAAAACATTTTATCTTGAGACAGGGTCTCACTAAATTGTTCAGGCTGGCCTCAAACTTGAAATCCTCCTGCCCTAGCCTCCTGAGTTGCTGGAATTACTGGGGTGTGCCATCTCACACAGCCTTCACTATCATCTCGTGAACTGCCATGTTATATGGGGACGGATGGTTGATCTGCTATCCTCAGATCCTTATCTTGTGTTTTGCTGCTGGTTAGCCCAGCAGAGACACTGCCCTGCCTCACTCGGGCCTTGATGAAGGTCCATCAAGCAGATGCGGTGTTTACTGACCATCTGCTTTGGCTGGCTGCTGTGCCAGGGGCTCTGGACTCAGCACCCAACACAGCCAGACAAAATCCCTGATGTGTAGAGTTCAGGGATTGGGAGGTGGGGCAGGGCAGACTGTAAATGCACACTGTGATTTCAGACAGCAGGAGGTCTCTGAGGAGTAGGTTGTGAATGAGCCCTCTAAGTGTCGGATGAATGGTGGCTTGCCCTGTGTCCACCAGCTAATGCTTTAACCCCCAATGGTCAAGGAAGACTGCACTGAAAAGGTGACATTTGAAACCTGAAACCTGAATGACAAGAAAATTCCAGCCCTGGCAGGTGGGAGAGCTTGCCAGGCAGAAGAAACAGAAAAATAGAGGTATCCCTGCCCTTTATGGACAGAATGCCTTTATTTTATTGCTTATTTTTATGCAGCGCTAAGGATCGAACCCAGTGCCTCACACACGCTAGGCAAGCGCTCTGCCGCTGAGCCACAACCCCAGCCCAGTCCTCTGATTTTCGTCTGTGATAATATATTAGACCTTCTCTCCTATTCCTCTTATGGATTCAAAGGAAATAATTCTGCCCTTGGCCTAGAATCCCATGGGCACCTTGGGGATCATTTCCCGGCAGCTCATGATGATGATGATGATGATGATGATGATGCCTGTAGTAACCCTGTCTTCCACCAGGTGGCACTGTTTGCCTGGCGTTGGGGCAGAATCGAACTCAAGCATTTTTGAAGAAGGGAGGTACCAAGGTCTAAGGGCCCAGATGTGGCCAGATGAAGCATCCCACGTGTATGGAAGATCCTTGCAGACCACCATGCATCTGCTCAGACCTGGCAGGGCATTGCATGGCCTCATGAGAAGGATCCGAGCAGATCAGTCTCCACTGCCATCTTTGCAGTTGTGCTGTTGACCAAGCTACCTCTCTGAGTCTCAATTTCCTCCTTGGAAATCAGAGGCTGTCACCATATTGAAATTTCGCCAAGAGGATTCAAAGCGGTCCACCGTGCTTGGCATGGAGCAGGTAGTCAATAAAACACAGCGGTGCTCCTTAATGGCATATGACCGCCTCAGGAGGAGCCAGGCTCTCAGAGTCTAAGTGGCTCCAGAGAGCCTCTGGGGTCCCTTCTCCCGTCTGAGTTAACACTGGATGGACGTTCAAGTCCCCTTAGCTGTCTTCAATTGCTTTTTGGAGGATGCAGTGGCTCTCAGGCCAATGAGCCTTCTGCAACTCTTGGGTTTCTCTTTTCTGCTAAAGGCTTTCATTCTAGCAGATTCTTCCTGACCCTGACTCCATAGGAAATTATTTTTTTTTGGGGGGGGGTAAAAAAATGATATGCCTTTCCTCTTTGTGGTTTGGCCTTCTTATTTGGTTTGCTGATAAATATCAATCGAGACTCTTAAATCCCTCGAATGTGTTATTAGAGAACATGAAGCTGTCTGTACTTACATCCCCAGTGGTAAGTGCTGTTAGGAATTTGGTGTGGATTCCCTCAGGATTTTTTCTAAGCATATACCTAAGCCCATTTTTCCTTATTTGTTAATTTGGTGGCACTGGGGATGGAACCCAGGGCCTTGCACATATTAGACAAATGCTCTGCCTCTGAGCTACCCCCCACACACAGACACACAGCCCAAAGGAACAAACTGATTTGCATGTGTTTATTTATTTATTTAGAGATGGGGTCTTGCTTTGTTGGTCTCCTGAGCTCAAGCAATCCTCCTGCCTAAACCTCCTGGGTAGGAAAGACCACAGACACTCACCACCATGCCCAGCTAAGCCACGTTTATATAATAGTTATGGTTATTTTTGAACAATGGAAACATAGTGGGTCTGTTCATTCCTTCATTTGTTCATGCATGCATTCTGTATGAGGTGTGATGCAACACCAAAAATCCTGCCCTCACAGGGCATACACTCTAGCTGGGAATGACATAGACCACAGGAGTTGGAGTGTGTCTGTTTCCTACTCTAATGAATTACTGCAAACAGGGACTGGGGTGCAGCTCAGGGGTGGTGCGCTTGCCTAACATGCTCAAAGAACTGGGTTCCATCCCCAGCACCCCAAAACAAAAAAAAATGACCCTAAACAACAGAAATGGATCCTCTCAGAGTTCTGAAGTCCAGAAGAATGGGGTCCGTGGTTCTGGGAAGAAATCAAGGTGTCTGCAGGGCTGGGCTCCCTCCTGAGGTTCTGTGGGAGAACCTGACCCGTGCCCTTTCCCATTCCTGATGGCTACAGGCTTCCAGGATTCTGCTTATCACCCCAGATTTCAAAGTCAGTGTCTTAATCTCTCTCTGCTCTGTCTTCATTTCATTTCTCCTCTGTGCCTATGTCACATCTCCCTCCACTATCCTCCTCCTCCTCCTCCTCCTCCTCCTCCTCCTCCTCTTCCTCCTCCTCCTCCTCCTCCTCCTCTTCTTTCTCCCATACTGGGGATGGAACCCAGGGGTGCTTTACCACTGAGCTGCATCCCCAGTTCTTTTTGTTTTTGAGGCAGGGTCTCCCTAAGCTGCCCAGGCTGGCCTCAAATTTGTGCTCCTCCTGCCTCAGCCTCCTGAGCTGGTATTATAGGTGTGTACCACCTGGATCGTCTGCCTTCCTGTTAGGGAGATAGGTGTGATTTGCAGATGCAGCCCATCGTGATAAATTGGGCTCATCTCTGCATCTCAGAATCCTTAATCACACCAGCAAAGTCCACTCCCCCTTTGCCACATAAGGGAAACTTCTGAATTTCCAGGATCAGTATGTGGACAACGTTGGGGGGGGTACATTTTTTAGAGAGCATCCAAGGTGGGTGGTACAGGGACAATGAGACAGAGGCCTGCAGGGGACTGATGGATGGCCCAACAGGCTCCAGCCCAGAGCCTGACACATGGTAATCCTGCAGGTGACAGATTATTATTCAACCAACCAAAGAACAGGCTGCTGACAGATCTCTGTGAACGTTCCCTGTGAGTCGTGGCTAGCAATATAGTGCTGACTAGCATCCCCAACAGCCCTAAGGCATGCACAGCAAGGACTTGGTGCTGGTTATTTTTCTGACTAGAGCTGAGCCTCTGATTCAGTTCAGCCCTGGCTCTATACAGGTGCTGATATGTGCCAGCGGGCCCTCTTCACTGCTACTGGGCTCCCCAGCATAATAGTCTAGTGTCACCAGTGAATGAGGGAAGCATCAGGCAGCCAGGGCAAGAACAAACGAGAGATGCTGAATGTGGTGACAGAGGCCTGTAATCCCAGCAGCTTGGGAGGCTGAGAAAGGAGGATCTCAAGTTTGAGGCCAGCCTCAGCCATTTAGTGAGGCCCTAGGGAACTTAGTGAAACAATGTCTCAAAATAAATAAATTAATAAATAAAGAGCCGGGAATGTGGCTCAGTGGGAAAACATCCCTGGGTTCAATCCCCAGTACAGGAAAAAATAATAAACAAATAAATAAATAAGAGAATGAACGAGAGACTCACTGTCGGCAGGGCCTGGATTTTGCTCTACCTCTGCCTATTTCTTGCTGTGTTACACTGGAAAAGCCCCTTCCCGCTCTGGTCATTGAGTGCCAGCCCCTTTCTGGGTCAGGGTCTCATTGGCTTCCCAAGGAAGCCCATCTTCACTCTGAGCCAATGATATGGAGGACTCTCTGCGATTTGGAAGCCTGATTCCCAGGCAGAATGCTCCATGGAACCCGTTGCTCCATTAGGCTGTCTGTTCTCTTGGAAGCCGGTGGGGACAGGTGTGGGACCATGCTGGAGATGATCAGCCCACTGGCCTGGGTGCAGGCCAGCCTCTGACAGGTGCCTCCTGGCCCATGGCCCCTGAGCCTGGTGCAGAACGCAGCAGATGTGCACCTGGGCTGCGTTTTCCATGCTGGCTGCCAACCTCTGCCCATGGCAGCTGCTCCTCCTCACAAAGGTTTTCTGGGTACCCCTCACAGTCACCGTGTGTGGACAGTCACTCACGTTTACTGAGCACTTTCCAGGTGCAGTGCAATTTGCTCATCAAATACTCCAATAGCTTTAGGAGGCTCCATTTTTAAATGAAGTAACGGACAGAGAGAGGATCTGAAGCTCAGTCAGCAAGCCAGCCATCAAGGAGCAGAGTCGGGAATAGCCCCCGGGGTTCGGCCTGAGTCCAGAGTTTGCCTGCAGCATGAGGATCGAGGTACTGCAGCTCTGAGGTCTCAGATCCAGTGGCTGCTTTTCGGCAGCCTCTCTCAGGCTGGGAGAGGGGCAGGCTCCAGTGCCCAGGGGTTTACGCCTGACTAGAGCTGACCTCAGCCGATGATCCGGGGCAGAGAGTGAACACAGCCCCCCTAGTCCTTCTTGGGTGACTGACCTTCCAGGCCCCTGTGGGGCGTGAGCTCCAGTTGTCCCTAATGGCACTTGGCCTTCAGAATCTCACTGCCTCATTTTCTTACCAGTGCTTGGGGACAGGGGTGTCCCCTGGAGTCCTTGTCCCAGGGTCTGCTCCTGAGACTCCACTGTGTGCCTCGCTGCACTGGACACTTGCTTGTGTTGTTTATTTAATCCTTCAAGGGTCCTCGGATGCAGGTATTCCTGAGCTCACTTGCTGGATTCTCTTCCCAGGGCAGGACTGCAAACCTAAAGCTGGTGCCATTCCCTGGTTTTGCTGACAGTCCTTGGACTGGGGGTTCCTAGAAAGTGCCCAGAATATGTAGGCTCCGAGGCCACATCCAGACAAGTGCTCTCTCTGTGCAGGGCTGGGGAGTACAGTGACTTCCAGGCCCCCAAAGGTCAGGACTAAGCTGTCAGGATTGAGCTACTTTGGCGAGACACCAAGGGAGCTGCTGAGCCTGGTCTTCTCTGTTTCCAGGAGGGCTCCTGCCAGGCACCGAGAGCCAAGGGCAGCACACTCGAGTCCCAAGAGGTTGCTTCCTGAGCCTCCCCAACACCTGGGACTCCCTCAGCCACCGAGGGCATGCTGAGATCCACTGTGCCACCTGCTCCCAGATGATGCTCTAAGTCAGCCCGTTGCAGGGAGAGCCAGGCCTCTTGGCTCAGCAGGTGCGAGGTTGGGAATGGCTGTCTTGGGCCACCCCACAACCACACCCTGGTGCAGAGCTATGAGGGGTAGTCCCCAAGAGACCTTTCTGGAGTGTCTCCTGCATCCCATCCTACTCTGCCTTGTGCACCCTGGAGGAACCTGTCCCTCAGAGCTCTCCTGTGGAATGACAGCTGAGCTATACCAGAGAGGAGACAGTAGCAGGCGTGGAGAAGTGGGATGTGTGGGCTGTGATTTTCAGTGATACAAGAAAAGACATTTGTGTGGTTTGGAATTTCTTTTTTGTACATATTAGAAACAATGTTCACTGAGCCAGTGCAGTGGCACATGCAACCCCAGCAACTCAGGAGGCGGATGCAAGAGGATTGCAAGTTCAAGGCCAGCCTCGACAATTTAGCAATGCCCTGTCTTTTTTTTTTTTAATATTTTTTTTAGATGTGTAGACCTTTATTTTATTCATTTACTTATACGTGGTGCTGAGAATCGAACCCAGTGCCTCACATATGCTAGGCAAGAGCTCTACCACTGAGCCACAGCTTCAGTCCCAGCCATGCCCTGTCTTAACATAAAAAAAAAAAATTAAAAGGGACTGGGGATGTGACTCAAGTGGTTAAGTTTGTGCTCCTGGGTTTAATCCCAGAACTCCCCTCCAAACGTGCACTTAGCATCAAGCATGATTGAATGGATAACATACCTTGGGAGGAGGATAAAAATTAAGAAGCTAACAAGAAAGAAAGAGAGAGAGAGAGAGAGAGAATGAATATTACTTGAAGGGTACTACAGGATCTTTTTGTATATTCTGTATTGGAAAAAAAAATAAGAAGCTGAGCAATGGGAACTCTGCTCTGGGGGAGTGAAGCCGGTGGTGCATCTGCTGCTGTGGTTTGAACATTTGCATTTCCTTCTGCCTTCCTAGGTTACCACTGAATTCCCACAGCAACAGCTTGGGGAGGCGGAGCCTGATGGGAGGAGTTTAGGTCACCAAGAAATGAATGTTGCTCTGGAGGGAACACAGTCCCTCTCTTCCGTCCTTCCTCCGTGTGAGGACACCATGCTCCTCCCCTCCTGGGCACAGGGCTCAGGTTCCATTTTGGAAGCAGACACCGGGCCCTCACCAGATACCAAAGCTGTCGGCCCCTTGATCTTGGACTTCCCTGCCTCTAGAACTAGAGAAATAAATTTCCCTTCTTTATAACCCCCGCCCCTGCAGTCTCAGTCTCTGGTATAAAAATACCTGGTTGCATTCAGAGAAGCTGAAGATGGATTTTTCTGCTTCTAGGAGTCGATCCCAGAGCAGGGCTTCTGGAACCTGTAATGTACATATTGAGCTTTTGGGGGGAAACTTGTTAAAATGCACAGTCATCCTGAGGAGGTCTGGTGAGCCCTGAGAACCTGCTTTTTGGAGCAGTCAGGCTGATGAAGTGGGCCATCAGACCCCCATTGTTAGGTTGAGTGACAGCCCAACCTAACATGACCCATAGAGTCCAGAAAGGCCCCGGACGGACCTGCCTGGGTTGATGAGTTGGGGGCCGAACCAGAATTTTGGCCAGGTCTCCCATTTCCAGACTGGAATCCTCCATCTTTAGGGTCTAGAGAGTCAAAGGGCCCCCCGACGGAGGAAAATCAAAGAAGATGAGAAGCCTGTGGCCCTTCTAGCCAGGCTCCTGGTAACTTTGGAACTTGGAACATTCTAGCTCCCCGTAGGAGAGCCTGTGGTTGCTGGGCCGAGGCTGACCACGAGATTTCTCAGAGCCCAGTGTGTGGGGGACACCTCCCTGAGGGGCTCTGGGTCATATCCTGGCTCTGCCGTGTGACTTTGTGCAAACCATGAGCCCCGGCCCCCTCAACCCTGAGCCTCAGTTTCCTCATCTGTAAAACAGGGACAACGTTGGTCCCCAGCCTCCGAGGGCTGGCCTGAGGGTTCAATGGAGCACCTGTCCTTCCATGTCACATAAAGGATTTCTCATAAGGAGCCACAAGGACTGTCTTCTTCTAGGGACCTGGGCACCTACTTGCTGTTGGGAGGGGTGACAGGCAACTGTGCCTTGTGCCCAGGGCAGAGGTCACCCTGTGGTGTAGACAGAGTTGAGGTCCAGGTAAAACAATGCATGAGGTGGGGCTGGGGATGTGGCTCAAGCGGTAGCGCGCTCGCCTGGCATGCGTGCAGCTCGGGTTCGATCCTCAGCACCACGTACAAAGAAAGATGTTGTGTCTGCTGGAAACTGAAAAATAAATATTAAAATTCTCTCTCTCTCTCTCTTAAAAAAAAAAAAAAAAAAGGATGCGTGAGGTTTCTGGGCCACTGTTGGTCTCCCCTCTGCATCCTCCTGCTTGCATGGACTCAGGGTGTCCGGTCACTGAGCCAGGCCTGGACGTGAAGGATCCTGTATCTGAAACCACTCAGGAGGAGATGGGGCCCAGCAACCAGGCCCGGGTGGCCAGGCTGACCCCTAGTGTTATAGTTGGGGTGTCCACTTGGGGTCCAGATCTTGGTGTCCTGAACAAAGAATGAGAAAGACACCAAGAAGTCATAGGCAGATTTCACTGAAGGTGACGGTGGAAGTCTCACTCCGTAAGGTGGAGCAGAGTGGGCCAGGCAAGGGAGGGAGGCCCAGGGCCCAGATGTCCGGAAATTCTTGTCTCCTGTGCTGGGCTGTGAGGCGTTCTCTTCCCCATATGGACCCGATTGAAGACCTTGCCCCAGTTGTCCCCATTGGTTACCTTAGGGCCCCTGATTAGCATAGGGTCCAATTTCCCCCCATTGGTTGTTAGAGTCTGGAAACAAGTCAGGATGGCGCCTGGCATTTTGCCAGGGGGAGTGGTTTGTGAAGTAATGCCAGCAAGCCATTCAGTGTGGAGATTCCTGATTGGTTGACTGCTGTATCGAGTTTATGTTAATTAGATAAGCTGTGTGGAATGTACATATACCCCTCCTGTCCTACAATAAAGGGCTCCCACTCCTGCTGTATCAATGTACACAAGTTCCTCGTCACCCCCGGTTATTTTGCTGCAGCTGGACTGGGGCAATTGGTTACTTTAGAATAATAATCAGAAGGCACCCTCTCTACCCCTACTGGTTACTTTAGACGACTGTACTAGTGAAGGGGGTTATCATGGGGGTTCAGTCCTCGGTGGCGGGAGTTGTCATGGTAACAGAATTTTTTTGTGAACAGGGACAGGATGACTCATCGCCATCTTGTCTCTGCCTTTGTATCTGGATGTCCCTGAACTCCTACCTAACCCTGGCAGTCCTCGCCCAGGTCCCCAGCCCTCCCAGCCACCCTTCCCTACAGCGGGACCTCTATTTGTTTAATGGCCAAATGTGCAGTAGGCACTAGGGGACATGGGGTGGACCATCTCAGTCTCCCGTCCCATGCCACCACCACCCCCCCCTCGCTGCCTGGCCTTCTCTTGCCTGGCTTCTTTACAAAGTGGGTCTGGTTCGGCAGGGCTCAGCTGCCCTGTGGGCCTCCTGGTCACCCTGCCTCCCAGCGGCCACCTGGTCCCTTTCTGTCACAATGCCTCCCTACAATGGAAGGGCTTCTTGCTCTCCAGATGGACTTGACAGCAGCTCGGCTTGTCTGTGAGTGGCGGGCAGCACAAGAGGTGGAAGGAAGAGAGGACCGGGCAAGAGAGAGGGAGAGAGGATGAGATGGCAGGATGGCGGGGACACGGAGTGGGAGAGCCAGGCAGCCGAACACGCAGATGTCCAACAAACCCAGGAAGTGGGTGCAGGCGGGTGCCTGGGCCGGGTCTCAGGGGGGCTGTGCCTCCTGCCGGGACTTCTGGCTGATACTCCACACCTCCTGGCAGGCTGCTGAGGAAGGGAAAGAGCAGCTCTTTCATCACTGGGCCCTTCTGGGGGGCCGGGCTGAGCCTGGGCATGGGGCCAGTGTGGCCAGAGGGGATCCTGGGGTTTGGCCCAGGGGCTTCCTGTCTGGAGCCTGCTTCTGGGGCAGCGTGTAGGGGAAAGATCAGAGGCCGCGGCAGGAGGAGTGGCTCCAGGCCCACCGGATGGGGCAGTGTGGGCCTCCCGGGTCCTTCTCCGGCTTCTGTTTCTACATCAGGGAAATAGCCAGTGCTCTGAGGCGCCTTCTTTGGCATGAAAACGAGGTCTGACATTCAGACCCCAGGACTCATCAGGTAGGGGAGAGACAGCCTCATCCGCCTTCCCAGCAGAGGGCCCTGTCTCTCACCTTGGGGGACCTGGTCCTGGCTGGAGCCCCTCATGCCTCATCTGATTTCCCCCTTTGAAACCTCTGGGCTGCCTGTGCCCGTCCAGTCTTGGCACATGATTATCCGGGGTCTGTTGGAAGCCGCCTCTCGTTTGATTTTATTTTTGCTGTTTTCCTCCTGTGCTTTCAACCCCCACCCCACCCCACCACCCCACCCCCCGACTCCTGTCCCCTCTCCTGCCAAGGCTTCCATGTAAAGTGTCCAATATCAGGTCCTCCTCAGCTGTGCGTCTAGATTGGTAGAAGGACACTTTGTGGCTTGAAGCCAGTGTGAGGCTGTGCCTCATGCTGTGGCTGATTTCTGTAACTGAACATCGGGATCTGTCCTCGGGGCTGCAGGAACTCCACAGTGCCCCCCACCACCACTCCATTCACCTAGAGATGGGTGTCCAGCTGGGGCCCACAGACCTAGGGGAAGGAGGGCTCGTGAATGGGCACCCAGAGTTTGCTCCATGGGACAGACCTCTCTCCCCTGCAGGAATCAAAAGAGGAGGGCCCCGTGAACAAAAGGAACTGTCGAATGCCCCAGATATCAAGCCAGGGGGGCGGGGTGCACACATATCGGAGAGAACCCTGGATTTCACTGCACAGATAGGAAGCATCTGGGCCTCCTGAGGATGCCACATCGCTGTGGTTTGGATCAGTGTCCCCAGTATCAAAGGCTTGGTCTCCAGGGTGGCACTATTGGGAGGTGGTACAATCTTTAAGAGCTGGTACTTAATGGGGGCTCTTGAGGTCCCTGGGGGTGCACCTGAGAAGGAGATTGTGGGACCCTACTTGCCTCCGCCCCGCCCCCCACTTCCTGGCTCATGGCGCGACCTCTCACCCAGACATGGGTTCCTGCCCTTGTTATCCACAGTCCTCCTCAGAGGCCAGAGCACTGGGCTGCCTGATCTTGGATTTGAACCTCAAACTGTGAGCTAAATAAGCCTTTTCTCTTTATAAACGAATGGCCTCAGGTGTTTTGTGGTAGTAACGAACGTGATGCGAAAAAGTGGATCCTCCGTATCATGTGGAATTGCTGTGGACCCCAAATAGCCAAAATGACATTGAAAAGGAACAAATTGGAAGACTTACATTTTCTGATTTCAAAACTTGCTACAAAGCTATAGAAATCAAAACAGTGTGGCACTGGTATGTGGGGAGACAGATACAGCAGTGAAACAGAACTCAGGGTCCATAAATAAACCCATGCATCTGTGGGTCATGGATTTTTTTTTTTTTTTTTTTTTTTAGGTACCAAGACTATTCAGTGACAGAAAGAAAAAAGTCTCTTCCACAATTAAATGATGTTGGGACAACTTGATTTCCACATGCAAAAGAATCAACTTCCAAGTCAGGTGTGGTGGTGCATGCCTGAATCCCAGCAGCATGGGAGGCTGAGGCCGGAGGATCGCAAGTTCAAAGCCAGCCTCAGCAACAGCGAGGTGCTAATAAGCAACTCAGTGAGACCCTGTCTCTAAATAGGGCTGAATAGGTGGCTCAGTGGTCAAGTGCCCCTGAATTTAATCCCCAGAAACTCCCCCACACTCAAAAAAAGAATCAACGCCCACCCACACCCACATCATATAAAAAAATGTTATCTCAAAATGCATCAAAGATCTAAACTTAAGAGCTAAAATTATAAAACCCAGGGAAAAAAAAAAGCCATAGGTACAAGTATTCCTGACCTGGGATTTGGGCATAGATTTTTAGATATGGTATCAAAACTTGAGCCACAAAAGAAAAAAAAATAGATAAATTGGATTTCATCAAAATGAAAAGGTTTTGTGTATCAAACGATACTATCAACAAATCAGCCCATCGAAGGGAAGAAAATGTTTGAAAATCAGACATCTGGTATCTGGGATCCTGAATATATAAAGAACTTTTACAACTCAATTCAGGCCTCACTTGGTCCTCAGGGTGGTGCTATTGGGAGGTGGAGGAACCCTTGAGAGGTAGATCATAGGAGGCCTGCCCTCCAGTGAGATTTGAGACTCCACCCCTTCCTCTTTCTCTTACTCCCCAGTGATGAAGTGAGGTGTTCTGCTCTACCATGCCATGTCACCACCGTGTGCTGCCTTGTCACAGGCCTAAAACAATGGAGCCAGTGGATCACAAACTGGAACCTCCAAAAGTATAAGCCAAAATAACCTTTTCTCTTTACAAGTTGATTTTTCTCAAGTATTTTGTGATAGTAAAATGATGCTGACTAACACACATGCTCCAAGGCTGGGGATGTGGCTCAAGCGGTAGTGCGCTCGCCTGGCATGTGTGCGGCCCGGGTTTGATCCTCAGCACCACATACAAACAAAGATGTTGTGTTTGCCGAAAACTAAAAAAGAAATATTAAAAAATAAATAAATAATTGCCTTTAGGGCAAGATTATTGGGAAATTTCATTAAAAAAAAACATACATGCTCCAAATGATTGAAAACAAATAAACAAATACTCATACCCAAATGCTTCTAGCCTCACTATTGATGATAGTCACAAGATGGAAAAAGACCAAATGTCCATCCACAGAATAACGAATGGAAAAAACAAAACAAAACCCAAATTGGTGTACAGGCATACAATGGAATATTATTCAGCCATATAAAGGAATGAAATAGGGATACATGGTACAACATGAATAAACCTCAGAAACATGATGCTAAGTTTAAAAAAACAGCCAGAGGCAAGAGATCACACAGAATGGTTCCACTTATAGGAAATGTTTAGAATAGGCTAATCTACAGAGACAGAGATCTGGCTGTTGTTGCTAGGAGATGGGGGATCGGGAGGAAGGAAGGGAAGGCATTACTTAAGGCATTGTCTGGTTATGGAGTGTGTTGGAAGTAGGTAGAGATGGTGGTTGTACAACATCGTGAATATACTAAATGCCACGGCATCAGACACTTATAAACGGCCAATATTCGATGTAAATTTCACAATAAACCAACAAATCCACAAACCAACCAATCAACCAGGAATTTGTATCTAGCACAAAGAACTCCTGCAGATCAATAAAAAAAAAAAAACAGAACAGCCCACAGAAAAATGGGAAAAATCGTGAATGAGCAATTTACAGAAGGGATCAAACAGACTGATGGATGTATAAGGAAATACTGGAACTCATTCACTCATCAGCATGGGATGCACAGTGGCCATTGTCAGTGGGCAATGTGGGCACAGGATTCTCCCTCGTGCTTATGCCTTGCCTCCCTGTTACCCTGCTCGGGTGCCTACCTCCGGGCAAAGGAGAGAAGGGGCAGCAATATGACAAGATGGGACAGTTATAGTTGGGTGTGGTGGCGCACACCTGTAATTCCAGCTACTCGGGAGGCTGAGGCAGGAGGATTGCAAGTTCAAGGCCTGCCCCAACAACTTAGTGAGGCCCTAAGCAAGTTAGCGAGACTGTCTCAAAATAAAAAAGAAAGAAAGAAAGAAAAGAGTTGGGATGTGACTCAGTGGTGAAACTCCCTGTTCCATACACAGGACACCTCTGAAAAGGTGGACCATTATTACTTTGGAGTGGTGGGATTATACCTGCTAATCAGTCTTTCTATTTTTCAATTATTTTTTTTCCTTTTGCAGTACTGGAGATTAAACCCCAAGTGTTAATCAGTTTTACCTCAGTGCTTTACCGCTGAGCTACATCCCCAATCCTTTAAAAAAAAAAAAAAAGATTTTGAGACAGGGTCTAAGTTGCTAAGGCTGGCCTCCAGTTTGTGATTATCCTGCCTGAGTCGCCCGAGTCGAGGGATTACAGGTGTGCCCTGGCTAGATATTTATTTTTTCTTAAGAAGGAAGAACAAAAGCAGCAGTGAAATTTTCTGGCTTAGGATGAGCATTTAGAGAAAGATTGTGAAAGCTGGTGGGATTGTGTGTGTGTGTGTGTGTGTGTGTGTGTGTGTGTGTGTGTAGCCAGGAGCAGCCTGAGCCTGGGTGGGGCCTCTAGCAGGAGTCCAGAGCTGAGTCAGAGACTGGCTGCATCCACTGGTGGGAGAGTGACTCCAGGTTGTCTGGAATCAGAAGGGTCCTTCCTGCTGGGGGTGGTGGCACACACCTATAACCCCAGTGGCTCAGGAGGCTGAGGCAGGAGGATCGCAGGTTCAAGGCCACCCTTAGCAACTTAGTGACTTAGTGAGGCACTAAGAAACTTCAGTGAGACCCTGTCTCAAAATAAAGAATAAATAAGGCTTGGGGAGTGGCTCAGAGGGTGGGGAGGCCGAGGCCCGGCTGGGGGCTGGTCTGAGGCCACACAGCATTTTAAAGTTCTGGTTTGGATGCTCCACCTGGATAGAGGCCATCCTAGACTCCCCAGTTTTAAAACGGGTATGCTCCAGGTAGGGGGAATTGGGGGATAAGGTCATTTCTTTAGGAGAGAAGCCAATATCTCTCCTGCCTGGCTTCGTCTAGGGCTCTCGGAGCCAGGCCCAGCTGATGGACAGCCTCAGAGGTTCTGTCTTTCTCCTTCTGCAGATTCAGCTCTGCCCTGTGCTGCTCTGGACACCAATTTAAAGAAGCAGGACTGGGGGCAGAGCTCCCCCATAGAGCGCCTGTCTGGCATGGGTGGGGTCGCAGCCGCGAGTCTGCCTCAGCAGGACAGGCAGGCTGACTCCGTGTGACAGAGCAGCTGGGGTCTCCCCGCCTCTTCTCCAGCTTGGTGGGTGCTAGCTGGTCCCCCCACATTCTCGGCCTTCCCCTCCTCCAAGAGAGGGGAACAGAAACTCAAACATGGTCGTGTCCTCTGGGTGGTACTGGCCACGGGCCTCTGGAAGCTTGGCTCCCTGGTGCCCAATCCAGGTCCATCCAAAATTCACATCAGCAAAGAAGGTCTCCGAAGGTGGCTCTCGGGGGGAGGGAGTCTCTTAGCAGAGGCCACCTGGGACCACGTCCCCTGTTTAACAGACGGGGAATCCAAGGCCCAGAGAGGTGCACAGGCCCTGATGTCCAGAGTCAGGGACCCTCCAGGGACCTTCCAGGGACCCTCCCGAAGTCCAAAGACTCAGTGAACAGCTCAGCCAGAGGGGTCATCAGACCCACAATTCCCCTCTGTGAGGCAGCCTCCACCCACTCCCAGGACGAGAGGTACCTCCAAGCTCCCCAGGTGGGAAGATCACCAGCAGGGTCCATCTGCCTGACCCATGGCCATGACCCCCAGGAGGTGCTCCTGACCGCCCCTGGCAATGCCAAGTCCTCCGACCCCCACTCTCACCTGGGCCCAAAGAGCCCTTAGTGGCCCGTGGAGTATCGGGGAGGGGCACGGGAGGGGTGGCCCTGTCACAGCTGCCTGCCGCCTGCCAGGTGGCTTCTCTGGGGATGGACATATGGCCGTTGAGTGCCCTGCCCTTTTTTTTCTTTCCCTCCACCCCCCTCTCCTGCACTCGCTCTCTCTGTGTCTGTCCCTCTCTCTGGTCCCTCTGGGGACTGACCGGGCCTCACACACTGTAGGCCAGCACTCCGTCCATCAGCTCAGTACATCCCCAGCCCCTTTCCATTTCTTTTTTTTTTTTTGCATTTTTGATATTTTTCTTAAAAAGGAAAGGAGAGCAGGAGCCCCGGATGGTGGCGCACACCTGTGATCAGCCCCTGGAGGCTGAGCCTGAGATGGCAAGTCCAGGAGCAGCCTGGACAGCCTGGGGAGAGCCCGACCCACAAGGAAAGAAAAGGCCGGGACGGAGCTGAGTGACCACCCTAGACCACACAGTGCACCCAGGACGGCCCGGGGCGGGGACAGAGGTTTAGACCAGGACTGTAAGACCTGGTTAGGAGAGAGAGCCTGTGTGTGTGTGTGGTGTGTGTGTGTGGTGTGTTGTCTGTATTGTGTGGTGTGTGTGTTGTGTATGTTGTGTTGTTGTGTATTGTGTGTTGTGCATTGTGTTGTATGGGCTGTGTGTTGTATGTTTTGTGTATGTTGTGTATTGTGTGTTGTGCTATGTGTATTGTGTGTTGTGCTATGTGTATTGTGTGTGTGCTGTGTGTTGTTTTGTTGTGTGTGTCGTGTGTTGTGTTGTGCTGTTGTGTGTGTTGTGTGTGTTGTGTGTTGTGTGTGGTGAGTGTATGTTATGCTGTGTATGTGTTCTGTGTGGTGTGTGGTGTGTGTGGTGTGTGTAATGTTTGTGTGTTGTGTACTGTGTGTTGTGTATGTTGTGTGTTGTGCTGTGTGTATTGTGTGTGCTGTGTTGTGTTGTTGTGTGTGCTGTGTGTTGTGTTGTGTGTGTCATGTGTGTTGTGTATGTTGTGTGTTGTGCTGTGTGTATGTTGTGTGTGTTGTGTGTTGTATGTGTATGTTGTGTGTGTTGTGTGTTGTATGTGTATGTTGTGTGTGATGTGTGTTGTGTGTGTTGTGTTGTTGTGTGCTCGTTGTGTGTTATGTATGTATGTTGTGTTAGGTATGTGTGTTGTGTTGTGCTGTGTGTGTTGTATGTATTGTGTTATGTGTGTGTGTTGTGTGTCTGTGTGGTGTGTGTGTACAGGGATCAAGACAGGAGCTATCAGAACTCTGGGATAGGGCCAGGGGCCTTCCCTCCCCGCTTGGTCCCTTTCAGCAGCCTGAGAAACTCCTAGTTCCCGCCGACAGAGGAGGAAGCCAAGGCTCAGAGAGGTGAAGTGACCCGACAGGTTCCCACAGTCGGCCAGTGGCACAGCTGAGACTTGAATCCAGGCCTCAGGCTCTGGAGGGAGGGAGGGCAGGCTGTGTTTGCGCCGTGCCCCCTGCAGCCCCCTGGGTGCTGTGTATGGCTCACAGGGCCCAACAAGGCTGCCTCGGCAGGTTCTGTCCACTGGCCCCATGTTCCAACTAGATAGGGGGCCTGCCTGGCCAGAGCCGGTCCTGTGTGCACGCCTGGGAGCAGTAGAGGGAGGCGGTGGCCTTGGACCTGGGGGGATCCCCCACTGCCCCCAAAGAATAGGGCAACCTAACCGCTCCCAGGTGGCTGTTGTGTGGAGAGGCAGCTGGTGTCCCTCAGAGCTGACATTTCCAGCCTTTTTTTCCTAGGAAGCAAACAGGACACACGGTGACCGGCAGCTGAGTTTAAATGCCAGAGCTCACTTGACCTTTGGAGGCTGAGAAAACCATCACGTTTTTCACAACACTCTGTTCTCTTCTCCAGAGAGCTCCTTAGGGACATAATTCCACGCTGGCCACGGCTGCCGCTGCATAGGTGACACTGTCTAACTCTAAGAGGGTGCCAGTTGGGTCCAAGTCTGTGTTGATGTACTCCTCTTGGGTTGTACAGTGTCCAACTTGTGCAACTATGCATGGTAGCTCTGAGTCCCAGAAATTAAGCAGGTAGGTGAGTGGGTCCCCTGAAGTTTTGAGTGGGCAGGCGTGCTCACCTTGTTGCTGATGTCCATCCCAGCAAGCAGAGAAACTGACCAGCCCGGGGGGACAGCATCCCTCATCAGATGGTGGACACAGCCTCCTTGTGGCCTCCCTGCCTCCACTACAGTGTGGTGTGGACTCTTCTCCCTGGGGCAGCCCCAGAGGTCTTTAAGAAAGTGAATCAAAAGAAGCCAGATGGGAAAGGCCGCGCACTGCACGATTCTGTTTATATGGAAATGTGCAGAAGAGCAAGTCCACCCCCACGCAGAGCCCACTGGTGTGGCCAGCCAGGAGGAAGACAGGAAGGTGGGGTGATGGCTTGATGAGTCCAGGGGTGTCTTTTGGGGGTGGTGGAGATGTTCTGGAGCTAGATCATGGTAACATTCGCACAGCATTGTGCATGTGCCAGATGCCACTGAACTGTGTATTTTTAAAGGGCTACAACAACACGCTGTGTATTTTACCACAGTAAAGACAAAATCAGGGCACACTGATGGCCCCCAAGCCCCCAGCATGGCCCAGGTGCTGCAGTACCACCAGCCCTGGCAGGGCTGTGTCCCCGTCTCCCCCCATGGCCCCTGTCCTTTTCGGGCCCCCGGGTCCCTCCCTCTTCTCTTCCTTTGCAGGGCTGTGCCATGCTCCACACCAGCCCAGCCCAGCCCAGCAGCACACTGACCCCGCCTGAAATCCTTCTGCTTGTCCAGTGACTGGGTGGCCAAAGCCTGTCTCCAGCTAGGAGGCAGGTGGGGCTCGGGGCTCTGCCCACGTCACGGCTGCTGCTCCTGAGTGCTGGGACACACACCGGCTTTATGGACCGACCAAATGGCACAGGTGAGGTGGGCAGGCTGCCCCCCCCCCCGCCACACACACACACACACACACACACACACACACACACACACACCACACACAGCAGCAGCTTTCTGCTCCTCCTCTCCCCTCTTGATCTCCTTTTCTTAGTGCCTCCCCCTCTCCTTCCTGTTCTCCCTCACCCTCTCCTTCCTCCACCTCCTTCTCTTCCTCCTCCTCCTCCTTCCCTTCCTCCTCCCCCTCCCCTTCCTTCTCCTCCTCCTCCTCCCCTTCCTCCTTCTCCTCCTCCTCCTCTTCTTTCTCCTCCTCCTCCCCTCCCTTCTCCTCCTCCTCCTCCCCTCCCTCCCCTTCTTCCTCCTCCTCCTTCTCCTCCCCTTCCTCCTCCTTCTCAACCTCCCCTTCCCCCTCCTCCTCTTCCTCCTCCTCCTCTCCTTCCTCCTCCTCCTTCTCCTCCCCTTCCTCCTCCTTCTCAACCTCCTCTTCCTCCTCCTTCTCCTCTTCCTTCTCCTCATCCCCCTTCTTCTCCTCCTCCCCTTCGTCCTCCTCTTCCCTCCTCTTCCTCCTCCTCCTCCCCTCCCTCCTCCTCCTCCTCCCCTCCCTCCTCCTCCTCCTCCCCTTCCTGCCCCCAACATTGCTTCCCCAAGGCTCTACCAGGGTCGACCGTGGGCCTGGCCCCTCGGAGCCAGGGTTCCTCCCTCTCTTGTCCTCAAAGCCTTCATCCCACCCACAGGCTCCCCATTTCTGCCTCAGTGCTCCCTCCTGCCACCCTGTAGGCACAACCCTCCATCACCCTCTGGCTGGGGGCAGGGTGCAGACCACCCACTGGACTGCCAAAGGCCACTGACCACTGCTGACTGCTGGTGCCCTGGCTGGGCAGTATCAGGGCTTATTCTAGAATGTTCATTGGTGCCTGTGATGATCCCTAAGTTGAAGGCCAGGAACATCTGGGCTGCTGTGGCTGCCTTGATGCTCCTTCAAGACTTTACTGATATCATCATCCCAGTGAGTGACTTGGTCCTTAAATTGCAACCCTGCCCCTACCTGCCTCCCTATCTTATTTTTCTCCACCAGAGGTCCCTGAAATTAATTTTAATTTTATTGTATTTTGAGGGTCACCAGGGATTTAACCTGGGGATTATTTACCACGGAGCCACAGCCCCAGCCCTTTTTATTTTTTTATTTTGAGACAGGGTCTCACTAAGTTGCTTAGAACATCTGTAAGGTGCTGAGGCTGGCCTCAAACCTGCGATTCTCCTGTCTCAGCCTCCCAAGTCACTGTGCACCACCACGGCCAGCTGTCCCCAATGTTTTAACCATTAGTCCCTTGAGCCTATGATGGCCCCACAAGGGCAGGGATTTCTGTGCCTCTAGGCACCTGGAGCTGCACCTGACAAATCTGTACACCAGCTGGGGAGCCGCGGCTCCAATGTCTGGACTTCCTAGTTCATTACCTTCTTGCCTGAATCTTGGGGGCTGTTGTTCATACACCATCAGAACAAAGCTGCCCCACTGCTCCCCCACCCCCCATACCACCGCCCCAACCCTGACCTCTCCCAGCTGAACACGAGGCTTTGCACTCTCCACAGTGGGATGGATAATTCTTTTTTGTGCCAGGGCCTGTCCTGTGGCTTCTACCCATCAGGAGCAGGCCGAATGACTCGTGCACAGAACCATCTCTAGATGTCCTCTGGCAAGGGGCAGAACACCCCTGGCTGAGAACCAACAAGTGGAAGTTCTGCCTTTATAGCCTGGCCCCATCTCCTGATTCAGGTTCCAAAGACTCCAGGATCCTCATCCTCTCTGCCTCTGGACACGCTGTTCCCTCCTCTTGGAATTCCCTTCCAGGACTCCAGACTGGGTTAGGAGTCCTCTGTGGACTCCCGGTTGTCTCCTGTCTGAACACAGAGCTCACTGGGGCTCATTAATGGTCTGGCTACTATTATGGACAGGGAAGAGACTTGGTGCCTGGTGCTCAGGAGACCCCCGTGCGAATTTTCTGAATGAGTCAATGAATGAATGAATGAAGCCTGTTGATGGGATAGACTTCAGTATTTGAGGGTTTTTTTTTTTTTCCAATGTTGGGGATCAAACCCAGGACCTTGTACCTCACGCTAGGCAAGTGCTCTACCACTGAACTATATCCCCAGCCCACATTGATAAATTTGACTTGGTTGCTGGGGATTGAACCCAGCACCTTACACATGCTAGCAAATGCTCTACCACTGAGCTGTAGCCCCAACCCTTTTGTTTTTGTTTTAAGACAGGGTCTTGCTAAAGTGGCTTAGGTTGGCCTTGAACTCACCATCCTCCTGCCTCAGCCTCCTGAGTAGCTGGGATTAAAGGCATGCACCACTGCATCTGGCCACATCAATTTAGTTCTTGAATTGTTGAGTCTGTCTTACAGGCCTGGGATAAATACCAATTGGCTTTAGTGGGATTCGATTTTTTTGTTAATCCATATTTCTTTCCTTGTAAGATCTTTTGTCTGGTTTTGGTATAGGGTAATAAGATTTCATAGGATGAATTAGGATGTTTTCCTCTGTTCTTCTATCTTCTAAAAATGAGCCACATCCTTAGGCCTTTTTATTTATTTATTTATTTGATTTGATTTTGAGAGAGGGTCTTGCTAAGTTGCTTAGGGCCTTGCTAAATTGCTGAGGCTGGCTTTGAACTCACGATCCTCCTGCCTCAGCCTTCTCAGTGGCTGGGATTACAGGTGGGTGCCACCGCTCCCGATTAAGGTAATCTATCCTGGTGTATATTTCATGTGAGGTTGAAAATAATTTGCATGCTTCTGTCATTGGGTGAAGTGGTCTACCGATGTCAATCATATCTGGTTGATGGAGGCTGCTCTTGAGTCAACTATAATAATGGATTCATGTATTTCTCCTTGCTCTGTTGTTACTCATATGCACATTAAGGATTGTGGAGAACTCATCCCTTCATCAATATGTAATGCCTTCCTTGATGCCTGATAATTTTCCTTGCTTTGAGGTCTACTCTGCATTAAATTAGAGTAAAGCTAGTTTTGCTTTTTTCTGATTACTGTTACCATGGCAGGGTAATAAGATTTCATAGGATGAGTTAGGATGTTTTCCTGCATCCATTTACTTTTTAGTGTTTTTCTTCAGTGCTGAAGATAGAACCCAGGGCCTCACATGTGCAAGGCAAGTGCTCTGCCACTGAACTGCACTCCCAGCCCTGGGTCTTGTGTTTTTGATCTACTCTGACAACTGTCTTTGAATCGGTGCATTTAGACCATTGACATTCAAAGTCATTAGAGATATAGTTGAATTGCTGTCTACCGTATTTGTATTCCTTTTCATCTGTTGTTCTGATTCTTTTATATATATATATATATTAGTTTTCGGCGGACACAACATCTTTGTTTGTATGTGGTGCTGAGGATCGAACCTGGGCCGCACGCATGCCAGGCGAGCGCGCTACCGCTTGAGCCACATCCCCAGCCCCTTTTTTCTTTTTCTTTTGATACTGTGGATAGTGGCTGGGATTACAGGCAGGCACCACTGCACCCAGCTTCCTTTTGTAATTTTTAAAAATCAATATGTTTTTTTTTCTGTTTATTTATTTATTTTTAACTTTATTTATTTATATTTCATGTGGTGCTGAGGTTTGAACCCAGTGCCTCACACATGCCAGGCAAGCGCTCTACCCCTGAGCCACAGCCACAGTCCCTTTTTGTGATTTTTATTGTGATTCCATTTATTTTCTAGCATATCAATTACACTTCTTTCTTTTTAAAATTTTTTTTTTAGTTGAACATGGACACAGTACCTTTGTTTTACTTATTCATTTATTTTATGTGGTGCTGAGGATCGAACCCAGGGCCTCACATGGGCAAGGCAAGCGCTCTATCACTGAGCCACAGCCCCAGCCCCTCAGTTACACTTCTTTTTTTTCTTTTTTTTTTTATTGTTGGTCGTTCAAAACATTACATAGTTCTTAATACATCATATTTCACAGTTTGATTCAAGTGGATTATGAACTCCCGCTTTTACCCCGTATACAGATTGCTGTATCACATCAGTTACCCTTCCATTGATTGACAAATTGCCTTTCTAGTGTCTGATGTATTCTGCTGTCTGTCCTATTCTCTACTATCCCCCCTCCCCTCCCCTTTTCTCTCTCTACCCCTTCTACTGTAAATCATTTCTTCCATTTGTATTATCTTGTCTTACCCCTCCTTTCCTCTTATATGTCATTTTGTATAACCCTGAGGATCGCCTTCCATTTCCATGCGATTTCCCTTCTCACTTCCTTTCCCTCCCACCTCTCATCCCTGTTAATGTAAATCTTCTTCTCAAGCTCTTCGTCCCTACCCTGTCCTTGTTTACTCCCCTTATATCAAAGGGGTCATTTGGTATTTATTTTTTAAAGATTGACTAGCTTCACTTAGCATAATCTGCTCTAATGCCATCCATTTCCCTCCAAATTCTATGATTTTGTCATTTTTTTAATGCAGAGTAATACTCCATTGTGTATAAATGCCACATTTTTTTTTTATCCATTCATCTATTGAAGGACATCTAGGCTGATTCCACAATCTTGCTATCGTGAATTGTGCTGCTATGAACATCAGTGTAGCAGTGTCCCTGTAGCATGCTCTTATTAGGTCTTTAGGGAATAGACCGAGAAGGGGAATAGCTGGGTCAAATGGTGGTTCCATTCCCAGCTTTCCAAGAAATCTCCATACTGCTTTCCAAATTGGCTGCACCAATTTGCAGTCCCACCAGCAATGAACAAGAGTGCCCTTTTCCCCGCATCCTCTCCAGCACTTATTGTTGTTTGACTTTCTAATGGCTGCCACTCTTACTGGGGTGAGATGGTATCTTAGGGTAGTTTTGATTTGCATTTCTCTGACTGCTAGCGATGGTGAGCATTTTTTCATGTACTTATTGATTGATTGTAGGTCCTCCTCTGAGAAGTGTCTGTTCAGGTCCTTGGCCCATTTATTGATTGGGTTATTTGTTATCTTATTGTCTAATTTTTTGAGTTCTTTGTATATTCTGGTTATTAGGGCTCTATCTGAAGTGTGTGGAGTAAAGATTTGTTCCCAGGATGTAGGCTCCCTGTTTATCTCTCTTATTGTTTCTTTTGCTGAGAAAAAACTAAGAATTCTGGGTGATAATGATGTCTCCATGCAGATTCATTAATTATTACAAATGTAACCTCTGTGGTGGGGTCTGAGAATAATGAAGGAGGCTGTGCTTGTGTCGGGAAGGAGATCTCTGTATCTTCTGCTCAGTTTTTCTGTGAACCTAAAACTGCTGTTAAAAAAAAAAAATCTCTTTTATTTACTTTTTTAAGATCATCAAACTAGTAGGTTTTGGTGTCACGTGACTGAAATCCCAGAAATTTGGGAGGCTGAGGCAGGAGGATCACAAATTTGAGGCCAGCAAGATCCTGTCTCAAAATAAAAAAAAAAATAAAAAGGACTGGAAATGTAGCTCCGTGGTAAAGAAGTATCCCTGGGGTCAAATCCCGTGTGCATCACACACACACACACACACACACACACACACATTTGGATTGGGCTCCAACAATGTGAGATCCACCATTGTGATATCCATATCTGTCATTTGTAAGCAAAAATACCCAACATGGTTTCAGCACCATAATAAAAAATATATAAATAACCGTGACGGAAGCAGACCTCCAACAGATCAGCAAGCTTTCCTTTATTCTGCAGCAGAGTCAATCGATCAGGCACTGGAAGGGCTCATTTTCTGGGTATGGAAATGGCCCGTCGGTCACAGAAGGAATCTGAGTTTTATAGGTGACAATGAGGGTGGATTAATCTTTGGAAACTGTGGACGTCTTGATTTGGACCATCAGGAAAGAAATGGTAAAAAGCCTGAACTCACGTCACTGGTAAAAGCTCAGAACTCGACTGGTGGGAAGGTCCAGGGCTGGACTGTCAGCTCCACTATCCTCTGTTTATGTGTTTATTTTTAAAGTCACCTCATGGTCCAAGTTGACGGCTGGGGCTCCGGTCATCACATCTGTTTTGTAGGTAAGAAGAGGAAAGGAGAAAGAACAAAAAGGCCCGATTCCTATTTTAATTGGCTCTTTAAACAGGGTCTTCATTAGTCCCACTGAAGACCTCCGAGTTATTGGCTATTGGCCACCAGGCTGTCAGGGAGCCTGGGAAATGGGTTCTCCTTTTCGTCAGGCATGTCGCTGAGCAAAGTGAGACCAGAGTTCTGTGAACCAAGAAGAATAGGAGCTTATGGCAGGAGCTTCATCCCCCTCTCATCCCCCAAAGTTATTTCCCATGCCTTCTAGATTTCTCTAGAATGTTCTGGATCCCTTGAAGAACAGCCCTCTGGAGAGGTTTGCTGAGGACACAGGCTTAGAGAGCCACATAGTGGGGTGTGTGCTGCAAAATGAGGTGCTAGGGGCTAGAGCTGGGGTTGTGGCTCAGCGGCAGAGAGCTGGCCTAGCACCTGTGAGGCACTGGGCTCAATCCTCAGCACCACCTAAAAATAAATAAATAAAATAAAAATCCATCGACAACTTAAAAAAAAGAGGTGGCTTTGCCTGGGGTCTCCTAGGGGACCCACTGCACTGTATGCATGTGGACGCTGCTCTCCTATTATCTGGTGACCTGTGCCCATTGGGGGTCAGCCTGACAGATTTAGAGTATGGGTGCCACGGCCGGAGAGACCTGGCTTTGAGCCCCTGGTTCCACCTTTAACGGGTGGCTTAACCTTGAGGAAACACACCGTCACGTGTGAATTTTTTTCATCCCCCATCTATAAAGTGGGTGCCGTGATATTTGCATGCACACATCTCGGGCTCATTTGGTGCCGGACCTTCTTCTGGGTACTTCACACATATGAATCCCTGCGTTTTCCCCATGAGTCTAGGAAGGCAGCACCCCTCTCTCTCCCATTTTACAGATGGGGGAACTGAGGAAAGTACAAGCTACAGAAGGACCAGGCTGGCAGAGGATCCTGATCTGGACACAGAACTCACGTTCTGGACACTTCTCTAGGTGACATCCCTGTGTGGGGCGGAATGGGGCAAGAGCCCATTTACCTCCAGGGCCTGACTTTAGGGTCCCGTGAGACAATGGCTATGATGTTAGTCAGTTTTTATCACTGTGACCAAAGTACCAGATAGGATCAACTTAGAGAAATGGATTAATCCATTTCCTGGACTAATCCATTTTCTGGATTAATCCACTTCCTGGACTAATCCATTTCCTGGATTAATCCACTGATGAAGTCAGAGCTCTCATCAGTGCCTAAAAGCCCCAACTCTGCACCTTGCTTATTGGAATCAATGCTTTCAAAACATGGGCTTTTGAGGGAGATGGCAGATCTAAACCATAGACGATCAGAAGCACATCTTCCTTCCTCATTTCTTTTCTTTGATTGGTACTGGGTATTGAACCCAGGGGCCCTTACCTCTAAGCTACATCCCCAGCCCTTTAAAAAAAATAGTTTTAGGTTGAGACCATATGTTTATTTTTATTTATTTGTTTTTATGTGGTGCTGAGGCTCCAACCCAGTGCCTCACCCTTGCTAGGCGAGCGCTCTACCCCAGTCCTTTTAAAAAAATATTTTTATTTTGTGACAGGGTCTTGCCAAGTTGCTTAGGACAGCGCTAATTTGCTGAGGCTGGCTTTAGAACTCATGGTCCTCCTGCCTCAGCCTCCTGAGCTGCTGGGATTTTATAAGCATGCGTCGCTGCGACCTGGCTTCTTTTTAAATTTTATTTTGTTGGAATTCTGGATTCTAGATGTGGGTATGAGTGACCAGGGTGCTGAGAGATGTGTCTTATTTTGTAGAAACCGCTGACCAGTGCCTATATTGGAAGAGTCACTCTTGGACTCTTTCCATCTCCTGGGAACAGAATTCAGTTCCACCAGAATGACTGGGTGGAAAAGGTCACCTGGGCAGGGTGTGGTGGCCACCACAAAGCCTTCCTAAGAAGAAGTGCCTGGACAGAGCAGCAGGTGGGTAGGAGGGTAGGTCACAGGCCACTAACTCTCCTGTCATTATCCTCCTGCATGGGGAAGATCCGGCCTGGTGGTCCTTGAGTGCACAGGCTGAGGTGACCCTCTTGGCTCCAGGAGGAGGATGCCTGTCTTAGAATGTTTTGTGTTACTGTAACAAAACACCAGAGACCGAGTTATTTATTTATTCATGGTACTTGGGATTGAATCCAGGGGCACTGAACCACCTCCCCAGCCCTTTTTAATATTTTATTTAGAGACTGGGACTCACTAAGTTGCTTAGGGCCTCACTCAATTGCTGAGGCTGGCTTTTAACTTGTGATCCTCCCGCCTCAGCCTCCCGAGCCACTGGATCACAGGTGTGTGCCACTGCCTCGCACAGGCTAGGCAAGTGCTCTACCACTGAGCCACACAACCCCAGCCCCAAGGTCCTGCTTCTTAGAGGCCCTACTGCCTCTCAGTCCTTTTACCCTGGAAACCAAGCTTCCAGTGATGAAGGTCTGGGGGACCAGCTATATCGAGACCATAGCAGGGATTCTGGAAGTCAAGGCCCACAAGGTTGGCAGCCTTCGCTGATATCTATTTCCTCTGTGCTCTGTGAAGTCTTCGTGAGTCGGTGTTCTAAATCAGTCGTGCATCTGGGAATCAGATTTTTCCAGCCCCTCCTGCTGGTCATCTGGGCCCGTTCTGGCCAAGCAATGATCTTATGTGGATTTCTAGGAAAGATTTTGCTGTCCTGATGAAAGGAGACAGAAAGACAGTTTTGAAGTAGAGCACCTGATAGGTCTAGCCCACACAGGAGCTGGAGCTGAGTGATTAAACAATGGCTCTCCTTGAACCCGAGTGTGATGACTGGAACTGTGGCAGCCATTTTGTGCCTCCAAAGCCAAAGCTTTGGTGGAGTACCCAAAAAAATCCCTTAACGTTTTTTGTTTCTGGCAGTGATAGGGATTGACCCCAGAGCCCTGAGCATGGTAAGCTAGCACTCTACCACTGAGCTACACCCGCCCCCCAGAAGTCCCTTAGCTTTATTTTTATACTGGAATTGAACCCAGGGGTGTTTTACCACTGAGCCATACTGCCCCCCACCAACTTTTCAAATTTGAGATAACGGTCTAAGTTGCTTAGGGCCTGGCTAAATTGCTGAGGCTGACCTGGAACTTGTGATTTTCCTGCCTCAGTCTCACGAGTTGTGGAGATCACAGGCATGAACCACCATACCTGGCAAAATCCCTTAACTTCTAAATGCCAGGCTAAACCTCTGGAGAACCCACTTGCCAAGGTTGGCAAAAACGACTAAAGATCTTAAATGGGGGACGGGGTGGAATTCTTCAGATCAACCCAGCATCTTAGGGTGTCGTCGGCTCTGAAAAACTGGAGGGGAACTTGGTCTTCATCTTTGATGTTCCTCCTGACCCAAGACAGCAATTCGTTAAATAAAATTGTTGCTGTAACCAGGAAATCTAAAGTCTCAGGGCTCAAGGTGATAAAGACCTATGGGTGGTTCCCATCAGAGCCTTGGGGGGTGGGCAGGTTCCACGAGGAAATGGGTTTGGTGGGCACAGTCATTCAAGGACCTAGACTCCTTCCCTCTTGGCTCTGCTTGCTCCTGAGCTCCAGGGTCATCTTCTCATTCAGCTGGGAGACAGAGAATGAGAGAGCCAGGGTGGTCCCTGGAGGGTCTTGGGGCCAAGCCAGAAGTGGTGACATCACTTCCTCACTTCTCACATTCTATTGGCTGGACCTCATCACCTGACCACGTCTAACTGCAAGGGATGCTGGGAAATGGAGTCTCCTGTGTGGCCAAGAAGACAAGCAAACATTTGAGAGTGTGGGCAACCACTTGGCCCCTCAGAGGGCAGCATGGGAGGGCTCGGCCATCTCCCAACTTAGCTTCACGTGGAGAGCAGGCTGTTTCCTCTCCGCTACTCCATGATGTATAGAAGAGCAGCTTTCAGGCTATACCTAAAGCAACAGCTTGCCGTGAGCTACTCCACTTTGAGTTTAAGTGTTGAGGTGGGATGATTCTATACATTGTTCTTACAAGGAATCTGTCACAGGATGGTGGGGGGAGTGTTCAGGGATGTGTCCTGTCCCTTCCCCTCCCGGGGAGAGAACACAACCTGGTGCTATAAGAAGGTGGTTCTCAGCGGACACAACATCTTTGTTTGTATGTGGTGCTGAGGATTGAACCCGGGCTGCACGCATGCGAGGCGAGCGCACTACCACTTGAGCCACATCCCCAGCCCAACACATTGGGATTCTTGTAAAATGGTGCAACCACTGAATTTACACTTTAAAATGCCTAATTCTAAATCTAAGGGTGAATTTTATGTTATGTAACTTTTATCTCAATTTTTTTTTTTTAACGGAGCTGCAGGTGGACCCCTGGGCCCATGCATGCTAGGCAAGTGCCCTATCACTGAGCGACACACCCAGCCCTGCACACTTTTAAGTAGTGTATTCTCTGTGTTTAACACTCATACTTTTTTTTTTTTTTTGCAAATCTAAAAGTGCTCTAAAAATTAGGTCCAATAATTAAAAGAACAAAACTCAACATAAAAGGGCCCTGAGCAGTCTGTGGCCCTGGGCCCTGCGCTGCCCCCTACAGGCTGCCGGGCATCTGGACACCCTGTACGCGCCCAGTGCCAGTTACCACCAGCCTGCATCTAACTAAGGAGGGTTAGGACATGACCTAGCAGTCTCACCTCTAGAATTCCCAAGAGAAATGCGAAAAGCTGCTACATGACAAACTCATAGCATATTGATACTAATAAAAATGTTTGGCTGATGATGTAAAAGTACTCATACTAGACATAAAAGAAAAAAAGTGTGGACTTCCATATCTCAAGAGGCCACTAAGATGAAATAGGTTTCTCTGAATAAAAATGTCAAAACCGGAATCAATAGATACATATTCCGACAATGAAAAGATGCTTTATTTTTATTTTTTTACAACATATTAGTGAATACACCAGATTGCATTTTCTCAAATGGCAAATGAGACACAGGATGACATTCCTCTTTGATTCTCCCAAGAATCTCAATCTTGTCTGTCCTTTGGAGGACTTGGTTTCTTACGCCACCTGGGACACTGTCCGTGAAGATACCAACGAGGCTTAGTAGTAAAGAACGTTTTGCTAAGTTTTTCTACCATGGGTCTTTGCTCAAGGTGTGCCCCTTTTTCTTCTAATTCTGGTTTTCAGCACTTTATCATGTTTCTTCATTATTGTGCACAGGATTAGGATGGGGGATAGGTCAAAGTGAGGCACATTGGCACATGCCTGTACTCTCGGTAACTCACGAGACTGAGGCGGGAGAATCACAAGTTCAAGGCCATCACGGACAACTTCGTGAGATCTCACGTGTGTTCCTATGGGAAGTCCACAGAAGGGTGGCAGCATGCTGTCATCTGCCATAAGATGTCAAAGCAAGCTCTACTTTGCAATCATAGTCATCTGCAAGAGAAGAATATGTACATTTGTGACAAACACAAGCTCTGTCATGAGACCACCCCGTTGCCTCTGCCTTCCTCATTTTGGGAGTGCTGAGCTAGCCCAAGGTTAGCAGAGTCCACCCGCCTAGACCCAGGCGGGGATGGTTGTCTTCAATACTTATAACAACCCCATGAGGAAATGGGGCTTGGGGGTGGGGACAGTTGCCCTGGGTCATCAGCGAGTAGGTGGCAGAGCTGGGATGAATTGAAGGTTGGCTGACCCCAGTGGATCTGCTGTGGGGTCAGCTCCTGGACATCTCTTGACAGCAATGCTGAGTCTGGCCACTGCTGCAGACACACAGACATATACAGAGACATGGACATGCCGCAGTCTGGCTGGGCACAAGATCACGAGCCACTCAACAGCTTTGTAGATTCAAACAGCAATTCTTTATTCCCGAACTCGCACCGGCCCTCTACAAACACGTTCTGGGGAAATCCACGTTCTTCTCCCAAATTCACATACTCCACCAGGCTTTTAATCCCAAATACTTTCTGAATCCCACGAGAACTCAACGGGAACTCAGGCAGCAGGATACGCCCTATTCCCAGCAGGAATAACCTTAAACCTGGAACCACCCTAAACCCAGATTGTCCTAAACTGGGAACGCCCTAAACCCAAAGAGCGGGATACTCCCTAAAACCTGCAGGATACACCCTAAACCTGGATCCTCCCTAAACCCGGATCCACCCTGGTCCTTGAGCAGGGTCACCTTTCTCAAACATACATGCAATGTCACAGCGAATGTCCAAGGCAAGTCCATTTCCACGAGTCCTTCCTCTAAGCAACATGGAGTATGCTGGCAAGGAAATTTCGATGTGTCATTCCTACTTGGCAATGGCTCTCAGCATGGACACACTTCCCCCCCACGACTCACACACATACCCACCCCAATGGCACTGAGATACACAGGCTCACACACACCAGGTACACACACACCCTCACAGTGAAACAGCCACACCCACTCACACACACACACAGACAAGTGTGGACATGCACACACACTCTGACACACACAGTGAAACAGACACACACTGAAATAGACACAACCCCCTGAGAGACACTCTGAAATAGACACACAGATTCATATACTGAAACAGACACTGAGAAACCTAGGGAAACACACACTCCATTGGTGTGTGCGCACACACATGCACACACACAAAGAGTCACCATGCGCACCAAAACACACACATGGAAACACAGATGCAAACACTAACCCTCGCTCTCACGGCGAGGCACTGTGCTGAAACGCGGGTCACTTTAAAAACCCTGGGCCGGGGGAGGGTAGAACCTGTCCAGAGGGTAGGGCTGGCTCTGAACTTCCTGTGGTCTGTGGATCACTTTGATCTGGCCAGGCCTCCCCCATGAGGCCCTTGGCCATCTGGTAGCCCCAAGCCCACTCCAGATGCTTGCTAAGGGAGTTGGGTGGGGCCTGGGGCTGGGCCAGGGTACGTCAGGGGATGGGGAGCAACCCAGGGGTCAGGCGAAGGTGCTCTGGAAACCACCTTCTTAAGGGCTGACTCTCCTCCAATTCATGGGTCGGTTGGTTTGTTTCTCGGGCTGGGGACGGAATCCAGGGTCTTGTGTGTGCTAGGCAAGGGCTAGCTGAGCCACACCCCAGCCCTGCTCCCATTCATTAACCTCAGACTATCTGAATGCTTGGGTGGAGGTGTGGGCTTCCTGCTGGATCCTGAGGGTCACAGCTAGTGATAATGGTGGTGATGGTAACAATAAAAACCTAACATTGACCAAATAGTTTCTATTCTAGGCATCGTTACCTTCAACCCTACAATAAGCTTCTAAAATCAGGACTATCACTGAGTCATTATATAGATGGGTCAACAAAAGCCTGCAGAAGCAAAACAACTGGCTCCATCTCTCCCCAGCTCATAAGTGGTCACACAGGTCCTAGGACCCAGGAGCGTCTTATCTGTCAGCCATTGCTGCCCCAGTGCTGCATAATGACGGTCCCTGGCTCAGTGGCTGACAGCAACATGCATTTATGCTCATGGGTCTGCAGGTTGAGTGCGGATTGATGAGTACAGTCTGGGCTGGGCTGGTGGTTCCGATTCATCTTTAGGTCAGTCTCCGGCACGTGTACTAGCTCTGGACCAAGGTTATAGGGACTGTGGGTCACCCTGGATATAGGACAGGTCACTGGAGCCCCGAAGCTGCACCAAGCTGCACAGCACATCTAAGCCCTCAGTTTATGTTCTGGTTGGTTCTCATTCCAGTAGACAAAGCAAGTCACATAGTTGGGCCCAGCCACTGGGCACTAAGCTCTGCCCACAGTGGACCGGGGAGGGTGGAGGGGTGATCATGTGCTGAACAAGAGTCCAAATCCCTCACTCAGCCTGAACTCCGAAACCTGATCCCGAAACCTGATCCCGACTCATGGGTGGCCTTGTCTCCATGAGTGCATGGAGGTAGACAGGGTGGGACAGGGTTAGATAGGGTGGTTATGGCTTAACCCGTTGGGCCTCGCTTTTCTGTTCTATAAAATGGATCAATGGATGGGGGGGAGGTGTAAATGGGATAATGCATACCAAGTGCATAGCACATGGGAAGTTCAGCCCTTATCTAGCTATTCACAACTGGGGGGTGTATTTCATGGGTGAGGCTTGAGATGCTGAATATCTCGCACTGTAAGGGGGGTCCGGCGGAGCATCGGAGGGAGAGACCACACAAGAGACTTACTCCATGCAATTGGCAAAAGGGGATTTATTGGGGATCCATTCCAGCGCGCTGGGACTCTGTGCCTACTCAAGAAGGGAGAGCAGCCTAGAGCCCCGAGCAGAGGTTCAAACAGAGCTTAAGTACACTTTTTGGGGAGGGCGAGAGGCTTTGCATACATCAGAACAAATCATCATGAGGCGCGGGGAAATTGAACAACAACTCTGAGACGTGATTGGCACATTTATTGGTGGGAACAGATCGGGCGGGGGTGATTGGTCATTCGTAAGCGGGTTACACATTCAAACTGATTGGTCCGGGCCCTGTGAGGAACTGCACAGGGCCCTAGGCTAAATGGCCAGTAGGGCGTTGTTTTAACTATCTCAGGAATCTGGGTGTAACAGAGGAATTTAATAATACCTAATCTTACATTCAAGCTTTCCAGCTTAGAAACTTTACCCTTTCAGCACATTAGAAGACTACTCACAGGGCACAGAACTGCCCTACTTGATGCCAGTGGCCCCACTTGGACAGATTCTCACCTGTGCTAGATGAACAGGCAGCGTCCAGGGTGGAGGAGTGGAGACCAGACCCCAAGATGACTGGGAGCAAGAGGACCCCTTGGGGCTGCCTGATGTGGGGGAACTCTGGCTCCTGCAGAAGCACTTTCTCCTCCTGCCATCTCAGCATGCATGGCTTCTCTCCTGCCTGGCCTCCTGAGGGAGGCAGCAATGTCAGCATCAAGAAGGTCACATCCACGAAGCAGCAGGGTTTGCTGGCATGGGGCTGGGAAGACAGCTTCCCCTGGCTGTCAGCCTCCAAGATCCCTGAGACCCAGCTGTGTCTGAGCTGCCTTCCGGGGGCGAGAGGGGCTTTGCGCACCCAGGAGTCTTAGCAATCAATAAGGACAACAACAGCTGCAGTCATTCAGAGGAAAGTAAATAGCCAACCCCACCTGGCTCTGCAGAGGAGGCTGCTTACCCGGGATCACCGCTCACTGTGACAAGACCTCCCAAGTGCCCGGGACAGAGCGGCACTTAGGCGACATTCCTGTTCAGAAACGCAGAGCACGCAGCTGATCAGGAGGAACCCACTCAAGGGGCAGTCTGTAAAGTACCTGGCTTGTGCTCTCCCAAAGGGTCCATGCCCTTTCTGGAAGGGCAAAGAAAGACCCAGGGATGATCCAGGTGAAAGGCCAGCCGCAGGTGATCCTGGACTGGAGTCTGCATCTGAAAAGAAATGCTCCTTATCAGGTCCATGGACAAAAAAGTGAATGTGGTCAGCTTGCAAACGGACACCATTGTGTCCCTGATGAAAACCGTCGGATACTGATCTCTGTACTGGGGTTCCACAGAAGAAGGTCTTTGTTTTGAAGAGAATTGGGGATGAAGAATCTGCAATTTGGACTGGGGATGTGGCTCCAGCGGTAGTGGGCTCGCCTGGCTGGATCCTCAGCACCACATACAAACAAAGATGTTGTGTCCACCGAAAAATAAAAAATAAATATTAATAATTCTCTCTCTCTCTCTTAAAAAAATAATCTGCAATTTATCCTCAAATAGTTCATTTAAAAAAAAAACAACTAAATAGAAACACATAAAGCAAATGTCAGTGAACGAGAAGAAGACGGAGACCAGGCAGAGGTACCCACAAGAGTTTATTTGTCGGAGCTGACAAATAAAGGCCATCTCTCCATAGGCCACCCCCATGTCTGTCCAACATGGGGTTGGACAGACATGGGGGTGGCTCAGGGATTAGAGCCCAGGTGTGTGTGGGGGTCCTACAGTGGGTGATTAACCTTCTTTTTCCTTTTTCTCAAAACCACGCTTTCTCGGGTCCCACCTCAGGTGCCAAATTTGTTGCTGAAAGCTCTGTCCTTGTCCCCGATGCCAGTCCAACAACAAGGACACAGTTTTGAGAAAGAGGAAAGTTTATTGTTTTGCTAGCAAAGGAGACACACAGGGGACTCCTGTCCCAAAGGCTGTGATCCTGCCCATCAGCAGGAACAGGGGGCTTTCACAGAGGTGACTCAAAGGCCACTTCTCTGTTGGAGTTGTGACTCACTTGTGAATTGGGAAGGTAGTCCTATCTGGTACCATCCCCAAAGTCTGCATTACTTCCTTCCTATGGTGGGTATGTGATCAAGGACCGAGAGCTTGCCTTGCATGAACAAGGTCCTGGGTTCGATTCCCCAGCACACACACACACACACACACACAAAAGGAACAAGCCAAATAAAATAATGTCTAAGTATTCAGCTTTAAGTTAATGTAAACATTCTTGGAATGATAATACTCTATGCTGTTGTCTATGCAGTGAAATGGGAACTTTACTTCTCAGCAGCACAAACAGCGGTATGTTACTGTATGTTGACCCGTGACGAGTCCTTGCTTCCCAGATGTTGAAGAATAACACCAGAGAAGCACGCCAAGGCAAGGTCAGAGTAGAAATTAGAAGTTTATTAAAGGACAGCAGAAAAGACTTCTCCCGGAGGAAGAAGGGGACCCAAGAGGTGGAATCCGTGGAAGTGCGGTTGTCTCCCCTTTTTATAGTTTTGGTGATGGAATGTAGGTTGGAGGGCCCGAGGGGTGGGACACAGGTGGGCCAAAAGGACAGGAAGGACTTTTGGGATGGGCTTATCACTTCTCTGGGATGGGCTATCTCCAAATCTGTTGGGGGCTGTTCATTAATACTTCTTTGAGGTGGACTTTGGCCTAGGGCCTTTTTGGAATTCATTAACATTCCATGGGTTGTCCTGCGTTTCCCGGAGTCATTCCCAGCATGGCCTCCATTTTAGATTTCACTCGATATTAGACCCGATTTACCTAACTACACTGACTACCTAACTTTAAATCTGGCTTCAACAGTTTGACTGTCTGTATCTTCAGTGTGTCTGGTGACAGATTTCAGGAAATAATTCTAAACTAGACCCCACACAGTAAGCTGGGCTGTGTAGCATAAAGAGAAAAGCACCCCACTTAGGTTGTGAATCTAGCCCTGGCCGCTCTGCCACTTGTTTTTAAACTGTCTCTTCCTCTCTCCAGGTTCCAATCTCTCCCTCTCCCTAACCTTAGGCACACAACCTTATAGCTCCCTGTAGGGAGGGGCAATTTCTGGGATGGGTTATCTTGGCAACAGGTTAGAGCAGGGGCAGGTTCTTGATGAGGATGTGGGAAGGGCTCTGAAGGAATTAACATTTCAATCCCTCAGGGTCAGTCTCCAACTTTCCGGACTCACTCAAAATTGGCCTCCTTGATCCGACCTGACTTGATTTACCTATCTACACTGACTGCTTGTCTAATTCTGGCTTCAACACTGTCATTTTAAGACCTGTCTTATATCTGTTTGCTTTGACTAAGCCAATTCCTGCTCATTAATACTGTTTCCTAGTGATTTAAGGCTACCCTTTGATTTTTGTTAACCCATTCAGACCTGTGATTATTGTTACTGTGCACTCTGAATTCTAAATTGTACTTTAAAAGTTAAATTAGTTAAATGTGAAGCTTAGGAGAGCACTTTGCCAAGTTGGTGTTCTCCAAACTTAAAACCAGTTGTAACAAAAGTCTAGGGTTTGTATGGAAATAACAAATTTGGTTGGTATTTATTCATGTATTTGATTTATAGCTGGATAAAGTAACCCGTTGTCAATAAGTTATGTATACAATTTTGCGTTACTCTTCACACTGGAATTGGAAGTTAAATGTACTTTTAGAAGGTATTAAGGAGAGTCTGATCTGTTTAAAGGTGACATTGTATAACATGGAAGCATTCTGCCACTTTTTCCACAAAAAGAAAATTAAAAGCTCTCTTAGTCTGTCTTTGATTCAAGCGTCAAGTGTAACATTGTACTGTGTTAATTGGGAAGAGACCCACCTTACCTGAGATAAGGCTCTGCCTCCCACCTTACTCCATGTTAAAATGGCTCCAAAATAGGCTAGACTTTAGCTTATTTGAAGTTGTGTTCAAAAGATTGATTTTTGTTGTAAAGATTACTGTGATCTCAAACTTGGGATATAACGTATAAGTAAAGGTTCAAGATTATAAAAGTCATTTTTCTCTGTTTATAGTTATTACACAAACTAAATATGTTTTTGCTCTTTTAATTTATTTCATTTTCCTTGCAAACTTTAATATAGAACTGTTGCCTGTCAGTGTTTTGCGGAGGTATGGTTTCTAAATCAAAACACAGCCTGGGTTAATGGGAGATAGTAAGCCCACAGATAGTATATAATGCTGACTTCCAGTACTAATACTAACCCCGATTAAATGAAAGGGCATTTGTGAAATTATAGATATTGAAGTTATAACCTCTTATTCCCTCTTTAAGACTGGTGAAACTGGTTTGCTGGGTGTCTAAAACCAAAAACTTGGAGATCAAAGTCAAGAAAGTAAAAGGGCCAAGGAAAAAGTAGCCAACATTATGGCCCTTGACCTCTAAGGTCAGCCAAGACCCAGAGAACGATGGGACCCCTCTCTGGGCTCTGCAACTCTGGTGAGTCCACCTGGTCTGCTGATCAGGGAGATCCAGAGAATCCTAGAGAACAGGAAGCCAATCAACGGAGATTCTGCAAAGAGGAGGGTCATTGGAGAGGGAAATGTTTCTGATGCTTCCAAGAGAAGACATATATGGTCAGCAGGACGCTAACCCATCCTGGCAGATGGTACCACTGGTAGAGAAAAGCTAAAAGATCCAAGAGGCTTCTCATATGTCCCTAAGAGAGATCTCTGAGGAATCTCAGCTGACCCTGAAGTGTAGATAACAACAAGGTCAGTTTTGACCAACTTAGTCTTAAATACCTGGCAGATAGTATGTAGCCTAAGCAGCGTCCTACATGGACACTTAAAAGGAAAACCATTTTTTTTTTAATGTAACTTAAGATGTACACTTATGTCAGCCCTACCAAAAGTAAGTAAAGCTGGAGGTGTAAAAGAAGGCTTGGACTCTAGAGTTGTAAATTGGTCCTGAGTTGATTAGAATCTGTTCACAGACCTACAAATCTTCTAAACTACATTGATAAACTCGATCTGTTTTTTCACTTAATTGTGAGTTACTGTCCTCATGGTTTTCAGAGACTGGCTGGAATACTAATTGCCTTTGTGTTAATAATTTACAAAAAAGTAATGCTTTGCTGTCTTATTGTTGTCTTGGCATGATCCCCTGCCCTATGTATGTCTTGCCCAGCCATCTGCCACTGTGGCTGAATACCCTTAACGATCGATCCACACTCCACCAGATAGAGAACAAGGACTTTGGGTTACTTCCCCCAACTTTCAGGAGGAAACAGCTTGGAGATGTCTCCCATTTTTCCATAGAAATGAAATACAGAAATTGACAGTGGAGAAAAGTAACAGTGGTCCACTTTATGCTTTGAATATAACTCTTGCTGTTCTGCCACTGCAATTTATTTTAAAAATGGACATGTTTCTTTCTCTTCCTCTTACCCTGCTCCTTCCTAATATCTCTCCCTCTGCCTAATCTAAGGGGAAACAGGATTACCTTTCTTCCCCATTTTTGGCACATTTCTCTGTCCCTGAGTATACACCCACCATAGGAAAGAAGTAATCCAGACTCTGGGGATGGTACCAGAAGATCTCAGAAAGGACTGTTTCCCAAACTAACAAGTGAGTTACAAGTCCAACAGAGAACACATAACGTGGAATGTACCTTTGCATCACTCATCTCTATAAAAGCCCCCTGTTCCTGCCAATGGACAGAATCACAGCCTCTGGGACAGGAGTCCCCTGTGTTTCTCCTTTGCAAGCAAAGCAATAAGCCTTCTTTTTCCTTTTTCTCAAAACGGTGTCTTTATTATTGGATTAGCTTTGGTGAAAAGTACTGAGCTTTCTGCAACAAAAAGAAGCAGAGAGGACTGGGATTGTGGCTCAGCGGTGGAGCGCTCCCCTAGCAGGGGCGGGACCAGAGTTCCATCCTCAGCACCACATAAAAATAAAGGCATTGTGTTGTGTCCATCTATACCTAAAAAATAAATATTAAAAAAAAAAAAGGTATCTTGGGGCTGGGGATGTGGCTCAAGCGGTAGCGCGCTCGCCTGGCATGCGTGCGGCCCGGGTTCGATCCTCCAGCACCACATACCAACAAAGATGTTGTGTCTGCCAATAACTAAAAAATAAATAAATATTAAAAAAAAGGTATCTTAAAAAAAAAGGGAGCAGAAACATGATGGGTTTTGACTACCACGTAAGAGCTGGGTGCATTGTGTCATCTAGTGCTCTGGAGGGAGGATCAAGCAATAGTGAAAGGCCAACTTTCTCTTCTACTCTGTGACAGAGGGCAAGGACAAGTTATTTTCCCAAGGCCACACTGCCAGGAATTAGTAGGGTTAGGAACTTCAACTGCAAGAGGGGGCTTTGATCTATTTGGGGGTCACTGAGGCCAATATGTGACTTGCCTAAGTCACCTATGATGGGTGTGGCAGAACCATTCATTCCTGGGTTGTTGACTGTTTGCTTTGTGTCAGGCAGGAGGCCAGGTACCTGGACAGAGTTGCAGAAGACATCCCACCCTCAGGAAGCGTGCATTCTAGTCCGGGAGACTGAGACTGCTCAAAATAAATAAGCACATAAAACAGGTTTGCTAAAGGGCAAGAAGGGGTGTGGGGAGAAGTTGGGAAGTGGGAGAGAATGTGTATGGAGGTGGGGAGTCCAGAATGGACTCCAAGGTGGAAAGGTGATATCTGAGCAGAGTCAGGGAGCTGTGATGATATCTGGGGAAGAACATCCTAGGCAGAGAGAATAAACAGCATGTGCAAAGGCCCTTGGGTGAACCTATGCCTGGGGTGCTCCAGAAGCAGCAAGGAGGACAGCAAGAAAGCTGGGGTTTGTGCACTATAGATGCTGAGGGCCAGAGAAGTCCCACCAGCATCAGTGGGTTTGTGAGGTTCCCTGGACTGGCATCAGGTGACTTCCTGTGCATTTGTTTCTGAAAGCTCAGTCCTTCTCAATGTCAATCCAATAACAAGGACACAGTTTTGAGAAAAAGGAAAAAAAAAAAAAACGTTTATTGCTTTGCTTGCAAAGGAAAAACACAGGGGACTGTGTCCCATCAGCAGGAACTGGGGGCTTTTAAAGAGGTGATGCAAAGGCTACATTCCACCTTATGTGTTCTCTGTTGGAGTTGTAACTCACTTGTTAATTTGGGAAACAGTCCTTTCTGAGATCTTCTGGTACCATCCCCAGAGTCTGAATTACTTCTTTCCTATGGTGGGTGTGTACCCAGGGACAGATAGATAAATGTGCCAAAAATGGGAAATAAAGGTAATCCTGTTTCCCTAAGATTAGGCAGGGGGAGAGATTAGAGAGGAAGAGAAAGAAATGGTCCATTTTTAAAATAAGTTGCAGTGGCAGAGCAGCAAGGGCTACATTCAAAGCATAAAGTGGACCACTGTGACACTTTGTTGCCAACCTGTAGGAAGAGGGGCTGGGGAAGAGGCTTCTTTGGAGCCCAGTGTGGAAAGGCGTATTTATGGGGAATCATTAACAGGGCAAACATCTTCAGATGCCACTGTCCTGCCCAGCTCCCACCCTGCTTCCTGCTGAACTTGCTGCCTGGTACCTGGAAAAAATGCATTCAAGAGACTGTAAATTGAGTGGCGCATACCAATAGTCCCTATGACTTGGGAGACTGAGGATCACAAGTACTAGGCCAGCCTTGGCAATTTAGTGAGACCCTGCCTCAAAATAAAACAAGGGCTAGGGGTGTTACTGCCTCCCCAAATGCTGAAGTATAACACCAGAGAAGCATGCTGGGGCAAGTGTAGAGTGGAAAGTGGAAGGCTTTATTAAAGGATAGTAGAAAAGACTTGAGGAAGAAGGGGAACAGAAAGGTGGAATTCGTGGAAAGGGGAGGTCTTCCCTTTTTATATCTAGGTCTTTTGTCCTCCCACTTTCCTGTCCTTTGTTTCCCTCTATCCTGCAGTGATAGAATGCAGGTGGGAAGGCCCAAAGGTGGGAGATTGGTGGACTGATGGGGCCGTCTGCAGTAATCTGGGCAGGAAGGGCCTGAGGTGGTTGATTAGCACCTCCTTGTTTGCTGGGAGCTACTTCATTAACAGTTCTTTAGGATGGGTTCCAGGCCTTGGGGACATTCACATGTCAATTTCCCAGGTGTTCTGGTTTCCGGACTCCTTTCTCACTAAGGTCTCCATTTTCTTTATTGTACTCATTATTAGACCCGATTTTTTTTTTTTTTCTTTAAATCTGGCTTCAGGGATGTAGCTCAGTGGCAGAGCATCCCTGGGTTCAATCCCCAGTTTAAAACAAAACCAAAACACTATGATATCTATTATAGACAGAAAATAGATTCTGAGTAAGGAAATCTTCAGGTTTTACCCAAAGCCACCTATCAGCATATGTTAATTTTAGCAATAAAAGCCCCTTTTAATGACTTCTGGGATCGAATACAACCACATCCAGTGCCAAGGGATAGTGCCAGAGAAGCCATCTGGAGGTTTACCCTGGAGCCCACTGGAGATATTCCTGATCAGTGGCTTCTCTCTCTCTCTCTCTCTCTCTCTCTCTCTCTCTCTCTCTCTCTTTTTAAAAAAACAGAGAGAGAGAGAGAGAGAGAGAGAGAGAGAGAGAGAGAACTTTTAATATTTATTTTTTAGTCCTCGGCAGACACAACATCTTTGTTTGTATGTGGTGCTGAGGATCGAACCTGGGCCGCACGCATGCCAGGCGAGCGCACTACCGCTTGAGCCACATCCCTAGCCCTCAGTGGCTTCTCATATGGTAACTTGGGTAAGAGTGGTGCAGGCTACCTCCATAGATGGTAAACCCCCATCACTTGGGGCATGTAAGTAGATGTGGCTTTTCCATTTGCCAGGGAAGGTGCAGAAGAAATTCCAGCAAGCAAGAAAAGTTGGCCTGGATTTCCTCTGAAAGCTCTGAGATCTGGTTGCTTTCAAAGGGTCCGGGCAAGGATTTCTGACCATAAGTATCTGGCAGGAGGTTTTTACTTAGAACAATTCCAATCACATTTTAAGATCCAAGTCCGGCTTTTTAGGAGGTGTTTACTTTTCACAAAGGGAGACTGGTGGGGGGTGGGGGTGGGGTGGGGTGGGGTTGGGAGTAGAGGATGTGACCTGGCAATTAGCTTTCTTTGTTCCCAGATAAAAGGTTAAAAAAACAACAAAACAAAATTAAAAAATAAAAAAGGAAAAAAAGAAAAGAGTGTCTATAGGTCAGAGAACTGGGGCTTTAGTGGACATGTGGTGGACATAGGGGATTTAGAGTCATTCTGCTGGGGTGGGGAGCTCCCTAGACATGGTTCTGACCCTAGGAGGCCCTGTTTGGATACCCTGAGCAAGGTAAGGCTCCTGATCCTTTTAACAGTGGTCATTCAGTCCTTGAGCCCTGTGTACCCAGTCCTGTCCATGACCAATGCTTATGAAGCACTGGTCCTGGGTCAGTTCCTGTATGAGTTTTACCTGTACCTATTTCCATCTTCAGAGGAAAGGGCAAGCAGCACTCAGTCACAAAGCAAGTGCAAGGCCAGTGTCCTTCCTGTCTCCTTGGTCTGCCTGCCTCATCCTAGTTATGTTGCAAAGTCTCCAACCACCTGTGTTAACAGAACCCACAGCTCAGAGGCTGCACTGGAGACCCTTCATATTGGCAGGAGATGACAAGGACTGGTATTGCATTGCTCCCCACAGTATTCTCAGCACACAGACTTGAATGAGGGAATGAATGAAGGAACGAAGGAGTGCAACGGGGGGGGGGGTCTCTGGTTGAGCAAGGATTCTGGGGGCCACGAGGGCGGGAGTCCCGAGTCAGGAGGATCTACTTTGATGGCAGGAAGCTGTGCTGGGCCTACACGACCCGGGACAAGTGAATCTCCGAAGACAGGCGGAGGAGTGGGAGCACGAGCTGGCCAAAGTCAGCTCAGCAAGTGGCTGACCAGAGCTGCAACTTATACCTACATCCGGCGGCCCCTGGCCTCTAGACCCACCGCCGCCAGCCAAGGAAAGGTAGGCCAGGTCAGCTGGCGGGTCTGCTGCCGGTGCCGGGGACCAAAGAGACAAGGCTGTTAGCGGAATCCGAGGGAAACTGCCGCGTGGCCACCTCGGAACCTGCCAGCTCTGCAGCCACCGTCCCTGGGACTTGTAGTCCTCGGCTCCTGGGGACGCCGTCGTTGAGTTCCGCCAAGACGCGAACGGGAACTACATTTCCCACAAGGCCGGGAGAAGTTGGGGTTACCGAGAAAGCGCCCCGGCTGGTGGCGCCTTCCAGGTGCGATGGGGCCGCCTCCAGGAGCTAGTGGCCGTGCGAAGCCCCGCGCGTTCTCCCTCGTGAGGCGGCCCGCGGGTTAAAGGAACCGCGAGCCGGGGAGCCGAGACTATGAGCAGTTCGGTGGCGGGGCCGGACTGCTGCGGAGGCCTCGGCAATATTGATTTTAGGCAGGTACTGGTCTAACCCGGCGGCCACGAACACCCGCCGAAGAACTGGCAAGGCCTGCGGAGTGCGGGCAGGCGCCGCCTCCAACGCTTGCTGGGCGGGGCCACGCTGTTACCAGGCAACGGGGGCGGGACGTGTTGGGCATGGCAGCTGGATCCCAGAAAGTTGGCTGGTGGGCAGGCACGTGTGTGCCTGAGTGTACCAGTGTGCCAGTTGTGCATCAGCCCCAGATTTCGTGTGTCAGAGGGTGGGGAGTTCCGGAGGTTGTGTGTATGCAAGGATGTCTCTGAGATTATGTAAATCTTTGGAATTTTAGGGGCTGAGTTACTCTGAGTGTGTGCCTGGGAGTGCATGCATGACTGAGGCTGTATCAACGAGTGTGTAACTGTGAAGGAGGCTGAGCCTGTGTGTCTGGGGGCATGCTGTGTGGACGGCGAGAGCATGTGGATATTTGGGAACTGTGAGGATCCCTGCTCCTCTTCCATCTCAGCAGCCACCAAGAAGTGTTTGGAATCCTGACCCCTCCAAGGGACTGCAGAGCAATTCTTTCCTGGAGGAGGGGAAAGTGTTGTATTGGGATGGGGATGGGGGAATGGGTCTTGGAGCCTGGGGACTTGCTTGCCCCTCTGCAAAGTCATGGGAGAGTTTGCCTTTTCTGCCGTCTTTCCAAGCTCCTGGTTCAATGGATTTTGCTCTCCTGCAAAATCTTTGCTTCCTATTAGATTGTTCATTCACTTTTTTTTTTTAACCAACCACTCCTTTTTTTTATTGTTGTTGTTAGATGTTGATGGATCTTTATTTTATTCATTTAGTTATATGTGGTGCTGAGACTCAAATCCAGTGCCTTGCACATGCTAGGCAAGTGCTCTACCACAGAGCCACAACCCTAACCAACTCTTTATGGTTATCTTCCAACTCTTTATGGAAGCTGTAAGATCTTATCTAGTTTATTTGCTCCCTTCCTGCATTCCTCACCTGTGTTCTTATTCATTCCTTCACTGATACAGCTAGCATTTCTTGAGTGTCTTGTTCTAGGACAGCAAGGATGGGTTTTTAGGCCTGGAAACAAAAGAACTGTTCTCTGAAGGAGATAAAACTGGTCAATGGAGAGAGCACCTGGTGGAGAGTAGTGAAGTGATTGGGATCCCAGCGGGAGTGATAAACCAGTGGGGTAGGATTTCCTGCTGGAGGCTAGCAGGTGCACAGGCCTTGAGGGAATAAGAGAAAGCTGGTAGTCGGTCCTGAGGGTGTGTGCAGGACAGTTGATGTGGACAGGAAAGGAGAGCAATAGAAGACAGGGAGAAGACGAGTTTTCTTATTTTAGTAAATTTGTCATTTAAGCATCAAATCCAGGTGGGTGAGTGGCAGGTTGCATGTGTACACCTTCTGTATCTTCACGAGGTGAACCTATTTATTGTGACCACCCAGAGCAAGATAGGTCATCACCAGCCCCAGGAAGTACCCTCAGGATCCTCCCTGGGGAAGACTGATGTGATGTTTGATGAAATCCTTAAGAGTCTTCTGCCATCGATGGCCATTAGAGGCTCACAGGGCTGTGATTCGTCTTTCTTTTGCAATACTGGGGATCAGTTCCAGGGCCTTGCACATGTTGGGCAAGTGGTCTACCACTGAACTACACCCCCAGCCTCTGTGATTCGTGTTTTCTACCCTAATACATCACAGATAGAAAGGGCACTGGTTGGAAAGGGGGCTATCATCTTCAGGGTGGAATGCTAGGTGGTGGTTACTGGCCTGTGGTGGGGGAGTGGAAGCCAGAGGTGCAGGGGTAGGTGGTGACGATTACCTGGCGTGTGTGAGGAGGGCTTTTCTGACCTTTTTTCTTCCCTCCAGAGGGGAAGGCTGACAGGGCTGTGTGGCTGGAGACTGGGCGCATTAGGGGGACAGGTCAGGGTGACCCTCGTTGGCTAACATTCTGTTTTTTCCACTGCTGCGCTTTTGGTTCACTTAAGCTTCCTGTTGCCAAGGGATTTTTTTTTCTTAAAGAAACAGCAACAACTTATATAACATTATGTATGTGTTCTGTGGTTGCTTTCCTTCAATCATAATCTCTGGGTTTAAAATATGCCAGTTCCTGGCCTGAGAAGACTTTCAAGAATTTTCTGAACCCTGTGAGCATCTGAGCTGTAGGTTCTCAGTGCTGTCAATGGGAACATCATGTGTCCCATATATCATGTAAACTTTGGGGCAGGGGGTTAGCTAGCTCAGTGGAAGAGCCCTGGCTTAGCATGAATGAGGCCTGCCCTGGGTTTGATTCCCAGTACTGCAAAACAACAACAACGTTCTTTTTCAAAGCAGCCATGTTACGTAAAAAGAAACAGAAAAAAAATAATTTTACCAAGATACAGTCTACCTCCTGGATCTGCAGTTTCTGCATTCAAGGATTCTACCAATCACTGATTGAAAAAGTAAAAATCTTGTCTGCACTAAACTCGTGCAGACTTCTTTCTTGTCATGATTCCACATAACTAAGTGGCATTTAATTGTGTTAGGTTTTATAAGTCATCTAGTGATGATGATGTAAAGTATGTGGGACGATGCTTGTAGGTTATATCACACTATTTATATAAGGGACTTGAGCATCTGCACATTTGGGTGGCTTTAGTGATGCTGGAACCAATTTTCTGTCAATATTGAGGGACAGCTGTATTTTACTGCTGTTAAAATATATGTTTCCTCATGTGGCTCTATAAGCACTCCATAGTCACATGTAGCTGGTGGCCACCGCACTAGTGCCCAGTGAACCTGTTTGGGAACTTCCATCCCTTAACCAGGTGTCAGCTGGCATTGTAATCTTGGTTTTGCAATTAATTAATTCATTATTAATTAGTGATCAGTGCTAAAGATGGACCCCAGCGCCTCACACATTCTAGGCAAGTGCTCTACTTACTGAGCCACTCTCCCAGCCCTTGGTTTGTTTTTAATGTAAGAAAGTCACCCATAGGAGTGAGGAGTGTGTCCACTGCAGACTCATTGACTGAGGCCTTTTTTAAAAAAATATTTTTGTTTTAGTTGTAGTTTGACAAAATACCTTATTTTATTTTATTTATTATTTATTTATTTTTTAATATTTATTTTTTAGGTGTAGATGGACACAACACAATGCCTTTATTTTTATGTGGTGCTGAGTATCGGACCCGGGACCCGGGGACCCGCTCTACCGCTGAGCCACAATCCCAGCCCCCTTTATTTTATTTTTATGTGGTGCTGAGGATCAAACCCAGCGCCCCGAATGTGCTCTACCGCTGAGCCCCAGCCCCAGCCCTGAGGGCCTTCTTTTTGCCCTCCCTGCTGTGAGATCCCAGAGCCTGCTTTTCAACCTGTCAGCTACATGCAGCAAGCTGGCCCGAAGGTAGCTGGGAGGAAGACCTGCCCATTTGTTGTTCACAAGCAAGGGCACCTCTAGGACTCAGAGGATGGCCCCAGAGGGGGATGCAGGGGCTGGCTTCCTGGGGTACCGAGGCTGGCAGAGCACCCTGAGCTTCTCAGAGCCAGGGCATGGTCCAGGTGGTCCTGTTTCAGGCTTAGCCACCAGGGCTCCTCTGCCCATGGGAGCAGGCGGATGATGATGTCATGAATTCAGGTGTCACAAAGCGCACTTTAATTTCTGGGATCTGTTTGATGCCGGTAGGAACAGTGCTACAGCAAAGTCCAAAATGAGATAAGGGGTCTGGAGAAGCATTATCAATTATAAAGTGCAGCACGATTTGAGGGTGGTCTTCAGAAGGCAAAGGCCTTGAATGCAGGGAGCTGAGAGATCCCGCCACCTGCACAGGCCCCCTTTGCATTAGGCTCAGTTGGGTGCACCATTGCAGACCAATCCCTTTGGCAGATACGGGGCGTCTTGACTACAGTGTCAGCCAGCTTCCCGTCATTGTGACAAAATACCTGAAATAATCAATTTAAAAGGAGGAAAGGTTGATCTTGGCTCACAGAGTCAGAGTTCAGTTGATGGTTGCTTGTCCCCGTTGCCTTGGACCTGGAGTAGCACAGTACCTCACGGTGGGAGCCTGTGGCAGAGGAGGCCCACTTTCCTCACTAAGGCCAGAAGCCAGGACCGACAGGAGGGTCTGGATCCCCGTGTTCCCTCCAAGGCACACTCCCAGGGCCTTGATTCCCTTCCACTAGGCCCCACTTCCCAAAAGCTCCATCACCTCCCAATGATGCTGTAGGCTGGCGACCCGGCCTTCCTTCACCGGCCACTGAAAGTCCTCTCCAGGAAAGATGTTGGCCTGTTACACAATTGTTTAAAAAGTCTTTTGTTTTTATCACTTTAGTTAAAATCATATTAGATGGCTTGTTTTGTGGTATTTCCAAGGACATACAGTTTGCCTTTACATATATACACACCTGCGGAGTCTTTGAATCGGTCAAGACAGACCAGGGTTGCAGACTTCCTTTGCTCTTTGGAGTTGGGCAAGTCACCCGAAGTTAAACTCTCAGCTCCTGTCTCCCCTGCTGCTGTTGAGATGGTGGTATGGTTTTTCATCATTAGGCTGTTAACAGGGGGAATTCAATGGATGTTTTGGGTGTTGGACTAGCTCTGAATTCCTGGGGTGACCCCCACGGGGTCCTGCCATGTTATCCTTCGAGTATCAGTTGCAGTTTTCTTGTAATGTCATTATCTGGTTTTGGTGTTAAGATAATGCTGGCCCTCATCAAGCAAATGGGGAAGCGTTCGCTCCTCTTCCATATTCTGGAAGAGGTTGTTGGAATTGCTGTTATTTCTTACTAAAATGTTCAGTCGAATTCATCCAGTGAAACCATGGGTACTTGAAACCACTGGGGCCTGGCACATTTTTGGTGTGGGTGTGTCAAGGTTTTAAAGGATGAATTCAGTTCCTTTCATAGATGGAGGGCTATTTCTTCTTGAAAGAATCTTGGTAGTTGATGTCTTTCAAGGATTGGTTCATTTCATCTTTATCTGCATTATTGAGTTTATGGGCATAAAGTTGTTCATAATTTTCTCTTATCATTTTCATATTTATGAGGTCAGTAGGGAGGCTCCTTTTGATTTCTGATTTGGTAATTTATGTCTTCTCTCTCTTTTGATCAGTCTGCCTAGAGGTTTACTGATTTTACTGAAAAAAAAAAAATCCAAAAAAACCCCCAAACCTCCCTCCCTAAAAGACCCAGCTCTGAGTTTGACTTTTTTTTCCCCCTGTATTTATTCTATTTTTCAGTTGGATTGGTATTTGCTCTTCTTTTTTTTATTTTTCTGGATTTAACTTACTTCTCTTTCTCTAATTTCTTTCTTTCTTTTTTTTTTTTTTTTTTTTGTACAGGGATTGAACTCAGGGGCACTTGACCATTGAGCCACATCCCCAGCCCTATTTTATATTTTATTTAGAGACAGGGTCTCACTGAGTTGCTTAGTGCCTTGCCTTTGCCGAGGCTGGCTTTGAACTCGTGATCCTCCTGTCTCAGCCTTTGAGCTGCTGGGATTATAGGCCTGTGCCACACTGCACCACTCTCTAATTTCTTAGGGGCAAAGTTCACATTGCTGATTTGGGATATTTCTTTACTAATACAAGCTGTTTCCTCTCCGCCTGGCTGGAGCTGCAGCTGTATTGTGGGTATACCATCAAGGTGGATTTAATCCAGTGGCACTGTTCTTTTGTCTATTTTCTGCCTACTTATTTTATCCATCACTGAGAGAGGAGTGTTGGTCCTCAACCAAAATTATGAGATCTGTCTATTTCACCTGCTAATGCTGTTAAATTTTTAACTTAAAAAAAAATTTAAGGTGGTGGGGTCTGGCTGTGTTGCCCAGGTTGGCCTTGAACTCCAGGATTCAAGTGATTCTCCTACCTCGTTCCCCTCCTGTCTAGGTTTCACCTACTTTAATCTGAAAAGTAGGCAAACCTCCCTGGCTCACGTGTGGGCACATAGTGGTAATAGCTCACATCAATCAAGCTTGAATGTGCCAGACGCCATGCCATATACTTTCCTCGTGTTGTCTGTCTGATCTCCTTGACAGTCTCATGATGAAGGTTCTGCTCTCATTTCCACGTCAGATAGGAACCAAAGCTCGTGAGGTTTGCCCAGGGTTGGGGGTTGCCTGTCCGGGCGCTCTGTTTCCTGTCCATCTGTCCTGAGCCTCACTGAAGCCCCTGGCTGGGGTTGTCATGCTGTTAACTTCCCGTGAAGGCTGCTGGCTTTTTCTTGTGGTCTCCAACCTGTAGCTGGGCAACTGTATGCAGTACCACCAACCTGCTAGTTTCTGTCCTGGGCCCTGGAAGGTACATTATAGAAAAGGGGCCTGAAGCTCACAATGCAGGAGAGGAGCTGGGAAGAGGTAGAGGAGATCAGGTCTCTCCTGGTTCCTACACCAGGAAAGGAACCCACGTGGACCCTTGATAAGGTGATAAGGGCATGGACAGGACATCTTGATGAATGAAGAATGACTTAACCAATCAATCAGTATCTCCACCTTCCTGAAGGGAGTTATGGATTTGTGGGGTTGGGTGCATCTGCAACCATTTCAGATTTTTTGTTGCTGTTGCTTTTTATTTTTTGTGGGGCTGGGGATCAAACCATCATTGCTGCGGGCCCACCAGGACTGCAAAATGTGCCTGAGGAGTCACAGCCTCTTCTGCCTTTCTGTGCTGGGCCAGACTGTCACTCACCTTCACCCACAGGCCTAAAACTTGTTTTCTTTGGATTTAAGGTAGTGTTGGGGCCATTCTTTTTTTTTTTTTTTTTCTTTTATGGTGGGATTCAGGAACACCTCAAAGCGATGGTTCTTCCCAGAACCATCCGCAGCTGACTGGTACTGTGACTTCTCACAAGCCGACCTAAACCTCCCCTGTTGTGATGGTCTTTGCCGTCCAGGGCTTGCTTGCCCTCAAATTCCAGCTTGTACCGACATGCCTCGGGTCCATGTCCTCTCTCTGGCTCTGCTTTAGGATGTGTGTCTTTTCAGAGGGTCCCCCTAGAAAGAGAGGAAGGTGACATGTGTGTGAAGGTGAAGCAAACGGAGGAAGGGGACAGACTGACCTTGGCACCCAGCACTTTCCCACCTGCTCTTGCCTCTTCCAGAACATGATCCTGGGTGGCCAGTCTCAGCACCCCGTTTCACTCTAGGGAAACCTGGGCTCATATTGGCCATGGGTGGTCCCTCTGGGGAACAGGGATGGGTGGAGCCCTGCTCAAGCAGCCCAGGCTGTAGGTGCCAGGACCCAGAGTCCTTCCTCAGCCAGGTGGGTGGCCCCCAGTGTAGAGAAAAGGGTCTGGGTGTTGACTTCAGACCAGACATCGCCCCCACTCCTACCAGGGGTAGGCCTGGAGAAAGACTCTGGCACGGTCTCAGGTCTGTGCCAGGAGTGGGACTTGAACCTAAGGCTGCCCAATAAACATGGCCTGAGTCTGCTGACAGACAGTGGCGTGACATGACGTGCCGTGACGATGGAAGGGGTATGCCTGCTGCGTGAAGAGGGGCAGAAGAGGCATGTTTTGCAGTATGGACGGGTCCTGTTGGAGGCCCCTGCCCCTTTCTGGGCAGTCCCCACCCTCCTCCTGTCCTTTGTATATGGCACATGCAACAAAGTGGTCAGTTGTTTGCTTGCATGAGATCGATGTGACTTTGACTCTCCTGGGCCCCTGCTGTTTGTTTGGATGTCACAATGTGGCTTGTACCTCAGGTGCTGTTGACCCACTGCAAATAATTTCCTGACAGCAGGACATTGCTCTGAAGAGTCCCCAGGGCCCTCAATGAAGTGAAATTGCTATGAGCCTCTTCCTTACAAACCTGCAGGGTTTCCATCACTGAGCCCATTCGTCAGTGACCCTGGTGACCTGAGTCATCCCTGGAGCTCACCTGACATTTCCTCCTGGCTCTGGTAGGTCATCCCTCTCCTTTAGTCAACCTCTGATGTCCTTGCAGCCTGTGACCTTGAGGGGGAGTTACTGGGTAGCAGAAAGCTGGGACTTGGGCTGCTTGAATGAGGTGGCCCAGGAATGAGGTGGCCCACGGGCTTGGGGGCTGCCCAGGGGGCCACCCAGGGGGCCACCCAGGGGGCCGCTGACACTTGCTGGGAGGCAGAGTCCCGGCACACCCCTGCTCTGCTCATATCTGACTGGGATTTTCTTCCTGCTAATCCAATTTCAGGAGGGAGGTCCACCCTTCCTAGTGGACTTTGGGAAGTGACAGTAATAAGGAAGTGATCTTGCTCTGTCTCTTCTGCCTGAATTCCACTCCCAACCATTAGTCATTCTTTCCTGCTAAGCAGGTGCTTCTCTTAGCAACACAAATTCTCAAGGTAACCCAGGTTACCAGCTGGAGTCCCTCCTTCCAGGGGCAGGTTGACCAGGGGCATGGGACCTGGGTGGAGGAGGGAGGGGTGAAGTCATATGCTAGTTTGGACCAGTCTGACCTTCATTGGAAAACCTGGGCAGATGTCAGTTGCTATGGGATCAGCCACGTTACTTGAGTGCCTTAGTTTCCCTCCTTTACCTGGGTTCCCACAGAAGTCAAAAGAAGCATATTTCTCCTTGCTCCCTTCATCTTCTGGGAGTGCTTGGGGCCAAGAAACACAGACTTGGGGGGCTGGGGTGGGGCCAGGGCCTCCCCTAGTTGCTGAGACCCACACCTATGGAGCTTCTGTGGGGGCTGGCTCTGCCCCTACCTGGAGGGTTAGAGGCTTCTCCAAGCCTCTGACTCTCTTATCTGCAGTGGGAATGTAAACAACAGGACTTTTCTTTTAGGGTGGTTATGGGTTGCAAGAAATAAGGTATGTGCTCAGCTTACTGGCCACCAATTGGCATTAGTGACCCCCACAGGCAGGATCATTTTGTTGATCTTTGATCCCCGCAGAGTAAGTAAGGGTCTCCTTAGTGGAAGCTCAGTGTTTGGCTGATGGCATTGAGTTAGATTTGCAAGAGCAATTTGTCCCCAGGGCCTGTTGGGGAAGGGGGAGGGTTCCTACTTCTGCTGCTGAGGAGGGAGGGAGGGGAGGGAAGTTCCCTAGCCCTGGAGAGGCCCGTGTGCCCCTCTCCTGTCACGTTTTCCTCTTCCCCCTGCTGTTTCTCAGGCTGTCACTGGTGAGGAACGGAAGCCTTCCCATGCCCTGGCTCGGTGTCCCCAGACCTTTCCTGCTGTTCCCTTTCACCCAGCTGGGTGGGACTCTGCCCTGAAACTCTGCACTGTCCCCTCATTTCTCTTGGGCTTGTGTAAGAGCATTCTGGTTCTGTGGCTCAGGGTAAGGATCCTGGAAACCCCAGGGGGCACGAAGCCCAGTGCCCAGGGCATAGATCAGGCTGCTGGCACTGCAATCTCTGTCACGGCCACCTGGTGCCAACCGGGTGAACTGGTTATCCTGGCCCAAGTGTACATCAGCTCCAAGGGCGCCTGAGAAGCTGCTGTGATAGCCCGAGCACCCGCATGCTCAGCTGGAGCCTGGCATAGTTAATCAGCTACCAGGGCATCCCCAAGGCTCCCCTGGGAGGCGCATTGCCTGGAACCCTGGGCTGCTTCCCTCCCTCTACCTCTGGGAAGGAGGAGGACGAGGAGGAGGGCATCTGCCTCACAGGGGATGGGAGGGAACACATTTTCCTCTCCTCTCTCTGCTTAGTGAGAAGTGACTGCAGCCCCCTGCAGATCTTCCCTGTGGGGGACTGCTTTTCACCAAAGGGTGGGAGAACAGAAGAATAGAGAATTCTGGCTTAGAAGAACAGTGGTTCTTTAGAGAACTCACCTTTTAAAGTGCATTCTGGCTAACAATCAAATCTTCCTCCATAGAGTTATTAAGAAAACTCCTGTGGGTTATTATTTATTGTTTTTTTTTTCCCTAATGATGCTGGTGCTGGAACCCAGGACCTTGCATGTGCTAGGCAAGCACTGTATCACTGAGCTGCGCCCCTGGCCTGAGCTGTGGTTCTGTGATGCACATCTGCAATCCAAGTGACTCAGGAGGCTTAGGAGGCCAGCCTGGGCAACTTGGTGAGACCTGGTCTCAAAAATTAACAAGAGCTTGATATTCAAAAGCATTACAATTCTTATTACATGTAGAGCACACTTTTTCATATCTTTGTATATAAAGTATGTTCATACCAATTCATGTCTTTATACATGTACTTTGTTTTTCTTTGCATTACAATTCTTATTACACATATATACCACAATTTTTAATATCTCTTGTTTGTATATGTTGACACCCAATTCGTGTCTTCATACATGTACTTTGGATGATGATGTCTATCACATTCCACCATCCTTGCTAATCCCCTGCCTCCTCCCCTACCCTCCCACCACTCTGCCCTATCTAGAGTTCATCTGTTCCTCCCACGGTCCCCCTCCTACCCCACTATGAATCAGCCTCCTCATATCAGAGAGAACATTTGGCATTTGGTTTTTTGGGATTGGCTAACTTCACTTAGCATCATCTTCTCCAACGCCATCCATTGACCTTCAGATCCCATGATTTTATTCTCTCTTTTTTTTGATTTTTATAATCAATAAAAGAATAGTCCATGCAGATGTAGTAGTGCATGCTACTACATCTACTACATCCCAGTGACTTGAGTGGTTGAGGCAGGAAGATGGCAAGTTCAAAGCCATCCCAGGCAACTTAGTGAGACCCTGCCTTAAAAAAAAAAGAACTGGGTATGTAGCTTAGTGGTAGAGCACCCTGAGTTGTCAAGAGCCCAGTAACTAACACACACACACACAGAGTTGGAGCTACTACATCAGGATAATGATTAAATAATTGTGATGCACGTACAATAAAGACATAAAAGAGGGTGTCCTGGGTGAGAGGTAGAGGAGAGAGGTGGGTGTTGAGGGATGGGTAGGAATTTGGGAATGGGGTCCAGAGGGCATTCCAGGCATGTGCAGAAGTCATTGCGAAAGAGTCTGCCTGGGTGACTGGGGTGGCAGGTGGCATCAGCCAGGCTGTGGGAGGTCTGAGTGCAGAGGGATTCATCATTTTCAGAATAATAATAATAAATTATAAAAATCATCTCAGGAGGCGTGACTCTTCCTTCTGGTGGATGCTGGAATGTGGGAGCCATGGGTAGGTGAGGAGGTGAGGCTCCATCAGGGAAGGCTCTGGGGGAAAGGCAGGAGGCCACGGAGAATATACTCCTAAAATAAAACATTAGAGACATCATGGAGAAGGTCACGATGACAACCAGAAATCGATATTGAAAGTGTTTTACCATTCCCTCGTCTGGCTTCTGGGCCCCGGGGTCTCAACTGCAGGGGATCATTGCTACCAGGGGACGTTTGGTTGTCACATGGGGGAGGAGCGCAGCACCCCACACTGGAATGACCTGGCCCTAAATGCCAACAATGCAGAGGTTGAGAAGCCCTGCTTCAGAGGCAGCCAGTATCACGAAGTTAGTACACCGTGTTCTCATCTTTTTTTAAAGCACACACACAGAAAGAATATTTAATACTATATTGTGTTGTTTTCTAAAAAATTCTAAAAATTTGTATCTGCTCTGAATGCTGCAACTCTTTTTACTTGGCTTTATGTTTCTGAGAAAGAGCATGCTGTCACATGTAGATGTATCCTATTTAACTTCTGTGGCTTAGCTACTTTATACATGGGTCATGTTTTATTTCTTCATTCTTCCGCTGATAGGCACTGAGATTATTTTTATAATTATTATTATTATTATTTTGCTGTTCTGAGAATGAAACCCAGGGCCTACCACAGAGCCACAGCCCCCACCCCACCTAGATTGTCTCTGACTGTTCCTGGTCATTTTTGCTGGAAGCTGCCAGAAACATTCTTGCACATGCTCTTGGCGCTGTGTGTGGAATTCCTGGGATGTGGGGACATGCCTCTGTGGCTTGCAAGACCTCTCTTGTGGTCTCTCATTAAGTCTTTCCTATTTTTCCCCTAAGTACTGGGAATTGGACCCAGTGTTTTGCTCGTGCTAGGCAAGTGCTCTACCACTGAGCCACACCCTCAGCACTTTTTTTTCCTTTAAATGTTATTTGAGACACTCTTGCTAAGTTGCTGAGGCTGGCCTCAAACTTGCAATCCTCCTGCCTCAGCCTCTTGGGTAGCTGGGATTATAAATGTGCACACATTGCAATAGTTGTAACTTCCTTTTCCTTGATTTCTAGTAAGGATGAGCACTTCTCCTCATGTATGTTGGGCACTCGGGTTTTTCTGGGGCCTCTGAGAGCCCTCATCCCAGAGGGTCCAGGTGGCATCCAGTTCTGGTGCCTCTTCCTTTGAGGAGGCTTCAGAACCACTCATTTGCTCCTCACACCCATGCACACCTCTGCAGCTGCCAGTCTGGCTGCCCTCCCGACAGGGCACGACACAGTTGATTAGGTTTCGGCTTTTTATCTTGTTTTATGAGACTGCAGCGTGGTAACCTTGGCTGGGCTGGATGTTCCCAAGCCTCCCAGCGTGTTCCCAGAGGATAACTTTGTCTCTGAGTTCTGGGGGCTCCCGGGTCCTGGCATTCTCTGGGTGGTGCTGGGCGGGCCTCCTGCTGACGCCTGCTCTGTCCCTGCAGGCAGACCTCTGCGTGATGACCTGGCTGCTGGGCTACATGAACCCCTGGGATTCCAGCCTTGTGGCGGCAGCCCTCACCATCGCTTTCAATCCGCTCTTCTGGAATGTGGTAAGTACCTGGTGCCTGACACCGTCCAGCAGGGTGACCTCGCACGGAGAGGATCACTGTTGTCCAGGGTGACTGGATGGCTCTGCTCTGCCCTCCTCTACCAATGGTCAGCACCCCGTGTAGGTACACTGGGAAGCTCCTTGCCTTGCAGGCCCAAGCGGCAACTCTGCTGCCAGGCCTGCCCTGGGCTGACGTCAGGGTGGCCGAGGGCAGCAGGACAGGCCCTCTTAGCACCACAGGCCCTGCAGCAGAGAGCTGCCTGGCAAGTAGGACTTCACGTGCACCCCCCTTTCCTTAGTAGCCGTCATATTCAGGGAGTCGATTGCTGGGGCTGTAGGGCTCCCTCCCCTCCTTGCCTTGTCCCACTATCAAGCCATTTTCTTGTGAATCCCCCTCCTCCTGGTGGGCTCCATAAACATTGCTGTTCCCACACGTGGCTTCCTGTGAAGTAGCTTGCACGGCTGGGGAGGAGGTGTGGGTGGCAAGGACAAGCCGACGGGACTGAAATCAGAAGACAGAGCTGGCTGCACCCTGTTCATTTGTGGGCACCAGGGGACCCATCCAGAGGCCTGAGGGCTCTGTGGCAGGGCCAGGGTGTGTGGGCAGTGAGTTCTGGGCCCTGGGAGCAAGGTGTGGGTGGGGCAGGCCATTGGCTCCCGCAGTGTCCCCACCAAGATCGCAGATTAAGCTTTTGGGGTGTGTGGCCCTCTCTCCTGCGGCCATCTCTGGAGGGCTGTCCTGTCCCATATTGCCGAGCTGGTGGTCCCGGGGCTCAGCCAGTGCTCGGCCCGCTGCTGCAGAGCTGTGGACGCCCTGTGATCACCCTTGAGGCTAATCTACAGAAGGCCAAGATCCGCGTCAGCAGCACACTGTTCCCAGTTGTTTTCATTTAAGGTGAGCCCTTGGTCCCAGGGCAGAGCATGACGTGTTTTGCATCTGGTTTATGACTTGGGCCTCTTCTCCATCTGGGGAGAGTGGCAGTGTGTGGGGGCAGGGCCAGTCATCTTAGAGTGGCCACATCCTGAATGTGCTGTCCCTGTTGTCCTGAACACACTGGCCCTGCTTCAGGAGAGGGTTTCAGAGGGAGGTCTGGAGGTGGGACTAAGGCCAGCGGGAAGAGTGAGACCCCCCCTTCCTTTTGAGAACCTTGGTCTCCGAGTGTGTGGCTGGATGTGCCAGAGTTGGTCCTAATCTCCGGACGTGGCCTCCCCAGCCAGGGTGGGTGTCTGTGGGGCCTGGCACCTTAGCCTCGTCCCTGCCGTCCCTCACCCCCTGTGCTCGCTCTCAACCTGTGCACGCATGGCCAGAGTGTGAGACCCTGGAGGGTAAAGATCAGGCGAGAAGACCCTTCTGTCATTTTAGCCACTGTGTCTGTGTCCATCTGTTATAGCAGGTACAGGGAATGAGTGCAGAGTCAACAGGCTGTTGATCCCACCTAGAAGATACCATGGCCCTAAGTGACTGGGGTGTGTGGGTGTAGGGGTGGGTGGGTGTGTGCATGCTCCTTCCTGTCCAGCCTCTCTCAGGAGAAGACTGCTGGGCTTCAACAGCTGCCCGGCCTCGCTGTCCTCTGCTCCTACAGGCCTGGCTGGCCAGCAGTTGTTGGAGTGTGTGCTGGTCTCCTCACCCTGGGGACTTGGGCAGCCAAATGTCCAGTGGGTCTTGGGGTATACTTGGCCATTTTCTGCTGGCCCTTCCAACTGTGTGCTCTTGCACACTTCATTCTGAAGCTGTGTCATGGCCCCCAGGGATATCCAACATAGCAAGGGGTCAAGGTGCAGTAAGATTTGAGGCAGTTTCTTGTCTGTGTGTTTGTCATAGGTGGATTTTTTCCCCCCACTTTGGTCATACGTTTTTGATTTGTCTCATTTTTTCAAAAAAATTATTCACTGGAACAGATTGTGGTCATTAGTGGTAGAAAGAACGAACTCTTCAGAGTTGTTTCAGAATGAGAAAGCGACATAATGTTGCGGTTCAGTGGGCTGCTCCCCTGGGAGAGCCATGGAATGAAATCTGGAGGCAAGAGGAGCCGGGATGAGCAGGGCCTGGTGGCCCACGCCTGTGATCCCGGCAGCTCAGGAGGCTGAGGCAGGAAGATGGCAAGTTCAAAGCCAGCCTCAGCAACTTAGTGAGGCCCTAAGCAACTCAGTGAGACTCTGTCTCTAAATTAAATATAAAAAAGGGCTGGGGATGTGTTCAGTGGTAAGCACCCCTGGGTTCAATCCTTAGTACAAAAAAATCAAACCAAACCAAACCAAACCAAAAAAGCACAAAGAGGAGCTGGGGAGGGGCTGGAGCCTGTCTCTGTGATGAGGTGGTGATTGAAAATCTACCTTGAGAAACAAAGGAGTCTGGCTGTGGAAGCACTGGAAGAACTGTTTGTTTATTATGTGGTACGGAATGGAACCCAGGGCCCATGCATTTTAGGTGTGCACTACCACTGAGCTTCCAGCCTGAATCATTACTGAATTCTAATGATGGCCATGTCCAGGGGCCTGGTCACAGACAGGCATCCCACTTGCTGCATTTCATGTAGGATCTCAGTGGACTTTCACAGCACTGCTGTGATATCCCCTTTGGAGGGTGGGGTTTGAGAAGGATGTTAGTCAACAAACAAACAAACACTTTTGTCATTTATAGATGTGGTGCTAAGGATTGAAACCAGTGCCTCACAGGTGCTGGGCAAGTGCTCTACCGCTGAGCCCCGGCCCCAGCCCCTTAGTCCATTTTTTGGTTGCTATAACAAAATACCTTGAGGCTGGGTACTTTATAAGGAGGTTTATTAGGCTCACAATTCTGGTGGTGGGTTCGAAACAGCTTGGTGTCAGCATCCTGCTGAGCGCCCTCTGGCCACAGAAAAGGAAAGGGCTTTGTGCTGAAGGAGCCAAGCCTGAGGGTGGCCTTACTTTTTACAGCCTGCTCTTGATCTAACTAGATCCTGCGAGAACTATATCAGTCCCTTCTCTGGGCATTCCCCAATGACCTGGGGACCTGCCTCCCACTAGACGCCACCTTACAAAGGCGCCTCACTTCCCCACACTGAGGACCCAGCTTCTAGCCCATTAACCAGTCACAGCCAAGCCACAGCACAGAGGTTCATTTGTTCTTCAGATATTTCTTGAGGACCTACTTGAGGGCCAGGCACTGTCCCAGGCATGGGGCGCACCTTTCTGACCTTATACAGTGGCATTCTGAAGGGGACAGTAAGTAAATACACATACATCCTTGCTATTTGGGGACATGGCAGGCAAGAGACAGAAGGATAGGAGGGGTCGTCAGGAAAGGCCTCTTCAAAGGGATGACTTTTGACCTTCCATGGGAGGGTCCCCCAGGTGCCTGAGGAAGAGCTTTCTGGTCAGAGGAGACAGTGATGCAGAGTGGAGGGGCAAGGGCATCCACACCCACTGGCCTCAGACAGAGGGCGGGTGGAGGGCAGGTAGGAGAGGTGACAGTAGGCTGCGGGAAGACTGTGGGGTGGACTTGAGCTGAAAGCCGCACTCGGCAGCAGGACCTCTGTGGGGTTTTCAAGGGCGCTGGAGTGGAGCCGGGGGCTGACCAGCAGTTGAGGCCCAGGTGCTGGGGACCAGGGCTCCTGTTCTAGGACACTGCCTGGCTCTCGGGCTGCGGCTGGTGGAGTGCTTCTGCGGCCTTGGGCAGGGTGGGCTGCCCTCTTCAGCTGCAGCACCCTGACACGGGCAGTCTCTCACCCGTGCCCAGCACCAGTCCTGTTCTGTCCCCACCAGGCCTCTCCTTGCACCCTCCTCACTGCACCATGGCCAGGCTGTGTCCTCTGCTCTCTTACCCCCAAGGCCTTCAGAGGGCAAATGCTACACCCAAGGGTGCTTTTCAGCCTGTCTTTGGCTGAATCTTTGGGGGACAGTTTCTCACTGTGGCCTTGCTGTCCTTAACATCAGGCTCTCTGGGTCCCTTGCTACCTCCTGGCTCTCTTCTGCTCCTGTGCCTCTGCCTGATGGCCCCTTGTGGGCAGTTACTCGCTGAGGCCCCACTGTGCGCCAGGCCTGGTGTGTCCTTGGCTGGCTTCCCAGGGCAGCGAGCAGTCTCTGCTCCCTGGGTACAAAGACACATGGAGGGCAAGCTGTGGCGAGGGTGGGGAACCAAGGCCAGGGTGCTGCCGAGGGGCCAGGAGGAACTTCTCCTTCTGTGGCCTGGTCTGTCACCCAGCCCAGGTCCAGGCTCTGGCTGCGTCTGGGATTCTCCAGGCCCCACAGGAACCTTGGCCATGGACCCCCTGATATGCTGCCCTTTCTCTGTCTCCACAAAAGCCACCTTTCTGGGTGCCAGGGGGACGCCTTGACGCCCTCCTCTCCCCTGTCCCCTCAGTCTGCCCTCACAGACTCCACCTGTCAAGAGATGCCACCACCTGCTTCAGGCCCTGCACCCATCAGCCAGGTCTGTCTCCCTCCAGCCCGTCTCCCTCTAGTCGCCCCAAGTGTCCAACGCTCCAAGGCCCCCTGCCTCCTAGGAGGAGGGGTCAGTTCTTTGCCTGGTCAGGGAAGCCCCTCTGCCCTTCCCTGCTCCCTCAGTCATGCTGGGTCCCAGCCTCCTCCTGGGTGACCTGTCCTTTCTCATCCAGGGCTCCTTGGAGACCTGTGGTAGCCTTTATCAGGTGCCTTTCTCCACCCTGCCCTCTGGGTCAAGGTTGCAGACCCTACTTCATGCACTGTAGGATACTCAGCCATGTGCCTGGTTCTGTCCACCAGGGGTCAGTAGCACTGCCTGCAGACATCGCCAGGTCTCCTCCCAGGGCACGGTGGCTCAGGTGATCTGAGTGCCCACCACGTACGTCCCATGGCACAGCTGCCATGCCTGGTGCCACAGTTAACTCCTCGCCAACCCCAAGAGTGTCCCAAAGCTCCTACTCTGCCTCGTATCCCCCTTTGGGTGTGCTGTGCCCCGGGTAGCAACTGCTGTCTGACCTTTTGTCAGGGAGGGCCCTTCACTGCCTAGCCGTGGCACCCAGGGCCCAGTACCGTGCCTGGCACAGACCATGCTCAGGCCTTGTGACTGGCTTCACGAGCCTATCTTGGGCTCCTCACCAGGGGAGGGAGGGAGTCAAGGCATGCCTCTGGCATCCTGTGCCAAGGTCCACCTCCATTTGGGACATTTGCCTGTGCACCCCCTGGCTTTGTCAAAAGAGTTGGGATTGCAGGGAAGGGAAGCTCAGCAGTGGCTTGTAATAGGCACAATCTGGCACCCAGGAGAGTCAGCCAGGACGGCCCTGCCAGGCCAGCTCCCGAGCTCCTCCCGGAGTCAGAACCCCTGGGAGCTAGCGCCTGGGGTCTGAGCAGTGTTCCTGGGCTCCTGATGTTTGTGAGAGTAAGTTGCACGAGTCTTGGTGTCTTCATCAGAGGTTCGCTGACCACAGACATCCAGCCTTGGAGAAGGCACGTCTGGCCACCATGGCAAACTGTGGTGGAGGTTGGGAGAGGGCGGCGCTGGGTGTACTTTACCTGCTATATTAGGACCCCCAGGGAGGGGTGGCGGTGCCGATTAAGACTTCTGCCCGGACCACAGGAAAGGAGAGGACCGAGAGGCTCCCCCGACTGTGGAATGTCCTCTTAAAGAGCTTGGCTTGTGTCCCTCCAGGCCTGCGTGGCTCCCTCCTGGCAGGACCAGCCCTGTCTCAGGGTCGGCCTGCAGCCCCTGCCTCGAAGCTCCCTCACTCCCACCCTGCCCCCGCCTTGGGTCTCTCTGAGGGGTGTGGAGGCTTCAGGTGCTCACAGGGGAGTGCTGGCTGGCTTGGCTGCCATGGGTATGTATCCCAGCCAGGGCCCTGCAGGTGAGGCCCTGTGAGGGTGGCGGGTCCTGGGCCTGCTTCAGGATGGCCAACCTGCCCGCTGGCCAGAGGTGCTCCTGAGTGCAGCTCAAGAGTCCTGCGTCCCCAGAGCCCCGACAGTTGGGCCAATCAGGACCCAGGGTCACACTTGATGGAGAGCTCGTTTGGGAAGAGGTGTCCTTTTCCTCCAAGAAGTTGCGGAGCTTGCTCTGCTGGGCTGATGGGCAGGGTCTCCATCGTGGGATGTCTGGCCCCCTGGTTCCTGTGGTCCTGAGCCGGTGGCAGGGGCTTTGGGGGAGCTCTGGGGTGGCTGGACGGCAGGTGGCGCTGTGGGCAAGGGCAGGTATGCTTTCCCTGGTTCCCAGGAGTGGGGAACAAATGACAGTGAGGTAAGAGGAGGTGACATCAGGGAAAGGGTGATGGCAAGAAAGAGGTGACAATGATGGAGGTCACAGTGATAGAAGGGACAAGGAGGTGGGGTGTGGTCCTGGGCGTGTCCCTGTCTGCCCTCGCCCTGCCTTTCCCCCCACCCCACCTCCACCTTCATTGTGCCTTTGCTGCTGCCGCCTGCATTTATGACCCCAGATGCCAGCCTGCAGTCTGTGGGTGTCAGCCCAAGACCCCTGGTTGTTCACATCCCCTCTCCTGGCCTTGCTCTCTCCATTTGTAAAGTGAGACCCTCCAGCTTTGAAACACTGTGATCCCCTTCTTTACTGAGGCCCATCCAGGCTGGGGCACCCTGTGCTGGGCTGTTACTCTGCCCTCCTGGAACTGGTAAGATGGGACATCCAGAGTGGAACAGGAAAGTCAGGATTTGTTTGGAGCTCACTGGAGGGGTTCAGGAGAGGTTGTATCCAGGTCCTAAGTTGGAGGCGAGGGACCTGGGGTTTGTAGAGGGGATGGTGCTTCTTGGCCTTGGATTAAGTTGACCCAAGCTTTCTAGAGGAGAGAAGGGTAGATAAGAGTCCAGGAAACAACAGAAGGGGAATGTGTGAGGTTGGCAGGTGGGCAGCGGGCCCTGAGATCCCTGAAGGAAGACACTGAATGCTGGTCTGCAAACTGGTTGTGTGCCTGAGACTGGAGGTGGTGGTGTGTGTGTGTGTGCTCCGCGCACATGTACGAGTGTATCTCACTCAGATGGGCAGTGGAATTTGGAGGGGGCGTGAACCAGACTGTCAGGATCCTTGCTCCCATCTGGCTTGGAAACCTGGCTCCTGGGCATGGCCATTACCCACTGGGCTTGGATCCTGTGTTTTGGGAAGATGTGCTCCCGGGCCAGGGCACGTCTTGCTGGCTGGCTGGCTGGCTGGCTGGCTGGGGTGGCCTGCAGCAGTGGGAAGATTTTTCCCTGAGTGTGGCCAGCTGGCTCGCTGAGCTTGAGAACTTGGCTCTGGGAACACTAGTTAGCCAGCCATTTATCCCTTCACACTGATGTCACCTAAGGCACCGAGGCATGCCCACATGTCCTCGATCCCTATCTGAGTCTCGCTCCCTGCTGAATTGTTCCAGAACTAATGGCAGATCTAACATCAACCTCAATTGCTGGGGACTGGCCACTCTGTCAGAAGAGTCCCAGCCTTGCCCCCTAACCCTGGATGTTGGTTCAAGTGTGAGATATCCAGGGTCTATGAGTGTGTGATCTTTTTTGAGCCAGGTGCAAACATGTGATTTTACGTGCAAACAGCCCTGCCCACCACCCCGCAGGCCATATCTCCTCTGAATGGAGAGCCACGAGGGTGCCGGGAGCCAGGGCTAACTTTAGAACTGCAGTGTCCGAGCAACGTGGTGGTAACGTGGTGATAACGTGGTGATGTGTACAGACTAGGTGTCTCGAACTGGGTCAGCTCACAGCCTTTGCCAGGATGGCTCGGGAATGACATGGTAGAAAAACAGAAGGAAGTGAAGTGGGAGAGAGGGAGGCGGGGAACGAGCTCCCCACCGGCTGGGGCTGACCCACTGAGCTCTGTGTCTTCCGTCAGCTCCTCCCTTCCCCCACGTGCCAGACCTGCAGTTTGGGAGTTTTCTTAGGAATTTCTTGCTGGGTGGGTGGGAGTGGGGTCCATCCCTCCTCCAGGATGGTTTTTGGTTCTGGCATTACAGTGGTGTTGCACATCTTATTGTGGGTAGAATGGGTGTCCCCAGGAGGCAGTGGACAGGGCACTTCACTGTGGGATTTGGTGTTGATCACTTTGGGTTCTTCTCACATGGGGGGTGGGGTGGGGATGGGGGCCAGGGGACTGGGCAGAATTTTATGACTTTCTCCTGTGATTTCCAGCAGATCTGGCCCCTCAACTTGAATCTTTTGTTTTTGGGGGCAGAGGGAGTTGCTGGGGATAGAACCTAGGGTCACACTTGCTAAGAAGTGCTCTACCACTGAGCCACGCCACCCCCAACCCTTTGTAGATTTTGGCTGCCTTCAGATTAACTGGCATGGCTTGAGGTGCACTCACGACCTGGACCCCTCCCACAGGCACACCCCCTGTGTCATCTTGCAGAGCTCTGGCCACATCACTCCCTGCCATCCTGCAGGCCTGGTCTCCTCTCATTCCTCTGTGCCTTTGCACCTTCTGATCCTACTTCCTAAAAGACCCGTCCCCTCCTTCCCCACTTGACTGCCTCTGCCCCTTCTTTCGCCAGGCTTCCCTGAGCCTTGACTCAAAGCAATGCTGGCTCTGCCCTTGTGTCTTTGTCCCCTGCAGTGATGGTCTGTTCCAGTGTGAGGCATAGGTGGACGCTGGGGCCGCGCCCAGTGTTGGAGGGGGTGGACGTGTTGGAGGGGGTGGACGGTTGAAGGGCACTCCCTCCTGGAAGGTGAGCCCCAGGTGGCCCTGGGGAGTGACGGAGCTGGGCATGGTGGCTCCCAACTCAGCTGGGAGCACTGGATCACAGTGGGTCCTCTCCCACTTTCCTGTGCCTTCTTTCTCCATCTTTAAAAGGAGCTAGTACACTGTGTGGACTTCATGAGTACTCTGCAGGAACCAAGGAGATGCAGCCAGAATCGTCTTAGGAGTCAGGGATCCTGACTTGGTTTTTGTTTGTTTGTTTGTTGTTGTTGTTTGTTACCAGGGATTGAACCCAGGGGCACTTAACCACTGAGCCACATCTCCAATGCTTTTTTTTTTTCTTTGTTGATGGACCTTTATTTTTATTTATTTATATGTGGTGCTGAGAATCGAACCCAGCACCTCATGCATGCCAGGCAAGTGTGCTACCACTGAGCCACAACCCCAGTACCCCCAACGCTTTTTTGATTCTTATTTATTTAGTTATTTTTAATATTTTATTTACATTTTAGTTTTCGACAGACACAACATCTTTGTTTGCATGTGGTGCCGAGGATCGAACCCGGGGCGCACCCATGCCAGACGAGTGCGCTACGGCTTGAGCCACATCCCCAGCCCCCCCAATGCTTTTTTTTAAAAAACAAATTTTATTTATTTATTTTGGTTATATGTGGACACAATAGCTTTATTTTATGTGGTACTGAGGATTGATCCCAGTGCCTCACCTGTGCTAGGCGAGTGTTCTACCTTTGAGCCACAACCCCAGCCCCTGAACCCTTTTTAATATTAAATTTAGAGTCAGGGTCTTGCTGAGTTGCTTACGACCTTGCTAAGTTGCTGAGGCTGGCTTTGAACTTGGGATCCTCCTGCCTCAGCCTCCCGAGGTGCTGGGATTGCAGACATGAGCCACCATACCCGGCTATGGCTGTGTTTTTTGCTTTATTCCACTCTTGGGTCTTCTTTTAGTTGATACATGATAATTATGCACATCTATGGGGTGTAGTGTGGTAATTTGGTAGACAGTGCATACTGATGGAATCAGTGTAGTGAATGCTCCCTTTTCCTTAAACACAGGTCATTTCTTTGGGTTGGGATCTTTCCAGTTCTTCTCTCTAGTGACTTATAAATTGTGTAATAAACTGTGTAATCTGTAGTCACCTTCCTGTGCTGTAGAACCCTTGACCTCATCTTCCACCATGGCTGTACCAGTTTGCATTCCCACCACCTTGGATCTTCTTTTGGAACCAATCAGGAGTCTGTGGAGCTGAGTGCAGTGGCTCACTCCTGTCATACCAGCAGCTCCGGAGGCTGAGGCAGGAGGAACACAAGTTCAAAGCCAGCCCAGCAATATAGTGAGACCCTGTCTGAAAATAATCCATCCCAGGAAATTTCCAAGGTGTTGGTTGTCTCACTTCACTGCTGACTTATGCTGTGACTTGGGACAAGTCACCACACTTCTCTGGAGTCAGCCAGGAGGGGACCTGGAGACGCGAGAGCTGACGCAGGTGTGTGTTCCTGGCCAGGCAACGGGGCTGCACAGAGACTGGCTGCTGTTGGGTTCACCATGCCCAGGTGGCATCCCTGTTCCTGGCCCTTGTCCCTGCCTGCCTGCTCTTTTCATTCCCTGCCAGGCTGGCACGAGGAGGCTCAGTGGGAGGGGCAGGGCCTCCTCAGGACTGGAGCCCTGAGACCCAGTTGCATTTCAGGGAAGGGTCCCTCGTGTCCTCATCTGTTACCTGTGGCTGTGATGGATAGCTGAGATGGGGGAGCTACAGGGTTCCTGGTCTGGAGATGGAAGTCCAGGAGCAGGCGCCTGCAGCTGCTCCGCATCAGGGTCACTTCCTGCTTGACTCCTGGTGGGATGTGGAAGGGCAGTGACCTGGTGGGGAAGAGGCGAAACCTGAGGGGTCACCTTGCTTTATACCAGCCCAGTCCCTGGTAGCTCATCCTCTGGTGAGATGCAGCCATCGCACTTCCATGAATTAGATCAAGAAACCTCACCCTCCCCCGAGGCACCACCTCCCAACACTGCCACCTCCCAACACTGCCCCATTGAGGAATTTACCCTCCACACAGTGTGGCACTATGTGATGTTGCCAGACCCTGAGACAATTCCAATAGTTTGTTCAAAAGAGGGGACTCTGGCACCATGCTGGGTGCCTGGGCCTGTTGTGGAGCCTGCGTGACCTACAGGCTGGGGGTGTGTCTGGGCAGTGGGCAGAGGCCTCTGGAGGAGCTAGAGTCAGCTTCCAGCCTAGCTCTAAGTGTGTGGGGGAGAATCCAGGCCCCTGATGGGAAAGGGAAATCCAGAGAGGCCTGGGGATTGGTATAGAGGCAGCCACAGGGCCATCCTGCCGGGAAGGACTTTTGAAAGGGACCCCAGGTGGAGCCCTCCTGCACTCTGGGGAGGCAGCCCCACTGTGTGCAGTGCAGAGGGCCCTCACTGTCCCTGAAACACCATATCCTCCAAGTCCCTGCCTTCGCGGCTGACGTACGGTCCTGGTCTGAATGGCAGGAACAGCAAGGTGCACACGCCTCTTTGGAGGTCCTGGGGTGGGAGGTGGAAGCAAGGTGGTAATGGGTGGGGGTGCCCGAGTAGCTGTGTTCCCAGGGTGAGCTGCTGCCCGTGGGGGTCACATGGGGACAGGTCTACCCACCTTGGCATTTCTGTGGGGACCAGGTGAGCAGTTAGGCGCTGGCCAGGTGCTGGCCAGATGTTCCTGAAGGATTTCTGTGCCCCTGGCCTTGATGCCTTTGCCGTGTGTAATTTGTTCTGCATCACCTAGCTGTGAATTTGGGCCAGTTCTGTTGGCCTGGTCTGCTTGTGGTTTCCTGGGTTTAAAAAAAAAAGGTAATTGAGCTGAATTATCTCTCAATATCCTTCCAATTCTAAACATTTGGACCCCCATCCATCCAAAGAAGATGGGAAAGGGCATGGACACAGATGGAGGCAGGGGTGGAGATTCCATTGTGGCAGATGGAGAAGCAGCTTGAAGTCCCCGTGATAGTCCAGCTGCACCCCGTCTCTGCCAGCAGTGGGCAAGTGGCCCCTCTCTCCAGTGCCCAGTGAAAAGTCAGCTGCAGCTAGCTACACAGCCAGTCCCACTTCTGGAGCCCTAGGATGGGTATTAGGTGACATTTTCTCCTGATGGTGCCTCCTGGTCCCCTCCCATTCCCCTGGTTCCAAAGTGTCTTATCTGTCCATCCTGAGAGCTGAGTCTGAGCCAGTGAGGAATGTTTCCAGAACCTGCAATCAAGACCCACGCAGAAGAGCGTGTGACAGCCAGGCTTTACGAACTCTGGCCCAGGGCTCAGGCCTCAGGCCCTGCGCAGGTTGTGAGCCAGGGGTTCCCCTGTCCAGGAACCCGTGCCCTCCAGGGAGGCTGGGCAGAGCTGGTCCCGCTCTGAGGGCTGTGCTCGTGGGAGAGGGGCTTGCAGTGAGAGCAGCGACAACACCTGGGCCCAGGGACGCTGCCCTGATGGGTGGGGCCCGAGCCCAGGTGTGTGTGGCACAGACCTGGTCACGCATGTCCTCAGCAGCATCTGTTCCCTGCCCTCTACCTCCTTACCTCCCGGGGCAGCCCTGGTGAGGCGCTCAGCAGGGAAGCGTGGGCCCAACCCCAGCCCCCGTAGGCCACCGACAGCCTCGGCCTCTCCCTCTCCTGCCCACCCTAGCCATAGACAGTGCTGTGTCGGGTTGGCACCAGGCGAATGAGGTGAGGAAGGGTCCTGTGACTCACTGTTAATTGGGTTGATTTCTGGTGTTGTTTTTTTGTTTGTTTATTTGTGTGTGTGTGTGTGTGTGTGTGTAGTGCTGGGCATGGAACCCAGGGCCTGGCGTCCTAGGCCCTAGCTGTACCACTGAGCCACATCCCAGCCGCTGCCAGAGAGGTTCCAGTCCCTTTCCTGGCCTTCCCTCTGCTCCTTCCTGCCATCTCCCGGCACTTCCTCCTGACACCTCCCTGCTCATTTTGGAGGCAGTCCCCTTGGGGAATGGAGCCAAAGTGATGTCTGATAGTTTCCCCAGTGGAGCCCCGTGGGAGAGGGTGAGAGGCGCGGGCTCTGGGGTCAGAGGCAGCACTGGCCCTGGTGGGGTCTGGAGCCCCTCACCCACCCTCCCCTGCAGAGGTGGAGGGGACCTGACTGACGGCAGGTGGAGCCCCGCGGAGGCCCTGTGTGGAGGACCCCAAGTCAGTGCCCCTGGGCTGAGGTCCCGCCTGGTGCCCACCCTGTGTCTCCCCTGGTGCCCCCTCACCAGGCTGTCCTGTCCAGGGCATTCAGGACAGGGGTCATCACTGGCACCCACAGGGGCTCCCCTTCGGGAAATGAGGACAGGAGTGACAATGACAGATGTCCTGCACAGGTTCCTCCACTTCCTGTCAGACAGGTGGAGACTTTGGGCTTGGCCGTAAGTGAGGCGGCTGAAGGCCAAGGGGGTCTCCTGAGGGGCTGGGGTGGGGGTAGGGGCTGGGGAGGGACTGGCTTGAGTCAGGGTCAGTTCCTTTGTTCTCAGATGTCCCTTCCTCACTAGCCTCTGAGGGTGAGATAAGGGATTTGAGGCTGTAGTGGAGGGGCAGAGCAGCTTGTGATAGGGACAGGGGCAGTGCTTTTTCTGTAATGACAGTTGCTGCTGTTGTGAATGTCATGATCATAAGTGCCACCACTACCCTTGCTGCCACTGCTGCTGTTTTGGCTGGCCCTTGAGGGGTGAACTCCTGATTTTGCAGAAGCAGCCACTGAGGATCAGAGAGGTTCCTTGACTTGCCTTGGTCACACAGCTGTGAGCCCAGAGATGGCCCTGCCAGTGGGGATCCTGTTCTTGTGCTCCCCCTCCCACCTACCTCTTGCACACACCCATACACCTGAGTGCACACACACCCCTGCACCCCTGGGGCACAGTCAAGTCAAATTGGGCAAAGGCGGAAACATGGCTCCAAGTGGCAGCATGGCCTGACCCAGATGGAGCCGAACACTGGGGCCCCTGAGGGCGGGAAGAGGAGCACCCGTTGCCAATCAAGCCCTGTTGTCCCCTCCCCCTGGAGCCTGGGGGCCACACGTGCCTGGCTCTGACTCTCAGCGGCTTGACTTCCAGGCTCGTGAGCCTCGCCTGTGTCAATATTTTGCCTGCACTCGGGACTTCCTGTAGGCAGGGCTGCATGTGGAGCAGCCGCGTGAGGCTGCGTGTGGAGGGGCCTCTGCGTCCTGCAGCCCGAGTCCTGCCCTTGCCGTCCTCAGGATCCTGGCAGAGCGGTGTCCTCACATCTCATCTGGCCTCTGAGCACACCATCTCTCCTGCCACCACCCCCTCTTAGTGGGGGGACCTGGATGAGATGCTTGGCTTCTCTGAGCCTCGGTTTTCTCATCTGTAAATAGGCTCCGTGGCGGTTGCCTGGCAGGTTGTTGCCGTGGGCAGACGGTCATGAGAGCCTTGCTGGAGCCTGTGCAGCAGCCATCACGTCGGGCTCTTTCCCCTTGTCGCCTCACCGTCTGCTTCCCTGTGGGGTGGGCCCGAGGGCTTGCTCTCACCCTGTTCGGGACCTGCCTGCCTCGATTCTGGCTAATAGTGACCGCGGGGCAATGCAGGGCGCTGAACCCAAGCTCCGTGCCTCGGTCTCCTCACTTGTGAAACAGGTCAGCCATAGCTCCCCCTGTCGCAGCTGTGGCGAGGGTCAGTGAAATACCCCGTGGGCAGCAGCAGGCAGACTCCAGTTTCGGCGAGGGTGAAGTGTGAGTGGCTGTGGTCCTCCGGTCCCGTCCCCCTGGTGCCCAGTGATGTTTGGTGACCGGGGTGCACATGGGTCCTGGCCATCGCGCAAGGTCTCCTGGGTTCCAGGCACCTATGGGATTTGTCAGTAGGGTCCAGAGGAGGGGGAGGCGGGAAGGGCTGTGGAGGGAAGAGGAAGGGGAGATAAAGGGCAGAAGAGGGCACCAACAGTGTGTCCTGGCCTTCCCTGGCTATGTGACACACTGTCACTGAGTCCCCTACATGCACCAGGCTGGGATTCAGGGCACAGGGAGATAAGCAGCCAAAGGGTAGTTAAGGGCAGTGCCTGGGAAGGGTGGGGTGGTCGGAGTTGGAGAGATGGACAGACCATACCTGTCGCTGGGGTGGCCTGGAGCCTTGGACAGGTGGACCTTTTTTATTTCCTAATTCATTTATTTGTTCTAATCATTTATACATGACAGCAGAATTCTCTTCAATTCATGGTACACAAATAGAGCACAATTTTTGACTTCTCTGGTTGTACCCAGAGTAGGGTCACACCATTCTGTTGTGTGCAGCTGGTGGCTGACCTGGCCCATCCCTGGCCCTCCCTGGCCCTGAGCTCACAGATGTCCTTACAAACCTGAGGAGGGACAGGACTGACTCTCGGGTCAGCTTGGCGTCCCATGGGCCCAGGAGCTAATGCTTTCCTAAGAACTGCCTTTCCTAGTTCCCCAGGCCCTGTCCCCATCACCGCCTCACCAGGGCAGAAGTTGTCTCTGCCAGAAGTTGGTAGCATGGCTTGTTGCTGTCCCCAGGCCTGCATGTCACCTAACACCCTTTGGTGCTGACCTGGGCCCTTGTCCTGCTGAGATGTGCTTTGGTCCTTCTTTCTTCTTTATTGAGTCTCACTACGTTGCCCAGGCTGGCCTCAGACTCCCGGGCTCAAGTTCCTCTCCTGCCTTGGCCTCCTGAGTAGCGGGGACACGGAGAGACACCACCATGCCTGGCTCTTCTGGCTCTTCTCTGTCTCTGTTGATGCTGGTCTGCTCGGGCACTGGCAGGGCTGGACTGTGATGGCACTGGTGAGAATCGGCCTCCTCTGCTTCCCAGAGGCAGGAGAGAGTGTGTGGCCTCTCTTTTCCCGGTCAGCCTGGCATGTCCCTTTTTCTGCCTTCTGCCAAGACAGCCCCTTTCCTCCTGAGGGTGGGTGGAGTACCTTGTACTGGGCAGAGTTCTACCACCTACCAGCTGGGAGACTTTGGGGAGGTACCTTACAGCTGTGGTCCAGTTTCTTCTGTGAAATGGGCACAGTGGGAATAAAGCTGGCCCTCTGCAGTCTTGGGCTGTACACCCTCAGATTCAACCGAACTTGGATCAAAAAATTCTAAAAGAAATTGGATTTTCTTGCTTCTACCTGTTTCCTAACAATGCAACTATTTACCTACCGTTGACATTGTATGGGGTAGTATAGGTCATCTAGAGATGATATAAATCATATAGGAGGGTGTGCATAGGTTCTCTGCAAACACTGTGACATTTTATAGAAGGGACTTAAGCACTGGGGATTTTGATATTCCGTAGAAAATCCTGGAACCGATTCTGCAGAGATTCTGAAGGGTTGTAGTGCTTGTCGGTTGTGGTGAGAATCCAGGAAGCTGGTTCCTGTGCGGGATTTAACACTCACGCACATGTGTGTGGGATTCATGCCCCTCCTTAGAGAGCATGGAGCCATGCAGGGCCTGTGAGTGTTGGTTGAGTGAGTGACTGGGTAGGGATTATTCTCTCTCCCTCTTTCACTTTTGTGCTGTAGGTATTTTAAAAAAAACGGTTGAAAATGCCACTGGTTGTTACTGATGAAATCCTGCAATTAAGGGCTCCATTTGCTGAGGCCTGCACAGCTCACAGCCCTGGTTTGCTAGCTTTGAATGTGGCCAGAGCCAGCGAGGCTCGGTGCCCACCGAGATGTGACATGTACGCCTCTGAAGCTGACAGTTGGCTCAAAAGCAGGGTATTGGGGTGTGTGTCCGTGGCGGGGGGCATCAATGGTTTTGGAGTGTTGTCACCTTTTGTGCCTTCATGGCTCTGCAAGCATCTCACCCCTGTTTACCAAGGACAGAGACCTGACTTGACACCACAGCTCCCAGTGCTCCCAGTGCCATCTCCTTTATACTGAGAGCTGAACCTTTGTGCACAAGGTGTGTCAGTGAGAGAGACACATGGGGGGGGACCCAGAGGCCCTGAGAACACCGCGACATCAGCCGCAGGATCCTAGCCAGGAGGCCCCAGGGTGGCCTCTGTCTGCCTCTCCCAGCTCTTCCCCAGGCTGGCCCCTGCTTGTGGGCCAGGTTGCAGACCCCAGACCCACTCCCAGAGAAGCTTCTGGACCTTCCCATCCAGAGTAGCCCCACCTACTGCCTGTGCTGGGCGGGAGTGGCTATGACTTGCTGGCAGGTGGAGGGAAGGAGTGGTTCCCCAGAGCCACACACTCACCTGCTGTGGCCGGAATCTGGCAGGAGATCATGGGGAACTGAAGGGAGTCAGCCACAGAAGTCTCTAGATATTGCTTGGCTCTCTGGGCACAGAGTCGCCAGGAACCTCAGGCCTCACTTGATTCTGAGTGGCTGTGGATGAAGGACCCGGGAGAAAGTCCCTGCAAGTGGCTCTCCAGGGAACAGCCACACTGGGGGGTGAGGGGAAGCCAGGACACCTCCGGGGCAGCCTGCTACTCGTGGTCAGGTGATCATGACACGAGGTGTCTCAGGGGCCTGGGGACACCTGTGGGCTTAGAGTGGGCAGAATCAGGCGTGTTCCAGGACAAGGGGCCAGGGTGTGAGTGCATTTGAGAGGTCAGGTAGGACAAAGGTGTTAGCAGCACCACTGAGAGCGAGGTGGCCGTCAGCACAGGTGTGCCTCCCCAGGGAAAAGGGAGAGTATGGGTGGGAGGGGAAATGGGGAGTCCAGGGCATGCGAGCACCCCTCCATTTCCACAGCCAAGCCCAGGTGTTCCGTCCCGAGCCGGGATACTGACATGGAGGTGAGGGTGCAAGTCTGAGGGCTGCTGGAGCTTTGATAGAGACCTTGACCTTGACCTTGACTCTGCCTCTGACTCTGGCCTGGATGGAAGAGGCCTGGATGGAGGAGGCAGTGACATTAACTCCTTGCTGGCCGAGGGTACTGGGTCTGCAAAGAACACTGTGTGTGGGGACATCAAAGCCTTTCTAATCCCCTGGCCTGCTGGGCATCTTCACACCTTGGTGGCACCTGTGTTCTCCGTTTCCATGGAAAGGTGGACATTGGGTCTTTTGGGGAGGTGGGAGAGGCACTGGGACCCCTGGATGGGAGCCCGTCGGCATTTCCCCAAGTGCACTGTGAGCAGGGGTCCCCTGCAGGGCTCTTGGCTGGGGTGGGAAGGGGACCAGGTGAAGGGTAGGGGAGCAGAGTGTTCAGAAGGCACTGTCCCCAAGTGTGGATTTACACCTCTGCCACCAGGGAGCTTGGAAAGTCAGGTGTGAGATCCAGTGGCCTAATTTTAGACCTTGGGTCTCCATGTCAAAATGGCAGCAAGATAATCAAAAAGAAAACCGACTGCATGTCCTTGACCCCTGTTGACCACCGTCAAGGCGTTCCACGGGGTGGGAGAGCACATCCCTCTGCAGGGTGGCCATGGCTGTCTTTCTGCCTGAGGTGGCCTCTGTGGCACTGGGCCCCTCGGCCGCCTGGGCCCAGGTGTGGCTCTGTGACCACCCACCCACCCCCCCAACCTCGCCTGCCGCCACACACGGCCAGGTCCCTGCAGATGAGGGGCTGTGCTGTCCCCAGAGAAGAGCTGTCTCCCCACAGGGGCAGAGTGCGTGGCTCAGGGAGGAGGAGAGGACGGTGGCAGCTGTTTAGGGTGAGACAAGAAGCCCCACCAGCACAAGACCACCGTTGACCCAGTTTTGCATCAGAGAATTCTCTTAGCTTTTAGTGGGAATCCCGATGCCCCCGGATGTTTGGTTCTTTTCCTAGTTGATCACCTGGAGGTTCCCGGCCTCCTTGGTCCAGCCATTCCATGTTGACAGAGGTCTCCAGCAGCTCCCTGGTGCTGTCCAGAGCTTGGTTGGGCTCCGCTGGGACACACACCCTTGTGCCCCTGCTGGTGGCCCTGGTGCTGCTGCCCTTCAGGACCCTGTGTGTGTGTGTGCTGTGTCTGCCGGCTCTGTTGGCCACAGTGTCCCAGCGTCTGGACCCAGTGCAGCCCTACCCCCTCCTGACTCTGGCTTCAGGTGCAGTGAGTGCCCTGGGCAGGTGGTTGGGTTGTCAGACTCGTGTGAAGTGAAGGCATTGTGACCCAGGGCAGGGTGATGCTGCCCACCTCTGCACCGGCTCTCACTGGCACCCTTGGTGTAGACCTAGCATGATCCACATGAACCTGAACCAGGATTGCTGGGCCTCAAGCTGCACCGTCAACACCCACCCCCCCAACCTCGCCTGCCGCCACACACGGCCATCTTCTCACCAGTGGAGCTAATTTATTGTTTTTAATGATCTCTGTAGTCATTATGTTTAAAATATTAAAGTAGATAATAAGTGTGCTTGATAAAAATCCAATAGTGCCAGAAGCTGTATAGCCAAATAGCTCCCTCAGTTCTCTTTCTCCTGAGCCCCTTTTCCAGGAGACGCTTCCTGAGAAGTCTCTGTAGGGAGCATCTCTGTACAGACAACTGTCCTTTACCCTACCTGTGTGGCAGCATGACATTCTCTGTATTTTCCTTTGGGATGATCTTCTAACAGTAGTAGTAACTGACATTAGTGCTTCCAAAGTGTTCTAATTAATGGATGTTTTAACTGATCCTTAAAGTCACCCCACCTCTCAGTGGTTTTTAGAGGTTGTTCACTTTAGCATCTACTGATCTGTTTAACTCTTTACATGGCTGTGTAGTACTTCATCATGCAGGTATAATCTATACTCCCACCGATGGCCATTTGATTTCAACTTTGACTACTATAAACAGTGCCAAAGTAAACCTCTTTATTTTACTTGTGAGCCCACGTGGGTAGATACATGCAGCGCCTACCTCTAGTCTGGAATTGCTCTGGGCATGATGGTTGAAGGGAGGGAGTGGGTCTGTGAAGGAGCAAGACCCTGGATTCCGAAGCAGACTGTCCTGGTGGGGCTCGTGCATGAGATCTTTGACCCCTGAGTGCCACAGGAGTCTCCCAATCAGGGCTCAGCCCTGTATCTGCAAAGCCAATGCAGGTAGGTCTCTTGTTCCAAACTCAATTTGATCGGTGGCGCGGGAGTCGTACAGGGCCATCCCAGGAACCCAAGCTGCAGCAGCCCCTGGGACAGTCGAGGATCATGTTGTTCTGTCTTGTCCCTCCCTTTGGGCGACAGAGAACTGTGAACGTCCCTGTGCTCTCAGAGTCTCGGGAAACGTTGGCGGGTGGGGGGCCTCATTAGCATAGAACATGGTATTTTGAACCCAGGCTGTCCCTAGAGGGGAGAGAGAGTCCCTGTGCCCAGTCGTGCTGTCCTCTCCCTGTCAGATGGGTTTTCAGGGACAGTCGCACCACTGTGTGAAGGAGGTGGGAGGGTTGGGTTTCTGTGAGCAGGCTGTCTTTTCTGTTCTTTCTGAAGACGGGCAGGTTGTGTGGCCCTCTGCCGTGTGCGTGCCCCCTCCCCAGCCAGCACGGTCTCTGGAAGGGAGCACGGGGCGTGGTGTGGACGTGCAGGTGCCCACTGGGCTTGTGGGCTCAGAATGGTCATATGGCCCCGAGGAGGACCTGCCTCCCATCTGCTGGGCTGGACAGATTGTCTCTGTGGTGGACTCTAGCTGTTGACCCTTGGTTGTGAGTCATTGGCCTCAGGGAGCTGGGCAGAGGCATATGGAGAGCGCCCTGTGTTGTCTTTGCAGCTTTTCTGGAAATCTCAAAGTTTTCCAGAATAAAAGATTATTTCAAAAAATTGCTGTGGCTGCTTGTCACCATGCAAGGTCTGCACCACTACCCAGGTGGGGACCCGATGCAGGAGTCCTGACGAGTGTGCCCCTGGACATAGGCACAGGGCTTGGGCATCTTATGGCCCAGGTGGTCCCCCAGCCCGCTGACCAAACAGGCCCTGCCTCTGGCTCGTTAAGGCCTGTACCCACTCTAAAGCCCTCAGGGACTCTGGCGTGACATGCTCATCCCTGGAGGGACTAGGGGAGACCCTCTGTAAACTGTCTCTTACCACCTGGCCCACTCCTGGCCCAGTCCCAGCTCTCAGCTGCCGTGTTCCCTTCTTCTGCCTCTCCAGCCCCCATACCCCATTTTCCTTTGTCACACTGTAAAATGCACCACACAGTAACATTTTTGTCACATAGAGAGCGACATGATATTTTAATGGAGCTGAAAAAATTTTTATTGCTGGCTGTTTTTGCAGCACCTTTCCTAAACCGTTTAGATGTATTTAGGGACATAGAGACCATGGTATTTCAGTGGTCTTCGGGGTTCAGTTCACTAACGCGATGCTCAGGTTTGTCGTCACCGAGGAGCAGTGGGCTAGCCCATGTAGCCAAGATGTGTTCCAGGTTGTACCACCTGGGATGTTCCCACAGAACATGATGCATGATGCCACTGATGCATCTCAGAGTTTATCCCTGTCATTGAGCCACGTGTGACTCTATTTCTTCAGAGTTCACCTGTGGACATAGGGTGGTTTTGATTTCTCAGGTGCCTTCCTTTGGGCTCTGGCTTCTGTCATGGGGAGACACCTGCTCCCTAAATATGAGGTCTGAGATACCCGCTCTCAGCTTCTCTTCCTTGCACTGGTGGTCACCGGAGCCCAGGCGCCCAGGGGACGAGTCACTGGGCAGGAGGGGGCGTCACCTTCCAGACAAGCACAGATGCACAGGCTGGGCTATGGGAACCATGTAGGGGACCAGCCATAATGCACCAGGACTTTTTTTTTCTTTTATTTTTTGCAGTGTGGGGATGGAACCCAGGTGTGCTCTACACTGAGCCCCATCCCTACCCCTTTTTATTTTTTATTTTGAGACAGCTTCTTGCTAGGTTACCCAGGCTGGCCTTGAGCTTATGATCCTCCTGAGTTGATGGGATAATGGGTGTGTGCTACCATGCCCATCTGCACCAGGACTTTTGCATATCATAATTATATCATTTCTGTGCCTGGAAGGCCCTTCTGTGTTCTACATGATGTCTCCTTTTCACTCATTGGGACTGAGTATGAAGATCGCCCCCCATGACAGCCGCAACCCCAAGTTATTCTTCCTCCCATTACCCCATCCCTGGTCGTAATGTGGCATCTGTGCCCTGCAGACAAGAGGTCTCCCAAGGGCACCTGGCCTGTTCTCCTTAGTGCCCCAGTTTGTCCCATGGCAGCTGCTGCCTGGTGGCCTGAAGAACAGGTGTGTGCAGGGTTGGGGGCTCTGCAGTGAGGAAGACCTAGGCCACTGCATGATGCTCATGGACAGGTCTGGACTGGTTTGCAGATGTCTTGCTTTGCCTTGGCAGGTGTGAAATAGCAGGTCGGACCTCCTTGCCTGTGGAATCACTTCTCATTGACTTAATCATCCTGCATCAACAGTGAAGCTGCTAATAGGGAACATTGGATGCCCTGAGGAGGAGTGGCACCTTGCTTAAGAGGGTGCTTGAAGGGTGGAGGGTGGGAGGCCACTTGGCACTTCAGAAAGGCATGTCCTTAGCTGGTTGCAGGTTTGTCCTTCAGTCACTTGGGCTTAAGCAGAACCTAGTCCCCGGCCACTTCTTTCTTTTCTGTCCTCTTAAAATAACAGGAAAAGGAAGCCCATGGGCAGGGGACTGGGTCAGCACTCAGCAAACAGAATAACTTGTCCCAGCGACTCTGGGACTGCAGCTGTGAGGATAATGAGGCGCCTTCCTGGGCATATAATCTCAGCAATTATGCAGAGCTCATTGGCAATTGGCGGACTGCCTCCAAGCTGAGAGCCCTGGGGGGCTACTGAGGACCTGCCTGTCCCTGGGTGTCCTGCTGTGCTTCTTCTCTGCCTGGAGAGTGCTCATGGAGCAGGAGCGGGAGGCCAGGTTCCCTCCAGGGCGAACCGTGGGGGAGGCTGCTGGCCCGTCAGGTTGTGGGGAGGCAAAGCCAACTTCCAGAAGCTTCACACTGCTGCTCAGAGCCCTGTGGGTGCTGTCTCCTCCTCTGGTGGCCTCGGTGGTCTTAGCAGACAGAAGCACTGAGGGTTGTTGAGATCCTGTCACACCCTGATCCCTTGGATGGGCTAGGTGACGCCCACTTTGGTTTGAAGTTTGCTTCTGAATATGGGGTGGAGAGGACCCCTGGAAGGGAGCCCAGGCCTTGTGAGTCTGTGCCTGGTGGGTCAGGGCTGCTGGTCCTCCCCCGGGGTTTGGTGAAGAGGTGAGCCCTGCCAGGCCAGGGTGGTGATAGTAGGCCATGCCCCACCTGGCTGGGCATGTGGTCTTCACTGGTGCTGAAATCTCCTGTTTTACTCCATGGGTAATGACTTTGGTGGCCTCGGGTAACACTGTCATCATAGTCCTTTGCAAATGCAGGAGTGGACTGGCTTTGAGCACCTCACTGGTCAGGGATTCAGTCAATACTGCTGCAGACTTCCAGAAAGGTGGTGAGAGGCCTGGCCTCTCCCAGTGAGGTCACAGGCTGCTGAGGAGGCGAGATGGGTACAGAGAACGCAGAGCTCCGAAGCTGGCATGCTGGGGTGAGGCCCAGGCAGGGTGGCCAGGGGGATGCAGAGAGAGAGAGAAAGAGACAGGCACCCTGAGGGACAGAGAGATTGAAGCAGGAAGGACCAGGCCAGGGAAAGAATGATTTTCAGGCAGAGGGGGGTTTAACTGGCAGATCTGAAGCACATAGAAAAGTAGAAAAAAATAAACTCTGCACTGGGCTTCTAGAACATCTTGTGTTTGCTGACATCATAGACCCCCGGACATGTCCTTCCTCAGCATTTCAGTGTAGTATTCCTAAAACTAAGGACATTTCCTACTTCAGCACAACTTCATTATCTCAAAAGAGAACATTTTGAGCAAAAGTTTGGAAGCCAGCAAGAGTAGGGGTTGTTCTGGAATGGAAGGCATGAGTGAGTCATGGATGTACCAGGCCCTCAGAGGGACACGAGGAGTCACTCTGGGTCTGTTGTCAAGAGGTACAGTGTCTGGAGGAGGAAATGGAACTGAGACTGGGGCTCAGAACAGAAGAGCCGGGTTGTGTGTACAGTGTCTGATCCAAGAAATGGTCCTGGGGCTGGGATCTCCAGGGTGGGTGACGCAGGGTGTCCCGACCTGGCAGCACAGCACGATGCAGGCGGGCAGAGGTGCCCGAGACCATGAGGTGCCTGGGTGCCCAGGCTGCACAGGGGAGCAAAACCAAGTCAGAGGTGGGCTTGGATGCTAGATGGTAGGAGGCTTGGGGGTGGCTGGTCTGTTTGTAGTTAGGCCTTATATGGGGACACATGGGTGGGTGGGGTCGCTCCTGAATGGCCCCACTCTGTCCTGCACCATGTCAAGTGGGCTGATTCCATCTCTGAGATCCTGGCTCCAGCCCTGCTCACAACCCCAGTTCCTGGATTTGCCCTGGAGAGGTCCAGTGACTTGGAAAAGTGGCCCCCAACACATACGTGTTAAAGGCTTTGTCTCCAGCTTGGTGCTTTTGGGAAGTGGTGGGGCCTTTAGAGGGGGTAGGTCTTCAGGCTGAGGGGGCATGTCCTTGAGGGTATTATAGGACGCCAGCCCCTTCTGTCTCCTTCATCCCCTGGTCATGGGAGGAGCAGTTTTGACCTTTCCCCTGCTCCCACCATGAGGTCCCTCCACAGACCCAAGCAATGGGGCCAACTGACTATGGCCTCAAACCCCTAAAACTGTAAACCAAGCCAGCGCCTTTTCTCTTTGTAAGTCAATTGCGGTTGATATCTGTGATTGTGATTCAGAGCTGACTAACACCACAGGGGTTCATCCTGGCAAAGACACAGGGACCCACAGGCCGCACAGCCTCATAATGGCTGCCCAGGTGGGAAGCTGGGACTGAGTAGCCTGTTGGAACAGGAAATGCCAGGTCTGGGTCATGAGGGCCTGGGGCCCACGCTGGCCTCGTCCTGGAGCAGGACAGCCAGGAGTGGCTCACCTTTCATGGCTGGGACACATCTTTGCCCCTTCTTTCCCAGAACCCATCCTTGAGTCCCTTGGTGGATGCATTGTAGCTAGGGAGGTTGGGGACGAGCGTGGTAGCTAAAGTGCTGGTGTTTCTGCCCCAGTTTCACCCATGGATGGAGTCAGGAATTGGAGGAGGAGGCCCTATTTTGCTGTGGTTTTGAAATAAGTGTCTTTTCTGTTCGGGGAGCTCTGGGGAGTCAGAGCTGGTTCAGTTGTGAGGGCAGCTCCTCCAGCTCCCTAGCCCTCTGGGTGGGACCTGGGAAGAGCCAGCAGGAAGGGGGCAGGCACAGTGTTCCCACGCCCCAGCTGTGTGGCTTCTGTTATTTAACCTCTGTGTGCCTTTGTCTCCCACTTGTGTGTAAGAGAAAGTCCCTTCCTTGTAGCAGCCAGGAGGATTTTGGGAAGTGCTCTATACCCACTGAAGTCAGCCCTCCTGACCCCAACCCTGCTCCCCATCGCCAGCCATGCCTGTGCCCTCAACGGTTGCCGTAGGAGGTACAGAGACTTCTTCCAGCAAGACTGTATTATTGAGATGCCTCAAAACAGGAGCTCAATCTAGGAGTCCTTTGACAAAGATTTTCATTAACATGAGTAACTGAGTCACTAGGGTCATATCTCAAAAATCATTTGCACGATCAAGCTCAGGTTGTGTTTGGGGGTCTGATTTTGTCCTTTCCATGTGAACTGGCCTTGCAGCCATCTCCCACTCTGGTTCCAGGTAGTGTGAGCCCCTTCAGGGACCCCTTCAAAGGGTGGTCACATCCATCTGTAGCTCTTCAGGGCCATAGGCAGCTCTGGCTGGGGCACTGAGGAAGGACAGGTCCTATACTGACCCTGTCATCTCAACTTGTTCAATTGGCAGAACGGAAATGCGCTCACACAGCAGCCACGGGCCTGAGAAAGGCACTGGAGGGGAGGCAGAGGGCTGGGGAGTGAAGGGACACTCCAGGTTAGAGCCACAGCAGGAATTCTTTGGAAGAGCTTTCTGGCCACGGAAGCAGCAAATCAGAGCAGAACTGTATCTTAAGCCCTTTCCAGCGTTAAGATGCACAGACGACGTGGCCTCTCAGAGACTGAGGGGTCACTCCTGTCATCCTGTGGGGTGGCCTCCGGCCTGCACCCTGACAGCGCAGCTGCGTGGTGCAGCAGAGGGGCCCAGCCCTGCAGGCCCTTGTGTGGCCTGTGTGCTTCTCCACGAGATGAGGTGGGAGCTCTGAGCCCCACTACCTTGCAGAGCCTTGTGCATCTGAAGAAGTTCCAGAAGCCCAGCAGTGAGAGAAACACTGGGATTGTGGTTGCCGTTCTTTCTGGAAGATCCAAGCTGTCCTTTCTTACATGACAGAAAACCTTCCAAAACACAGGCAGCCCCTGCTCGGGACCTTGGTGCCCTTGCTGTGGCTCAGCTTGATCCCCCTGGAAGGCCAAGGATATTCCACCAATCCCATGGGCGCCCAGTGCGGGAAGCATCAGCCAGGCAGGTGGGTGGAGGTGGCACTGAGGCAAGGCCCCAGAGGTGATCCCAGGAGGCTGCAGTTAGCTGCGAGCTCGTGGTGCACTTACGAGGGCTCACCTGAGCTGGCACCGGCCATTCCAGGCCATGGTCCCACGAACTGGTGTGACAGCAGCCCGCAGACACTGCTCTAGCGCCTCTTTCTGGATTAATTGCAAGAGCTCTCAATTAGGCCAACCACTTTTCCTCAGCACAGTGCTTATCTTCAAGAATAACAAGATTAGCTGTGCCCGCCGGGCCCCATGCTAACACCCAGGGAGCTTTGCTGGCCCCTTAGGACCTTTTGGAGGCAGTGCCGGGCGGGTGGTACACAGGGGCTGCACCAGGTGACCATGGCCTCTCTGGTTGGCCTTGGAGTCAGGCCCAGCAGCTTGTTCCTCTGGGAAGGAATTGGGAGGAAACTTTCTGCAGTGGCAGACCAAGCTGGACTTCCCGCTGCAGGTGCCCTGGGCACAGTCGCCTTCCTGTCTCAGTAGCTGCACGTTCTTGAGCTTCATCTCTGAAGCTGAGAGTCCTTGTCTGGACAATGAAGACCACACTGTTTAGTTCTGGAGGCCTCGAGCCCTCTGCGCTCACTGTGTAGCAGTCCAGGCAGGCCAGACTCCAAGCTCAGGGTGTGGCTGCTGGCTTGTGGAAGTTGGGGCTGGGGACCAAGCCCTGAGGATGAAGCCCTGTGGCATCTGAGTGTCTCTACCCCCACGGCTGATGATCCTGGGGCCTCCTGTGCCTTCCTTCCTGGGAGCTGGACTTCCCTTGCCTGGCTGAGTAGAGACAGCTGCATGTCCACGGCCACAGGCCCAGGCCCTGGTGAACCACAGAGGGTTCCATGCTGCTCTCGCCCCAGAGGATGAGCAGCCTGGGTCGTGGGGATGCATGAAGCTAGGGGAGCAAGAAGAGCCCAAGCTCTGGATCAGGGGCCTTGACCAATCCCCGGTGACCTTGGGAAGCCATCACACTTGCAGATGTGTGAAGAACGTCTTTGCAGGGTTCTGGGAGGGAGCAGCCAGCCTGGAGCCTGGTGCCTGGCACCTGCCTCACGTGACACTCCAGACAGCAGCAGGCTGAGCACGGCTCTGCTGACATCAGCAGCAATCCTGTCAGCTGGAATAATCACTCAGTTATACCCTCAGCCTCCAAGCCCCTCGGTGGGCCTGTCCGACACAGTGGAGCCTGCTCCTCAGCTGCCCGGGCATCTGGGTACAGCGGGTGTGGGTTGGAAAGAGGGAAGTGGGTAGATAAGTCCAAGGCAGTGGATTCTCTCCCTGCCCATTCATATTTATAGTCAGTGAGCATATACCGAGTGCCTCCTGTCTGCTTCAAGGTGCTCAGAGGAGAACACTTGGGGAGACTCCTCTGCTTGCCAGGTGCCCTCCTGGTGGGAGGTGCTCTCCAGGTGTACTCTCACCTGTCTCTTCTGAGTCCTGGGGGAAGGGGCTGTGCTGGGGGAAGGGGCTGTGCTGGCGGGGGCTGTTGAGGGAGGTGGTGAGGGGGTGGCATGGGGAGGGTGGGACCAGGCCTCACGTCCTCTTGGATGTGGGACCTCTTCTGAATGTCCCCTGGCTCCTGCTCTGCCCAGACACCACAGGTGACAGGATCTGCTTGGTATCAGCAGGTGGCTGTGGCCTCAGTTGCTGGTTTGGGGGGTCCTGGCTCAATCAAGCACCCACCCCTCCTCCTGCTGTACATCCTGTGTGCCGCTGCATTCAGTGTCCGAGCCCCATGCTCTGGGCGGAGCTGCGGGGGCAGGTGCTAGACCAGACCCGCACGCAGCTCACCTGGGACACCCTCCCTTGAGTCGGCCTCATGGGCCCCCATGCTGCCCGTCCTCTCACTGGGGAGGGGGAGGTCTTCTGCTCTGCTCCCCACCTGGCCCCTCCAGGCCTCCTGCCACCATCCTCATCCCCACCTCATGCCCCAATGCCCGTTCCTGCCCCCAGTCCTTCAGGTGGTGCCCTACTTCTCATCATGGAGCTGTGCCCCATCCTCTGAGCTCCAGAAGGAGGGCAGCAGCTGCCCTGCTCAGCAGTCCTCTGAGTCGCTCACACCCTATGGCCATTTGGGTGGAGGGCTGGACATGGATTAGCTGGCAGCCAGCCACCCACTAGGAGAAATGAAAACTCGAGGCCACGTGCAAACCCATCTGCGGACTTTCCTGCAAAGTGTTCAGTCCCACCCCAGCCGGCCATGGTGCGTGCGCACCACAGAGCCTGCCATGGCCCCTAGAGGACAAAGCCATGGATCCACACCACACCCTGGACACAATGCAGGGGCATCATGCAATGGAAAGGGGTCAAGAAGGTATGATTCTATTTCCTGGGCATGCTGGAAAAGAAAAAGGGGGGTGGTGGTGACAGAAGACAGGGACAGGGTGGGGAGGGCCTGGCTGCTCAGGTGTAGGGGATTTTTAAAGGGTTAGATGAATCCATCCCTGTATGGATCATGTTGTCTATGTGATGGTATTAATTTGTCCAAATCACAGAACTGTACACTTAAAAGGATGTGTGAAGAACATCTTTGCAGGGTTCTGGGAGGTAGCAGCCACCCTTACATACATTTTTACTGTATGTAAATTTTGCCTCAAAATCTGACCTAAAGTTTATTTTTTTATTTTATTTTATTTTTTGTACTGGAATTGAACTCAGGGGCACTTGACCACTGAGCCACATCCCCAGCCCTATTTTGTATTTAATTTAGAGACTGAGCCCTGAGCCCCATGCTCCAGTCTCACTGAGTTGCTTAGTGCCTTGCTTTTGCTGAGGCTGGCTTTGAACTCACGATCCTCCTGTCTCAGCCTCCTGAGCCGCTGGGATTGCAGGTGTGTACCACCTTGCCTGGATTGATCTAAAGATTTTAAAATCCCTTCTTCTAAAATAAAATCTTTCTTCAGGGGGAAGAAAACCATTTTGCCGACAGTAGACACTCTTAGCAGGATGATGTTGATATGACCAGTGTCTGTTGCTGCCCGAGCCCCCCAGGGATGCTCATAAAGCCCTGCTTGGAAACCTGCTGGCTGCTTATCGGGACCCTGCGTATCCAGACAACCAGCCTGTCGCTCACCAGATACTTTCAAATTTCCTCTCCAAGGCAGGCTGAAGTCCATGTAAATATTGACCAAAGAAGGCAACCCGGGGTTTGCCCTGCACTTGGTTAATAGTTGAAGAGTCACCCCTGGGTTATTTTTCCAGTACCTTTGAACAGATGGGCCTTCTTTTATTTAAAATAAAAAGTCTAAAAAAGCTACATAGAAACCAGACAGGATAAACGCAGTAGAAAAGCCCTCAGATTTCAATGGATCTGAGCGAATCCTTTGATAAAGCAGTGAGCGCTCTTGTCCTCTTTACTGTGTTTATTAAGGAAATTTCTAGTGTCTATTTGATTTGCCTCAGTGAGGACTGTGTCTCACGTGCGCGGCCTCCCTTTGTCCTGGCCTGGGGCTCTCTGGGTGCACGAGACTGTCTGCTTTGGAGAGGCCACAGTGCGTCAGTGGAGTGGCAGAGTCTCTAGGTGGCTTCAGGCTTCCCTGTCAAGGTGTGCACAGGCACCCGGCTCTTTAGCACCCTTCATCCACCACTGGGGACTTGAGGGTCCCTGAGGGCTGGGAATCAGAAGTCAGGCTGGGCCACGCCATGGTTCTAGCAGCTATGCTGTCCCCTCCTGAGGTTGTGGACCAGCTGACCACTGAGTGTTCCTTTCTGTCTGGGTATCCCCTGCAGGTGGCAGGATGGACCCAGGAGAAGGCCCAGCTCAGGTCAAAGTCAACCAACACTCCCTGAGTCCTCTGGAAGGTGAGGTGGTTGAAGGATACCAAATTGTCTAATGGCCCATGCCGGCCTGGGCCAGGCACCACCCCCACCTCAAATCCCCTCCCAGGAGATCCAGACTCAGTGAGAGAAAATAAGGGACTCATCTAAGGCCACCCACGGGAAGGGGCAGAGCCACAGTCTAGACGTGGCTGTCTGCCCTCCCCACTCTGCAGCTCCAGGGCTGGGTGCCAGATTGATGGCTGAGCTTGGGGACATGTCAGAGGCTCACCTGCCTTGCCAGGCCCTGGGGCGGGGCCTTTGGTCCCTGGAGGCATGTGTGGCCCTTGGCTCTCCTCTTCCCCCTCCCTGTCTTGTCTTTCCTCCTGTTTCCCCCAAAAGATAAATATCAGGAACAGAGGAGCAGGCCACAGGTGGAGCATGGCTAGTGGACAGGAGAGCAGTCCACACAGTGTGACCCTGTCTGAGGCCAGTGTTGGAAGAGCTCGCTGCAGGCTTCTGGGGCCCAGGACTGGGCCTGTGGTCGGGAGGAACTGCAGCCTTCTGCCATCGCTGGGCCACTGATTCTCTTGTAAGGGTGGGCCTGAGGACATTTAAGGACAGGATCTGCCCTCGTGGGGGATCTCAGCAGAAAGGAAAGGGCCAAGGCAGGTAGCTGTGGGGCTCTGCGTCTGGGCGGTCTGCAGGGTGCCCTCCTCTCTCCCTTCTTTCCAGGGCAGCACTGGCCCAATGTTAGGGACTGGTATCTTTATAAGCAGGAAAGGGGTCAAGTGCGTCGTCACTGCCCTAGATCTCTCACATGGCTGACATCCTGTCTGTCCGTGCCCTCCCTGGCCTGCAAGGGAGTCCTGCAGCCACACTGGATCCCACAAGGCCATGGCCTCTACCAGCCTACAGGGAGACTGTGCAGGATAGAGCCTCATCTAGAGGAGAAGCCCCCAGGGGTAAAGAGCTCTCTGGAGGGGAGGGTGGTGGGAAGGGAGCCCTGAGAACTTCCCTGCCAGGTCAGGAAGGGGTGGCTCCTGGCCATCATCCCTCTACCAGTCCCCAGGAGCCACCTGCAGGGTGGGGGTGCTCCCACGAATGCTCCCTTCTATCTGTCCTCCGCAGTGGAGTGTGGATTTTTAGTGGAGGTGACAGTGGGACCCTGAGGCCCTCCTAGCCCCAGGAGGAAAGGTTGGGAAGCACCTGTGTGTGCTTTGGACCCAAGGCACTGGCTCTTCTGAGGTACCAGGGGCTGGTGTAGGAGGCCTTTGACCTTGGCCCGAGTGTGTTGGGTGAAGCCCAGGACGGAGACTTGGGACCAGGTAGGGGAAATGGGGCTCATCGAGTGTGGTCTTGGCTGCTTGTCCTTGCTCAACCCTTCCCTCCAGGCAGCTGGTCCGTCAGAAGGCTTTGGGGTCATGTGGCGCTGCCCGAGTGCAGCTGCTGCCAGGCCTCCTGGGTGGGCATCTCTGTACTGAGAGGTGAAGCGGGGCTGGGTGGACAGCAGGGTGTCCTGGGGGTGGGGTGGGGTCACTGCAGAGCCCTCCTTTCAGAGCTAGAAGTCCCTGGGAATGCTGGGGGCCAAGCCCAGGAGGGGCCACACCTGGAGCCAGACCCTGGTTTGAATCCATTTGCTCCCTGTGTGCCCTTGGGCAAGATCTTCTATAAAACACCCCCACAGAACCTGAGGGGAGAGGGGAGCCCTCCCTGGCTCTTCAATGAGGACCTTAACCTGAAGGAAGCTGGGGACCTGGCCAAGCTCCCGTGGTCCCTGGACAGCTGGTCCACACTGCTGTTTCACTTTTTATTTTGACCCCTCCACCACTGCACCTGTTAGGAATGAGCTCATGCCGGGGCTGTGTGTCCCTTGTTCCTCTATCCTCTGCACCATCTCCCCGGCCACCGTCCCGTCTCTCCTCCCCCTTCCTCTCCCCTCTCTTTTGCCAGGGTGTTTTAAAGCAGATCCTGACACCATGTTATTTCACCTCGTGTGTGTGTGTGTGTGTGTGTGTGTGTGTGTGTGTAGTTGGACACAACACCTTTATTTTTTTATTTGTTTTTATGTGGTGCTGAGGATCAAACCCAGCACCTTGCGCAGGGACTGCTGAGCCACAACCCCAGTCCTGAAATATAGAATTTCTAATAGATAAGGACTTTAAAAACCACAACTGTGATACTTTACCACATTTCAAAAATTAATAATTTCATTTTAAACAGGTTTGTTGAAGAATACTACAAACAGCACCTATGTGAAGTGAGGTTAACCCAAGAAGCCACCTCTTTTCCATGAGGATCGTGAACATTTTCATTGCCCCCCAAGTGTCTTTGAGTCCCTTTGTGGTCCCTCCCTCTTGCTCCATCCTGCCTGCTCCCCTACTTAAGTTACCACTGACCTGCTTTCTGTCGATAGATGTAGTTTGCATTTGCAAGTATTTTTATAAATGGCATCATCCAGTATATGTTCAACCAGGGATTGAACCCAGGGGCACTAAACCACTGAGCCTTTTTTATTTTGTATTGTGAAACAGAGTCACACAGTGGCTTAGGGCCTCCCTAAATTGCCCAGTCTGGTTTTGAACTTGCAATCCTCCTGCCTCAGCCTCCCCACAGGCATTATAGGCAATCTCCACCTGGCCTGGCCTGCATTGTTACTTTTTTGTAAATAATTGACTGTTACTGTATCAATAGTTCCCTTTCATTTCTGTAGAGTGTTGTATCATATGGATACAAAGTATCTATACACAGACCGGATAAGTATAGTTTGTTTACTCCTTCGCCTGGGTTGTTTCCAGTTTTTGACTATTTGGAATAAAACTGCTGGAAACATCCATGTTCAAGTCTTTGCTTAGGCAGCTGCTTTCCTCACTCTTCAGCAAAATACCAGGAGTGGAGTGGCTGGGCCATTTAGTAGATGCGTGTTTAGCTTTTTAAGAGACTGGACCTTTCTACTTTTTGATCAACAGTAACTGAGACTCCCAGTTGCTCTGCTCCTGCCCAGCCTTGGTGTGGTTAGTCTTTTTATCTTTAGCCACTCTAGTGGAAACACATTTATTTTGTTATTATTGAGTTTTAAGAATTCTTTCTATATCCTGGATATGAGTCTCTTATCAGATAAATGATGACACACTGGGCTTACACACTGGAGGCCTCGGGAGTGTGAGGTCACTGTGCTGTGCCTGCTGCAGTGGTGTTTGCACCAGTGTGATCTGGGACCCTCTCTCAGGCAGTCAAGTGCAAATGTGACTGTATTGCAGGGGGACACCTTGAGTAGTGTACCTGGACATTGATTCGCTCTACAAGCTGGTGGAAACAGCAGGTAATTTCTGTCAAAAGCTGTGGGCGAGCTGTGTCCTGTGACAGGGCACTTGAGCTGTGTGCCAGGGAACATTGTCACTGATGCTGTCCTTGCTGCTGCTGTTACTGTGCACTGGAGGAGGCTGGGCACAGGCTCACTGCTCCAAAGACGAAGAGATATGCTGGCCAGATTGGGACAGGCCTCGAGAGGGAGCCTAGGCTTTTGTATACCTGGAAGGACGGTGTGCACCTGGGCGTCAGGGAAAGGGCAGGTGGAAGTGAGGCTACTTGGGGTGGAAGCAGAGAGGGGGCAGGTGGTCAAGGGAGGATGGGGCAAGAGGTCATTTGCTAGTCCAGGGGCTCACCTAGCTCAGTAGGGATCGGGCTCTGGGCCCCACACCTGGCTGTGTGCACCTGCTGTCTTTGATGGTGTCATGTCAACCTTTGCTTCAGGTGAGACAGGAAGTGCACCTCAGATGAGCTGTTCTCATGCTGCTGGGCCCTCTAGGGCTGGTGGGACCATCTGGTGGCCTTGGCAGCCTCAGGCTGACCCTCCAGTGGGCCCCAACAGATTCCAGAGCCCACCTCCTGCTGCCAGAGGAGCCCTGAGTTTCTTGCTCCAAAGGAGCCTGTGTTTCAGGGGGCTTGGGTTGGGATGTGGGAGAGAGAAGACCCAGGTAAGTGCCCACAGGGGATCTCCCCCACTCTGACCCCTGTGTGTCACTCTCCCCCAGGAGGGACTGTGGTCTTGTAGCCTCACACTGTGCCGTTCCCTGGGGGCCTTCTTCATGGGGCCTCAGGGCTCCTGAACAGTCTCCACTTCCTCCTGGCCAGCCTCACCCTAGAGGCCTGGCTCACTGGGATGTGCAACCTGTGGTCTCCCTGTGTCCCCAAGCCCCTCCTCAGTGGCAGCTCCAGCACACAGAGGCAGGGTGTGTCAACCAGGGTCTGATTTGTGAAACCATGGCCACAATTCACCAGGGGAGTGTGGCAGGCATAAGCAGGTGCTGCCTGGAGCCTGGTGCTGTTAGGATGTTCAGGGACAGCTCAAGGGATGGGAAGTGAGTGAATAGGATTGGGGACCAGAGAAGGCCCAGCTGCAGCCAGGAGGAGCTGGGGACAAATGCAGGAAGGCAGAAAGCAAGCAGGGGTGCTGAATCCGACTGCACCATCTGAATGGAAGGGACCAGGCTCTCTCTTTGGTTCTTATGGACGCTTCGAAGCTAATGAAGACCCGACTCTTCCCCAGCAAAAGTTGCAGACACACAGCCTGGAGTCTAGGGCTTCAGTTGGAGATGGTCACAGACTGTGCAGCATGCCCCAGGTGCACGGCTGGGACCCCTAGGCTGGCTGTGGGAGTTCAGATGGGATCCTGGGACTAGAGCTGGGCTTTGGGCCAATTTAGCAATAGAAGGAAGCAGAGTGGGAGAGGAGGAGCTCTGTGAGGTCACTCAGGGGTGGCTGGGAAGGGGGAGGACCTGGCTCCGAATGCACCTGGTGTCCCAGTGTGGCTTGGGCTTTCTGTCATCTCCCTGGTGACCCTAGGTCACATAAAACTTTTGTTACTGGCCAATAGCCTGGCCTTTTTCATGCTTCAGCTCCCACTCATCTGTCTACACTAAAATGAAAACATGGTCCTATCCCACATGATTGTCTGTCACATTCCAGACACGTGCAGTCATTCCTTTATCCTCAGGGTCACACTCCGAGGCAGTATGTTGTTAGCTTCACTTTACACAGACCAGGAAACTGAGGATGAGAGGTCAGATCAGCTGCCCAGTGTGGACAGTAGAGGAGCAGGTGTTTGGAATCAGAAGTAAATGCTTGCCTGCTGGGTGCCAGTGTAGGTGCTCAAGTTACTCCTTCAGTGAATGTGAAGGAGACTCTTTCTCCCTTCAAATGGGGTCTTTAAAAAAATCCACCCTCATCAGCTCTCAGTTCAAGGACATATAAGATATGGAGAAGCAACTAAGAGGATGTCTCCAGAAAAGGGGCTGGTCCTCAGAAGGTAGCTGCCCTGATGCTTTTCTAGCCCTCAAAGAATCGGAGAAGTCAGCTCCAGGCCTCTCCCCTGGTTCCTGCTTCGTCTTATGGACACCTGAGGCATTGGTATTTTCAATGAATGATGCACACTTGGCTTTAATGATCATTATTTAATTACACACATGACATATAAACAAAAGCATCCTTATTACAGTTTTCTTGAGTTGGAGACTGATTCTTGTCTTTGGGCGGTGAGCACCAAATCACAGGATGCCTTGCGGACCCGAGACCTACCTGGTTCTGCCATGTACCACTGGGTTGTCAGCATCCCTGAGCCATGGTCTCTCAAGGACACGACAGTATGTGAATAATAGAAGCAGCTCCTTTTACAGAGGCTTGCTTGGCCCTGGGCTGAGCACATCCTGCGGATCTTCTATAATCCTAGGGTAACACTCTGTGATGGATGTTATTGTTATTCAAGCAGAGGAAACAGTCCAAGGTCACCTAATTTGTAAAGACTGGCTCCATGATCCAAGGGTATCCAGATCCAAGGATACTCTGTGCTGACACAGGTAGCCTTTGGGCCTTTTCCTATGAAACCAGCAGCTCTAGCGGTCCTTGTGGAAGGACGGGTCTCCATGCCATGCTGGCGGCTCCTGGCCCTAACACAGGGAATCGCAGAGCCAGCCCCCATTTTCAGCAACTTCCTGGAGACAGATTTCTCCTTCTCTGTGGACTCTGAGGGAAATGACACTCTGCCAGGGTGTGGTCATAGGCACATGGCAGGCAGGGCTGACACATGGGAGACCCCGGGAGTGTGAGGTCACTGTGCTGTGCCCGCTGCAGTGCTGTTTGCATTGGGCATGTGTGGGCAGTGGCTGGCACAGCTCCCTGGTGGGCACTTCATGTGCCTGTAGCTTCAGGAGCCACCATGAGCCCATCAGTTCACACAGTGAATGTGTCAGCCAGCTTCCTGTGACTTCAAGAGACAATCAACTTATAAAGAGAAAAGTTTGGCTTTGGCCCACGGTTTGAGAGGTTTCATTCCATGAGCTGTCCCCATTGTGGCACATCACAGCAGGGACAGGCGGCAGAGCCAGACCACTCACCTCATGGCAGGGAAACCAAAGAGGAAGGGGCTGCCGTTCCACTGGCTCCTTCAAGGGCACGCTCCAGTGACCTGAAGACCCCCCTCTAGGCCCCACCTAGTGAAGGCTCCACCACCTTCCAACAGTGCCACTTCACAGATGAGTCCTTGAACACAGTGGCCTTTGAGGGACACGTAAGTCGCAGACTATAGCAGTGAGCACAGTCCCCTACAGCAGAGACACTGATTCTGCTCCATCCCCAGCCATGCGGGTGGCAGGCCCACCATGATCCTATCATAGAGATTTCCACCACAAGATGGAAGCCTGGGTTTTAATCTGAAAACTCAGAATATTTAATTGTTAGATAAAATTTATTATTATTATTGGTACCGGGAATTGAACTCAGGGGCTCTTGACCACTGAGCCACATCCCCAGCCCTATTTTGTATTTGATTTAGAGACTGGGTCTCACTGAGTTGCTTAGTGCCTCACGATTGCTGGGGCTGGCTTTGAACCTGCGATCCGCCTGTCTCAGCCTCCCAAGCCACTGGGATTACAGGCGTGTGCCACCGTGGCCAGGCATTATCATTATTACTGACTTTATCATTTATTTATTGACTTAATCATTATTATTATTTGTGATGCTGGGGTTTGAACCCATGGCCTCTTGGATGCTAGGCAAGTGCTCTACCACTGAGCTACCCCCCAGCCCTATGATCATCGTCGTAACTGGTGCTGGAGATGGAGCGCAGGCCTGATTCATGCGAGGCACATGCTCTACCACTGAAGACGCCCAACCCGCCCCACTCCCCTTTTTTGGTACTGAGGCTGGCATCATCAGCGTGGCTGGACGGTCAGAGGCCAACAGGGCACTGTCTAGGAGCCACAGACCGAGGAAGAGTCAGGATGCTCGTGCGCCTGGATGAAATGCTGATGTGCTTCTATCCATTGCCTGCTCTGATCCTCCCCCCACCCTGGGAAGGGGGCAGGATGTGTTTCAGATCTTCACCTGAATTGTTTGCAGCAGCTGGCAGCTGGGTGATCTGCCTGTGGACTTTTCAGCTGGCTGTGGCCATCACCACTAGGATGGCATCCTGGGTTCTACTGCATCTCAGCTTTCCTCCTTTTGTGCTGGGGATTAAACCTGGTTCAGTGGTGCTTTACCATTGAGTTTCCTCCCCCATTCTTTTATTGGTTTGTCTGTTTTGATACCAGGGCTTAAACACTGAGCCACATCCCCATCCCTTTTTTATATTTTATTTTTTTAAATTTTGAAACAGGGCCTCACCAAGTTGGCTGGTTTTGATTCTCCTGCCTCAGCCTCCTGAGCCGCTGGGACCTTTCTTAGTGGCTGAGGCTGGCCTCAAACTTATAATACTCTTGCCTCAGCCTCCCGACTTGCTGGGATTACAGGCATGTGCCACCATGCCTGGCTTGTGGGAGAGATTTGAAAAATAGTGAAAAAAGAAAATGAATCAACATTTGGAGATCCTGGGGGTCTTATCCATGATGGAATTGAGCTGGGGACCCCCTGGTCAGGGCTGCCCACAGCAAAAACAAATTTAGAATCTCCAAGAAATATAAATTTTGGGTAGACAACAAATGATTTTTTTTTTGTATGACAAAACGAGTTCCATGTGACTTTCAGAATAGCTCACACTGAAAAATTGCTTGTTTTTCTGCAATTCTCATTTATCTGGGGCAGCTTGTATTTGTCTGGCAGTCCTAAAGAGGGACTTGCATAGTTAAAGAGGGAAGGAGTTTGGACATGGGATGGGGTTCTGGAAATGGGGATGATGAGCAAACCTAGGAGCAGTGAGAGCAGAGCACCCGTCATTCCTCCTCCTGCCACGTGCTGAGAGCGCCTACGTCACCCACACCCAACCCTCATGACGGGCTCTGGTCTCCAGCTCTCTGCCTGCTTCCGGTCCCTTAATTGGATGAAGTGTGCAGCCGGGCGCCCGAAGAGGGGATGGTGGGGCTGCCGGCTAGGGAGGGAAATTAACCTCAGACCCGGGAGTCGCACTGGCTGGTGATTTATTGATCGCCTTGAAATAATAGTGATCGAATAAAAAGCCAGCCAGGCCAGCCGGGAGGCAGATGACGGCTGTTCATGGGATTCACGATCCACCAATTGACCGCTTCCTCTTCCCCTTTCCTTGTGGTCTTTGACTGTCATGAGGTTGTTCTGCAAGAGCATCGCCCACCCTTTCCTAGACTGAGAAGAAAGTGGGGCTCACTCTGTGGGAGAGGCTGAGAATAGCACATTAGCCCTTGTCACCAGAACAAAGTCCTGGGAACCTGGAGCCGAGTCTGGAGGAAGGCTTCCCTCCCGCCGCCCTGTAGGACACTGTGACTCGAGAGTCGGCCCAGTGCTGGACTGGGGGCTCCAGGCCAGGGCCTGCCCACTCACACCCCTTCACAGTTGGGTGTCCTGGGACACATCTAGGAGGCCTCTTCAATCAGGAGAAGAGACCTGCCTTCAGGGGACAGGGGTGGCCCTGTGGGGTAAATGACCTTGGCAGCCCTTCTCATCTGGTCCTAGAGGTCACCTTCAAAAGTTGCAAACAACTAGCTTAATGGAGGGCCCTTGACCTGTGCAGGTTCCCGGGTGTCACCATGACCCTGACAAGTCCCCTCAGGCCCTCCCTAGCACATCTCTGCAGCCAGCACTGGACAGTTTGCCCATCCCTTCAGGGGGGTCAGGGAGGGCACTTCAGGCCCTTCCTTGTCCTTTCCTCTTGGTGGTACTGGGGTGGGGACCCAGGGCCTCCTGCATGGGGGAAGGTCCTTCACCACCGAGCCACACCCCAGCTCCCGGGGCTGCATTTCTGAAAGGAGGAGTCACATTCCTTGGATAAGGTAAGCTGGCAACTCAGATTGCCACCCTCCACCTCCTTGATCTGTAGATGACAGTCCTGAGAGAGGAAGTGGCTTCCCAGGGTGTGGAGGATAAATTGGACACCAGATCCAGGGCCTGACCATTGTGGCACCAGGGCCTGACCATTGTGGCACCAGGGCCTGGGGAAGGGTCACAGGCCTCTCTGTGGGAGAGAAAAACTCTAGTGAACTCAAAAACCATGTCTTAGGATCATGTACCAGGGGACACCGTGTGCCAGTGTGACTCATTTGAAAAGCAAATGGGCTCACAGGCCTCGGTGGAGAGAAAGGGTCTAGACGGGGGTCTGAAGAGTTCTGCTGCTGCACTTCTTTTTGGCTGTGTGACGCTGGATGGATGGTGACCGTGGCATTGTTTAGCGGTATTTCACCCTGGGTGGGCACACACTGCTCCCCTCCCTGGAGCTCCCTACAGACCTCTCTCTGGACATGTCTCCCACTGTGACTTGAGTCAGTGCGAGTTGGAAGCCAGGCTGCTTCCTCTGGCCCAGGGAGGGCACCTCAGGCCCTCCGCAGGGTCTTCATGCTGTGAAGACAGGCGCTCTGTACCCCGTGCTGTGGCCTTGGAGGTGGCCCCGTCTCCCACAGCCCTCCAGAAGGAACCCCGTCATGTGCACAGACGTCAGACTACCCCGACACCCCTCCAGATTCAGGGCCTGTCTGTCCTGCCATCTGCCTGCAGGAGCAGACACACAGGCAGAGACTCGTCTCTGTTGGCCAGTGGACTCGGCTCCCCCAGGCAGGCCTGGCCCATTTATGTATTTCTGGAGCTTCAACAGCCCTTGGCACCTTGGCCTACACCAGTAGGCACTCGCCCGTTAATTGAGTTGGGCTGAGTCTTCAAAGGCAAATGAAGTAGATTGTCTAAATAAAAAGCTGCTCTTAGGTACTATGTACCCAAGAAAGGAAAATGCATGTCCAGGAAAGCCTTTTTTTTTTTTTTAAATGTTTGTAGTTCTAGAAGGACACAATGCCTTTATTTTGTTTGTTTATTTATATGTGGTGCTGAGGATCGAACCCAGTGCCTCACACATGCCAGGCAAGCGCTCTACCACTGAGCTACAGCCCAGTCCCTCACAAACCTTGTTCACAGTGGCATTATTTGTAATAGCCAAAAAGTGTAAATCCAAATGTCTATCAACTGATGATAGCCAGAAAACGGTGTCTTTATTTAACAGGATAATATTCAGCCACTAAGAGGAATGCAGTACACATGTGTGCCGTAACACGCGTCAATCTTGAAAACGAGTAAAGGCAGCAAGACTCAAAGGGCCATGTGTTGTATGACTGTGGTATAGGAAATGTCCAGAATAGCAAATCTGTGGAGACGGGGAGCAGACCGGTGTTTGCCAGGGGATGGATGGGGAAGGGACCTGGGAGGGACTGCTGAGGGGTGCAGGGTTCACTTTGGGATGACAGAAGTGTTCTGGAATGAGATCACAGTGATGGTTGCCAGTTTGGGCTAAAAGGGAAAACATGAAGTGGCCCTAAGGACTGTGACATTGGTGGCCCCAGGCACCATGATGCCCCCACCCTGTGCGCTCCAGCACCGCGCCTCTCCCCGACCCCCTCTAGAGAGGGGACTGAGCTTCCCTTGGGCTCAGCAGCGGCTCCTCCCTGGCAGGACAAAGGGCCGCCTAGCTTCTAGAACACTGCAGATGAGCTGACAGCTGACTGAGGGGCAGGCCTGGAACCTCCCACCTCGCTCTCCTTCCCGTAAATGTGGGCCCATGCCCCTCCCGCCAGCCCTGCTGTCCAGGAGCTCCAAGGACAGGCCCAGGACTAGAGCTGCCTCCTGGAGAGCGAGTCGTGGCCTTGGGCCAGCTCATGGGCAGGGCCTTGAGCTAGTCATCACTTGCCAACTGATTGGCTTCTGGGAAAGGCAGGTCCATCTGGGAAGCTGGGCGAGGCAGCAAACAGACTCTCCGTGGGGCCAGGATGGTGATAGATGGCTGGCCCTGGTGTGTCACAGCCCACAGCGCCCCAGGGCGGCAGTATCGGCAGCCAGAGACCTTGATCCTTCCTAATGGATGTTCCTGGACTTAACAAAGGGGCTATGTGCTGATAAACCTATTGCAAATTGAAAACATTGTGAAGGCAAAGGTGCATTTAGGCTACCGAACAGCCTCACACAGCCTCACCGTCTCTCCAGCCTTAAACATGCTCCCATCACTCAGTCAGCCTACGGTCAGCAAAATCACCCAACACACAAAACCTGTTTTATCATAAAGTGTTGAATAGCTTGTGTCATTTACTGTATCCACAAAAGACTGTCACCCAGAATACTGTAGGGTACCACTTGTTCCCCCTGGTGATCGCGGAGCTGACTAGGAGCTGTGGCTCACTGCCACTGCCCAGTGTCGGGAGGAAGGGTCAGATTACACATTGATAGCCCAAGAAAAGACACAGACTATCCCTTTTATACCATCATAAAGTTTGAAAATTGCTAAGTTGAAGTGTCACAAGCCAGGGACCCTCTTCACATGCACAGGCACATATGTATGGGTTCAGTGCCCCACCCAGAGAAGGGACTTCTCACCTAATTAGAACCCCAGACTGCACATTTGCCCTTCTGCATGTTCTATGTACCTCCCCCCTTGTCTTCCCTTCTGCCCTGTGCCTTCATCCGGGCACTGGGCTGGCGGGGCCGCAGAAGCCCAGGTGGGGAAGCTAGCATCTGTGCCTTGACATTTGGGGAAGGCAACCAGCGAGGCCCTTGGAAAGGCAGGGGCACCCCGTGCTTGCTTCCCTGCCCTGTCCATTTCTGAATGTGGAGGTTCCAGACGTGATGGATTGGAAGAAGCAAAAGGATTCTGTGGCTAAGAATCAAAAGTCTGGGAACCGGTGCCTTCCGGAGAGCACAGGGAGATGGGGAGGGGCTTCCCATTCCTTCCCTGGATGGACTCCAGGGGAGTCTCCAGGGCAGGAGCAGGACCCAGGGTGCTTCCACTGTTCCGAGAACTTCCTCTGGCTCTCCTTGCTTCTCTTGTCTGCTGGGCCTTTTTGGAATTGTACATAATGGGACCAAGGGAGTGTAGAAACCCTGCAAAGCTGGCCCTGAGGCCTAGCTGGCTGGCTGAGGCAGGGGGCAGGTGCTCCTACGCGCCTCTCCTTCCTTGACACTGGGGATTCGGGAACCTGGGAATACAGAGGGGGACTTGCCCCCCACCCCATGCTCTTGCCCTGAATTCTCCCTGATAAACCCTCACACTTTGTTCCCCTTCTTTCTACCTGTCACGTAGGTTGCAAGATGGGAACAGAAAACCCGCCAGCTGAGCAGGGCCTTTGGATCCCCCTACCTGGCCTGCTACTCCCTCGGTGGCGTCATCCTGCTCTTGAATGTCCTGCGCTCACACTGGTAAGCCACCCAGGCTGGCCCGCCTTGTGCAGGTGAAAACCCAGGGCCCCAGAGTTGGAGGGCTGTGTCGGAGGGGGCTGCGTCGGAGGGGGCTGCTACGACGTGGGGACTCTTGTATCTGAACGCACAGGGAGCTCGGCTCTCCAGGGCCTCGTGCCCCAGCACAGCCTCTGCCGGCAGAGGGATCCTAGGGACCCCAGAAAGGAGACACTGTGCATCAGACTGTTCCACTGTCTGATCTTCATGTCTGGGACCTGGAGAAACAGAGGGAGACATACCAGGTGGTCCCCAGGCTTAGAGCCCCAGAGTCCCTTCCAAGAACTGCTGGGCAGGGGGCAGATGCCCAGGTTGGGAGCCCCAGGGGCCAGAGTCTGACCTTTCCCAGGCCTAGGTGTGAATCCGTGTCAGGAGGCCACCCAAAGCCAGGTGTGGTGGCAGCTGCCTGTAATCCCAGTGACTCGGGAAGGTTGATGTAGAAGGGTCGGTCACGAGCTCCAGGCCAGCTTCAGAAACTTAGCAAGACCCTGTCTCAAAATAGAAAGGGCTGGGGATGTGGCCCTAGGTTCAATCCCGGTTACCACACACACAAGGAAGCACTCAGTCTGTCTGTGGGCTTGGGACATGTTACCCTCCTGCCTTGAAAGAGAAAGGCGAGAGTGGGTGAGCCGGATTTAGATGATGAAGGTCAGCCCCGTGGGCCCAGGACTGAAGGCTTCTGCCCAGACTCGAGGCCACCCCACTCTCTGCCATCCCTGAATGTGCCTGTCCTGTGGGTACCCTGGGGACGCAGGCTGTGCGGGGACGATGGTAGCACTGAGTCACGGGGATTGTGCCGAGTGGAGCATGGCCCTGCCTCTGGGCCTGGGGTCCTATTTCTGGGCTCTGCGAGAGCCACCTGGTGGCTCAGGGGCTGGATGTGGCCCCTGTGGTGCTTTAAAAACACGAGGAAGTGGCCTAAGAATCCCCGTGTCTGACTGAGAGCAGTTCAGAAGCTCTGGTGACCCTGGCCACATTTCCAGGGGAACCGGTCACTGGGGGCTGAGTTGTAGCTGCTTAGACAGGCCATGGGCTGCCCGGTCCTGCCCACTCTTCTTATCCCTGTGGCTCTGCAGGCATAGGGCACACACATGGAGCAGCCTGCTCTGTGCTCCACGACTGGCGTGCCGGAGCTGGGCAGTGGGCATGGGCGTCGAGTCAGGCTCCTCACACTCACTCACCGTGAGTGTGTCACCCAGGGCTCCCTCTCTGCTGGCAGGGCACCCTAGCTGCACACCCTGCATGTCTTCTCTCCATGGTTGTGGGCTGGGCTGTTCTGTGATCCAGGAGCACAAGGGTGGGTGGGGAGGGTCCTGCTGGGTCAGCCTCTACCCCTGCTTTGGCTCCTGGCTGGTGCCTCCTGGCTTTGGCCTGAAGCTGTCCCTGGTCTCCAAGTCCTGTGAGTATCTCAAGGGTCTTGGAGCTCAGAGGAAGTGGGTCCCATGGCACCCGCCCTGGTTTGAGCATGAAAAAGCTTCTCCAGGGAAACCTTGCTCACCCTATGACAGGGCAAGGGCTGGGTGGGCCACACCTCCTCTAGGCCTCGGTCCCGCTCAGCCTGCGTGCTCACCAACCACAGCACGTTCACATCTCTGGTCCGTAGGCGGGAGGGGGCCCACTGTGCAGGTGGGGAAAGTGGGGCTTGGCAAGACGTAGTGGGTCTCGCAGCTCTGTGAGAAGAGGTCTGATCCACTCAGGTCAGAGGAAAGGGGCAGTCACAAGCCGGGTGCCACTGGGCTGGGCTCACAGGAGGAGAGGGAGATGGGCCTCTTCCCAGCCCTGCCACCTGGGAGGTGGCCCACGGAGTGTCCCTACGTACAGAGGATGGGCTGCATCCACAGGACAGTGGGGACCTGGGCCCTCCAGATCCCAGCAGACGGTGTGTGGGAGGAGACTGCCACCATTGGCTACACAGAGCCCCCACGGGGACACTGAGGCTGAGAAGTACGTTGGGCTGAAGGATCCTAGGGAACCAGTTTGGGATCAGGCACTCCTCATGAGTGGGCCGAGCCCCCTGGGCCACATAACCCCACTGCCCGCTGGCCAGACTGTGTGACTGTCCAGAAACACTGGTCAGTGCCACAGATCAGCCGCCATCACCGAGCACCAGGAATGGTCAGCCATGCTAAACTCTCCCTAGGGCACTGGATGATCAACTGTGGTGTCAGCTAAGCCTGTTCATGAGATGAAGAGCCCCAAGGCTGGCCTGTGGTGCGCTGGGAGCAAGCCCAGCCCTGTCCACCCAGCCCTGTCCCCAGGAAGGGCTCTGCGTCCTGCTCAACTCTGACTTCCTGCTGAGCCCTATCATGGTACAGAGAAACTCACTCCAACTGTAAATGTCGGAGACATCCCAAATGGTCTCCCACCATCTCCCTGCTCAGTGTGGCTGCACAGCCCTGGATCTGCCCTGGAGATCCACGCCTCGCTGTCCACCCTCCTGCCGCCTCCCTCTCTGTGGATGACACAGCTGTATCCTGGGTGGCTCCTGGCCTTCAATCCAGGCCTCCACATGGCTGTAAGAGTGACTTGGTTAGGATGAACATCACACTGTATCATCCTGGGCAACACCCCTATGGCACTAAGAATAGCACTCCAGTCCCCATCTGGCCTCCCCGTACCACATCAACACCCTGCCCACCCCACAGGCTCCCTTTGCCATGGCACTGCAACTCCAGGCCACCTCTGCCCCACTGCCAGGGCAGGACCTCTGCCAGGCTCTCTCCGCACTCCCCTGCCTTGTCTGGTTTCACATGGTTTGGCTTGTGGTACCTGCCAGAGAACTGGTCCCCAATGGCACACGATAGAGACCCTACCTGAACAGGGCTCAGCTCCCCTGGGCTCCCGCTCAGCCCCTGCAGGTCTGGGACGCCCTGCTCAGCCCCTTTAATGTGTTTTCATACCTAATGCCCTGATTGACAGACTGTTAGGATCAAACCTCTCTTGTTGGCTAGTGTGTCTCCAGGGACTCACCTGCAGGTGATCCTGAAGTAGTGAGATTAAATGCAGAGCGGAGGAACCTGCACTGCGAGTGTGGGAGCCTGGGCTTGAGCCTGGCTGACCTGTGACCCCTTGGAGGTCTGCCCTCCCTAAGACCTCCCAACAGGTAAACTAGTTACCTGGCTGCTCTGGCCTGGCCTTCTCTCCCCTGGGTCTCACTAAAGCTGTGCCAGCACCAGGGTTTGGATGGGTCCAGCTTTCCCTCCCAGGGCACAGGGGTCCCCGGGGGAGAGGCTGCCTGGGGCTCGAGGGGGAGAGGCCCAGTCTCTGACAGGCCTGAGTCTGCCTTGCCTCCCACAGCGACTGCATCTCAGCTGCCTGGGAGGAGAACCCCCTTCCCTGCAGAGCCTAGGAACACGTAGCTGATGTCAGTACACCCGGCAGGCGCTTAACACGGTCCTGCATCCTGGTCCAATGCTACCAAGATACTGCTCTCAGCCGCTGCAGACCCCCAGGAACCCCCCCCCCCGGACAGCTGGGGAGTCACAGAGGCCCAGGAGTAGGACATGGTTAGAAGTGCAAAAGTTTTGCAATAAACATGGAGTCCCTTCCTGCTGCGGGGACAAGGAGGAACAGCCCTTGGGTGTGCCTCTCAGCCAAACAGAAACCGCCTCCTAAAACAGCCCATCTGATACCACAGCACGAGAGGATGCACAGCACGGACCCCTCCCTGTCCAGGGATCCTGGTCCCCTTGCCTGGGCTGTCCTTTAGGAGGTGATTCTGCTTCCCCCTGGAACCCCTGTGTGCTGTCCTGCAGGTGGCTGGCTTCACAGGGCAGAGCTTGGTGGAGACCGTGCCATAGCAACACGTGCAGGTCCTTCTCTTCTCCGCATACCACTCCCATCTTTAACATCACCCAGCTTTGCCCGTGTCCCTTGAGTTCTTCCCAGGCCTCTGCCACTCTGAGAGTTAATGTCCACCGAATGCCACAGCATAGCATATGTGCACCCAAGTTCCTCGGTGGGGTGGTCTGAGCCAAGAGTGGGGGGAGCTGGGGTGAGTAAGGTGGGATCTGTTTACACCTTAGTGTGGTGGGGAGCAGAGAGCTGTGGGAGGTTGGGGAGCAGGCGGCCTGGTTGGTTTTGGGGTGTGCAAGGGCTTCCTGGCCTCCCTGAGCGAACCTCACTCATTCGCACTCTTCAGTTGAGTGCTCCCACTTCTGCAGGAGGCCTTGCCAGGGTGCCAGGGAGGGAGGGAACAGGAAGGGGCAGGAGCTGGCTGGCTGCCCGTGGGGCCCAGGACAGCTGTGGACAGTTCAGCAGCAGCTGACCCCAGACAGAGGCCCTCTGTGTCTGCTCCCTGGGTGAGGGAGTCCTCCATTCAGGCTGGCAGCCAAGCTGGTTTGGGCTGTCTGGGCTGCAGATGACCCTCCTCCCCCAGTGGGGCCCATTGCTCCCTGAAAGCTCTGCTGGAGGGGAGACCACGGTGACCTGCTCCTCCCCCCTCCCCTTCCCCACCTGATGCCTGGTTCCGGAAGCCAGCTGCCACAGGGGCCCGCCCAAGCCCAGCAAAACTACTTAATGTTTCTGCCCTTTCTTTTCTTCCACAACCAGCCTTTCCCACGGGTATGCAGACACCCAGGCCCTCAGCGAGGGAGTGAGGGAAGGAGGAGGTGCACCCTAGTGGCTCCTTCTCTCTGGTAGTAGCTAAACAAATTTTGCAAACTACTGCCCAGGACCCAGGAAGTGATGGATCATTCCGAGTCCTAGACTTATAAGATCTTGGCCTCTTGGCTCCAAAATGGGAGTTGGACTCAGAGGCAGAGAAGGAAGGAGTTCCTGAGTCAGGTGGGGCACCAGCAGGGTCAGGAAGAAGCCCGGGAAGGGCAGCAGTGTGACCTCCAGGTGCTTGACTCTAGCCTCTCTTGGTCATCCCTCAGCAATGACAGATGGCTTTGGGACCAGTTGGCTTGGCGTGTGCAGGGGACAGAGTGCAGCCAACCCTTGGTGGCAGCTTACTTTAAAATTTTTAAGGGTACAATTCAGTGACATTAAATATATTCACAGAGTTGTACCCAATACCGCCTGCATTCCGCTTTCTGTTCTGAGTCGTGCCACCCAGGTGGAAGCGGCAGCTTGTTTCGTTGATGTCCTCAAGTTGTATCCGTGTTGTAATGTGCGTCAGAATTTCCTTCCATTTAAGTCTGAACAGCATTCAGCATCATGATAGATCACATCCTGTTCGCCTGTGGATGGACGCTTGGGTCACTTCTACCTTTGAGATCCATTTTAAATTCTTCTGGGTCGGTTCCTAGGAGTGGAATTGCTGGATCATACAGTAAAACTGTGCTTAGTTTTTTTTGAGGAACTGCTAGTTTTCCGTAGTGGCTGCACCGTCGTACGTTCCACAAGCATTCCAGCATTCACCACACTCCTGCCGAGACGGTTGCTCTGCTTTTTCGATCATGGCCATCCTAATGAGTGTGAGGTGGCATCTCACTGTGGTTTGTGCATTTCTTGAACCGTTCTGACTGTTCCTGGTTTAGATGCCACACTTGGCTGAGTCAGAGCCAGCCTGAGGAAGAGACAGGTGCCCAGACAGCCTCAGCTCTGCCCTTGATGAACTCGTGGGCCCAGGTAGGTTATGCCACCTCTCTGAGCCTTGGTTTACTCATCTGTGAAATGGAATAGTTGCTTCCAGGAAGGATCCAGATGGGAAAGAGTGTGACACGTGCACATGTGCCCATATGGGACCGAGGACTGTCCCACCTCACAGGTGCTGGGGAGGTGGCCTTGGAGCTGGCTAGAGCTGACCCCCAGTGAAGCTGAGGAGAGCCATGGTGGAGACGTGTGCAGTGGCTTTCGCCGAGGGGGCCAGCTGATGGCGCAGTGAGCTGGGTGCCACGGTGCACCCCTGTAGTCCCAGCTACTCAGAGGCTGGCAACACAGTGAGATCCTATCAGAAACCAACACACAGATCAAAACAACAACAACAAAGAGTGCAGTGACCTCCATGTGAGCGGTCCCCATGCAGGAGTGGGTGGAGGGGCACTGCTGTGTCTGGATGTGGCACCTTCTTCCCAGCATGGGATGCTAGCAGAGACCTGGAAGGACCCCTCATCGCCGGTCCCCCAGCTGGGATCCTCCTTCCTCCTCCAGGACCCCACAGCACCGTGTGTACTCGGAGAGCTAGAAGCCCACATGAGCCCAGCTCTGACGTGCAAGTTCCGGCAGGGACTGTCTGGCTTTTTCTCGGACTTGGGATCTTGGGAAGGAGGCATTTGGTATCCAGTTTCTTGCAGACCGTGGCCCCCTTTTCTCCAGACCTCTCCATGTCAGCATCCGCGGAACCTGGGGTCCCCATCTGATAGGTCCATACTGTTCTCCTGGTTGGTCCGACTGACCCAGGAAAATTTCAGAAGAGAAGATGTGCATGAGCAGCCACAGACTGGTTTTCTCTTCCGATTTTCTGGGTCAAAAGACAGCGGAAGCCCTGGATCTTGCTCCGTTCTGTGTTTTCCTCCAGGCATTTGCTGTAGGCCCCCATCTTCACTAAGACCCTCAGCTTCTGTGGGACCCAGCATCCCTCTGTCCTTCCACCCTGCTTGCTCCCCTCCTTGGCCCCTGCTGCATTAATTGACAGCCAGCTCCTCCCTCCCCACACTGGCTGGTGTGTGGCGCAGGGGTGGGGAGGGGGCTTTGGGGAGGAACTCTGCTCAGGATCCCTCCTGCCTGGGGGCTCCTGCCCCCTGGCATCCCACAACACTCCTCCCAGTGCCTCACTTTGGCCCATACCTAGAGGTGTGCGCTCTGATATCTGGTAAAGCACACGTGACAGTCTGCCATATTAAGGTACATGGCTCAGTGGCATTTACCAGTTCCCAGCATTGTGCAACCACCTCTTTTAGTACAGTTCCAGAATGAAAGCCCCATTGTCATGAGCAGGTGCCCGCCCCCTCTGCCCAGTCCCCTGCTCATCCTCCTTCTGTCTCCATGGATCGGCCTTTTCTGGACACTCTCGGTGTGTTGTTCTCCGGGGGGCTGCGCAGAGTTGAAGAGAACACACATGCACTTGAACTGACTCCAGGTCACAGCCAGGGAGGCCTGAAGGGGCACTCTGCGGTCAGCTCGCCTGCCTGCCCAGAGGGAGGCCAGGGCCCTGTAGTTGCTAGTGCGTCCCAAGGGGCCACTTTGTCAGCTGGTCTGCACCAGCTGGTGGTCTGGGGAGGGCTGGGGCAGGATGAGCTGGCTTGTTATCTGGAGGCTAATGGTGCTAAGTCCAGACCCAAGTGGGCAATTAGTGCAGGTTTGTTTGCTCTGGCTGTGGAGCATGATGGGGAGGGAGGCCTGATGGGCTCAGGGCATCTGTTGAAACCCCTTCCCCATGGCCTCCCCCCTGCCAGCCAGCCTCAGCCAGACCTGGGTAGCCTGGAGCCACTGCCTTCTATGGGGCCACCGTGTTGCTCCCGAGGAAGGCCTGTGGGGTCCGGGGCGTGTGGACAGCTGGCTTCGCAGGGCTGAGTCTGCAGCCTCTCCTCCTGCCTGTCTGGCCTGGCAGCCAGTGGCCTTGGGAGGAGGTGTGGCCGCGTTGTTAAAGCATCAGGAAGCTCAGGGGGTCTTCTGGCAGTCACCAGTGGACTTCCTTGCAGGCAGCTGGAGAACTGGTCAGAAAGGGGATCTGGGTCAGACTTCCTGGATCTCAGGAGAGAAGAGGGTGTGCATCTCAGCCTGGGCCAGGTCAGGTGGGGCCCAGGACTCGGGGAGAGCCTGCCTTCTGCAGCTGGAACGGTGGGAAGAAGAGCCCCCGCACCCTGGGGCCTGCCCCTCCACCCCGAGGCGGCCGGTGTTCTGTACTGTCCACAGGTCTGGGGAGGCGGGAGAAGCCCTTCACCTGGGTCCTGCCATCCAGGCCCCGACCCATCTGTTTCTTTTTTTGTAACATGAGAGTCTCTGAGGGCTGCTGCGGGTTTTGGAAACACTATGAAAAGCTGCCCTGTCACTCAGACCTGTAGATGTGCAGCACGTTGGCCTTAAATTCAAGTCCCCGGGTGGCTTTGTGGGGACTACATGTTCAAATCCATTTTTGTTTTAGTACATCTTAGGAAAATGAGTGCATTAGATTGCTCATTTCATGGATAGTCTTGCTTAGTCTAAGGATGAAGAGCAAGTTCATCTCGCCCTGAGATAAAGGAGAATACGAAGTCAGTGCCAGTTTATGCCACCCGGCAACGCGAACACGGAGACCCACTTAATGACTGAGGTTAGGGAAGTGTTTTTTGTGAGTTTCAGATGGGAACAGGGGACAGGTCTGCCTTGGGGCTGTGACCTGGTATGATCCCCTGGGCTCCCGATGCCCCTCTCCCACATATACCCCAGGTTTCCGGGATTTCAGGGAAGCAGAATACAGTCAGCCTCAGGTCACATTGGTGACCAGAAGCCCAATCCATGTTTTAAAAATAGAACCCAAGGCACATGAATAAATCTCTGTTCACCCCCATCCCTGTGCAGAATATCTCCAAAGGAAATTGCTCCTATTACCCCATTCTGCCGCAGAGCGCACAGCCACCGGGCTCCGTGTCCCTCTGTTAATTCTCTGGGTGGGATGGACTGTGCTTTCCTGGCGTACTGGAGGGGCTGGAACACCGCTTGCCTAATTGGGCATCGATTCCAGTAAGCCTGCCACTGTGTCACAGTGTGTTCAAGGCTGGCTGAGCCAAGATCAGACCACTGCGGGGAGGACCTGCCGAGTGCTCTGAGGACTCTTGGAGCGGTGATCCCAGGGCGCTCTGGGGGGAGCTCTGGCCTCATCCCAGCATCTGAAGGGAGGCTGATCTTCCTGCTGGCAGCCCTGGGCGGCAGCCACGGGCCCAGGAACCATTAGCCAGCTCAGGAGGGGACTGGGGCAGCCCGTCACTGCCCATTCATTGGCCCAGAAGCTTCCCCTGGATGAGTTCTGGCAGAGAGACCTTCAGGATGACCCACAGAGAGTGTGGAACAGTCACAGGAAGGGCCCCCTCCAGAGTGCCCCTCTGGCCTCCTGGCCCCCTCGACTCTGCCCTGGTGACCCGCCTGCTGTCGCGTGATCTGACTGCTGTCTGTGCTGCTCTTCCCACCACTTGTCCAGAATCCATTCCAGACAGCACTAGGCCCTCACCCCTCTGCGCGTCCCGCCCTGTGTCTGCTCCAGCCCCAGGCACCCGGCCGGCCAGTCCTTTATCTGGAGTGCCCCCCTGCCCACCCCCTTCCCGGGACCCTTCTCCCTTCCTAGCTGGGCCGCAGGCTCCCTTCCCCCTGCACCCTACACCACTGCCCCAAGCTGGCGCGGCCCTTGGCAACCTGAACTCCCCGGCCCTCCTCACAGGTCCCCTGGCAGTCATACGGGAAGCACGGGAGGGGTCACCAGGTCTCAGAGGAGAAGGCAGAGGCCGGGACTCCGCTGTCTGGAGCCCCATCCCCTCTTCTCTCAGGAGCCCCCTGGTGACCCCCAGAGACTCAAGGCGCGCAGCCCAGGGCTGCCCAGAGGGAACCCCACGAGCCTCACTGCCCCCGGGCTCGGGTGGACTGAGCCTGGAGGCTGGATGGTCAGAGCAACCCAGACCCTTAGCATCACCCACGGCCCCCACGGGTGCCTCTGGAGACCCAGGCAGGGCTCAGTCCTGCTGGTGCCTGGTCCTCTCCGTGCCCTTCCTGTCTGCTTGGAGAATGTGGGGGATGCCAAGGCTGGTGGTGACAAAACCTGGTGGCCTCAGAAGCTAGGCCTGCGGGCTGAGGGTGGGCCTGGGTCCCAGGGCTGCCCAGAGGGTGGGGGGCATGGGTGAGGCCTCCCCTCACAACATTGGGTATGGGTGATGCTTCCTGGCTCCATGGCAGCTCTGACCCTGCACCAATTCCAGTGGCTCAGCCTGGAGCTGCAGGGTGACCCTGAGCCCGGGCAGCAGAAGGGCTGAGGAAGGGTGGTGGGTGGAGAACTGAGGGTGTGGGCAGCTTGACCAGGCTGGGTCTGTCCTGACCGTGCGCTGCTGCTCACAGGTCACTGCAGGCCTCTGCTCTGGTGTGGGTGACAGGCCCTTCTTCTCTGGCCCACCTACTGTGCCTTCTTGTGCTGGGTGCCAGAAAGTCTAGCTGAGGAAAGAAGTCTAGGGAGACAGCATGCAGTGCAGCCTCAGGATAGTGCCACAGCAGTCTGCTGTCACTGCTGGAGTGAGTGACAGCAGATGTGTTCTGCCAAAAGAGCCTGGCAAGCAAGACACTCAGTGATGCATGGACGAGAGTGCACAGATGACGGTACAGGTGCTTGGGTGCAGAGGGGGATGGGTAGGTGGGTGAGTGCACTGGTGGGTAGGTATGCGGATAGATGGGTGATGGGTGGATGGATGGATGGTCAATGGGTGGGTGGGTGGATATGTGATTAGGTGGATGGGTGGATGTTGAGGGGTTAGGTGGGTGGTTGATGGATGGGTGGGTCGGGGGTGGGGGTGGGGAGGTGAGCTGCCCTTGCTGGAAGGTGTCCGGCACAGAGTGAGTGTAAGTTGCTGTGGGTGAGCAGCAGATCTTCATGTCTGTCCTGAATGTCGTGATCATGGGGAAACGGGAGATGCTGGTTTGGATCCCACACTTGGATGCCCACACGCATCCTTTCCTTTGGGTGTGCCTCTGGTCTAACGTCCAGTGCCTCTGTCTCACCAGTGCCCACTCCTTCCTATTGGAGCCTGTTCCCCACAGCTCCAGGTCTTCCACTCCAGGAAAGGAGAGGCCAACTGAAGAAGCCACCCTAACCCCCTGACAGACCGTCACAGCCACCCCCTTTCTGGTTATCCCACAGCCTTTGTGTGAGGCCTTCAATAGTGTAGCTCCAAAGGAAGGCCAACAGGGAGAACTGGGGGGGGGTGGAAGAGGACATTAAGAAGCCATTGAGGTGCCCTACAATTCAAGTTAGCCACCTGGGGGTGGCCTGGCCTATGCAGGGGTCTTGGAGTCAAATGGCGGTGCAGAGCCCACCCCAGCTCAGTGCACGTGGGTGCTGGGAGAATGGTGCCCAAGACCTCATGTGGCCTGTGCCAGGAGAGGGCAGTCAGGTGCTGGGCCTGCTGGGCCACCTGCTTGGCACGTGCACCTTTTCTTTTTTGAGTCTCACCTTCCTCCAGAGTACAAGCTGCTCAGGGACAGGACCGGAGCTTGCAAACCAGTGGTCCTGGGGTTGAACCAGCTGTCTGCACACAGAGTCCCAGATGGTTGTCATGAATGACCTATTTCTAAAATGTGGGCTATATCATATGCAAGTCAGGATTTCTGGCTTCTAGAAAAATCAAAATCTCTGTGAGCCTGGGCCCCTGTTCCTGTCCCCTCCTGGTGGCAGTCAGGACTCTCAAGTGGCCTGGACCCCACCTGCAGCAGGCACTGAGTGTGTGACTCCCAGGCTGACTACCTTCTGAGAATCATGGAGCAGAATCCAGAACGTCAGGGAACCTGTCCCAGTGCTGTGACATGCTCTCTGTCCCCTGCCCTGCAGCTTCACACAGGCCATGCTGCGCCAACCCAAGATGGAGGGCCTGGATAACCCCGCCGCCTTCTGCTTGGGCCTGGTGCTCCTGGGTGTGGGCACCTTGTTTGTGCTGTCCAGCTTCTTTGCACTTGGATTCACCGGAACCTTTCTAGGTAAGACTCAGGGCTGGGTGAGCTTGAGCAGGTACACTGGGGTCCAAGGATGAGTGGGGCCCAGCACCAGGGACCCAGCTGACTCCCAGCTCCACCACCAACTCTGGGTTTGGCCTGTCCGTGGTTAAAATGGGGGGTGGGGGTGGGCTCTACTATTTCATCTGACTCCTGGTCAGTGACCTTGTGCTCTCCCTGGGGTCCTGTTGGCAAGGACAGAAGCAGTGGTAACTCTTCCCGGGTGCACGGTCACAGCCATGCCCGGGTAGCCCTGGGGAGCTCCCAGAATGCTTGGCTGCCAGGCCAGATGGGGCCTTGGCTTGTTGTGTTTGGGCCAGCAGTAGGGCTGGCACAGGCCTAGGGTGGGGTGCAGGGTGGAGGGGCATTGTCCCTCCTTCATTCTCCAGTCCCTATGTCTCTTGTACTTTGGGAATGGGTGCCCAGTGCTGGCCTGGCCAGACGTCCACTCCCTGCCATGATAACAGCAGCTTCCAGCTCCTTGGAAGCCTGGGAGCTGAGGGGAAATCCATCAGGAGGAGGCTGGGGCAGGGGCAGAGGGAGGCTGGCAGCTGCCCGTCCATACAGGGAGCGCCTCCCACCCGAAGGCTCTACCTAACGTGGTCCTTCCTCCCTCTCCAGCACCCGGCAAGATGCAGACTCCTGGCCTCAGCCTTCTGCAGGGCCCGGTGGCAGTCCATGGGGTCCTGCCCTGTGCAGAGTGCCCCATCCACCTTGGCCTTGTCCCCAGGAGCCAGCCCCAAACTCTGTGTGACTGTTTATGTGTTCAGGACTAGCTAGGCTCAAAGGGATCAGGTGGCACTGAGTCCTGCTTTTCTGACTGTCTAGGCAGGGCCTTGCTGGGACAGCGGGAGGGGGCAGCACTGCCCTTGGTTCTGTGCTTCCTGCCCAGGCAGGAGCTGCAGGGAGCCGCCCAGAAGAGCAGAGATGGGAACCCTGGGAGAGGGGAGCCGCGCACCTGGGTCTGCAGGTGCAGGCAGGAGAAGACCAGGCCTTAGGACAGAGGAACGGGGGACTGACAGGGCAGCAGGACACAGCTGCAGAGGGGCACAGCCAGGGCAGGACTGGAGGTCAGGCAGAGGGCCTGGTCATTCTGAGGGAGCTGGGAGCAGGGAAGGGGACCCATCTGGAGGAGCAGGGACTGGTGGGACTGAGACTGGAGGTTGGGAACCCTGGGTCAGGAAGTGGCCCTCGCAGTGCTGGGGCAAGAAGACCAGGAGGGCTCTACCTGGACCTGGGTAGGGAGCCCCTGGGGCTCCTGGAGGAGGGGTGCAGCGCTGTTCAGAGGTCAGCACCCCACAGCGGTCGAGGCCTGGGTGGGTATGGACACGATGGCTGCAGACCGAGGGCTGGTGGAGTCCTGGGGAGGAGGAAGGACCCCCTGAGGCTGCCGTGGGTGGACAGTTAGAAGAGCCAGGCAGAGTGCTGGGTGGCTGCAGCTTTGGGACGGACCTCCCCAGAAGATGTGGTCTAGAAATGCTAGAGGGACCCAACAGGCGCTGGATGTAGGCCAAGGCGGTCACTTCCCCAGGAAGGACCCGAAGAGCAGCCTCTCCCCGCCGCCTGCCCCCAGGCCCCACTGCCCCACTTCCCGCTTCCTGGGAAGAAGGAGGCTCCCAGCAGTCTTCCGGTGGCTCCTCAGGCCCCCTGCACTCTTTGTCCCCAACAATGGGCTGCGCTGTGCCTCCCAGGCCCCTCCTCCGGGTGGCTTCTCCTTGTCATGCCGCTGCCCTACTTTCTGGCGGAGATGAAGCTCTGTCCCCCCCAGACTGACAGGAAACAAAGGCAGGATGTCTGTGAGAGGAGGCGGGAGGGCGCGGGGCGTTCTTTATTGAACCGCGGGACGGAGCCTGTGATGACTGCTGTGCCTGTGATCCCTGGTCACTTCTTCCTGCCCAGAGCAGTCCTGCAAGAAGCCTGAGGTGGCCTGGGTCTCCCCCTGAGGGAGAGCCGTTGGCCAGGGTTGGGGGGGTTGGAGCTATGGAAAGAAGTGCCCAGGGCTTAATACTAAGAGCAGGGAAAGGCATGTTCCCAGGAGAGGGGACAGCACTTGCAAAGTCACAGAGGCAGGAAGAAGGGCCAGGCCAGTATGGGGGAGCTCGCAGATAGAGGGGTGAGCAGGTGCTGATGTGGGGTGGGGCTCAGCAACCCAGACCCTGGGGACTCGCACCCTCCCAGCATCTGCGGCTGCTGGGGGGCCCTCTGATGCTGTGTGTGCTGAGCCTGTCCCCCTGATGGAGGGCCCTGTCTTACCTTCCTCAGGAATGGTAAGTCTAGGGGATGTAAATGGCCCGGTGACCCTCCCGTCCCGCCTGCTCATCCACAGGTGATTACTTTGGGATCCTCAAGGAGGCGAGAGTGACCACATTCCCCTTCAACATCGTGGACAACCCCATGTACTGGGGGAGCACGGCCAACTACCTGGGCTGGGCCGTCCTGTGAGTACCAGCCTGCGCCCCACCCGCCGGGCCCCCGAGGGGGAGGTCATTCAGGGAGCCAAGGACATCGGTTCTGATTTCTTAGGAGTCTTATCTGTGGCAACAGGAACAACCTCCCTGAACAGGGCTTGGTGAGCTTTCTTCTAAAGGCCAGGGAGTTCAGGGCCACAGGCAGGGCCTAGCCACTCAGCTGTGCCCTGTAGCCCAAGTGCGTGCAGAGACGTGGGCTGCAGTGTGGCATGGGCCACGAAGCTTCATGTGTGGACACTGAAGTTGGAATTTCAGGTCATTTTCATGTGTCCTGAAATATTCTTTGGATTCTTTCACCTGTTTGAAAATGTAAAAAGTGTCCTCTGTCTTGGGGCTGGTGTGTGCTGAGCCCTGAATTGGCACGTTAGGGCTGAGAAATCCCCAAGCAATGTGCTGGTCCCACATGCCAGAGGGGCCACGGAGCTGCCCAGGGGCCCAGAGCCAGCCCTGGCTGAGCGAAGCCCCTAGTCCTCCAGGGCGCTCCCGACAGGGGAGCCGGTCCGAACCCGGGCGGTCAGATGCCCTCCTCCCACAGAGAGCCGCCTTGTGCCAGTGCAAGTGGGCCCAGGACCTCGGTCTGCCGTGGTCCGTGTGGGCACTAACCAGACCTGTGGTGAAGGAGGCTGTGCTGTGGCCCTCTGCCTGCTTCTGCCAACCGTGCCCTCCCCGCTCCTGCCTGGCAGCTCAGATCAGTCCATTTTTTTCTGTAGGAGAGTTTTTTGCAGGAAGCATCTTTTCTGCTTTTATTTAACATTTGAAAATTATTTGTCTAGAATGTTGTAGGTGTTCTCAGAAACCAGAAGGACCCCAAAAGATTAGATCTCGCAGAGTGGACATCAGGAGCAAGACGTTCCCTCCTGAGACCACAGCCGCTAGGGTCAGTGACGAGAAGCTAGAAGGGGCTGGCGGGTCTGGCTGGGAGCCACCCTGCCCTCACCCACACCCAGACCACAGGGTCCCCAGCCCTATAAGCACACCTGAGGACCGTCCCTCCCACTTGCCTTCAGCACAGCCCCTCTTGCCTGGACCCGGGCAGTGGACTTTGATAAGGGGCAGATGTGCCTGTCCCAGACTCACTCAGCACACAGAGGACCAAGGACCCTGAGGGAGGGCTCAGAGTGAGACAGGCCTCTTCCCCGGGTCCTGCTGGCAGCCTCCCGATTCCCCGACACACACACACACACACACACACACACACACACACACACACACATGCTGCTGCTCCTGCCCAGATCCCCCACTCCACCCCTGGTCAGGCCTTCCAAACCCACCTTAAGGTGCTCCCTCTGTTCTCCAAACCCCCTGTGCTGGAATTAGCACTCGGTGGCCCTTCTCTCCAAGGGAAGCACCCATACACATGTCCCCAGCTGTCTGGGGCCCAGAGTGAAAGTCACCCTGGAACACGACACCTGAGAGCTGCCTCCAAGGACGTCGGCCACACAGCGTTGAGGAGAGGCAAGGGCTCATTAGAGATGAGCCATTACCCATCTGCCAGACGAGGGCCCAGCAGGGCCGCTTCCAGGATGCCCACAGCCCATCCGTCCACCAGGGCCCCATGGCTGAGCACCCAGGCATGGCACCCGGTGGACCAGGATGAGGGGTTCCTGAGGGACGTGAGGCTGGACATGGTGTAGAGCCCCTGCTCTCTCCAGGCCTCCATCTCAGCCCCCTCCAGCAGGGGCTGGGTCCCTCTGGGCCCTGTGTGTCCTCATCTGCAGAGCAGGACGGTCTCCACATTAGGGTGTCCGGAGGCCAAGCTGGACCTAGGTGGCCTCCGATGGGAAAGCTTGGTGTCGATGAGAAGAAGAAGAAGGGGTTTCAGAGTGCATACCTTTCTCCATCTGGGCTAACGGGACTGTCCCACCCCCCAGATCCGACCACACCCTTCCCCACTCCACCCATAGGCCCTGGGGCCATCTGCCCTGGGGGCAGTGGGGCGTGTTTTGGGGTGCTGGCTGAGGTCTGAGGAGGGGTGGCATCCTGCTCACACTGCAGGTCTGAGGTGCAAGTCGGGGGTCCCACCTGCCTCTGTGCTGGGTGCAGTGGCTGCCAGGGGACCTTCTCCCCGGGGTCTTGAGGCTGGGGAAGGCTCTTAAAGGGCTTTCCAAGCCCCTCCCTGGGGCCCCTCCAGCGACTCCTTTGGGTGCTGGGGTCTGTTTCATTTTGGAGTTGTGGAAGGAGGTGAAGATGGATCAGTGCAGCCCCTCCCACAACAGGTGGGAAACAGACTGAGGGCAGGCCCGGCCCTGGCCACAGAGCGACAGGAGGGAACTGTGGACCCTGCTGTGATGGCTGGCAGCCAGCTGGTGGGCAGGGGAGCACTTTCCTAGGGGCTGACCCCAAACAGGTGACTCGTGTGAATGAGCCTGGGCCTGTCCACAGGCAAGGAGACTGGGCCAAGGCAGGTCCACCTGGTGTCACACCAGCCAGCCGGCCCTCCCCTCCAAGTCAGTCACGGCCTGTAGGACGCCCTGAGTCGGGCACCATGGCCAAGGACCAGGTTTCTCCCTGAGCCCAGCAGGAGACAGTGGCTCTTCAGCCAGGAGGAGCAGGTGACCATCACAGGGCTCCCTGTGGCCCTCTCACAGGGCGAGAGAGGCCGAAAAGCCACCCCTGCTAGGATGAGGAGGGCTCAACTCCAGCCCCCGGGCCTTCCGCCACTCCAAGTTCCAAGTCTGAACCCCAAAAACGTCCTGTGAGTGGTGGGGCAGAGGAGACGAAGAGTCCCAGCTTAGAGCCCAGCTGACCTCTGGGGACCTGGTTCTCTGGGAAGACACAGGCCGAGATCAGAGAGTTCAGCTCGGGACCCGCGGCTCACAGGAGCTGCCAGGCCACACCCACCCCCGGTCCCTGGGGATACCACAAGCTTGGGGCCACCAGAGGTGTGCCCTGGGGCCGGCCAGCCTGCTCCTGCCAGCCTTCCATTCCCCGGGATGCCTGGTGCCTGCTCTGTTGGTTCTAGAAGGCGTAGTGGGGTGTGGAGGGAAGCCCAGGGGGGGCAGACTCCATGTCTACCCCGAAAATGTCTCTGGTGTCACATCTCCATGTGGCAGTGAGCCCACTCTAGGGATAATGGCAGAGGTGGGGGCTGAGCTGTGGGGTCAGGCAGGCTTCGAATTCCATGTTGTGCAAGGCCGGGGCTCTGTCCTCCTCAGTGCCCACAGGGAGGATGCCGCTGGACCCTGGGCTCGGGATTTTGTTGTATCTGCATCTGCTCTGTCTCCTCCCAGAGCTCCCAGACGGACAGACTTGTGAGGTCCAGGTGCCAGGGAGTGGGAAGGGCAGAGGGTCCCTGCAGGGACCTCTGCTTTGGGGCTGCCCCTGCCCGGGGAGCCCGTGCTGGCTGGCTGGAGGGCAGCCAGGGAGAGCCTGAGGCCTGGCTCGTGTTGCCCGCTGCCTCCTCCTGGGCTGACTGGGCCCCACGGCAAGCCCTCATCTCTCTCCCGCTGATCTGGACGCAGCAGCCTGGCCCTGCGGGAGCTGGTGGGATCAGAGGGAGCTGTAGAAATAGCCTGGGGGACAGCTTGACAGCAGCTATTTCTGGAAACCTGAGGCAGATGCTCAGAGGCTCCTCAATGTCGTCACTAACAAGCTGCCAGCACTCGCCGGCACAGCAAGGTCAGAGGCTGGTCACCAGCAGAGAGCCCGTGACAGATGCTCTGGCCAGGCCTGGGCCCACTGCACGCGCTGCCTGGGGCTTCACATCCTCCGGGCCAGGGCGGGGGCTTCAGCTGGGCCTGGGTGGGCCAGGCTGCGTACCCACCACCCAGGCGGCCTGGCCAGAGCTCGGGTGGGGGGGAGTGGAGCCCGAGCGTTCAGGGCTGTGGCCATGCTCCTGTGGGCAGGGCCTGGGGCTCAGGTGGCCGGAACTGCCCACGGGCTGTGTGCTCTGGAGGGCCCAGACTAGCTTTCTTTTCTTTTTTCCCAGGTTTTGGAGGGTGTTTTATTTTATTTATTTACTTATTTTTTTGAGAGAGAAGTAAATTTTCATTTATTTTGGTACTGAGCCAACATTTTAAAGAAGACTCAGAGCATATTAATGATCAATGGCATTGTATCCATGAAGCACTAAAGCTTTCTAGAAAATTCTTCTTTCTTAAGAACATTGACCCTGGTAGGCGGGGGAGCATTTCCTTCCCCAGAAGAGTCTCCTGGGCACAAGAGAGTAGGCTCCCCGTGTCCCGAGCTCCAGCCTGGCCTGAGACAGGGAAGGGGTGCAGGCTCCGCCCCAGGAGGACCCAGCCGTCCAGGACAGGCCGATGGAGAGGCGGTCAGGACTCAGGACCCTGAGGATGGGGCACTGGAAGGTCCAGCTCACGAAGCTGGGCTCAGAAATAGCTCAGCTCGTTTGTCCCCAGTGGTCCCGGTGTCAGCCCCCACTGACCATGCATCTGTCCCCACAGACACGCCAGTCCCACGGGCCTGCTGCTGACGGCGATGGTGGCCCTCGTCTACGTGGTGGCCGTCCAGTATGAGGAGTGAGTAGGGGCCGGCAGGGCAGGGGTCAGTGTGATCGGCCTTGCCCTGTGGCCAGGCAAGCTCTGCAGCCTCTGCCCACTGGGCCACGCCAGCCACAGGTTGGGAAGCTCAGAGGGGACACGTCCAGGGCCTGCGAGACCCGGGCACCTGGGCAGGCGACTCTGGCCCCATGTGGCTTCTCCCTCTCTCTGAAGGCTCCCAGCAGCTCTGGGGGACAGGAAGGACCGGGTCCCCCCGGCATGGGGGCAGGGAGGGGCAGGGCTCTGGTGCCTGGCGCGGGGTCCCCGCCCTGGCCGGCCGACTGAAGCCCTCGCTGCTCCGCAGGCCATTCACCGCGGAGATCTACCGGCAGAAGGCCTCCAGGTCTCACCGGAGGAGCTGACGGTCCCCAGCAGCTCTGCCAGGGCCTGCCCACTGCGAGGACGCAGCCCGCTCGGGGAGAGTGTGCTGGGCCACTGCTCCTGCTGGGCCCCGCGTGGGCTGCTCCAGTGCCTTGGAAACCACTGCCTCGGGGGCCCTGGACATGCTGCCGTGTGGCCACTGAGCCCCCGCCCCTCCGTCCCCACTGTGCCCACACTCACCAATAAAGACCCCCTGACCCCGGCACCCCTCCAGGTCTCTTTCCACCCTCATCCTCGTCCTCGTGGGGAAGGGGCAGGCTGTGGGCTCCTGGAGGGTGGGGCAGGGCCTGGGTATCCCTTGAGGTTCCGGCCAGGCAGGCCCTCCCTCTGGATCGTCCCAGTGCTGAGGTGGCACCGCTGTCCAGGCCTCACGGGAAAGGCACTCAGTGGTTCTCCCGGCGGTGGCCACATCCTCCCCCGGGCACCTTCCCCCACCCCAGCCCTCCCAGGACACTCCTCACTGTCCCCTTCCTCTGGTGGGTCCAGCCAGAGTCTGCAGACCTGAGGGTGGCGCTGTGTGGGCGTGCCCCTGGCCACCCCAGTCTGGTTGGGGAGAAGACATTGCCATCCCCCAGAGTTGCCACCTCGCTACTGGACACGCAGTGGCCACAGGGGGTGTCCACCTGAGCTGCCGACCACACGGGTGACCGGCAGGCCCTGTCAGGGTGGGGCAGGTGCCAGGTGGGGCTCAGGTGACCCTGAGTGTGGGGTCAGGAGGGGCTGCAAGGACTACGGAGGTGGCCACAGGGGAACCCTCCCCCTCCACCCCTCCTGGCACCAGTGTGGCCACCTCCTGTCCGACAGCTGGCCCCCTGGACATCAGGCCCCAGACCCAACAGGTGAACACCCCAGGTGCCGGACACCCTCAGCCCTTGAGTGTGAAACCCACATCCATCCCTCTGCAGGGTCTCTGTGGGCCCCCCGGGAGGGCCCAGAAGGGCTCCTGGGATCAGGGCTCTGAGTGGGCCTGTGCCTGTCACCCCCACCCTCCCTCCACCTGTGACCTCAGGCCCTCGGTCAGGCTCAGGGACTGCACGGGACAGGGTCTGAGGGCCGTCCTTTCCTAACATCCCCAGTTACTGTCCCCCAGGCCCCGAGGTCATGGCTTGGTTGGGCACTTAGAGAAAGAGCGAGGGACCCAGGATCCCACCGTGCACACAGGGCCGCAGTGGACACCCTCCAGGGAGCCTGGGCCTCCTCCCAGGGTCAGGGTGGGTGCAGGGCCTCCCCTTGGCAGGAGTCCTGCCTGCTGCAGCCCTTCCTCTCCACAGAGTCCCTCAGCTCCCAGGTCACCTCCACCCCCACCCAGAACGACCCTCCCACACACCCATCCAGTGATAGGAGCTTCTCTAGGAACCAGGCAAGGGACAGTTTTTAGGCCTTGCCCTGCGGGGCGCACTTCCCCTGGGGACAGTCACTGGAGCACATTTATGTCATTGCCACCACATCCTCAATCTAGGGGGAGCCCTCTTGCGGGTGGGGTGAGGTCTGAGGGCGGGGAAGTTGGGTGACAGCCCTGGGAACAGTGTGTGCCAAGGCCCCAAAGCCTGGGGGGGGGCTTGGGTTCTGCAGCCACACAGGGGGTTTGACTGAGTAGCAGGTGACAGGGTCCCTCTGGCTGCCGGGTGGCAGCAGGTCTGCAGGGTGAGGAGGAGGCCATCCATGGCCGACCCTGGCCTCCTGAGGGACAGGATTCCTGTACATACGGACAGCTCACCTGTTCAGTGTGGGCTATTCAATGGTTTTTAGTTTACACACAGTCACTGTGAAACACTTCATCACTCCAAGAAGCAGCCCCTGTGCCCTCGCTGTCCCCCCAGGGTGCTCTCCTGCATCAGTGAAGCACCCATGTGCTTCCTCTCTCTGCATTTGCTTCTTTTGGACGTTTCATACAAATGAATCACAAGATTTGTCCTTTTGTGTCTGACTTTGAAGTCTGTCTATGTTGTCTCATGTGTCATTATTTGTCTTTGTGTATGGTTTTTTAAAATTGCTGAATCTGAATACCACAGACTAATTTATAAAGAATGAAGATTTATGTGGCTCAGGCTGGGAAGCTCCATATTGGATGGTGTACTAGCCAGCTTTCCATCCCTGTAATAGAATACACAAGATAATCAACTTATAAAGAGAAAAGGTTGATTGTGGCTCACAGTTTTGGAGGTTCTAGTCCATGAACCTATTTGAATTAAGTTTCTGCCCTCCATACCCCCCAATACGGATTAAATTTCAGCACGTCTTTGATGTGGCATTCTAACTGTACTGATACCTCTTTCCTTTTAATTTCTGAACATATTTCATTCTGTGGACAGACATTTTGTCTATCCATGCATGGGTTGATGGACACTTGGGCTGTACGCACCTGCAAGCCACATAAATAACACTGAACATTAGTGTCCAGTTTCATACGGACGTATGTTTTCATTTCTCCTGGGTTTATACCTAGGGATGGGATTTCTGGATAATACCGTAACTCTGACAATCTGATTAACTTCTAGACTGTTTCTCATAGTGTCTGAGTCACTCTACATTTCCATCTCAGTGGGAATTTTTTATTGGTGCATAATGATAGGATTTGTTGTTACGTATTCAGACACGCACACAAGATAACAAAATAATTTGGCAAATATCACTCCCCAGCACTTCCTCCCTCCCTCAGTGATAACTTCTTTAAAAGGCTGGATGGAGACCGCGCCTTCAACCTCTCCTATCACCAGGGGTTTCATTGGGACTAACTTTGCGCTTGGCACAATCAGTGGGGGTTGTGTTAATCAGCTCTCCGTCACTGTAGCAAAGTACCTGAGGTAATCATTCTAAAAGAAGAAAAGGTTTATTTTGATTCGTGATCTCACTTGTCTGTACTACGGGGTGGCCCAGTGTATCATGGCAGGAGCCTGTGAAGAGGAGACCAGGGCCCCAATATCCCCTTCAAAGATACATTCCCAGGGACCCACCTCCTAAAGGTCCAACTACCTCCTAATAGCACCTTGGGTTGGATGGAGACCGAGCCTTCAACCCTTGGACCTTTGAGGGACATTCCAGATCCAGGAGTAACGAGGGACGCTCCAAGGAACGTGTGGCTGACGTGTGGACGGATGGATGTCCTGGGATGGGCAGAGCCAGCTTAGCTGGGAGCAGAGTTGTCTGGTGGGAGCACAAGACGTGGCGGAGGCACACAGCTCCCGGGGTCGGCGGGCTCTCTTCCAGCCATTGACGTCAGAGTTCTGCATTGGACTGTTAAGTCATGTCAAGTGGAACCCTGCAGAATTGCCCACATTAGGCCATTTCTAATAGACAGTATTATCATATGATTCAAACTAATACTTCAAAAACTGTGAGAGAAAATTGGACAGATTGAATAGTAACTGACCAAGAAAGGAAAAAAAAAATGATCAGACAGCAGAATATGTCACACCCCCAACCTCAGAAGTGACATGATGGTGGAGGTGTTGTTTTAGCCACGGTGCTCAGGCTGGGCCTCCCGGAGGAGGAGGCGACATTTGACCTAACACCTAAAAGCCAGAGGCAGCAAACTGAAGGGAGAGCTCTCCAGGCTTCTGGAAATGGCAAGTGCAAAGGCCCTGAGATGAGAATTGCTTTGGGGTGCCCCCAAGCAACAGCTCTGAGCTATTAAGGGGTGTCAACCATTGTGCACCCTTGGGGGGAGAGGCCAGGGTTTGGGGCCCCTGAGGCACTGACAGATCAGGCTGTGTGGCCAACGTTTCCTGCCTGGAGGGCCATCTCTCACCCCCATGGCCACCCCAACATTTTGGTGGTAGGCTAACAGTTCCCCTTCCATTCAGAGCAGGAAAATTGCTGTAGTGCAAGTCAGTGACTTTGACAGATGGGTTCCCTGGAGTGTGGCACAAGGGGCTTTGCCTTTCCTGTCCCTCTCTGGTTCTCTCTGAAATGGTTTGGAAGAGATCGTCGTTTTTTTAAAAAAAGAAAAGGAGCCGTCTGTGCCCACCTGTGTCTGGGGAGTGGGATGTCCCTGGGGCCAGCCACAGGGGCTCTGGGGCACTCAGAGGGCTCCGCTGGGGGAATTTGCTGATCTAGAGGAAGGAGCCCCCCATGACCGAGCACCATGGGGGGTGGGGTGTTGGGTCTAAAAGCCACCAAGAATCAGACGATTGCTTGGGACCCACCACGGTCACTTTCCAGTTAGAAGGGACTCGGGGGGTTTGCCATCAGGCTCAGCCTTGTCACAGGGAAGGGAGGAAGGCTCTAGATCCAGGTGGGGCCCTGCTTCCTGGGTCTCCGTGGTAGCAGCTGGGTCAGATCCTGGGTCCTGCCCCTCTTGGACCCTCCGCTCTTATCAAGTGGACACTCCTAGGACTGGAGAATCTGGGAAAATGACGGCACAGGTCCACCTTGACGCCAAGCCCTGGCCAGTCATCCTGAGTCAGGGCCCAGCACAGGACACAGGGGAGGGGACCAGTTCCCGCTCGCACCTCGACAAGCCCCTTTTTGCAGTGAGCGTCCTGCAGCTCGCCCGGGTGTGGCTCCTTCTCACAAGCTCAAGAGGACACACTCACTCCAGATTGGGGGGGAGGAAGAGGACGCCCCAACAGGGACAAGGACTAAGAATCGTGGTGGGGAACCAGCCCCAGCTGGCCAGTGGGCTGCTGATGTTCCCTAGATCTGGCTGATGAGTCCGTGGGGGGGGGGGTCCACTTTGTGGTGTCTGCTGGAAACACCTGACCTCAAAAGTGAGACCTGGGGGGGAAGCCAGAGGATCCTCTGAGGGTGGGTACCCTGCTGGGCTGAGAACTGAGCTGGAGCCATTGCGGAGGAACAGGGACGGGCAGAGCGGCAGGCCTCTGCACTGGTGGGTGTAAGGCCGCCATGGTTAGTAGCTTGGGGACTCCTGCATCTCACTTCTCCTGTAAAATGGAGAGAGTAATAGTCCTACCACTCAAGGCTGCTGGGAGGAAGGGCAGCATCATTTAGAACAGGGCTGTACCCCGAAGAAACACTCCAGGCTCTGCGTAAGCCCTGGGGGTGGACGTCCTGCACCATTCCACAGAGATGGTGAGATGGGAATAGAATCCTGGTTCAGCAGAGGAGGGCAAGGGTCTGCTGCGATGGCCTTTGAAAGCCCCTCCACTGGCACTCGGTGAAGAGCTGGGCACATGGGGCTGGCACCCAGAGCCCCGTTGTTGGGTGCTGGGAACGGTTAATACTTCCTGGGTCTCTCCCAAATCAGATACGAGACTGAAAGAGCGGCTTCACCTATCTTAGCCAGAGTGGCCGACCCTCCAGGATCTCGGGGCTGCAGTTGGCCCTAGACAGCCTGCTCTGGGGCTTGCAGGAGAGCCAGCCCACTTCTGGTTACTGATCAACCTGCCAGAAGCTGCCAGTCTCCACTCACGGGACTCACGGGCCATTGACTACACATTGTTATTGTTTTGATCGGGTCCTGCCCTCCTGGAGTGTTTGCATGCCCCCCCCGCCCCCCAGTCAGAACCACCATCTTCCACAAGAGGAAACTGAGGCCCAGAGAGGACAGGAGGCTGGCAGTGCTCGGAGGCCGCTTCTGTGGCTTTGTGCCCCGGGTCCCTCCACTATCAAAAGGGAACGTTAGTCTGCAGGACTGCAAAAGCCCAAAGTGCCGTGGGGTAGGGGCTACGACGCTGACCTAGGGCGGACCAAGGAAAGGTGAGTCTGGATCTTTGGGGTCAAGGACCAGAAAACGGTGGGGACTGCCCCTGGCTGAGGACCCCTCCAGGCCACAGAGTGTCTCTGGTTGGGAGAAAGGAACAGGCTGAAATCTTCACTAGAGCGCTGGAGTAGGGTCGGCTCTTGCTGGGCCTCAGTACTGCGCCCCAATTTTGGCGCCCCCTTGCTCCCTTCGGTCCCCACCTACAGCCCTGCGACCCACCTGCCGGCTCCCCGTGCTGCGGGCGGGGTCCTCTGCTGCCCTCTGGCGGCCGGAGAGTGCAGCGCGGGCCTCAGCTCAGGAAGCCTGCAAAAGCCACCACCGCTGGGCCACTACCCCCAAGGAACAAGCGCTCGCCCCAGGGGAAGGGTCTGGCGTTAGGGGCTCTCACCCGAAGCCCGAAAACGCTGCTCTTGCTGGATTATTGTCGTTATTTTCGGGGGAAACTGAGGCCTAAAGAAAAACTAAGTGTATGTGCGGGGGTGTTGGGGGTCCTAGCCCGAAGTCACCAAGTCAGGCACAGCCAGGACCAGGACCAGGACGCCCCTTGCAGCCGCTGTGCCCTGTGCGGTGGGTTCGCGCGCCCTTAGCCCCCAGCCCGGACTCGGTTTCCTTCGCGCGCCCACTGGGCAGCAGCAGTGCAGCTGCTGAGGTCGCGGGCAGGAGCGGGTGCGGGGAAGCAGAGGAGGGCGCCCGCGGGGCGTGACGCACTGAGGCTGGGAGGGCGCAGGGTGGCGCGGGGCGGGGCGGCCCCCACCGGCTGCATATAAAGGCGGCGGCGGGAGGAGCAGAGCCAGAGCGAGCTGCCTGTGTTCGAGAGTTAGCCTGAGTCGGAGCCCTGTCCGGAGCCCTGTCCTGAGCCCTATCCTGAGCCGGAGACGATCTGCAGGCGAGTTGAGCCCGAGCAGAGTCCCCTGCCGCTCCGGCGTGTCCACCCTCACGCCCTCGGTAGCCCTCAGCACTTCTCTCGGCCCCGCATCCGCCCTGCGGCCCCTCCACCCAATGAAACTGGCGGCGATGATCAAGAAGATGTGTCCGACCGACTCGGAGCTGAGTATCCCGGCCAAGAACTGCTACCGTATGGTCATCCTCGGTTCGTCCAAGGTAGGCAAGACGGCCATCGTGTCGCGCTTTCTCACCGGGCGCTTCGAGGATGCCTACACCCCCACGATCGAGGACTTCCACCGCAAGTTCTACTCCATCCGCGGCGAGGTCTACCAGCTCGACATCCTGGACACGTCCGGCAACCACCCGTTCCCAGCCATGCGGCGCCTCTCCATCCTCACAGGTGAGCTGCGGGGAGCCGGAGCGGACGGCGGGCGCGGGCGGGAGGGCGTGGAGACCCGTCCAGGCTAACCTGCGAGGGCGGGCTGGTGGCGCGGGCGGGCGGGCGGGCGGGTCCCACTTCTGAGCGCTGAGCTTTGCGCTTAAGCGCACCGCGCGCCTCGCGCGGCTGCGGGAGCCCCTTGGCAGCCGCCCTCACCTCTCCGTCCCTTGTCCCCGCTCTGCAGGAGACGTTTTCATCCTGGTGTTCAGCCTGGACAACCGCGACTCCTTCGAGGAGGTGCAGAGGCTCAAGCAGCAGATCTTGGACACCAAGTCTTGTCTCAAGAACAAAACTAAGGAGAACGTGGACGTGCCCCTGGTCATCTGCGGGAACAAGGGGGACCGGGACTTCTACCGCGAGGTGGGGCAGCGCGAGATCGAGCAGCTGGTGGGCGACGACCCCCAGCGCTGCGCCTACTTCGAGATTTCAGCCAAGAAGAACAGCAGCCTAGACCAGATGTTCCGCGCGCTCTTCGCCATGGCCAAGCTGCCGAGCGAGATGAGCCCCGACCTGCACCGCAAGGTGTCGGTGCAGTACTGCGACGTGCTGCACAAAAAGGCGCTGCGGAACAAGAAGCTGCTGCGGGCCGGCAGCGGGGGCGGCGGCGACCCGGGGGACGCCTTCGGCATCGTGGCGCCCTTCGCGCGCAGGCCCAGCGTGCACAGCGACCTCATGTACATCCGCGAGAAGGCCAGCGGCGGCGGCCAGGCCAAGGACAAGGAGCGCTGCGTCATTAGCTAGGAGCCCCCCACCGCGCCGGCGACACAATCCAAGGAGGACTTTTTTTGTGTAAGTCAAATTCGACGCCTGGGCCAGCCTGGGCGCGCCCCGGGCCGCGAGTGCACGCGGACTGGTGTCTTCCCTTCGCGAAACCCGGCCTCGCGCACTGTGAAGGCGCCACCAAACAGAGAAGGGACGGTCATCTGCTCCGGAAGGAAGGAGAACTGGCAAAGACCTGGACTCCCCCACCTTTGAGCCTCTCTGTTGGCGTCTCCCACCCTCACAACGTGGATGGTGGCCCAGCAGAGGGGGCATTTGTCGGTTTTTTTTAACCAGAGACCAGAGAGTAGGGAGGGGGTGAAGTTCACCAGCCACTGTTGGGCATCAAGTGACCGGTCCTGCCGGGCTTTAGCCTGAGGGTCAGGACCCTGGGGGCATTATCTTGTCTGTGATTCCCCATTGCTGGTAACAGCTGGCAAAGGCCTCTGTCCTCCAGAAAAAACTGTCGGGGGTGCGTGGGTCAAGTCATAGCCAAGAGACTTGTTTACATGTGTGTGTGTGAAGTTGCACAAAGGAAAAACAAAACAGAAACCTTGCACTTTAATAGTAGTTCCGCTGTCAACATGGACATGAACAAAATCTTATCCAGGTGTTTATACTGTGTGTGTGTGAAACTCTAAAGTTATTGTTGTTGTTTTTTAATATAAAATAAAATAATTTAACATGGAAAACGCGGCTTTCTTTGCTTCTAGAAGGGGTTGGGGGAGAAGGGAGGAGGCTGGGTTTCAGCTGCCATGACTTTGGACATCACCTTCTCCAGAACAGGAAAATAACCCTGCCCTTCTGGAAACAGCTTCAAGCCTCATGGGGGAGGAAACCAAAAAAACTTCCATTTGAAGGGGCTTCTAGAAAATCAGGACAGACAAGGATTTCAGGGATCCCCTTAAAAAATCTTTCTAGCCATCTACCTGCTTATTCTCCTTTGGCCCAGTCACCTTGGGCCTGGTGTTCTGAGTGAACACTCTGATTTCCTCTTCTGTAGAACTGATTTCTCACTCATCACAGGGCAGACCCAAGCTACAGAAGCTGGTCAAACTTGAAATGCAGACTGTTTGACACTCGGGCCTGGCTGTCACAAGTAAGAAAATGGAACCAGAGAGACCCATGGGGAGCAGGCTTGTGCTGGACCCTTGTCCTCTTGCCCCAGGGTTACATGACTAGAGATAGTTAAGATCCCCACCGCCTCCAGCAGACCTCTGCATCTTGCTGTGTCCCTCAGTGGTTAAGGCCATCTGCTTGTAACTCGTGACCCAGCTCTGTGTAAGCTTGAAGCAAGTGACACCTGCTAAAGCTCAGATTCATCACCTGAGAAACACAGAGAAGGCCCTCCACATGGAGTAGCTGTGGGGATTCAATGTGACACAAGTAGCACAAGTGCCTGCCACCCAGTAACCCACACAACTGGTGGCTTCTTAGAGGGTGCTCAGCTCCCTGTGAAGGAGACTCAAAACTGTCCTAGGGAAGGGACTTTGGCCCTGCTCTGGTGAGGGCCACTCCCTGCTAGTACTAGACCTCCTCAAATTACCAAAAGTTACCAAACAACCACCCCCCCACCTCCCTGGGAGGAGGGATGGCCCAGAGGTGGCTCACACAGGCCACCTGTGGGACAGATGCTGCTCGTGAGGAAGAGCTCTTCTTCTTCTCCTTCTTCTTTTTTGGTACTGGAGATTGAAACCAGGGTACCTTACCACTGAGCTACATCCCCAGATCTTTTTTTATTTATCTTGAGACAGGTCTTATGAAGTTGCCCTGGATGGCCATCTGTCTCTCAGCCTCCAGAGTAATTGGGATTACAGGCAAGTACCACTGTGCCCAGCAATTACTGTTTTTATGTTGTTTAACTGCACTACAAGGAGAGGGGCAAGGAGCAGAGGGTGTTCACATTTTATTCTTTGTCTCAGCAAAGTGAATACTTTCCTCTCAACTATGCAAGATACACCATGAATTCCTGGGCATAAAAAACCATGATCCCCTGGGTTTGACCCCCCAGCACTGCAAAAGCAAACACAAAAAACCAGGGTGTCCCGGCAATAGAGCAATAAGTACTTTTAATCATACATTGGAAAAATATCACAAGTCAAATCATGGAAAACAGAGAAGTTCATTTCCCCCCCACACACCATCTCCATTTCAGACTCCAGAACGGCCCTGAAGGTCTTGCATTTTTACATGCTTCATGTTTCAAGGTATTTGGTCAGAGCCTTAAAACTGGCCCACTTGCTACTCTGAAACTTTAAGAATAACTGATGCAGTTAAATAACAGTCCCAAGATAGAACTGGTGCAATAGGTGGCCACCCACTTAAACTCAGAGCCTACTCTTCTGGCCAAAGCCTGTCTTTGAAACCTGACATCCTCCTCTGCACAGTCCCAGGTTCCCAATAGGCCAGCCATCTTCTGACAGGTGGCTGCAGGCTGACAGCACTAGAACCCCTGCTGAAAACATCTCCAACCAGTACGTCTGCCAATGAGGCCAGTCAACGGGCACCTGCTAAGCCCCTGAGCTGGTCAGCAGATTATGTGCCCATTTCTAGATGCAATCAATATTCAGTTACTTCTCACCTCACTCTTAAGAGTCAGGGGAAGAACTGCTGTCATACCCCCTGCAGAGAAGGGGAGAGCACACATAGTGTCCCATCAGAAAAAAATCATGGAGCTGGGGGAGTGAGGGCTGTTTATAAACATGTAAGAACTAGAACTTGGCCTTGTAACTTCTAGACCTAGCCCGCCCATCCCATCAGAACCCATCCCGAACTCCCTTGTCACACCTGGCTGAGGGGACATCCCAATTGCCACTAAGAGCCCCCTTCTCAACAAAAAGTGCACTGTGAACCCTTTTGTTTGCAGGACAGCCAACAGGGCTGTCTGTGGTGAGAAGCCCAGAGGGGAAATAATGGTCTGAGCTGGGGCAATGGGTATCACAGGGAGATCTGCTCTGGGATCTAAAACTCTATTTGAGCCTGCCAGCCAAGGTCCGGCCCTCTCCATCCCCGAGGAGGCACTGTGGCTATGGAAAGTTGGCTCTTCTCCATCACTAACTGAAGGTGACAGAAGACATGGCAGCAAGAGCCAAATGGAAAGGAAGAGGGAGCCTGGAGTCAGGGGCAGCCTGGGGTGGGGGGGCTCTGAGGGGACACCTCCGCTCACTGGCTCAAACATAAAAGGAACCAAACTGTTTTGGAGAGGGGAGAGAAAGCCACCCACCCTCTGGCCTTTGAGAACAAGGCTCATTCTCTCACAGTCTTCTTTAATCATATTAAATCCATGCCATATGAGTACAGGCCTAATTTGTCCAGTGAATTCTATGCAAATGTTTCACCAAACGGCTGCTAACTGGAACAATATGTACCTGGTACATGCTGATTGTATCGGAGGTGGGAGGAGCGGGAGGGCAGGAAGCAAGAAGGAGCCGCCTCCTTCCTACTGTGCTCTTCAGATCTGCAGGAGGGACCCAGACACACAGCAGATGGCCCCTCCCCAGTGCAGGGCAGCCCTTCCCCCCTGCCTCAGGACTCCTCTGGCTTCCAGTGGCAGAGGCTCAAGTCAGCATGCCTTAGCCACATGGGTATGTACAGCCTGTGGCTGGTGAGGCCGGGCTCAGAGCTGGAGTCCAGAGGAAATGTGGGCAAGGAAGCCGGCTGCCTCCCCTGCCTTCCCCTGGGTCCTGGACACTGGCGGCCTCTACTCCTTGGGGATCTCAAACATGCAGAGGCTCTTGTACTTCTGCAGGAGCTCGTTCTTGGTCCTGACCTGCTCCCGGAGGCTGTGCAGCTGCTGCTGCTGCTGCTCAGGGCTCAGGTGGATGCCCGGCATGGTGCTGATGAGCTTCCGCATCTCCTGGAACTTGGTTTTGAGGGCATTCAGGTCCTGGTGGACATCTGGGCTGTCCTTGTCCATGCTGTGGAGGGCAGAAGACAGTCATTAGCACTCACAGTTCACACCCACACCTGGCTTCCCTGGGCTGCATCCTACGATATTTTTTTGAACACTTGTGTGATGTGTCTGTTGACCCAATGAGGCCGAGCACCCCAGAAGGCAGGGACCAGTTCTCTCTTACAACACCCCCTTGTCCAGCACACTCCTGCTCTTCAGTCCACCACCGGCCCTCATCCACAGTTGTCTCCCCTCCCTGACCACTGGACCCCACAGGCTCTCAAGAAGTATTTGTTGAAATGCATGCTTGGCAAATAAGTTCACAAATTTATGTTGAACAAATAAACCATTACCAATCATCAACTGATTCATGTCAAACCAAAATGCTGATATACCACATTTTGTCTAACTTGAGCCATTTCTAGCCAATCGGAGACTTTGCAGCTAGTAACAGCTAATGTTAGCCAAGATTTGATGCTCACTTGAACCTGTTAATATAAAGACTAATTTCCACAGAGCTATTCATACATTTTACATCAGTTATAAATACTGGAAATTTTCAGCAGATTCAGGCTTTCTCCTACCACAGCAATGCAAACTCCTGGCCCTCAGGGTCAAGCTCATTTTGAAGGCTGATCGTTCACTTCATCTCCCAGCTATTATTGGTTGCACAGAGACCCACCTTCCCTGTCACTACTAAATTAAAGCAAAACAAGGATGAAAACCCTCAACTTATATCAGAGAAATGGCCCACCAGTGGCACCTATGCATTTCCCAGAAGTTAGTGGATGAGTTTTGGCAAAAGCAATTGAGACTAAAAACGAAACGCCAATTCCATAAGCTGTTCTCTAAAAGGAAGACACAGACGCGTGGGGGAAACTGTCAATGATCATGTATTTTTTAATAAACATTCATCCCTGGTGGGGAATTTCAACCCAGATGGTGCTAATTCATGTTTATTATTCATCATTTCTCTGCTTACGCAGACAGAATACCTATCTTTCCTGCAGATCCACCAGCTACTTCTCACACCTTGCGAATCAGACGGCCACCAGGATCTGCTCATTATTTATCAACAGGTCTAAATTCAGGTGAAACTTAGAGAATCAATCATCTCTATTAGGGAATGAGTGGCCAAGCCAATGTTTCTTGCTGTCGTTAGATGCCCTCAGTTTAGAAATTTAGAGCTAGTGTCCTGAGCTCTCCCCTGCTCCTAGACCTTAATTCAGCTGCTAGGGAGGGGTAACTGGAGCTCATCAGGACGGCAAATGGTTTGGAAGGAAGCAAACAGGGAGCAATACTCTTCTGTGGTGCTGGGGATGGAATCCAGGGCCTCCTGCAAGCTAGGCAAGCACTCTACCACTCAACTATACTCCCAGCCAGGGAGCATCTTTTAACTCTCAGCTCAAATCCACAATCCAGATAGAAACCATCTGGAATCTTGAAAGCATTATACTTGGATGGCATGTGAGCTAACACACTGTTACGAATTTAAGTCCCAAGGAAATTTTGAAATTAAAATTCAGCTTTAAGAAAACTGATTCACATCACATAAAACTTTCCAAAACAGTAAAAACAAAACAAATTAAAAATACATGAGATTAAAATGTGGAAGAAAGTTATGGTAATCCAGTTGTTGAAGCCAAACTAAGCTTTAGGGCCTAATCTGGCCCAAAAGAAAATTCTGAAGTGGGCCATGTTTAAGATGCTTATTTCTGAAAACCCCCAAATCTCCAAGTTTCCCATATTTTATCCAGTAAACTTATCGGAGAGGAGAAGGTCTTCAGAAAAAGCTGCCTAGAGGGGAGCGGAGCTGAAAGAGGGCCCCTCTGTGAGCTGCTCACCTGCCCTAGTTGGTGCAGTAAATAGCACACAAGTCCTGGGGCGAGGAAAACACGCTATTCACATGCTATTATTCGAGAACTGGCTCGAACCAAGTGGGAACCTGCCAAGCCAGAATGACTGTGAAATACCCAGGCCCAAAGAAAAGGAGCAGGCCCAAATATCGAGTGAATAAAAGCAGAAAGCTCTAAGTGGGCCTGCCTTTGTCCTCAATGTTAGTCATCATCCAACTTTAGAAGGTTAAAAAAAAGAGAGAGCGAGACTAGGTCAAGAAGGATAATAATCACACAAACAAGGGCAAAGTCGGGGCACTTTGGTCCCACCTACTATGCTTTTTAAAGGAGCGGACAAAAATATTACGCTGAGGTGGTACTCGGAGTGTCCTTCCAGCAGGCCAGAGATACCTGGATATGTATCTCCAAACGCATAAAAACCACAGGTTTAGGTGGACACTTTTAAGAATCACAACTTCATTTTCTTTGTTCTTTGATTTCTTTTATAGCACAGATGCAAAAGAGCAACAACAGGATAGTGTGTCCACTGGCAAGTTAGAAGCAAAAGAAATCCATGGTATCAACTGAAGCCAACCTCCTCTCAAACTTGATGGTCACTTCTTTTGACCTCTGGGTGGCATGTGACCTGGTTTCTCTTATCCTCCTTCAAAACCTCCATCACCCTCAGCTACACAACCCTGCCTTGTTCCAGTGGCTCCACTGTGGACCAGTGTCCTGAGCTCTCCTCTGCTCCAGCCTCTCCTCCTACTACGTTAACTTCGGTAGCTTCATCCTTCCAAAACTTTTATGTATTTTTTTAATATTAATAAGTGCTTGAAGGAAAAAATTCAAAAGTGATAGGCACAAAGACTTAGAAAAAGGAAACCCCTTTAATCTCATGTCCCAGAGGTAACCTGTGTTGGTAGGTAATGCATACTATTTCAGATCACTTTAAAACACAGTATAAAAATACGCGCATACCCTTCTTCTGTACTTTGACAGAAATGTGGCCATAGTTGGTTCTATTCCCCCCCCCCCCCACTTAACAATGCACCTTTGGAGATCTTTCTGTATTAACATATATAAATTATATAATATATAAATTATACAGCTAAATTATTTGTTGATGTGTTTGGAATGCCTGCAATTTATCAGAATGGCAATGAGCACTTTATACCTACACCTTTATGTATTGTGCAAGTATTTTGGTAAGATAATTTCCCACCAGTGAAAAATCTGGGTCAAAAGTTCTGTAATTTTTGACAAATATCACCAAACTGCCCTCTCAGCTGGGTGAGGTGGTATACCGGTAATCCCCGCTACTGGGGGTAGGGGACTGACCTGGAGGATGGAAAGTTCAAGACCAGCCTGGGAAACTTGGACTCCATGTCAAAGAAAAAAATACAACAAAACAACCCCCAGAAAAGCTGTAATGACGTACACTCCCTGCACACCATCCTCCTGGTGTGCTGGCTGTTCCTTCCCTAGCAGCTGTGTTCCTCTGCCCCAGTTTGGCCAGCCCCCAAACAGCCCTGGAGCCTCACACTCCTGCTTCATGTTGCATTCTCTTCAGGGAGTAACAACAAAAGGTTCTGCTGCTGAAAAAGGTTTTTTTGGAAAAAAAGCTGCTCTACCAAATGCCCTTGGACTTGATAGCCACTCCCAGCTCTGTGGATGCAGAGAGCACCTCCTGCCAGCCCTCCTACCTGCCTCTGGCTTGCTCCTTCCCGTTGTCATTGATGATCTCCTCCCTGGAGTCTGGGAACCCATAACATCCAAAGTGGGCCACACCCATGCCACTGGTGAACTCGAGGCTGTCCTCTCAGACTTGCTCTGTGTCCCCCCACTCTACCTTCCAGAGACCCTGCAGACTGCCCACTGCCACTGCCTTCCTGGACACTGAGCCCTCCCCTCCATGCCCTCTGCCTCACCTACCTGCATAGATCACTGCTGCTTAAAAATTCCAGCTGGCCCTCAGCTCCCAGAAAACACCCACTGGGCAAGTTTGAACTGTGAGGGGGCCACCACTGCTACCCACAAGTGCCTCTAGCCTTCCAGGCTCAAGGCTCGCCTTCCCACTCTTCCCAGAACTGCCCCTCCCCTTTGCCCCCAGCATTTCTCCCACTGTGCTAAGTAAGCGCTGGCCAGGAAGGCTGACTTCATGGGGCCTGCGGTCTTCTGGGTCAGTGATATCAAAGGGACAGAAATGAAGTGGCAGAGGAGTGAAGAGGCTTCAAGCTGGCCAGGAAGCAGCTCTTCCGAGCAGGACCCAACCCTTTCTGTCTGAGCACTCATCCTCTTCCCTGGGACAGGGCTGAAGGACAAGGGTGTGAAGCACAGGCTGCAGGAGCTGCGCCCAGACCTTGCTGGTGTGGGCGTGCCCTGCTCCTCTGCATAAGTGTGGAGGGGCCATGGCTCAGCCCTGGAGCAGGCCTCAGCTGGTGTGGAGGGTGGGAGGATCAAAACAGACCTTGTGTGGGAAGAGGCAGGTCAATAACACCGTGTTCCCATGGAGGAGGTTCTGCTGGGGCTCTGAGGTCTCACTGACCTGCCACTCCAAAAGGACTTGTTTCAAAAGCTTGGTCAGCTGGGAGGGACAGCTTGGTGTGCCATCACTTGAATTCCCTCTGTGGGGTCAAGGATGGCTCCCCTGTACCCACCTAGCAACCTCAGACATTTTAAAGGAAAATGTTTGAAAGTACCCCTAACGACTGACTACTCTAACTGGGTGGGCTGAACCCGCAAGCAGGCAGGACCAGCACAACTCAGAATTCCTAGGCTGGGACACACAGTTCCAGACTCAGATGAGATTTGGTAAATTTAAAGGAAAAGTCATTGTATCTTTCCCTGGTCTCACTTATCTCATTTCTTGCTTCTTTTACTATGTATCTCCTTTTATTATAGAGCTTTTATATATACAGAGAAAGGTCTCAAAAGACTTGGTATTTATATTTCTTATACGCATTATTCTTCTTTTTATCTATTTTTGGTGCTTGTTTTTCAGTACTGGGGACTGAACTTGGGCATTCTAGCACTGTCTTATAGGGATAGAGCCTCTTTAAATTTTTATTTTGACACAGGGTCTCACTAAATTGCTGAAGTTGGGACTCTCCTGCCTCAGCCTCCTGAATTGCTGGGATTACTGGCATGTGCCACTGATTCTGGCTCCTTATTCTTTAAAAATAAAATAAATGTAGAGTTTCAGTTGTTCATTCAACTATGGGAAGATGCCAGGAGGAACAAGAGTTCCCACTCCAAGCAGGGTGGTCCCAGGTGGAGATTCTGGGAGCCAGGCAGGGTCCTGGGGTACAGGGGAGGTCTGGCTTACAGAGTTCTCCAAGCATAGGAGGTGGCCTCTGAGAAAGCCCCTAAAGAACATGCAGCATTCCCATGAGGACTTCATCCCCCTAAAGGCAGTTGCAGTGGAAAAGTCCCTGTTCTGGGTTTTGCAATGGGTGGTCCAGGCACGACAAGTGAGGTGGTCTGCTGGGATCCCTGAGTGGAGGGCTAAAGGTCTGGGCTCCATTTGGGATGAGAAGGGGGAACCTAGGGAATTTTGAGTAGAGAAAAACTAACTTGATAGCATGTACAGGATGAATTAGAGAAGAGAGTTTAAAGGCAAAGAGATTAATTAAGAAGTGATTATTAGATCTAAAAAATGAGATTAGGTCTAGCTGATGAATGGTCTCAACAGGTTTGAGAGTAAGTGAGCAGGTTCAAGACAAAAATGGTCCACAAAATCAAAAGAACTGCCATCTCGATACATTACTAGGAAACTGGGCTGGGAAGGTAAGAGATGTTGCAGGGGAAACCAGGCAAGAACAAGGGGGGGACAAGTACACCTTAAATGGGAAGTAAAGGTACCATGAGGATTTTAGGACTAAAACAGTTTGGTACTAGAGAACAGAGTGTTGAGAAGTACATCAGAAAACATATGGGAAATCAATACATAATAAGGGCAGCAGCCCCAGCAGGCACAATAAGGAATATCCACTAAATGGCTGTGGGAAGAGGTGGCGAGCTGGCTCCCCTACTCTCCACCAAAACAAGTTCCAGAAGCACCAAAAATTCAAAGTATATACCACAATCATAAAAGTCTTAGGAAAAGGGAATTAATATCTATCATTTTAGAGTGTCAAGGCCTTTTATCTTTTTCCTTTTCCTTTTTTTTTTTTTTTTTTGTGGTGCTGAGGATCAGACCCAGGATCTCATGCATGCCAGGCAAGCTCTACCACCAACCACATCCCCAGACTTAAGGCCTCAGAAGGCCAAAAATCAGAAGCCAGAAAGGAAAAGCTTAACAACTCTGACTACATGAAATTATGCAACACTGAATGAAATAAAACACAAGAAAAAAAAAAGATTGTGAACAAAGATGGAAAAAGAAGCAACAACTTGAGGGATTATTTGTAATATCTGACAAAGGCATCACTTCCTTACTGTACAAAAGTCAAAAAGAGGGGAAAGTACAAATGATGCATAAAATTGCATATTAAAAGATTTTTTTCTAAATTAACAAAAGAAAGAGATCAGTCTATAATTTCTGACCTGTCAAATCAGCTAAAGTTAAAAGTTGGATGGTGACAGCAGTGGTGTGGGAGAAGACACAAGTACAGTTTGGAAGCACAAACTGACACAATGTTTCTGAATTTCCTAATAGTGATCAAATTTTAAATTTGTATATCCCATTGCTAGAACTTTCCCCTGCAGAGACTCCTGAGGATCAACAGGATGACAAAGAGGCCAACTGCAGAACTGGAGGCCAACACAAAAGCCCAGGCACAACAAGTGTCCTTGAGGGGAGAACAGGTTAACAAGTGATGGCATGTTCATAAGATGGACTTGTATGAGTTTTGGGATGAGGGAGGAAGCTGGGTGGGGCCAAGGGGAAGGATCACTTTCATCTCGTATTTGTATGTACTCTTGGAATCCATCTACCACTTTAATTTTTTTTTTTTTAATGCTTTTGGGGTAGCAGATTTATGGGCCACTTTTGGTTAAAAGAATTCTTAAGTTAATTGAAGCAGCCCCGTCTACAGGACTGAGCTTTGGAGGAGTTAAGCTAAATGATGTAGCACTGTAAACCAAGTAGTAGCTATCAAAATAAAAAATGCATGTGCCCTTCTCTGCTCTAGCAATTCCACTGCTCAGGATTTACCTCACCATAAATGTAGAGAAACAAAAGGATGCTTACTTACCCCAGAACTGCTGGCAACAGCAAAAATTAGAAAACACCTAAAAGCACACATGCAGACTAGTTACATAAGTTATGGTACATCCATGAGACGGAATTCTCTGCAGTGGCCTTAATGAGGCAGATCTCTATGTGCAGTACAGAAAGGTGCCCACAGCAGACTAATGAGTGAAAAGGCACAGTACAAAGCACATGGTCTCCATTTGTGTACATATTTGAAAAGACAAACACATATAATCCCTGGAAGGAAGCTTAAGTATTCATAGCAGTTATATCTGTCTGTGCTTCTGACTGTGCAACTGTGACTTAGGAAATAATTAAAAGAAAAGACTGATATAATCAGCTGAATTCTTTATAAGAACAGGAAAGGCTATATTTGCTACTTTGTTTACTTCCTTATTCATCCCTCAAGAATGGACTGTTGGGGAAGTTTGAAAAACGAGGAGTTGAAGGACCTTGGAGAGCCACCCTGGGTGACTAGGTCTGGTCCCAGCCCTCATCACCTGGGGCCAGGCCTGCCAGGCCCATGTCCCACCTGGCTTCCAAGCAAACCTCATAGGACAAAAGTCCTGCTTCCTACAGAAGATGTGCTATAGTATACCCTGGCTCCTCCCTCTTTTTCAGCTCTCCATCCTGACTCCCTTCTAGCTTGGATGATGTTCAGTGCCACCAAACTGGAGAGTCAGCTCCAAGAGTCCACGCTATTTCTTGGCTTCATTTCCCACCTCCACGCTATTCCTATGCCACCCTTCCTCCCTCTCATTTCAGACTTATCACTGGCATCATCCTCTGTAAGCCTCTGGCTCCTCCAGGCTTTCTGAGGTCTCCTGGCCCTGGCTCCCCTGCCCTTACCACAGTTCACATCCCCTTCCCTCATTAGCCCATAAACTCAAATACGTAACACACCAAAGGCTTCCAGACTGAATCCTAGTTTCTTCCCATAGTGACAGTCTCTTTCTTCAAATGAACTGATCAGCTTTTTGGTGGGAGAAAGAGTCTTTTCCTCTGTGTTTTTCTTCTGCAATGTCTTTTCACTAGGGCTGGTCAGACATCTCATAAGAAGAACCTCTTTCTCTTTGGCTGTCCAAGCTAAAAGCCAGGTTTGGAGAAAAAGGGTAGGGATGTGTTACTATTGAGGGGGTGAACTTTCTCTATTTTCAGGATGGCTCGCTACTCCCTACCCCTGCAATATGCCAGATGCCTCTCAATCCAGGCACTCCTGTATTATTCCTTCTGGAGAATAAATCTTGGGGAAAAGCAATCCTTTTAATTGTCTGCCAAGATGGGAAGTAGTCTCTTGGCTGCTTGGAGTGGCTGAATATTCTAGACTCCTAAGTAATCCTCCTATCCTTAGTCTCCTCCTTAATGTCCAATTTCCAGAGACTGCTGGCACAGTCAGTTTCTGGGATCTGGGAGAAAGCCATGGTCAAAGACAGCTGCTTCAGAATTGTAGGTGAGTTAGCCCTTAACCATCTGTATTGTGGCAATCACCTCCTGTCCTGTTCTTTTTGATTTTATCCTTTTTAAAAAAGTCCCTTTACTGTCCTTTTACACAAAACGACATGTGACGAACCCACCATCTTTCCCAGGTACACTCTTGAGTATATCTTACAACAATTCTATGACTTAAGTATTACTGTTCCTATTTCACAGGCAAAAAAGGGGATCAGAGGAGTTGTCTGCTGAAAGTAACCCACATAGTACATTACAGAGCTATTAATTTGAATCCACTGTTTGAAATCCATTATTGACATATTAAAGATAGAAAAATTATAGCCTGGGAAGATTATTTACCAAGATGATCAGGCAAGCAAGTGTCAGCACACAGACTTGAATCCAGGACTATCTAACTTCAAAATCTGCTCTCTCTAGTATATTTTACTGCTCCCTTTTTAATGTCAGTCCAACTCAACTGCTCTACCTGAACTCAAGAATACACACTTAGGGCTGGTTGTGGTGGCATATGCCTGTCATCCCAGCAACTGGGGAGGCTGAGGCAGGAGAACTGCAAGTTCAAAGCCAGCCTCAGCAATTTAATGAGACCCTGAGCAACTTAGCAAGACCCTGTCTCAAAAAAAAAAAAAAAATATATATATATATATATATATACATATACACACACATGCTTAGGGGGCCCAAAAGCTATCTCTGTAAATGCATAGCTTTTGTGCTTCTGTTTTTCCATATTTTTCTTAACCAGTGTATTTAGGTTAATCTGGATAACCCCCCTCTTTGGGGTTGGACCCAAGCACTCTACCACTGAGCTACATCCCCAGCACTTTATATTTTGAGATAGGGTTTCATTAAGTTGTCAAGGCTGACCTTGAACTTGCAATCCTCCTGCCTCAGCCTCCTCAATAGCTGGGATGACAGGTATGCACTATAGTCTCTGGCTGGATAATACAGCACTGATCTGAGACTGGTGGGTTTGCATCTGTACTCTGCTTTGAACTCACTGCGGCTGAGAAATGCTACTTCACTGCCACATGTTGATGAAAACAGAACAGTCTGCCTTACCCTATGGATATTTTCACTCCAAGTGAAGCCAAATAAAGTGAGGATGTATGTGAAAACAAAGGTTTTGCAGTTGTAGGGGGAGAGCACCAGGCCATCTCATGGCAAGTGAATCCAGGCTACCTAAACCTTAAAGAAGCTGGCGCATTAACACTCAAGATTTTCAGGTGGCAAAAGGCAATTCCATTTCAGCAAAATATCAAAGTGCATGTTATGTCCTCTGAATATGTCCCCATCCTTAAGCAACAAGACTGTATGTGAAGTCTTCTGGCTGGGGCTCAGCGGTGGAGCACTCGCCTGGCACGTGTGAGGAACTGGGTTTGATCCTCAGCACTACTTAAAAACAAAATAAAGGTATTGTGTTCACCTACAACTAAAAAAATACATATTTTTTAGGGCTGGGGTTGTGGCTCAGTGGTAGCGTGCTTGCCTAGCATGAGTGAGGCACTGAGTTCAATTCTCAGCACCACATACAAATAAATAAAATAAAGGTTCATCAACAACTAAAAAAATACATATATTTTTTAAATGAAGTGCAAAAGAATGACTTAAAAAATAACCTAGGCAAACATGGGGATAAGAGAGATTTTTTGATCAAAAGGATAAAGACCGCATCCTTTGGTACCATCTTAGAACAAAGTTAGTACAGGAATCTAATCATTTAGGGCAACGTAAGTGTCTCTTTTTTCTATAATGTTTCCTGTGACACTCTTCCTCTCTCATTTTTTTTAAATTATAGGTTATCCACATTCATATCTTTCCTTCTAATGGTAAGCCCTGTGGAGTTAAAAAGTTGGTCCGTTTTACTGTGTAAACTCATAGAATTTGGGGTGAGATGATGTGTATATGTTGAAAACAGGAACCAAATGGAGTAAGGGGTAAGCCTCTCGAATCCAAAAGCCCCAAATCCGAAATGCATCAAAATGCAAAAAATTGGCTGCCTCCACGATGCCACAAGCGGAAAATTCCACACTCGAATTCTTGTGGCAGGTTGCAATCAAAACACAGGTGAACTAAAAAATATCATATATAATTACTTTTTATACTTATATATTATTTTAAGTAATATATAATATATATTTATATATTACTTTTGGGAACTTGGGTCCCCTCCCCCCCAAATATCTCATGAGGTATATGCAAACACTTCATCATCCTTAAAATATGCAAAGTAGGAAACACTTCTGATCCCTAGCATTTCGGATAAGGGATCTGCAACCTGTATGAACCGTGTTAGGGCTGAGAGCTTAACTTGCTCAAGAAGGCAAAGGGGCAAACTTGAGCACCTGGACCCCAGAGCGTGTGCACTGAGTCAATTAGTTGGCTTCTTTCTAAGCCCATCGCTCAACTCTGCAGTAACTCTGGGTGGTCTCAGCGAAGGCCGCTTCCGGTCCGGGGTCGCGGTTTCCTCATCTCTGGACACAGAGGCCACCCAGCGCGCCCAGGCCTCTCGCAGCTCTGAACAGGCGAGACCGGAAGCGAGAGGGAGTGCGGGGGGCTCGTCCTCTCCTAGGCCCTTACCATTTGATGATGTTGTGCACCAAAGGCAAAAAGGAGTAGTTCTCCTCCTTCACGCCCGCGGGTGACTGAGGCCGCGGTGCCGGCAACGGCTGCGTTTGGGGCGCAGCGACGGGAGGCGGCGGCTGAGGAGGCGGCAGCGGCTTGGTCTCAGGCAGCTGCGGCTCGGACGGGGGCGGTAACGCATCCTCGGTCTGTCGCCCCGCGGCCACCCCGGCGGAAGCCATAGCGGCGCGGCTGGGACAGGGAGTAACAATCGGTAGGACCCCAGGAATCTACCTTCCGAAAGCGTCGCGGACTGTTACGTCACTCTTGTGCACCCGGCCAGGGCGGGGCTCTGAGGGAGGCTCTGAGCGTGCGCACTGGAAACGGGGCGGGGCAAAGGCACGGGGGGCGGGGCAGACTGTTGCTAGGAGGGCGGCGTGGGCAGGTCTGGGGTGGCCTGGATGTGCTTGTGACTCAATAGCTGAATGATTGAAGGAATAATTCAGGGAATAGGAGATGCATTTCAGAAATAATGGCCTATAGTCCTATCTATATGACGAAGTGGGCACAAAAGCAAAAACACAGGAAGCCCAGAAATAAAGGCTCAGCTTGGTCTAGCCCTTGGGTCTCTCCAGGAACCAATTGGAAGAGCTCCTAGGGGAGCATCTAGGTGAGGCCTGGGGTCACACAGAGTCCAGAAAGGAAGGACCTAAGCGCCTACACCATGCACACCTCCGAGAGGAAGAGCAGAAACCTGGGGACTGAACCCACAGTGCCTGCCCCCATGTAAAGAACAAAGTATGCAGAAGCAAAGAAATTTGTGGTCCCTTCTCCTGGCTGCTGAGAGAGACACTAATAATTCAACTCAATAGACATTAAGTATGCGCCTGGACCTGCTGGCTGTGGGTGTATGTAGTTGAGGAAGTCTCCAGACTTTCAATACAAGGCAGGTGTATTCATCCCAAGGAAAAAAATATAACCTGGAAGAAAGGCTGCCTCAGATACTGTCAGTACCTTTGGGCCAGCTCCTTAAGCACTAGGTCCCAGTTGCCCTCCCTCTAAAATCTTATTTGGTCCAGAAACACGGCAGGGGCTCAACTAAATTCTAGCTTCACATATGTGGTTGACCCTGAGAAGTTTTCTTTGCATGAGAAGCCTCCCTCCTGAGCCCAAGAGGGGGATAGCTGATAGGTTTGGGTTTATTCTTCTCCAAACAAGTATGATATATGGGGGCTGCATTAAAAAAATTTTTTTGGATGATGAGGACTTGAGCTAGGAAAGCTATCAACTGGAGCCCATCCTTCCTCATCCACCATCATGGAAGGAAAGGGAGGTAAGGAACCTTAGATTCAGGAAGCAGGGTGAACAGCTGCACTTACATCCAAGATGGATGATTTCAAGGAGGGAATGGATGTAGATACTTTCAGGTGCAGTGGAAGGGGCGTGTGGACACACAGATCCTTGGGGAAGTGGACGTTGGAGGTGTGCTGTAGAGATCTTTCATTATGAGCCTCAGCACGGCTTTCTATAGCCAGAGCTGCCCAAAGTGACCCAGAGAGAGAGAAAGAGAGCACATAGAAGGAGGGGACTTCACGGGTTTTCCTTCTTTCTATCCTTATACCCCTTCATGTAAGTGAAGAGTCAAGAGTCCTGGTAGAGATTGGAAGAGAAAAATGCCTGTTGGAATAAGGCCAGATGTGCTCAAATACACTGTACACCCTTGGAGGCATCTGGAGAATAAAGATAGTCATTAACCAAACTACCATGCTATAAAAGTAGCTTCAAAGGTCAAAGTTACAATCTCTATCTCATTTAATTCACCAGGGAAGGTGGATGTTAATATCCCCATATCATAGATGGGGAAACTGAGGCTTACAATGGCTACAAGACTGGCCGCAGGGTCACATGGTTATGAAGCTTGCCTGACACCCCGTGCTTGTTTCTCAACAGACCCTTAGGTGACCTCAAATTCCTCCCTCCTCTTCAACTGTATTATTTGAAACGTTAAAGTGGCCTTTTATTCACATTTGAGAAGCAATCCAATAGTTATCAATAATATCCCCATGGCAACCACATGTCATCTTTTCCCTCCCAGTGTGTTTTGTAACTTGATTACAAGCCCCACCTTTACCATTGACAGAATAATGAGAATGTCTCTAAAAAAAAAAAAACAAAAAACAAAACACAACACTTCAGGTATAAATAGTCATGGCTAAAGAAAAACAAATTGGAAATGTAGGCAGCATGAATAAGTATGGTGCATTGACAATTTGCCCTAAAAATAGTTAATATAATTAGTGGCAAAGAGTAAAAGCTAACTTCATAACGTTGCAGGCGGATGTCAGAAAAACACTGCCTGTGCTGGGTTCATGAAAGCTGAAATTGCTGCAAAAAAATGCGTGTCTGTTTATAGCCGCTCTTTAAAAGTCAAAAAAAAAAAAAAAGAGCCAGATGCTTCATTGATATGTAAGAATGTACTAGAGATTTCACCAACTGAAATGATTTGGCCATTGCTTTCTCAGACGGATTTACACTATTCCTGGTAAGGCTTTGTCCTGTGGAATTAGTGGTTAAAAGGGTGGCTCTGAAGCCAGCCAGCATGACTTGGGTCCCAACTCGGCCTCTTTGAAGTTGTTGTGATTTTAGGCAACTGCCTCACCTCACTTTGCGCAGCCCTGCGCGACCTCAGGGAAGGACGGAATGGATTATTACATATTGTAATTGGTAAACTTCATGTATTAGAAGCTTAATCCTCCAAGGTCGAGAGGTGGGACATTGAGGTGGTGATTGGTCACCAGGGATCTGTCCTCATGAACGGATCGATGTTATCACAGGAGTGGATTAGGGATCCAGAGGGTGAGTGTGTTATGAAAGCGAGTTGGGCTTTCTCACCTCCCTCAGGTGATGCCTCTACCAGGTTATGACAGAGCAAGAAGGGCCTCACCAGATGACCTTGGCCTTCCCAGCCTCTGAAACTGGGAATCGTATGAATCTGTGAATTACAGATTACCCAATCTGCAGCATCCTGTGACAGATCGCACACTGGACTAAGAAGCATGTCACCCAGAATAAGTGAGTATCAAGAATCCGTGAAGGGCTGGGGTTGTGGCTCAGCGGTAGAGCACTCGCCTAGCACGTGCAAAGCCCTGGGTTCGATCCTCAGCACCACATAAAAATAAAATAAAGATATTGTGTCCATCTGCAACTAAAAAATTAAAAAATAATAATGATCAATGAATATCAATTTATGATCCGTAAATATCAATTTTTATTATTCAGATTTAGGGTTTCCCCCTTCATCGTTTAACAAATAGGCCGACAGCCATTGAAAAAGTACATCTTCAATTAATGAAACTAAAACATCATCTTAAAGATTATTATTATTAAACTAGAATATCATTTTAAAAAGAAGGATCTCTTTCCAATAGAAATACAATATTAGCCATAAAAATGAGCCACAAGCCATGTTCAGTTTTGTAGTGGTCACATTAACAAAATAAAAAAACAAGAGAAGTTAATTTTAATATTTTAACCCAATATATTCAAAATATTGTCATTTCAACGTGTAATCAACACTCAAAATCATTAACTGATTAACTTTTTCAAACTGTCTCTGAAATCTGATGTGATTTTTACACTTATAGCAGAGCCATCTCCATTCGAACTAGCCACATTTCAAGTGCTTAGGAACCAAATGTGGCCAGTGGCTACACAACCACTTTGCGAGTTAAAAGAGATCGATACATGTCAACAGGGCTGGGGATGTGGCTCAAGCGGTAGCGCGATCGCCTGGCATGCGCGGGGCGCTGGGTTCGATCCCTAGCACCACATAAAAATAAAGATGTTGTGTCCACCAAAAAATAAATAAAAAAAAATACACGTCAACACAGGCGTTCACAATTGTAGTGGCAGAAATGGAGAGAAAAAACAAGTGGCCCAAAGGGTACTATTTTAAAGTAATATAACTTACATGTGTTAGCTTTCCATTACTGTAACAAATGACCTGACATAATCAACAGGAGGAAAGTTCTTCTTTTGGCTCACAGTTTTTGAGTTTTCAGTCTCTGGCTGGTTGACCTGTGGCTTTTGGGCCTGTCATGAGGTAGCACATCATGGTGAGAAATGCAAGGTAAAGCAGAACTGCTCTCCTCATGGCCAGGAAGCCGAAGAGAAGAAGAAAAAAGGACTTATATTTGAAAAAGGAATTAGAGGGTGCATTCATGGGACGGGGGGTATAGGAACTTTCTATGTGGGGTTTTCTTTCTTAAGGAAGAAGTGCCTAGGACAAATTTGGACCATTGCTGCACACAGAGGTGAGTGCAAGGGGAATTAGTACATGGATTCCAGGCTCTGCCCATTTCTGGCTGCATGACCTTGGGCAGATTATTTAACCTCTCTGGGCCTCAGTTTCCTCATCTGAAATAGAGAGTGATAATAGAACCCACCTCTCAGGGCTGCCCTAAGGATCACTGGCGTGGAGGCACATAAAGGCTCTGAACAGGGCCGGGCACCCAGTAAACACGATTTCAGTTTTAAACGGCTCCACGGAGAACAAATACAAACACAAGATGACATCCAAGAATCCAGCTTTCAGATGTTCAAAGGGACCCCACATCACAAATCCCCGAACAGGCTTGTGATTTATTTCTGCTTCGTGAGATTCCAAAAATAGTCATTTCTGCGTGAGACAAACACCGGGGACTTGTTAGACCAATCATGTCATTGTGTCATTGGGGGATATATATATATTTTTTCATCCAAGCTATATTCTTCACATATGATTCATCCTTTTTCTTTTTTATCACCTAGAGCCTCAGGCAGGTTGGAAAAGCTATACAATACTTTGATTTTTTTGTGAGTTAAAAAAAAAGAATAATGAAGAAAAAGGCAGCCGCTGCTGTTCAAGCTAAACACAGCGCACTCTCCACCAGGAGTCAGCCCTCCTAAACCAGATTCGTGGCTTAAACCTCAGACAAAAGCCCTTTCCTCCCTTCTACCCGGCCTTTCTTCTCTCTCTGAATTCCATCTGATTTTTCTTTTCTTTTTTTTTTCTTCCCCCTTTCAATCGCCCACTCCTTGCTGAAAGAGACTCCATTATGCCCAATTTCTCAACTCCCTGTTCGTGGACTCATTTCTCAGAAGCACTCATTCTGGGGCATTTCAGATACAAATCAAGACTATATATATATATATATTTCTTTCAGACACTGAGGATTTTCTTTGAGTCCCCATTCCTTCTTTCTGTGTTTTTTTTTTTTAAACCAGACTGCCACCAGCTACCCTTTCAATCACCAAACAGCTTTTGATATAATACAAGTGAGAGGCCATCCTTTCTAGGAAACAGCGTTGGTCTCAGATGGCTCGTGACTGATCCGACACCCTATATTCTTTCTGATGTCTTTACCAAGTCATCTTCATTCAAATTATTTGTTAGGGTTTTTTTTTATTTTTTTTTTCTGTCTACCAGCTGTTTCCTACAAGCCTTGGACTCTCACCCCTTCTGTTAATCCTTCTTCAAAAATTCCCTTTACCCCATTGTCTCCCCCGGCTCCCCCGCCCTCACTCTTCAGCTTTTCTAGAAGTTACTCGGCTTTACCTTATTAGATTTATTGTAAATCTTTCCACTCTTGTTTATGAACCCGAGTCTCAAAATTAGAGCTGAAAATGATAGAGCTGGGGAATGCAACTCAGTGGTAGAACATGCTTAGGATGCGTGAGGTCCTCCTGGATTTGATCCCTGATACCTAAATAGATGAATAAATAAAAATAAAAAATGAAGGCAGGGGTCGTGGGGTACGCCTTTAACCCCAGCGACTCGGGAGGCTAAGGTGAGAGGATTGCAAGTTCAAGGCCAAGCCTCTGCAATCTTTGCAGGATTCTCAGTAACTTGGAGAGACTCTGACCTCTTGGGCTGGGGTTATGGCTCACTGGGACAAGGCTCCTATCTACATCCTGAATGTCAGGGGAGCCCAGAGAGAGCGATGGTTGCTTCCAGACCAGCCTTGTGGAGGACGTTTTGCATAGAGTCACATCCTTCCTATACAACTCTGAAATATCTACTACCCTGCCTGGCAGAGGGGGACCCTGAGACGCAGGTGGACCCCCCTCTCTCGATGGCACGTGCCTGTGTTCTCAGATCTGAGCCCTTCCGTGCACACTCGCTGGTCTTCTCAGCTTTCGGGCAGGAGTGCTGCCTGCCCTCTTCTCTCTCTCTCTCTAGGTGGATCCAGCTAGCTTGGAGGTGTGGGCACAGACACCAGGGTTGGGAGCAGCTCAGCTTCCTTACAACTGGGGTGTCTTGAGCGGAGGTGTTGGTCTGAGAGGGTGAACCCAGGCATCAGCTGATGGAGTGGTGTAGAAGCAGGTGCCCGGCCTCGTACCCCTTCCTTCAAGTGTGTTGAGTGGAGGAAACCCCTGGTCATGATCCAGGACACTGCAATACTAGGCCACGTCACTTCTCCTAACGATGCACTTTTCTCCCCTCCAGATCTGGGGATACTGACACCTTCTTGCTCCTCTCCTGGGGACAGTGCAAGGGAATTAGACCAAGAACTAATCCATAAAGGATTTAGCTAGAATTTGGGGGGCTTGGGAAGGGAACCCCTGCATTCCAGATGATCATTTCAGGAGGACGGGTCACTGGTGATGTCTCCCGTATTTTGCAGACTTCAGAAGGCTAAGCCCTCCCCCAGGGCTGACGGAAGAGTTGGGGTGTGGGAACAGGAAAGAAGCCCGTGATCCTGACCTTAGGGAGAAACCCGAGATCCAGCGGGGGCAGGCCAGTTCAGGGTAACATTGTTGTTCTACCCTGTATGCCAGCCCTCCTCGAGCCTCTCAAATTGTTTTAAATTTTGCAGAAAATACATGTTGCTATTTTTCCTGTTTTGGAAAAATCCAACCCTGGGAGTAATGACAGGGCTCAAAGCAAGCTTCAGCCGAGCGGCCAGCAAGCTATTACGGGTCTGCATGTGTCTCGATTTTCCAGGTGGCCTTGGTGACAGTTGGCAAGGGGACTGCTTATGTAACTTGCAGGCTGACAGTGGGGGGGGGGGTGGCTGCAAGTCTAGGGAGAGAAGAAAGTGTGGGAAGAGCCGTCCCCCGCAGAGGGAATGAGGAGCTTCCTGGAGGGAAATTCATGGGCTTCTTTCGAAAACTCTTTGGCAGTCAAGCTTGTGGTTCTGTGGTGACCGCCTCCGACTAATGGTCACCCAGAAGCAAAGAGAGGGAAAAGCCAGCAGCCGGCCCAGTGCTCCCAGGAGACGGTAGCAACCTCCAAGTTGGCCCAAGTCTGCGTTGGAGCCCAGCTAATTGCTGATGGTGGGAATATTTGTGCCTCCCTTGCAAATTCGTATGTTGCAATCCTGATCCTGGAGGTGATGGCATTAGGGGAAGGGACTTTAGGAGGTGATTGGGTCGTGAGGGTTCCACTTCTAAGACGGAATTGGTGTCCCTGTAAAACAGGCCCAAGGAAGCTCTTTTGTCCCTTCTCCCAGGACACAGTGACAAGGCAGGTCTTTGAACCAGGAGTCGGGCCCATTCTTGATCTTGGACTTGCAGCCTGCAGACCGTGAGCAATACATTTCTGTGTGGATAAGCCGCCCCGTGTATGGCCTTTTGCTGTAGCAGAACAAGGGACCGAGACAGTAGTTTTGTAGGTGTGCGTCGAAGTTTTTTCATAGTGTCTGTCTGGGGAAGGAGTAAAGGTTCAATGTCACCCAGAAGCAGTAGGAGAAAGCCCCAATGTCACACAGTGAAACCAGTAATGGGGTGGCCTCTCATCCCTTGACCTCTGCCTTGAATCCTATCCCTAAGGGACCGACTGGGAGAAGGGCACCGTATACATCTACCATGTGCCAGCTCTGTGACGGCACAGTCAGCTTGGCGTGACTATAACATTTTAGCTGAGAAAAATCAACTTGAGAAGAAGGAGAGATTGATAAAAATGAATCCCATGGTTATGCATAATTATAATGTACTAATAAAAAAATAAGGAATTAAAAAAAAAGAAGAAGAGATTGATTTTTGGCTCACGGTTTCAGAGGTTTCAGTCCATGGTCACTTGGGCAAATTGCCTTTGGTGGCACCAAACTTCATGATGGGAGCAGATGCAAACAGAGAGGAAGAAGAAGAGCCAGAGGTCCCAGTATCCCCTTGACCTAATTCCTTCCCAACAGGCTCCACCTCCTGCAAGTTCCACCGTCTCCTAATATTTCCACAGGCTGGTGACCAAGCCTATAGCCCGTGAGCCTCTGGGGGACATTTAAGCTGCAAACCATAGCAGTGACCTTATACCTAAGTACCTGAGCCACCAAACCGGGTTGATTCTACTCCCAGCTCAGGGTCCTCTGCAGGGACCACAGGGCTTGTATGGGCAGCACCAGGTGCCAGCTGGTTACTGAATTAAAGGTGTGAATTCTGCTCATTCTCTCAGGCTGCATCCCATCCTTTCTTCCTATGTCTGGTGTTTCCCACATCTCGGAGTTGTCCACACACGCGGTTCCAAATTAGCCAGAGAGACGGTCAGAGCTAAGTTCCAGCAAAGAGGAATCACAGTTTTGCATCTTGTTTTGGTGTCGCATGCGATGGGACTCACCATGCCACCGGCGTCAGTCTTGACCCTGTTCTGGGATGGAAGGTGAAGACGGTGATAACTATTTGCAGAGCCCCTGTGCCGGGCGAGGCTGTGTTGTTAGGTGTCCGGAAGATGCGAGGGGTAGGAGGAGTGGTGTTGGACTTGGAAGCTTTGCATCCTTGTGGGAAGAATGGCGCGACTTGCTGGCTTAGCCAAGGTGACTGTCCCAGCACAGATATTTGCTTAAGCCCACCCCCTGCATGTCTCACAGGGAGACCAAACAAAGTCCTCCAGCAGCCAACCAGAGATCCAGATGGTCCCACCACCCCACAGTAAAATCTCTAAAAAAGCAAATTGCAGGCAGAGATAGTCTCTGTTCAGTAATCCTTCCCCCAAAAGTCAGCCGGCACGGGGGCATTCATGAGACGTGTTGGCAGGGGGGCGGGGGAGCAGATGGGAGCCGAGATTGAAATAATCTATAGTGCCATCGGGACATTTCTGACTCTTTAAATTTTAGATTTCAAGTATCATTGTTTGCCTACCCAAACTTCACTCCAGCCTTAGCAAATGAAATGTGACCGAGCGGAACATGATCCTAGCCTTCACCTTGGCTAGCGGCTGCTCTAGCTAGAAGTGGCCAGAAAATCTAGCCAACGATAGCAGAAATGTGTTGAATGGAGCTCGCAGAAAAACTTTCATTCTTGTAGGAAAAAAAAAAAAAAAGAGCATGGCTGGGGCTGCTACCTCCTCCTTTCTTTCTTGGTGGATTCTGAATGTGATGATCGGAGATGCACAACCATTTTGAGACCACGAGGCCACAGAAGTGTGCAGAAGGGGCAAGATAGAATTAGAGAAAAAACTGGAGTCTCTTAACAGCATTATTAAAGAGTCACCCCGGCCAGAATCTCAGCTTATTGAGGGAGAAAAGGCCCCTTCTATTGTTAGCCCTCAAATGCATCTTTAATAATTTCCTGAAGGATTAAGGAAGGGAGTGAGAGGTGTCCTCAATAATTCATTTAACTTACAAAAATGATATTTGTTATTTTTAAATCAACTTGTTATTTTTAAAAACCTCCACATGATCAACATAGGATTATTAATATTTTTTTAAGAAAGTGCAGAAAAAGTTGGGTACCATGGTATACACCTGTAATCCAAGTGGCTCAGGAGGCTGAGGCAGGAGGATCCCAAGTTCAAAGCCAGCCTCAGCAATGATGAGGTGCTAAGCAACTCAGTGAGACCCTGTCTCTAAGTAAAATACAAAAATAGGGCTGGGGATGGGGCTCAGTGGTCAAGGGCCCTGAGTTCAATCCCTGATACAAAAAAGAAAAGAAAAGAAAAATGTGTAGAAAAAGCACACTAAAGAAAATAAGAACTTTCTTTATCCACTAGAAGTATCAGTGTCTAACATTTGCTGTCTATCTTCTACATTTTAGATGTTTATGTGTTTTTTAGGCAAATTTGGGATCATTGTGCTTCATCATAAGCTCTTACAGATTTCCATTAATCTCTCTTTAATACTTTGCTGAGAATGAAGATTCATATTTATTTACAAAATGGTTCTCAATAAAAAGCAGGACCGTCAACAAGGTCAAAGATTAAAAATATCCAATTCCTAAGTAAATATCCCTCAAGGATTATTTTTAGAGTTGAGATGAAGCCTTTTCTCACTTCCTGTGGGATTTGTCTCACTATGTTCCCCAAGGCTGGCCCTGAACACCTGGCCTCAAGGGATCCTCCGGTCCCAGCCTCTAGGGCAGCCAGGACTTCAGAGGCTGGGCCAGTATGCCCTGTGGGATTCCTAGTTTTTGATGTGTCTGCAATCTCATTTGAGGTCCCCTAAACTTTCTAAAAAGGAAGACTTATTCACTATCTTAGCCATCTCTGTTTTGCCAAAAGGAAAAGGCACTCAATTTTCAAAGTTAACTGCAGCTGCACAGACACTCAGGCACACGGTCGTGCCACACCCACCTCGGCTGAGAGTCGCTGCTGGTGAGACCTTCAGCACAGCCAACCTGGGCGGGGGGCGCTCCGTGCCATTGGTCAGGGGGCAGGGGCATGCACAGAAAGAAGGGGCTGCCCCTTCATGTTGCCTACCTGTCTGACCACTTCTGTTGTGCAGAAGTAGGAACTAGACTGGTCCTTGTTCAATACTCTTTCTTCTACACTAAACAACCAGTAGGCCATGTGGTATCATCCCAAGAAGTCCCCGGAGCCGGGTGCCAGGGCACACACCCGTAATCCCAGTGACTCGGGAGGCTGAGGGAGGAGGATTGCAAGTTCGAGGCCAGCCTCGGCAATTTATCGAGGCCCCTCAAGCAACTTAGGGAGACCCTGTCTTGAAATAAAAATAACAAGGGTTGGGGATGTGGCTCATGGATCGAGTGCCTCTGGGTTAAATCCCCAGTACCCCCCTACACACTGGAAAGGGATACCACCCTCCTCTACCTCTCCCTGGCTACAGTCACATTGTGTTTATGTCCTTGGCAATTGGCAGGACTTTGAAGGGCATTTCATGCACTGTCCAAAACAGAAACTCAAGCACCCTTCCTACCAGGTGAGTTTACAGACTAAACACACAGCCACACACACAAGGAAAGGAAGATTAGAAATCACACCACAGGGCACACTTTTGTGTTTTGTTTTTTTTTTTTTTTCTTTCTGGATTTCAAAAACAAAAACAAGCCATTAGAATTCCAAAACAGTTTCCCCAAAGTTGGGCTACCGCATAAAACTCAAAATTTAAGTTTTAAAATGGGAAACTGGGGTCCAACAGGCCGAGGGAGAAAGAGTGGGGAAGGAATTTATTATGAGCAAAAATAGGTTTTAGAGAAAAATAGTTCCAATCACAGAAAAGAGCATTAAGCTTTTTAAATATACTTTTATTTTATCTATTTATGTGGTGCTGAGGATTGAACCCAGTGCCCCATGCATGCAAGGCAAGCGCTCTTCCACGGAGCCACAACCTTAACCCCAAGAACATTAATTTGTGTGTGTGTGTGTGTGTGTGTGTGTGTGTGTGTGTGTTATTTCTGTCGTTTTGGTCCTGAGATGGGACCGAACCCAGGGCCTTGGGCAGGTGAGACTCTATCACGGAGCCACACTTACATTCCTCAACCTGATTTGGACAGCCAGTTCGTGAGTGTCACTGGAGACTCGGGTACAGCCCTAAGCAGGGCAAAGTCCGGACGTCATTAAGCCAGGTCAAAGGCACGTACTATTTGGCTGAGACAGTTTTAAACAAATCAATAGATTTTTACCAAAAAAAAAAAAAAAAAAAAAAAAAACCAAAAAAACTTCAATTTCCAGCTTTCTTAAAAACAAAACCAAATCCCCAGTCACCAGTACTAGCCCCGTATTCCACGTAACAACAGGAGCTGGACCTACAGGAGCGGGCACTAAGTGTGGGTCTCACCCACAGACGCCCAGCCCAAAGCCTCGGTTGCAGGGGAGGCCCTGGGCAAGCTGGTGGACGGGACGATCTGTCCTGCGGATGTCAGCCAGATGCTCCTCTCCAGCAAACCAGGGCTGGAAGCCCTCTCTGGCCACAGTGCCTCTGCCGTCACTAATGGCAGGCTTGATCTATCAGCCCTATGGCAAAGGAGGCAAAAGATAACGTTGGGTTAGATTTCCGTCACCTAAGGAGGTCCACGTGGAGGGGAGATCTGTTTCGGCTCAAGGTCTCAGACGCTTCAGGCCCACAGCCTCAGGTATAAAACACGGTGCTGTGGATCATGGTACTCGGCCTCCCAATGTTGGAATGCAACATTCCAGAAACCAATGGATGGAGATAAAGCCAGTTCCTCTCTTGTGATGCCCACGGAGTCACCCCGTTCTCATAATCGGAGGTGCCAGTGAGCAGAGTCCGGATTCCCAGTTTGGGAGTGGGAAGTAGATGGTTCTGCTAGCAGACAGGGCGGCAGGTTGACACTGAACCTGGCGCCACTATGACCACCAGGTGGCTTTGAGTTTTTCTTGATAAGGGATCAGCAGGCAGAGGAGGGAGTTGGTTTGTAAACTGGGGGGGAGATTTATCAACCGGATGACCGTGAGGGGGCTGGAGCAGCCAATCTGAAAGTGAGGATGGATAAGAATGTTTGGCACCAAGAGCGTGATGGGGTTAAATTTGGGGTACATATATGCCCAGTGGCATTCTGCAGGATGGGTGAGATATTTGCAACTCACGTATCAGATAAAGGGCTCGTGTGGAAAAATAGACAAAGAACTCCTACAATGATAACAAGAATCAAATAATCTGATTTAAAAAATGGGCAAGGGTGGGGCTGGGGTTGTGGCTCAGAGGCAGAGAGCTCGCCTACCATGCTTGAGGTACCGGGTTCGATCCTCAGCACCCACATAAAAATAAAATAAAGATATTGTGTTCACCTACAACCAAAAAATAAATATTTTTTTAAAAAAATGGGCAAGGGGGTGGTGGTGTGTCTCCGTGGTAGAGCGCTTGCCTAGCATGAATGAGGCCCTGGATTTGATCCCCAGCAACATAAAGCAAAAAAAAAAAAAAAAAAAGGTGAAGGGTTTGAATTGACATTTCTCCAATTCGGACAAACCAATGGCCAAGAATCATATGGAGTGATTCTCAATATCACTAATCAGGAGAGAAATCCGAGTCAAAACACCCATGAGATGTCAACTATCAAAAAAAAAAAGTGTGTGGGGGCTGGAGATTGGATGCAGTGGTACACACACCTGTAATTGCAGCTACTCAGGAGGCTGAGGCAGGAGGATCTCAAGCTGGAGGCCATCCTGAGCAACTTAGCAAGACCCTGTCTCAAAACAAAAGAAATTAAAAGTAAAAAGGGCTGGGGCGGGGGCTGGGGTTGTGGTTCAGCGGTAGAGCGCTCGCCTAGCAAATGCAAGGCCCTGGGTTTGATCCTCAGCACCACATAAAAATAAAAAAATAAAAAACAAAGGTATAAAAAAAAGTGGGTGGGGCTGGGAATGTGGTTCAGTGGAAGAGCCTATCTTAGGTTCCATCTCTAGCACCAAAATGAGACCAAAGTAAACAAAGAACACTAGCAACGCCCTCCCCCCCCAAAATCACAAGTGTCATCCAGGATGTGGACAAATTAGAGCCCTTGTGCTCTGTTGCTGGGAGTGTAAAATGGCACAGCTGCTCTGGAAAATAATAGGTAGGTTCTTCAAAAAAAAAAAAAAAATCAGAAATAGAACCACCATAGGAGGTACTCCCTGGCCTTACTACAGTCCCAGCAGCAGTGTGGCCAACAGATCGTGAACTGCAGCCTCCGATATCATAAGCCAAAATAACGTTGGCTCTTTACAAAGTTGATTATCTCAGGTGTTTGCAATGACAAACAGACACACACCGCAATTAAAAAATAAATAAATAAAATAAATAAAGCCATCCAGCTTTCTAGCCTGTTCTGGAATCCCCGGCCATGCAGTGAGAAAGTCTTTGCAGATACTCTCACCCTGAAGCCCCAGGTATGCGTCCCAGCCACAAAACACTGAGTCGAGGCAGCAGGGTGGCACCTCTGGCCTCTAAGGCCTCCACCCCGGGCCTCAGTCCTGGCAGGCAGACAGGCAGATCTTTCGAGGCCCATCTCCATGCCTGATCCCCAGGCTGTGAGCACAATAGGAGGATTGTTCTACCGGCGACCTTTTGCATTGGTTTGTTGCCAACAGCAGCAGCTGGAGCAGGTGTCTGGGGAATCATTTCTCCACCAGGTGCTTCTTCCCCAATCCTGTACAGGGTGTTCTGGAAGGGAATTCAAAGGACAGCTTCAGCAGAGGATGAAGGGTGGAGACTCATCCCTTCTGCCTGTGGAGGGTCCTGTCAAAGTCAGCTACCAGGTTCAGGCCCTGCAGTGCAAGCAGCCACTCAGGGCTAAGCCATGCCCCCTCCCCCGCCCCCAAGATCCTGCTGTGCCCTTGCTCTTAATGGGCTGGCTCTCCCCTGCTAGATGGGAAGGGCGTGGCCAGCGGACCTCTTCCTGCCCACGTGGTCTTCTTGTGATTGTTGTTCTCATTTAGTAACACATGATGGTAGGAGGTATTTTGGCAGATTATACAGACCTACAGTATAACTTATTCTATTTGGGATCCCGCTCTTGTGGCTGTACATGATGCAGATTTACCCTGGTCATGTATGCAAACACAAGGCTGGGAAGGTTAGGTTTGATCCATTCTTCTGTCTCTCCTGTTCCCCTGCCCCTCGCATCCCTTCGTTTCTCTTTGTCTAATCCAATGGATTCCTATTATTAACTTTCCCAACCTCCCTTGTTTTAGATTAGCATCCACAAATCAGAGAGAACATTTGGCCTTTGGTTTTTTGGGGGGAATTGGCTTATTTTGCTTAGCATGATAGTCTCTAGTTCTATCCATTTACTGGCAAATGCCATTATTTTATTCTTCTTTATGGCTGAGTAATATTCCATTCTCTCTCTCTCTCTCTCTCTCTCTCTCTCTTTAAAAAAAATAAATTCTTTGGGTATTAACTGAAGAGTGGGATAACTGGGTCAATTGGTGGTTCCATTCCAAGTTTTCTAAGGAGTCTCCATACTGCTTTCCAAGTTGCAGTCCCACCAACAATATTCAATACTGTGAGAGTTCCTTTCTCCCCCACATCCTTGCCAATATTGTTACTTGTATTCTTCATAATTGCTATTCTGACTGGAGTGAGATGAAATCTTAGTTTTATTTATTTTTGTGTGTGTATGGTGCTGGGGATTGAACCCATGGCCTTGTGCATGTGAGGCGAGCACTCTACCAACTGAGCTATGTCCCCAGCCCCCCCCCACACACACACACACTGTGGATTGGACCCAGGGCCTCATGATTTCCAGGCAAGCACTCTACCAGCCCTCAGTTTAAATTTGCAATTCTGTAATTGCTAGAGAGGTTGAACAATTCTTAAGTTTGGGTATTTTCTCTAAGTCCACTTTCCAGGGAGAGAGGAGGTTTTGCCAGGCTTCCTTGTTCCGAGGGAGCTGGTGCAGGAGGGAAGGAGAGAGGCCAGAGAGCTGCCAAAGCCACCAGCCCAACAGATGTCCAGATGTCACAGGGCACAGAGGCTGAAGCCCAGGGTGGCTCATCCAGTCATTCATGTGTTGCTCCATTAATGCCTCCTCCCACCAGGTGGAGGAAGGCATCAGCTCAGCCTCCAAGGCAGACACAGTGACCAATAAGAACAAAAGACTCCATCACTTTCTCATTTATTTCTGTATGCATTCAAAATCAATTATTGCCACCCAAGTCACGATCAAATGTCTCATCTAATGCCTGGTTTCCTTTTTCTCTTCTGCATTACTGGGAGTGGAACCCAGAGGGCCTCACCCACAGTGCTAGGCAAGCACTGAGCTTTGTGCCCGGCACTTTTATATGTTTTACTTTTGATTTTGAGATGGTGTCTCACTCAGTTGCCCAGGCTGGTCTTGAACTTGTGATCCTCTTGCTTTGTCCTCCTGAGTAACTAGGATTACAGGTATGTTCCTACCGTGCCTGGCTTCATGTCTGATTTTCTGATGATATTTCTCTTTTTGTTTTCTTTTTTGGTGGTGTTGAGAGCAGACTCGGGGCCTCACACAGGCCAGACAAGCTGTCTATCGCTGAGCTACATCCCCAGCCCTAATGAATCTTTGAGACATTCTTTTGAATATTCTAGATCCTCAACCATATCACCAACAGTCAACAGCAGCTTTCTTGTGTGCTTTTTATCCTCCCTCCCAGACCTCCATGAGAAGGCATGGGCCGACAGAAAGCTCATTCTGGCCAGGAGTGTTTGCTCTGATCCTGCCCTCCCTCTCCTACTGAGATCCTATCCAAATGCTCACAAGTCCCGAAACCTGACCAACTGGGTTCAGATCTCAGCTGCAACCACTTCCCAGCCATGAGACCTGGGTACACAGACAACCTCCATCCCCTAGGGGTGAACCTGGGATAAGAACCATGTCTACCTCACTGAGCTACTTCAGAGAAGGAAGACGGTATCAGTCCAACAAGGGTGCTTAGCATGGTGTCTGGCAAACAGCAAGCACTCAATAAATGTGGGCAATGGGGATGGCGATGAAAGATGATGATCATGGTAATGATCATGGTGATGATGCTGAGGCTGAGATGTGGGCCTGTATAAGCTGATGGTGATGGTGATGGTGGTGATTGTGATGACAATGATGGTGATGATGGTGGTGACTATGGTAACCAGGATGATGATGATAGTTAAGATGGTGACAAAGACGGTAATGATGATGACAGTGATGGTGGTGGTGGTGATGGTGATAATAGCTGTATTTTAATAGCTGTATTAATTAGATGTTTGTCTCTGTGACCAAAATACCCAACAAGAATAATGTAGAAGAGGAAAAGTTGATTTTGGCTTATGGGTTCAGGGGGTCCGTCCGTGGTTGGCCAGCTGCATTGCTGTGGGCCTGAGGTAAGGTAGAACATAGTGGTGGAGGGACACAGCAGAGGGAAGCTATTCCTCTAATGGTGACCAGGAAGGGTGGGGAGAGAGAGAGAGAGAAGAAGGAGGAGGAAGGAGGAGGAGGAGGAGGAGAAGAAGAAGGAGAAGAAGGAGGAGGAGGAGGAAAAGAAGAAGGAAGAGGAGGAGGAAGAGAAGAACAAGGAAGAGGAGAAGGAGGAGGAAGAGGAGGAGGAGGAGGAGGAGAAGAAGAAGAAGGAGGAGGAGGAGGAGGAAGAGGAGGAGGAGAAGAACAAGGAAAAGGAGGAGGAGGAGAAGGAGGAGGAAGAGGAGGAGGAGTAGAACAAGGAAGAGGAGGAGGAGGAGAAGGAGGAGGAAGAGGAGGAGGAGGAGGAGGAGGAAGAGGAGGAGAAGAAGAAGGAAGAGGAGGAGGAAGAGGAGGAGGAGGAAGAGGAGGAGGAGGAAAAGGAGGAGGAGGAGAAAAAGGAGGAGGAGGAGGAGGAGAAGGAGGAGGAAGAGGAGGAGGAGGAGGAAGAGGAGGAGGAGGAGGAGGAAGAGGAGGAGGAGGAAGAGGAGGAGGAAGAGAAGAAGGAGGAGGAGGAGGAGGAAGAGGAGGAGAAGGATGATGATGATGAGGAGGAGGAGGAGATGGAGGAGGAGGAGAATAAGAAGGAGGAGGAGAAGGAGGAAGAGGAGAAGGAGGAGGAGGAGGAAGAGGAGGAGAAGGAGGATAAGGAGGAGGATAAGGAGGAGATGGAGGAGGAGGAGGAGATAGAGGAGGAGGAGATGGAAGAGGAGGAGGAGATGGAAGAGGAGGAGAAGAAGGAGGAGGAGGAGAAGGAGGAGGAAGAGGAGGAGGAGGAGGAGGAGAATAAGGAGGAGGAGGAGGAGGAGATGGAGGAGGAGGAGATGGAGGAGGAGGAGATGGAGGAGGAGATGGAGGAGGAGGAGGAGATGGAGTAGAAGGAGGAGATGGAGGAGGAGGAGGAGATGGAGGAGGAGATGGAGGAGGAGGAGGAGATGGAGGAGGAGGAGGAGATGGAGGAGGAGGAGGAGGAGGAGGAGATGGAGGAGGAGGAGGAGATGGAGGAGGAGGAGGAGGAGATGGAGGAGGAGGAGGAGATGGAGGAGGGGGGGAGAGAAGGAGGAGGAGGAGAAGGAGGAGGAAGAGGAGGAGGAGGAGAAGGAGGAGGAGAAGGAGAAGGAGAAGGAGGAGGAGAAGGAGGAGGAAGAGGAGGAGGAGGAGAAGGAGGAGGAGGAGATGGAGGAGGAGGAGGAAGAAGAGGAGGAGAAGGAGGAGGAAGAGGAGGAGGAAGAGGAGGAGGAGGAGGAGAATAAGGAGGAGGAGGAGGAGGAGGAGATGGAGGAGGAGGAGGAGATGGAGGAGGAGGAGGAGATGGAGGAGGAGGAGATGGAGGAGGAGGAGATGGAGGAGGAGGAGGAGATGGAGTAGAAGGAGGAGATGGAGGAGGAGGAGGAGATGGAGGAGGAGGAGGAGATGGAGGAGGAGGAGGAGATGGAGGAGGAGGAGGAGATGGAGGAGGAGGAGGAGGAGATGGAGGAGGGGGGGAGAGAAGGAGGAGGAGGAGAAGGAGGAGGAAGAGGAGGAGGAGGAGGAGAAGGAGGAGGAAGAGGAGGAGGAGGAGAAGAAGGAGGAGGAGGAGGAGGAGGAGGTGGAAGGAGGAGGAGGAGGAGGAGGAGAAGAAGAAGAAGGAGGAGAAGGAGAAGAAGAAGAAGGAGGAGGAGGAAGAAGAGGAGGAGGAGAAGGAGGAGGAGGAGATGGAGGAGGAGGAGGAAGAAGAGGAGGAGAAGGAGGAGGAGGAGGAGGAGGAGGAGGAAGAGGAGGAGATGGAGGAGGAGGAGGAAGAGGAGGAGGAGGAGAAGGAGGAGAAGAAGAAGGAAGAGAAGGAGGAGGAGGAGGAGGAGAAGGAGGAGGGTGAGGGTGAGGGTGAGGAGGAGGAGGAGGAGGAAGGAGGAGGGTGAGGGGGAGGAGGAGGAGGAGGATGATTTGGGGGGGTACTTCTTAACCAAATCGCAATAGTGATAGTGGTGGTGATACTGATGCTCAGGTGGTGTCCTATCTAAGTGTATGATTAGAGTGATTAATGGTGGTGGTGTTGGTGATGGTGGTGACAATTATGAACCACTTTGGACCCATTTATACATCAGGAAAAGGAGGGGAAGATTGACCAAACAGGTTCTAAGGCCCATTTTAGGTAGACTTCTATTGAGAGCCACAGCCGAATGGGCCCCAGCAAACTTCCAGCTGCCAGCTGATTGGCTCCTCTGTGGTGATGCCCATTGGGCTGTTTCCCTGCCCTTTCAGACCACGGAGCTGCTCATTGGGGGACTCTTTTGACTCCTCCCACGCGACCCAGCCAATAGGCCTCAAGAGCAGGAGAAGTGGGGGGGGGGAGTTGAGAGGCTCCCTGAAGCCGGTGGTGGCAGCTGGGCTCTGAGGGAATTCCTGAAGAGCTCCTGTGGTGTGGAGTGTGTCCTAAAAATAAAGTTCGTTTCTGCTTGACAAGTGGCTCGTGAACTGTGCCCAGCCAGACTGCGGCAGACTTCTGTGAAATCTTCAACTATCCAGAGAATCCACCCAAAGGACCCCCTGTGAGCAGGGCACTGGAGTCTGCTCTTCTAGCAGGAGTTTAGCTTTCATAGCTCACTGAGGCCACGGAGAAGGCAGTTTGTACCTGATTTCTATGATGACATGTGGCCCTACAGCCTTTGCATGAGGACGTGGCTTTGAAGTGTGCTGCCCTGTCTCAACAGCACACGCCCATTTGTACTTCTGGGCCAGCATCTTACGGAACAGTGACCCATGAACCCTTCCCCTCTCTGGAGGAGCATGGAGATCGTCTGTACCTCCATGGACAGAACCCCACCTCCTTCGATGCCTGGTGAATGAGCAGGACGACTTTCAGGAGCCTTGGATTCTGTTTTAGAGTCAGTGGATGTTACAAGTGTCCTCCCTCCTCCACGAGGAGTCGGTCCTAAAATGACCTGCAGGATAACTGCATTGGGCTATGAGGGTCTCGCTGTTCCCACAGTAATGGATCAAGGAGTGCTTAGGATACCACCTTTCCTCCTGAGGAGGGGCAGCCTCTCCAGCAAGGAAGGACGGGTCTGGCTGGGTGGAGCGGGAGAGACCTGGAGACTGGGATGCAGACTGTCTGGGTAGAAAGTCAAAGCAGCACATCGGCAGGCTCCTTTGTACTTTGATGGTCAGATTTTACCCTTGAAGATGGCTGCTCGGGATTGTATCAGCCAGAAAGTCCTTCTTGGAATCAGTCTCTGGAGAGCTGTCCTGAGGGGCTATGCTGGAGGGAATGAGACGGAGGAAATCCACAGGAGAGCACTCCCCCATCATCCAGTCCCACCCTAGCCCATGGACCTCCCAGACCAGCACCCTAGGTGAGCTGGACCCAGCCTGGGCTGGCCTCAGGGCCAGGGATCCACTGCAGCCACAGAGGCTCAAAGCCACGTCCTCCAACAGTGACAGGGAGCTATCATTCCAGGGTGGGGGGCACTCAAGAAAGTCCAGGAGTGGAGCCCATGGGGAGAGTATAAAGGGCAGGCTTTAGAAAGCCAGGCAGACCTATGCTTTCAGAGGGGGACAGAGGAATCTGTGACTAAGGGGCCACCCATATTCACTGATTTGATGACTACAAATTGCTCCTTCCACCTACTAATCTGGGGGCCTCTTGGGAACCTTCTGACACCTGTTTGAGGTACTTAGGCACCCTGGGGACTCTAGATGCTTCCTCACATGGCTGATTCGGGTACCCGCGGTACTGATTCTGCACTCCTGCTCCAGGTCTTTAAGGACCTCAGGGACTCCAAGCACTTCTTGACACACCTGATCCAGGATTTAGAGACTCCAGTTACTTCAATTATACTGAACATACGAATCAATGTCTTTTTTTAAATTTTTTAATATTTATTTTTTAGTTTTCGGTGGACACAACATCTTTGTTTGTATGTGGTGCTGAGGATCAAACCCGGACCGCACGCATGCCAGGCAAGCGCGCTGCCGCTTGAGCCACATCCCCAGCCAGCGAATCAATGTCTTATGCAACCACTTTCTCCTTTGCTGCCCAAACCCAACTCCCAGCAGTCTCTCAATCCACACAGTTATCCCTCTCTACTAAGTGCTCCACCCGGTTCCAGGCCCAGGGGGTGCAGTTCTGAGCAAGCTACATGAAGTCCCATGCTCCTGGAGCTGATGCTCCTTTGGAGAAGAGAAATGGAGATGAGTGACCAATTGCACGGGACAACTGTCGATAGATCAGAGGCTCCAAAGAACCCAGGGCAGAGAACCGTGGCAAAGTCCGCTCTACCCCTCTGCCCTGAGAAGGTGACATTGCAGTTGAAGGTTGAGAAGCCAAACTTCAAGAGGGGAGGAATGCAGGAGGAGGGGACCAGGGGGAGCCCATGAGCTCACAGGTCGCCTCCAGACATAGCTGCAAGGTACACGGAATGCATGGTGATACTGTAAGTTGTTGGGCTACTATGCTACTACCAAGGACCTCCACAATCAGTCCCCAGTTTTCATTTTTGCTCCTCACAAGAGTCCCGGGAAGGAGGGAGGTGGGGGGGAATCGATATTCAGAAATCGATCTGATCTACAGCATCCACCAGTAAAATGAACCCTTGCTCCCTTCCCTCTCTGTATTAAAAAAAAAAAAATCGAGGACAATTCTTTCTAAAAAGTTGCTTCACACTGGAAAAATGCCGTAAAATTAATGTATCCCTGTAATGAGGACAGTCGTACTTGAACAATACGTCGGGCTATTGTCTGCTCCCCGGGGCTCAGCAAATAGACCTCTTGAGTTTGAATAAGACCCATTTGCCTCGGTCCAAATGTCAAGATTTATGTTAAATTGGATTTCTGAGGCTGCGATTGTGCGGCACCACTCAGAGGAGCAGAGTGGGCCAATGCAAAGAGCTTCTTCCGAGCTCCATCCAGCCTGACCCAGTTACGCAAAACAGGGGCAATTGCTCAATCCCAACGCCCGGAACCAGGGTGGGTGCTCTGAGCGGGGTCACCGTGTTCACAGAGCCTGGGAACCCGCATCAACAAAAAGGAGACGCTCTAAGGACAAATGGGGTGGGTTAAAACAGAGACACCCCATCCCAGCAGGCGGAGACTGGCCCACTTTCAGGTTTGAACAGAGAATGGCAGTAGGAATTTCCTGGGCCAACCTCGTTGTTGACCTGGGCCATGTCTGGGGCATCCTCCAGACACAACTGAGGAGCACGGAGTGTCTTTAAAACCCACCAACCCAATGGGTCAGGAACCAGGGTTCGCTGCCAGACCCTGCATGCAGGAATCGAGATGGGGGGAGGGTGGACTGAGAATGAGAGTGAGGGGGGCATACATCTTGCTAGGGGTCCCCCTGGGCTTCATGAGGAATCTCGCAGATACAGAGCAGCAACCGACCACCTTCTGAAGACCACCACCAAGACTCTTTTGCATGCATCATCTCATTTAATGTTTTCAAAATTTGCTTTCAATGAAGGTGGGTTCAAACAGAGATCTCCTCCTACCTGTCAGGCATTGTCCTAGGCACTGGGGGGGGAGGACTTTCCAAAAGCTTGTTTCTCATGGGGCTTCGAAAAGGGGAAGAGAAAGATACCATTTTAATAAAAAATATAACTTCTGATGGTAACGCCGTCAGCTCTGGGTTTGATTCCCAGATGCACCCTTGGGGTAGACTGCCTCGTTGTCCCCCAATATCAAAGTTCTTCCGTGGTGGTAGAACCCCAAATTTTACCTGTGTGCCTGACACTTAAAACAAAGACTTCATTCTCCCAGTCTCTCTGTGTTGGGTGAAGCACTGACCTAAGTTGTGGCTCATGAAATCAAAGCTGAAGCCATGTGTACAATTTTAAGAAGTTTCCTTAAAGGCACGGGATATGACCTTCCTCCATTTCCTCCTTCTAATGTAGACATAATGGCTGGCGCTCCAGCAGCTATTTTGAACCCTGGAAGAAATAAGCTATTTTATTTTGTCCGTGATTTTTTTTTTGGAGTTCCGGTTCCATTAGTCTTAACTGCACCTAATCTTAACCAAGTCCCTCCTACTAACTGTGTAACTTTGGGCAATGGGTTCAAATTTTCCAAGTCTCTGTTTCCTTAGCTAAAATGATGAGAATGATTAGAATACCCACTTCACATGGTTGCACGATGCCGGTCGCTGTCACACGTGAGAATGAGTCAGAATCCCTTGGAGCTTATTGAACCGCAGAAGGCTAAGACCTGCCTGCGCTTCTGATTTAGTAGAAACCCGAAAGTCTGCATTTCTAATAAGTCCCTAGATGCTATTGCAGGTGCAGGTGGCCAGAGGTCACCCTTGGAGGGTGGCAACCTCAGTGCGACCCCCTGATGAAGAGACGTGAAGAGGGCTTGGGCTCAGCTGTCACATGTGATTTCTCTCCTTTGGGTCTCAGTGTCCTGTCAAACACGGTGCCAATACCTCTCACCTTCATACCCTCCCTCAGGCCTCAGAGACCCTGATCCTCGATTTTTGCAGGAGTGAATCTTAAATGTTGCTTGCAGAAGGTGCTAGTGGAGGCCAGTGGCCCATCCCCAGGAGAGACCTCTGCATTGCAAGCCTGGTTTTTCATCTGCAAAGACACCATCCCCATTACCACAAGGCACAGGGGCTCACTGCTCGGGCCATTCGGCAGAAGCGCTCCCTCCCAGGCCTCCCTTCTGCCACCACATGCCATGGTGAGTAGGTGAGGCCTGGGGGTGGGTGGTTCCTGGGCCTGGGGCTGCCAGATGGTCCATGCATGGACAGGCATGAGCCCCAGATGTGCCTAGGCCATCAAAAACTCCATTTCCCCATTTAGCATTCAGGGAGTGGTACAGGGTGAGTCTCGAGGCTGGGATCCTGCATCAGGGTGAGCTCTCCAAAGGAACAGAACCAATAGGATGTCAATAGGATAATAAGAGGGATTATGAGACCAACTTGGACAACTGGAGGCTGAAGAGCCCCACAATGGCTATCTGCAGGCTGGAGAGCTAGAGAAACCAGTAGCTGCTCAGTCCCAAAAGCTGGGAACCTCAAAATAAGAGGGACCAATGTCACAGTCCGAGGCTGATGGCTTGAAAGCCCCATGGAGAGTAACTGGGGCCAATGCATGTTCAAATCTGCACCTGCGAGCTTCCCCCTTCTTCCAATTTTTGGTTCCTCCCAGGCCCCCAGCCTATTGGATGGTGCCACCCACATTCAGGGTGCTTCCCACTGAGTTCACTAACCCACGTGTCAATCGTGTCCGCAAACACCCTCATAGACACACCCAGAAGTGTACTTGAGTTCATCCGCCTTCTGTCACTGTGACAAAGTACATGAGGAAAACTAACTTAAAGGTAAGAAAGGTTCATTTTGGCTCAGGGTTTCAGAGATTTGAGTTCACAGTTGCTTGGCTCTGTTACTTGGGGCCTGTGGTAGCTCACAACATCATGGTGGGAGCACATGGCAGAGGAGGCAAATTCACCCTGACCATGGCAACCAGGGAAATAAAAGAGGGGGGGACTGGAGTCCCCATGTCCCCTTTGAGGACATGCCCCCCAACAGCCTAACTCCTTCCCACTAAGGCCCACCCCTCAAAGGTCCCACCCAGTCCAAATAGCACCACAGTCTCAGGACCAAACCTTCAACACACGAGCCTTTGGGTGACACTTGAGATCCCAACTCCAGCCGTGTGCGACCAGTTTCTATATGTCTCTCAGTCTAGGCAAGGGGACAACCAAGGTCAGCCATACAGATCCCTTTCTCCCCTGGCCACTTGGGTAGAACCTCGGCTTCGCTCAGCCGAGGAACCTGCCCTCTTTCTTCAAAAGAAACCTTCTTCCTTGATGAGAGGGGCTGATGCCCGGGCTCACCATGGCCCGGGAGGCCTCTTGCTGCCCAGGCTCCCTGCAAAAGACTGACCTGTCCTTAGGACCCCTGGGCACCAGCCGACACCAAGAGCCCAGGTTGGGACTGCACCATCATTGTAGCCTGGGGGTCAGCAGTTCCCAGCCCACTCCCAGCCACCTTCGGCACGAGGGTAAGTGTTGACCACTAAACGGAGCTACAGTGTGAGGCCGTGTTAGGGAAGGCACACGGGTCCCCTGACTAGGGGTGAGAGGGCAGAGTCCCGTCCACGGGTCCCCTGACTAAGGGTTAGAGGGCAGAGTCCCGTCCACATCTCCGCTTTGGCTGCCCCTTAGTTACATGAACTTGGGTGGAACTCTCTGAACCTCAGTTTCCTGCCCTGTAAAATGGAAATTTAATGCTGTTTAAACAAGATACTTGGTTGTAAGCAATATAAGCCAAGTCTGCTAATTTAAGCAGAAAAGACATTTCTTTTTTTTTAAGTTTTTTAAAATACATTTATTTATTTATTTGTTGCACCTGAAATATCTTTATTTTATTTTTCTTTCTATTTTTAAGTAATTTTTAATTTACATATGATAGCAAAATTAAAATGCATTTTAATTCTTATTGCATATATAGAGCACAATTTGTCATATCTTTGGTTGTATACATAGTATATTCACACCAATTTGTGTCTTCATACCTTACTCTGGATAGAAACAATCATCACATTCTACCATTATTAATTACCCCCTGCCTCTTCCCTTCCCCTCCCACCCCTCTGCCCTATCTAGAGTTTGTCTATTCCTCCCATGCTCCCCCTCCCTACCCCACTATGAGTCAGTCTCCTTATATCAGAGAAAACATTCGGCATTTGGTTTTTTGGGATTGGCTAACTTCACTTAGCATTATCTTCTCTAACTCCATCCATTTACCTGCAAATGCCATGATTTTATTCTCTTTTATTGCTGAGTAATATCCCATTGTGTACATATGCCACATTTTTAATCCATTCATCCATTGAAGGGATCTAGGTTGGCTCCACAGTTTAGCTATTGTGAATTGTGCTGCTATGAACATTGATGTGGCTGTGTCTCTGTAGTGTGCTGTTTTCAAGTCCTTTGGGTATAGACCGAGGAGTGGGATAGCTGGGTCAAATGGTGGTTCCATTCCAATTTTTCAAGGAATCTCCATACTGCTTTCCACATTGGCTGCACCAATTTGCAGTCCCACCAGCAATGTAAGGATGTACCTTTTCCCCCACATCCTTGCCAACACTTGTTGTTGTTTGTCTTCATAATAGCTGCCATTCTGACTGGAGTGAGATGAAATCTTAGAGTAGTTTTGATTTGCATTTCTCTAATTGCTAGAGATGTTGAACATTTTTTCATGTATTTGTTGATTGATTGTACATCATCTTCTGAGAAGTGTCTCTCCAGGTCTTTGGCCCATTCATTGAAAGGATTATTTGGTTTTTTTTTGGTGCTTAGCTTTTTTTATATATTTTTTCTTATATACATGACAATAGTGGAGTGCATTACATTCATAATTTTTTTTGCATTACAATTCTTAATACACCTTTATACCACACTTTATCAAATCTCTGTTTGTATATATGGTATTTATTTATTTATTTATTTTTATGTGGTGCTGAGGATCGAACCCGGGGCCTTGCCCATGCTAGGTGAGCGCTCTACCCCTGAGCCACAGCCTCAGCCCCTGAAAAGGCATTTCTTAACTGGATATTGGCACACACCTGGGCACCAAGAGATGGGCACAATAATATTCCTAACGGCATCCTTCAAACACAAAATGCGAGCCACGAGGGAACGGGTGAACCCTTGTGGCATATCCATGCCACAGGGTGGAGGGCAAGCCAACCTCCATCACATGAGACCAGGGACGGGCGGCACTGTCAGGAGCCGAGGGAGGATACCCAGAGGGTGCACAGACACAGTTCCGTTTATGTAAAGTCAGAAACACGCCCATCAAATCTACAACTGTGGACGGTGCTTGCATCTGGGAGGAGGGCCTGGGGGAGCCAAGGAAGGTACTGACCGCGGCCACAATCTGGTGGGTTTTTGGGTTTTTTTTTGTCTGAGTTCCGATTTCACACGTGTGTTTGCTTTGCCAAAATTCATTGAGCGGCTGCCCAGCCCTGTGGCATTTTCTGTGTGCTATATGATGGGTCAATATGAAAGCTGAATTAAAACACACTGGGGCAGGTGAGGTGGCTCACCGGAGCCCTGGGAGGGCAAGAGAGCCAGCCCTGAGTGCCACAGCGTCCAGAACAGGGCCCCTCTTCCTGGCTCTGAGCTGGCCCAACAGAGAGTTGACCATTAAGCTCCAGGACAGAAGGGTCAGGACTGAATCTCAGCCCTGCCACCCTTCACTGTGGGGCCCTGGACAAGTCTTTGGACCTTTCTGATTCTGTGACCTCATGTAGGATGGGGAATGACCCCGCTGTCATAATAACCTGTCATCACCAGGCACTCTCCTGGGGACCTGGTCACTCTTGGCAGAAGGGATCCTGGGTGGTCCCTCCTCCTCACGGCAGAGCGCAGGTGAGCCTGTCTGATTGGCTGGCCCTGGCCCCGCCCACACACCCCTACATGGGAGGTTGGGAGCTGAGACTGAGACTTGGAAAGAACCCCAGAGGCCAGCTCTACCCTCCACGGTAGGTGACTCTCCAGATGTCCCCAGAGATTCTGATGTGCCTGATCTGGGGAGAGGCCAAAACACTGCCGTCATTAATTTTAACCTCTCTAAATGATTTCAGTATGAGTCAGAGCTGAGAGCCTTTTCCCAGAATTTTCACTTTTGGAATCCTGTAAACTTTTTTAAAGGAAAGGACCTGGTGATCCAGCAGCCCCATATCTGTCACGGTTTCTGTCCATTCAAACCTAGTACTACTACAGTTACTTCCCCCACCCCCCCTCGTCCATGCCTTTGTTTTTCCTTGTTTTCAATCATCTGTGGTCAACCATGGTCTGAAAAATTAAATAGAAGATTCCCAAAATAAATGATTCACAAGTTTCAGATGGTGTGCCATTCACAGTGGCATGACAAACTGTCCCACTCTCCGTCCGCATACTGCCGGGGAAGTGCGCCAGCTCTTTGTCCAGTGGATCCATGCTGTATAAGCTACCCACCCGTTAGTCACTTGGTAGCTGTTTCAATGGTCAGATCAACCAGGAAGTGTCACAGTGCTTGTGTGCAAGTAACTTATATTTTACTTAATAATGATCCCATGGTGCAAGAATGCGATGCTGGCATTTTGTTACATTTTGCTGTTATAATTGTTCTATTTTTTTTTTTAAAGGTGAGAGAGATCCACTGAGAAATATGCGAGAGGGAGGTGTCTTTTTTTTTTTTTTTTGAGAGAGAGAGAGAGAGAGGATTTTAACATTTATTTTTTAGTTTTTGGCAGACACAACATCTTTGTTTGTATGTGGTGCTGAGGATTGAACCCGGGCAGCACGCATGCCAGGCGAGCGCACTACCGCTTGAGCCACATCCCCAGCCCCTATAATTGTTCTATTTTATTCTTAGTGATTATTGTTAATTTCTTACTGGGCCTCATTTACAAATTAAGCTACATCAGAGCTATGCACATATGTGAAAAAACACTATATTTTAGGGTTCAGTATTACTCAGTTCTAGGCATTTATGGGAGGGGGGTCTTAGAATGTTTCAAGCATGGAAAGGGGATTGACTGTCTACCTTAATTTAAATGGACCTGATGTCTATGCTTAGAAAATGAGGCTGTTGTGGAGACAAATTTCCCAAGGACTTGTTTGCATTTGTTTTCACGTGGCATGTAAACAGTTAAAATATGACTTAGTTTTAGGCTGGGGATATGGCTCAGTTGGTAGAGTGCTTGCCTCGCATGCACGAGGCCCTGGGTTCAATCCCCAGCACCACACACACACACACACACACACACACACACACACACAAAATAGGATTTCACTTTGCTGTATCATACCTGCTTTCAGTAATTTCCAAACCAGGTGGGGTTAGGAATAAATAAGAGTTATGTGTGGGAGCATGCAGGAGCCACTTGGAGGGCCTTTGACGGTCTGGTGATTAGCTGGCCAAGCAAGACCAGGTAGGTGCCCTGGGTCTTAACTGTCCTTGGGTTCCATGGAGCATTAAAAAAAGAAATAAGGAAATGAGTTACAGGAAGGTCAGCTATTCTGGGAACTGGACTGAGATGGCTGTCAGTGGCTGGCTGGGACATTGCCTCTCTCTTGAGTTACCTCTGGCCTCCTTGTCTCACCTTGGCGTAGTCTGGAAAGGCCGCCTCCATTGTCACCTACAGTTACTGTAAGAGCTCACCCCCAGCTTGCTGGCTCCCAACAGCACACATTGATTGGTCTTCCCGTTCTGTAGGGCAGAGCTCCAAGGTCAAGGGGACAGTGGCTCTGCATCCCCCTGAAAGCCCTGGGGGAGGATCCTTCCTGCCACTTGCAGCTCTGGTGACACCAGGTGTTCTCTGGCTGACGGCCACATCACTCTGACCTCCGTCTCCATCTTTACCCAGACTTCTGTGTCTGCGTCTCTCTCTCCTCTCATCAGCTCTCTTGCCATTTGGATTTAGGACTCGCTCACACCATTCAGATCCATCTCAAGATCCCCGATCGCATCTGCAATGGCCCTATTTCCAAATCAGATCACGTCCTTGGTTTCTGAGAAGCAGACATCTATTTGGGGGAGGAGGGATCACAATGCAGCCCACTATGTCACCTTGGCCCAGAGTGCCTTTTTTTTTTCCCCCAGGGTGGGAGGAGCTTGGGATTGAACCACACACGCCAGGCAAGCGCTCTACCTCTGCCTCCCCAGAGGCCTCCCGGGATTCTGATTGATGTGATCTGGAGAGAGGTCCAGACCCTGACATCGTTCCTTATCTGTGTATGGCACTGGGGATCGGACTCAGAGCCCCACGCGCGCCAGGCACGTGTTCTACCGCTGAGCCACATCCCCAGCCCTGCCGTCCTTCACTTTCAGCTCCCCCAAAGGATTCCAGGATGGGTTAGGGCTGACAGCATCTGCCCTGAATCTTGGCTTCTAAATCTGAAAACTTTTTTCATCTGCACCCCATAGCCTCAGAGACGGCAGCATCTGTCCACCAAGGCTAGCACCACTGCGGTTATGTGGTTATCCTGCCTGGTCCTGCTCCATCCTTACTGTTGCTGGGCTCCATGGGTTCCGCCTTCTTATTCCAACAGTACATTTCCACCGAGCTCTGGGTTTCAGATTTGGCAGGTTACCAACTTCTGGACGGCCCTTCCCCTAGGGCGTTATCTATCGAGCTTCCGGGCCCGACATCCTCAAATTCCAGGGCTCTGCTTATTCAAGGTTAAAAGGCAGATTGTAACTGGGTAGAGCCGTCCTGGGGCGGAGCTCAGGATTCTGCATTTCCCATAAAAGCTCCCAGGTGATGCCCGCAAATCTGCTGGCCAAAGGGCCACGGTTTGAGTAGCAAACCGTCTGGTTGCCTATGAGAAGGGTCAGGCACTCAGAGAAGCCCTAGGTCGACCAACTAACTACCTTCTAACTGGACGTGTCCCAAATTGTCCTTACCCCAGGACAAGCCAGCCTCAGTCACTAAGCGAGGTCCTAAGTAACATAGGGAGACTCTGTCTCAAAATAAAATATAAAAAGGGGCTGGGGATGTGTGCTCAGTGGTTAAGTGCCCCTGGGTTCAATCCCTGGTGCAAAACCACAACCGTAACAAAAATGCATTCATCCCGTTTAACATGACCCCAGAAGCCTGGCTGCCTGTCACCGGAACTTGTCATTCACTGCAACTATAGGCACCGATGATATCTGTAAACAACCACAGATTCCTTTAGGAGGGAGTCAGACTCTACCAAGCACACAGAGTCATGACTCTCCTTGTGTTTTGCCATCCTACTTGAGACTTTCCTCTGGGTGAATGGCTAAAGGCGAGCCGGAAGTGGCTTGTCCAGCTTTGGCTGATGCAGACCTTGACCTTTCCCGGAACGTTTCCAAACCAGGCATCTGCAGATGGACGGCTTACCTCATCCCCTGGCCCCTCCCACTACCCTTGCATTCCCCAAGAAGGAGGTTACTATTTCATGTATCTATTTTGGTACTGGGGATGGAACCCAGGGCTGCGTAACCACGGAGCCACATCCCCAGCCCTTTGTAATTTTTTTTTTATTTTATTTTTTTAATTTGAGACAGGGTCTTGCTGAGTTGCCTAGGCTCAATTGCTGAGGCTGGCCTCTAACTTGCGAGCCTTCTGCCTCAGCCTCCTGAGTCGCAGGGATGCCCGGCTGGAAGTTATTATTTGACACGAGGGGAGGGAGAAGATGAAAGGAGTTTCCCCAGAGGCAGTGGTACCTGACGGGGTTAGGAGTTCTGCACCCTGATGGAAAGACAGAACATGGTGTCACCTCCTGATGGTCACCCCGTCAGTCCAATCAGCTGTCCGTGACTCAGAGTCACTGATTGGACTGACGGGGAAGGAAGGGAGGGAGGAAGAAACCTGGTAGCTCCTGGTCACTCCAGACTGGCCCAGTGGTTGGCCGTCACCGCGTGAAGACCCGTTTCCCAAGAGGAATTACTCCTGGAAGCCATGAGCTCACTGTCACAGGAGATGTATCAGCAGAGGACAGACGAAGTACCGTTCCTGTTTACTCTCTGATGGGAAGAGTTGAAGAAAGGGACCATGAGTTTGAAAAGACTAAACATTCCCTGTTGAGATAGGGACAGTAGGAGTGCCCGCCAGGGGTCTTTCTGATGGATGAGATCTGGGGTTGGTTTTCAGATTCGTCTCTGCCACCCTTCCGTTTGCTTTGGGAGAGCACCGCTTTCCCTGAGGCCATGTGGGTGGCTGTAGGTCACATTGCCCTCTTCTGTCTGCCTCCCAGGACAACTTAATGATAAGCTGAAAGCCATGGAAACCGGAGTGGGATGTGAGAGGTGGAGGATCCTGACGGCGATTCCTGCCCCTAGATCCAGCCGTGCCTGAAGCTAGCAAGACCCATCCATCGTGGCGCTCCGCAATCGTATCGGAAACGAAACCCTGTCTTCAGGGCTTGGCTTTTTGACTTTTGCTTAAGCTAACTTGACGTGGACTTCTACGCCCACCATGAAAATGACCCTAGCTTATGACTTTTTCCGTAGCAGGGAAATGTATGTTCTAGCAATAATAGAAAGGACTGAGCCCCATCCCCAGCCCTATTTTTATTTTATTTAGAGATAAGGTCTCACTGAGTTGCTTAGCACCTCACTTTTGCTGAGGCTGGCTTTGAACTCGTGATCCTCCTGCCTCAGTCCCTGAGCCGCTGGGATGACAGGGTGCACCACTGTGCCAGGCCAGAAACTATATTTTATGTTTTCTCAGCCAGTTCTGCATGTGCATTCCAAGCAGTTCCTTAAATCGACTAAAAAGATCATTCTTTCACCACGGCCGACGTGGACCGAGTCCTCACTCGGTTCCTGGCGGGGGCCGTGGACTTGACCTGGGGTATCTCCCCTCATCCACCCACAGTGGAGGGGTTTCTATGTTATCCCCATTTCACAGGTGACCAAGGTCCCAAGACGGTAACTTTCCCAAGGTCACAAGCTGCTGTGTGTGTAGGGGCCTGGATCTTAACACCAGTGCATATGATTCCAGCTCCTTCTCACTTCAACATCGACCTTACCCACACAATGGTTCTTTTATGATTAAAAAAAAAAAAGAAAAGAAAAGATAGGCCACACCATCTCCACCACCAAATGCATATACACTCTCTCCCCTCTGGCCACCCCACCAGGGGTCTGAAACCAAGACACGTTGTTCTCTCTGAGTTCTTAGCCATTATCACCTGTAATCAACCCAGACAGTGTTTTCCCTCAGAAAGCCCAGGGTGGGGCAGCGGAGGAGGTGGAGGTGGTGGGAGTGGAATCTGCAGAGAGCTCAGTGGCAGGCCACTTGTGCATGTCTAATGGTGTTTTCTGTGTCAGAAGGGCGGGCTGCACTCGTCACAGGCTCGTTAGGAGCCTGGCCAAGGGGTTGTTTGTGATTTCAGGGCTGGCTGAGGAAAGCACTGGCCAGTGTTTGTGCTCCAAGTGGACCTCCTGCTGGGCCGTGAGTCAAGTGTCCAATCAGCACCCCTCCCCCCTCCTTCTGTTGATCTTCCCCAAGCTTCTATTTGTTTTGCTCTTGCAGACAGAAGTCCAAGACAAACTGTGGTTCCCCCGTGAGCCAGGAGAGCTGATATTTCTGGTCCTTCTAGAACCACAGCAAACCCCAGGGTTTCACCACGGCCCACGTGGACCGAGTCCTCACCCCGTTCCTGGCTGGGGCCGTGGACTTAGCCTGGGGTATCTCATCTCATCAGGGTGGCGATGGTCTGTCAAGCACCTGCTGTCCAGTAGTGGCCCACGTTCTATCCAAGGTCCCCTGGGGGCTGCCTATCGCATTAGCAAGAATCCTAGCCCGCCATGACGGCATCCTGCCAGGGGCCTTTCCATGAAGCCCAAACAGCAAGCTCTACCTTCAGCCCAATTAAATGTCCGTGAGATTGATCTTCTTTTCCGATCACATTTTGTAACACCCAGCTGGGTTTTCTGAACTCACATGCTTCTGCATTATGGTGGGAGGCACTAACGTTTACCAGGGTACATGGCTTCTCCTGGGTGCAGTTCAGTGCCACTCACTGTTGTGTGACCCCCGTCTCCAGAGCACTGCCCATCTCTCCAAGCAGAACTCTGTGCCCATGAAGGGCTCACTCTCCTGCCCTCCTCTCCGGCTCCCTGGCAACCATCATCTATTTTCCGTCTTTGAGTTTGACTATTTAGGTAGCCCACATAAGTGGGATCAGATAGTGTCTGTCCTTTAGCGACTGCCCTATTTCACTCAGCATCATGTCCCCCAGGTTCGTCCTTGTTGAAACATATGTGAGCATGCCCTTCCTCTTTAAGGCTGAACAATAACCCCACCGCACGTGGGTACCACGTTGTGGGTCTGCACTCGTCCAGTAGTGAACCTTTGCACTGCTTCTACTTTGGGGCTGTTGTGAATGATCCTGCTATGAGCCTGGGGGGGGGGGTAGAAATATCTGTGTTAGTCAGCTTTCTGTCACTGTGACAAAAGGCCCGAGATAATCAACTTATAAGAAGAAAAGGTCTATTTTTTTGGATCACAATTTCACAGGTTTCCGTTCATGGTCACTTTGGGATCTGTGGTGGCACAGCACAACATGACCCTAGCCAGGGGTGACGAAGGCCTGCCTGTTCACCTCATGAAGTGACAGGAAGGGGTGTGAGTCCCAATATCCCCTTTAAGAACACATTCCTAGTGACGTAACTTCCTCCTACTAAGTCATACTAAAGTTTCCACCATCTCCTAGTCTCACGAGCTGAGGACCAAGCCATCAACACAGGGGACAATGAAGATCCAGACTACATCCGGGCACAGTGGCTCACGCCTGTAATCCCGGCGGCTCGGGAGGCTGAAGCAGGAGGATCACACATTCACATTCAGCCTCGGCAATTTAGCTAGGCTTTAAGTAACTTAGTGAGACCCTGTCTCGAAATAGAAAAGGGTTGAGGATGTAGCTCAGTGGTTAAATGCTCCAGGGTTTAATACCTGGCGTGCGCGCGCGCGCATACACACACACACACACACACACACACACACACACACACTCCAATCCAGAGCAATATCTGGTTATGTCCTTGCTTTCGATTCTTTGGGGGTATACACCCAAAAGTGGGATTGCTAGCCTACAATCATTCTTAATTCTGTGTTTGTTTGTTTTGAGAAACTGGCATCTTAGACCCAGTTCAATCCAACACCAACTCAGCAAACATTTATTGAGCATCTGCTATGTTTGCCAGATGAGACCCTCCATGGAGCTCCCCTAGAAAACTGCAGACATGTGGATAGATAAGGCGTGAAGACCGGCCCCTCCCTCTACCGTAATTATAATAATAGGGCCCCCAGCACCCTGCGGGTCCTGGGCTTTCTGAGTCTCACATAAAGATGAGCAGCTCCAACTCCAGAAAGGATGCAAAAAGGAGATTCTTGCTTCAACAGGGTCTGCCCTTCCGCTGGTCCCCAGCTGGGTTACCTCTGGGCTTTTCAGAGGGAGGCAACGGTGACTTCTGAGAAGGGTCCTTTCCTGCTCGTCCGACCTTGCCAGCTGAGTAGGAGGGCGACGCCTGAGATGCGGTCCCCGACAGGATCCTGGGGGGGCTTATGCTGAGCTCCAGGAGGACCTGCTGATGGAACCAGAGCCGCCTTCTGCAGGGTGGCGAGTGGGGGGCAGCCTCGGATGGCTGGTGTCACCGTGTGACGTCGCTGACCTGCCCGGAGGCAGTGGGGTCTACGCTGACCACGCTGCGCACTTGTGCTCAGCAGTGTGGTGGACAGGAACCACGGGACCACCCAGAGGCAGACCCCCACCACCTCTGGCGGACTGGCCTCCCTACCATGAGCCCCAGGGCCTTCTTAATCCTATAAAATCCCCCCTTGATTGGCCTCCAAGTTTTATTACATTTGAATGTCCTGAGTTTTGGCCTCCTGGAATGTGGCCATATAAGCTGATTCTAGAACCCACCCAAATGTGCTGTGACCATGCCGAATTCAGATGGATAAAGGACAGCAGAAGAGACAGGGATGGGGGCCTGAGAAGTTCAGGTAACAGTAGCCCAGGCCGGTGAGAGACCATCCATCCGCCCCTCTGTCTTCCTGTGTGGTGGCCGGCACCACTTGCCGCTGAGTGGCAGACAGCCTGCTGCAGCTGCAGCCGGTGACCTCATTGACCAGGAGGCCTTCTTTGATGCGGACGGACAAGGCTTCATAACCTTTGGAGGTCCAGGCAGTAACTTGGCCACCAGCTCACGGCTCAGCTGCGCCCTGGGGGAGGGAGCGGGCGTGTGTGTCCTGCCGTCTGGAAGCTTGCCCCTCTGATCCAGCCCGTGAAAAATGACTCACTCCCTCGCACCCTGGTTAGAGACTTTGGTGTCTTGGAAGCAGCCTGGCCTCACTCATCCTCCAGCAAAGTCTCGGTGACACCGTCAGCCTGCTGCAGGCAAAATGCTCCTTTCTCTGAGTATGTCCGACAGGATGACTCACCCCCTGTGACCCAGGTTAACAAATGCACACAGGCAGGGAGCAGGGCACCCCAGGCTTCTGGGGAAGGGTCAGGGGATAAGGATAACAAGAGCAAATGGGGGAGGGGGAGGGTGGGGTGGAAAGCTCACCCTTGCAGCCACAGGAAGGCACTCCAGGCCCGGGCGTGGGACCGTATACAGTGGGCATCTCGGTACCCTGCTGCCATCACGCACGCACTGAACTCAGCTTCTCTAATCAGCTGATCAGTGACCAGCTGTTGGCTTTGAGATTGCCTGCCCATCAGTGCAGCCACAAATGCCAACTGAGCCCTTACCTGTACAGGTGCTATGTCTTGGCACTGTGAAAAAAAAAATTTTTTTTTCCTTTATACTGGAGAGTGAACCCAGGGGCATTTAACCACTGAGCCACAAAATAGATATTAATAAAATAGATATTTTATTTACAGACAGGGTCTCACTGAGTTGCTCAGGGCTTCGCTCAGTTGCTGATCCTGGCTTCCAACTCATGATCCTCCTGCCTCAGCCTCCTCCCCTGCTGGGAGTACAGGCGTGCACTCTCGCACCCAGCTGCTGACAGATTATGCAGAGATGGAGTACAGATCTCTAGATTTCAGAGACAGTAGTATCAGTCTTGGAGACACAGTCATGAGAAACAGTCATGGATGATGGAAATGTACCAGAGGCCTTCTGGAAAAGACTTGGGGTGACTTGACTGCAATCATCTGGCTTCCTGGTTTTGAAGGTGGTATGATGGCTGGAACCATAGCAGCCATCTTGCAACTAAAAGGCAACAATCTTAAAGACCAATGAGCCACACAATGAAGATAACACAAGAGGAGGAAGGAAAGGTTTGCCTGGTCTTTAATGACCCCCCTTGGGCAAGCCTGTAGCTGCCAATCTCCCCACTTAATGTTGGGAGGGAAACTGTCTCCAGATATTATAAGGTGCTTTTGGATGATTCTGTTATTTGTAGCCAAAAGCACTGCTGACTGTTCCATGAAGATCCTGGGGGACTGTAGAAAAGAGAGAAAATAATTTTCATTTGGATGGATTAGGGGGTAAAAAAGGGTGGAGAAGCATGTAACTTAGTTCTCAACAATCTGATTTCTATGGAGGAGGCTGAAGAAAAAGTATTCAGAAAGAAAAGACAATCCATGTGGAGATGATAATTATAGCATCAGCAGCTGGAGTGTAGCTCTGTAAAAAAGCACTTGCCTAGCATGCACGGTGCTCTGAGTCTGATCCCCAGCACAGCAAAGCAACAACAACAACAACAACAACATTTCTTTAGCATCTACTATAGTCCAGAAGATGCTCTAAGGACTCACACATAGACGGGTTCACAGCAACCCAGCAAGACAGATATCACTATCATGTGCATTTTGCAGAGAGAAAATAGCTCCAGAGAAGTCCAATAACTCTGGAGTCGTCTTTGTTCTTAACACTCATCTCTTTCCCCTCAATCTGAGAATGTTTCCCTAGGGTTGAAGGATGCACAGGGGCTGGGGGGCGGGGGTGGCAAAAGTCAAGGAGAAAGGAAGGCAAAGGAGGGTCAGTGTTTGGGGCAGAGACAACAGGGTCAGAAGGTGGGGGGGGGATCAGAGAGAAGCATCAGAAACTATGTGAGCCTGCAGATGTCCATGATGGCACTGTTCCAACCAGCAGAGGGCTGGCTATAACCAACTGTCTGTCAATGGGATCCGGCTGAGCACATCGCAGCCCATCCACACCATGGAATGTCAAGCAAAAAAAGAACAAAGATGCTCATCATGAGCTGATTCGAAAAGGTCTCCAGAATATAGCATGGTAGTGGAAATTCTAGGTGGGAGGAGAGTGGTCCTGTTAGTTTCTGTTACTGTAACAGATGCCTGAGATGGCCAACTTACAAGGCAAAACGGTATGTTTTGGCTCTTGGTTTCAGTCCACACTCATTTGGCCCCCCGTTATGGTTTGGATCGTAAATGGCCCCAAAAGGCTCATGGGTTGAAGGCTTGGTCTCCACGACGGTTCCATTGGGAGGTAGCAGAGCCTTTAGGAGGTGGAGACTAGTGGAAGGATTTGGGTCACTGGGGGACATGTCCTTGAAGGAGATATTGGGATCCCAGCCCCTTCCTCTCCCTCTCTAGGCTTCCTGGCCATGAGTTCAGTGACTCCCTGTGCCATGATGTGCTGTCTCACCATGCAGCCCAAAGCAATGTGGGCCAATGACCACAGACTGAAAGTCTGAAACCAAGAGCCCAAAGAAGCCTTTCTTCTTTATAGGTTGATTTTTCTCAGGTATTTTGTCACAGTGATGAAAGCTGACTAACACAGTCCCGTGGCTTTTGGACCTGTGGCAAAGCAGCACATCATGGTGGGTAGCATGTGGGGGACCCAGTGTCTTCCCTCATGGTGTCCAGGAAGTAAAGAGAGAGAAAAAGGAAAAGACTGAGGTCCCCCAAGACCTTCAAGGACATGGCCCCTGAGACCTAAAGACCTCCCATTAGGCTCACCCTTCAACATATGGGCCTTAGGGGATGCTCATATCCAAGCTGTGCCATGCTACTCATGTTGGGGTATTTTAAAGGTAGGGAGGGAAGGAGTATCTATTGCTGTGTGGTGTGCATGCATTAAAACTGTGGAAGGAGAATCACTAAACTGAAACGGTGTGCCCCTATGAGCTGGGGCATGGCGGGAAGTTGTCACCGTATAGGGCTGTGTTTTTGAACCAGGTGAATGCACACAGATTGGGGGAAAAGTCAAGGGTATAAAGAAAGCATGGGACAGAGGGGTAGAGTAAGGATCAGCCCAAAGTCGGTCAGTAGAAGTGTGGAGTAGAAAGTGGGAGAGGAGGGACGAGGCAGAATCAGGGAGGCAGGATCCACTGCAGGAAGAGAATGAACTTCTTGAAGAGCTGGCCCTTTGGGCTGGAGTTGTGGCTCAGGGGTAGAGCGCTTGTCTGCCATGCATGAGACCCTGGGTTCGATCCACAGCACTGCATATAAATAAATAAATAAAAGATCCATTGACAACTAAAAAAAATATTAAAAAAAAAAAAGAGTTGGGTCTTTGCCGGGTGCTATGTAATCCCAGTGGCTTGGGAAGCTGAGGCAGGAGGATTGTGAGTTCAAAGCCAGCCTCAGTAATGGTGAGGTGCTAAGCAACTTAGTGAGACCCTGTCTCTAAATAAAATTCAAACAATAGGGCTGGGGATGTGGTTCAGTGGTTGAGTGCCCCTGAGTTCAATTCCAGGTACCCCCCCACCCCCAATTTTTTTTTTTAAATAAAGAGCTGGACCTTTATTCTGAGACTGGTGGGGAACAGTGATTTAAGCAAAAGCAAATAGATATTAGAAAGTACAAGCAGGGCTGGGGATGTGGCTCAAGCGGTAGCACGCTCGCCTGGCATGCGTGTGTCCCAGGTTCGATCCTCAGCACCACATATAAACAAAGATGTTGTGTCCTCCGAAAACTAAAAAATAAGTATTAAAAAAAAATTTCTCTCTCTCTCTTAAAAAAAAAAAAGTACAAGCAATAGCAAAACAATCCTCCACGTGCCCATGATTGACCTTCAATAGTTACTTGCAAACGGTCAGTATTATTTCATTTATTCCTTTTGCTATGTGTGTGCATGCACACCACACACACACACACACACACACACACAGCTGGATTGTATTAAGGCAAATACAAGACCCCATACAATCTCATCTATAAATGCTTCCATATGTCCCTCTATGAACACTCCTTTTGAACCATAGTCTAGGACTCTAATCACACCTAAAAAAAAAAAAAATCCCAGCAATCTGTCAACATCAGCAAGTATCCAACCCATATTTAAGTGTCTGCAATTGCTTCCTTGTTGAGTGTTCTCTGGTTTGGTGTGTTCAGTTCAGGACAATTCGGGACCCATGTGGAGCCACACGTCGTATTTGGTGGATGTGCCTCTGGACGGGTCTCCGAAGGCTCTTGGTTCTCACTGCTTCTTTGTGGAAGGGGCCAGGCGGTTTGGCCAGTTTCTGGTGTGTTCGCCTGTGCTCTGTGCACTGTTCTCTCAGTAAACAGGGAGATCTCTTTGGCAAGACTACTTCGTAGATGGCACTTGGCACTCCCTCCCTGTTTTGCCCATCATCTGGCCGGTCCCATGCCTCCATCCCCGCGTCTCAGACCCAGAGGAGCCTGAGAATTGTTCAGGGTCTACCGTGGCTGCAAGTGTAGAAAATTCCGACTTCACCTCATCCTGAGGACTGAGGATGTGGTCCGGGGAGACCCTTTCAGGCCTGAGGGAGCAGCTCTGGAGGCAGACAGAAGACGAAAGAGCGGTGACATGAAGAGACAGGATGTGTATCGACTGGCCAGTGGCTGGAGTAATGGAAGACGCGGATCGAGAAAGCAGGTTGCACTTGGGAAATGTGGCAATCGAGAGCCTGAATTGGGCCAGAAGGGATATTTTGAGGTAGCTGGCCAGCTAGAGTTGACCCTCAAAAAGGAAGCCTGAAATGAGGGAAAGTCTGGGAGGTATCCATGCAGCTCAAGGTCAAAGCCCCAGGAGCCAGCGAGTTCCCCAGAGGAACAAAGGAGCAAGAAGAGAAAGACCCACAGGTGACAGAGTGACTGGGTGACTGGCCCCTGCTGAGCTTGAGGCTGGTGAGCCTGCTGGGGGGCTGTTCCCAGGAAGGGTGGGGGGCTCACAGAGGAGAGCAGAGAGCAGTTGCCGCCCAGAGCGGTCAAGGTCAAGTGCTGCGCCTGGGTCAGGAACAGAGCCAGCCGAGCGTCCACGGGATCCACCCACCGGGTTGCTGAGAATGGTCTCAGGAGGGCACAGCACCGTCAGAGAACAGGCACAGAAGCCAAGAGCATGGAACATTAAGCAAAGACATCTGCTTCCCAAACGGCAGACCCAGTTGGAAGTTTCACATGAATGGGGACAACCAGGCACGACAACCATCCGCCCCGGGAGGCAGCTGGGTGGACACCAGGGGACACCCACAGCAAGAGAGCCCTGGGAATAGAAGGGGATGAGCAGCCCAGTCCCCAGTAAAACAAATGGGGGGGGGGGCTCATGATTAGCACACGGGGGACACGGCTTGGTGTGACAATAGACGGCCACCACCCCACAGACCAAAGAGGTGAGACCCAGGTGGACACGTGCTGGAGCAGTCCATTTTCAGGTAAAACTACCTTACGCTGTTCCAGTGGGGTCCCAGGCAGGTCCGGTAGTGCTGACCCTAAGGGGCCTCTGGGGGGTCTCCGGGGGAACTAGTCATGATGGATGTCCCAGGTGCTAGCAACCCAGGAGCATCCATGGTGGACACCCTGTGATCCAAGCTCTCTTCTGAATAATGCACGCCAGACTTCAATAAAAGCTGATTTTAAAAATTAACCAATCTGGGGGGGCTGGGGTCGTGGCTCAGCGGTAGAGCGCTCGCCTAGCACATGGGAGGCCCTGGGTTCGATCCTCAGCACCACCTAAAAATAAATAAATAAAGATATTGTGTCCGGTCACAACCAAAACAATAAATATTTTTAAAAAAATTAACCAATTTGGGAGGTGCCCAGTCACCTGGGATAAGCCCCCCACACCGGAGGCATGCTCTCCCCGACTCCTCCCCTCTGGCCGGCCACCTGCCCCCCCCAAATCGTCTCTGCTGTGGAGCCCCAGCAGGCCTAACCTGAGGGTGGGGAGGCCCAGGCCTCCATCAGGAGACTAAAGCACCCAGCGGGCACAGGCGGACCACCCTGGCCGCCTCCACCCACGGCTTCCCCTCCACACGGGCTTCTCCCACAGGTCCCTGTAGACATCTGTGCTCCCCCCGCAGAGGTTTGTCATGCTTGGGCCACACGCCAGGCACGGGAAGAAGAGATGCCTAGAAGTTTCTAGAAGATGATGGTCTCCGGGGAGCTGCCCGTCTGGCTCATGCCTCTGGGCCCTTCAGGTCTCAGCGTCAATGTCACTCCCTTAGGGACCCTCACCAGACCACAGGAAGCAGGGGACCCAGTCCTTCCCAGCTCCTGCATTTCCTGCTGCTGACAAGCCCTGGACAAAGTCCCATCAGCTCTCTGAGCGAGTTTTCTCATCTCGTGGGTGTGCCTTCCTAGAGGGGTGTCGTCACATGTTAAAGGTGTTCCCACCTGTCACCAAAATCCCACCAGCTGTCTCGCTCCAAGAGCCAGCACCCCAGCACTTGCCACCTTGCCCTCTGACCCAAGCCACCGTCCCGCTCCCTGGATCAGCAGGGGTTCCCCCTGGATCCTCCTGTGTCTTCCCAGGCTGACGGCATCCATGCGGCAGCCAGAGGGATCCGATGATGTCCCTCCTGGGATCAGGGACCGCTAGCAACTTCCTGTGTCCTCTGGAGCAAAGCCCAAGTCCTTGCAATCTCCACAGGCCCTTCCAGACTCGCTCACCATCCTCCCTCACTCCACTTATGCATCCCACCCCCCTTGCTATTCTGTGAACATGTGGCACACACCCCCCCCCCCAGGCCTCCACACCTTTGCACTTTCTGTTCCCTCCACCTGGAGCACTGTTCCCATACGCCTTCAGCATCTTGGTTCATATGCTCTTTCTCTGTAAAATTCTCCTTAACCGCCTCACTCTTCCAGATTTGATTTCCTGTCACTGGAACCACCATTTGTCACTGCAGATATTTCGCTCACTTGTTTGTTTATCATCTGCTCCTTCCCAAGAGAACAACATGGTAAGAATTTGCAGGGTGTTTCCCAGCACCTGGAACAGAGCTTGGCACACAGTAGGTGCTCAGTGAGGACCCTGGCTGGGGTCCTCAGTTCCAATGACTGAGTGACTGTGCGGTACTGGTTATAGCTCCTTAACTTACAAGGGGGACATGTCCTTATAACCCCATCATAAGTTGAAAAGATCATAAATCAAAAATGCATCAAATCCATCTACCCTACCGAGCATCCCAGGTTAGCAGTGCAGCACCCCGGAGAGTGTCACTGGTTTCTCCCTCCTGATTACAGGGCTGACTGGGAGCTATTGCCCAGAGTGGGTAAAAATCAACTCCCGGGGGTGGGAAAAAAGATCAAAATTCAAAGTGCAGTTTCTGCTGAATACATACTGCTGTAGCATCATCGTAAAGTTGAAGAATTATAAGTTGAACCATCGTAGGTCAGGGACCGTCTTTATTGGCTTATCCCTGCCAGCCAGCAACCTCCGTGTGGGTGCAGACAGCCTTGGGTTTGCAGAGCTGAGAGGACCCACCTCAGTCACGGGGCCCTGGAGGATCACACACACAGAGACAGGCTCCTGGCTCTTAAAATATCTGCTTCTTTTGTTGCCACAAGACTTCAAATTCCTCGGCAGCTGCCCATTCTTTGGGGTTTGATTCATTCTTCATGCTTCTCCTATCAAATGGAAATATGGCCACGTGGAGTGAGCTATTTCCTTGGCGTAGACCTGACACATTTGTGTCTTTCCACAATGTCAAAATTACTGAATGACAATAATTTCACGTGCCACATCATATCCCTCCACTTTCATACAGTGAAATACTCGTGGTTCATTGGGTGTCATGACCGAGGCAGTCACAAGTTCTTGAAGTGGAATACCGTTTCAATTTTAATTCCTAATATCTGCAAGTCACACATTGTGGGAGACCTACCTTGCACACTCCCCATCTGGGTGCTGAGGCGCTAAGTCACAGAAATGTGGCAGAGCTCTCCCCACCCTTCTTGGGTTCGAGGGTCAGTGTCTCGTGCATGGGTGTGTCTTGCTACAGCCCCGTGGGTGAAGCTACGCTCACCTGTTCCTTTGTGATATAACCCTTTGCCCTGTTTAGGATAGAATCTTCCATGGAAGTGCCTTGTGTGTGTCCCCTCCTCTTACTGTGCCCTTGGGTGTGGCCTACCCAGGTGTCAGTCAACCTGCTGACAGTGGACATCATGAAGATAGACTCAGCCCCCTGAAACCTGACCCCTTGCCTCATTTGAATAGCTTCTCCTCAATAAAAGGGGTCAGCGTGTGCTCTCACTCTCTCTCTTCCTGCGGACCCTTAAGGTCAGAGGAGCCGTCACAGTGACCCCAAAGAAAAAGATATTTGTGTCTCTTGTGTGCTTATTTTGTGCAGCCCAGTTAGCCCAGTTTAACTGGAGCGACCCCTGAGCCTTTTAGTCACGGGAACAGAAACCCGGCAACACATCATACTTCACACAATGACCTACAGGTTACAGGACGGTGAAGGGAGGGTTAACAGAGGCCACAGGGATTCAGGAAGCTGCAGAAGAGTCACTGCAGGAGTCCCACAGATTAGAACCAGCTGAAGAGCGTGCTGGGGTGCAGAGCTGTTCAGGCCTGGAGCTTACTCCAGGCGAGGATCTGGGTGGCAGGCTGTTTCAACTGGGGAGATCAAATGGAACGGAAGCCTCTGGGACAGAGTCAGGAGTTTGTCACCTGCTGACCTCATGATACATTGTTCACCAGAAGGTCCCTTAGGACAGTGGGTTGGTGAGCGCCACCATCTCTGCTGCCCTCCCTCTCCCGTGCATCCAGAGAGGGTCTGACGTGTCTGACAAGCCCGCAGGCCTGGCTTCTCCCCTCTGGGTTTGATAGGTCCCCGCATTCCTGGGCTTCTGATTTGATTGGATGAGTTTGCAGGTGGCATTTTGGGTGAGCAGGGTGAGTTTATTTATCCGTTTGTGCCTTATCCCTGTGCTGTGCCGCTGGGTGCCGTTCCTGTGGGGAAGCCATTCCGCCTTCGCCCTTGTGTTCACAGCGGGGCAGCTCATGGCAAAACGCCGCTTTACAAATTGGTGCAACTCAGGACGAGGCACGGCCTGAAACTGCCGTTCTGTCCAACGCCGAGTAACTCAGAGGAGGACAGAGCCGGCTATGCAATGACAGCACCGCATCCCAAGTCCCTGACACGTAGTGTGCAGGCTGCTCGGATCAGGCACAATCACACTGTTTAAGACCCGTGCCCCCAAAAATAAAATACAACACTGTGCCATTAAAGGTGGCCATTTATTATTGATTATGAGTCTGTGGGCTTGTAGGGCTAATGTCACTGGGCTTAGCAGGGTGGTTGTGGTCTCAGATGGATGCACTCACACACCTGCCTGTTGGCTGATGGTGGTGGCCTCTGACTGCATGAACCGCATCCTCCAGGAGGCTAGCCCAGGCATGTCCTTATGGCAATCACATGGGTAGGGAGGGGTAAGGGGACTGGAAGCTCCTTTGAGGACTAGGCTTACAATGAACAAGCACACTGCCATTTCTGCTGCTTTTCTGTCTTCTTTGGTTGAGGACCCAACCCGGGGGCTCACGCATGCTAGGCAAGCACTCTGCCACTGAGCCACACCCCAGCACAGACTCTACCTTGTTGGAGGAATTGCAAAATCACATTCAAAGAACGTGGATCCTGGGAGGTGGGATGCTGAGAGCCACAGCCCAGTCGGAATGGCCCCTGGTATTTTGCCATCAGTATTGGTTGAGAGGCAAGCCATTAAGTTGATGCTGGATTGATTTGGTTGTATATTAGACCTTTAATGTCCACCTCGGCCTGCTACTTTGGAGTTCTCGTGGGGATTCCCGGAGAGTTCCCATTGGTTGGGGAAGTGCGGGAGGAGGGATTTCGGAAGAGGGATTCCCGGTTGTTTATTCCTGGAGGAGCCTCGTGGCATTCGGGAGAGTTCCCGGGGAGCATGTGTGGAGTGTGCTGGTGGAGTTCAGAAATAAAGTTTGTTCCTGCTTCAGTGGCTCGTGATTTGTGCCCAGCCAGACTGCGGCTGTAGGAGAATCAGGGTCTTCTGAGGGTACCAACCTTTCACACTGCTTCCAATCTTCCTTTTAAATCAAGGATGAAGTCCGGTGGGGTGGCACTTGCCTGTAATCCCAGCAACGTGGGAGGCTGAGGCAGGAGGATTGCAAGTTCGAGGCCAGCCTCAGCAATATAGAGAGATTCTGTCTCAAAATTTAAAAAAATAATTTTAAAAAAGGACTGGAGATGTGGTTCAGTGGTTAAGTGCCTCTGGGTTCAGTCCTTGGAATAAAATAATAATGATAACAACAATAATAGAGGATGATGTAAGGAAAGTAATCAATAAGCAAACATATATTTATTTATAGAGCTTTTGATGGAGAGTCAGTTTGGGGGTTCATTTCCTAGCTCTAGGAGCTTTGAGCAACCATGTTTAAAGTCCACCTACCTGGCTGGAGAGACTCAGAGGAACCCAGCCTTCCGTCCATTCTTCCCAAGCCAATAGGTGTGTGAGGGAACCTGTCCTCTCTCCATCCCCAACCCAGACCACACCAGTGGCTGGATAAGTTCTCCTGAATGCTCCTCAGTCCAAGCCACATGGTGTAGAAGGGTCACCCATGGGGGCCTAGTGAATTGAGATCTGATCCAATGGTGTGTGCCACTATGTTTGGGGATAGAATAAAGACCTGGAGCAGAAAATTGAAGGCTTGTTTAATTCCGAGATCTCATACCACAAAAGGACTGATTCCCGGAAGAGGCTCCGTTGGGCAGGAAGGAAGATGGCTGGACTAGGAAGGATTCTCAGCAGCCTCGTCTTTTGAAAGTGAGGAAAGAAGGTCAAGCCTTAAGTTGGTGGCAACACTCAAACGCTGAGACCTATTTCAGGACCCTGGCCAGTGCTCCCCGTCCAGGGGGCATGCACACCTGAGTCTTCCGGTTCTTGGGCATCAGGGACCACGCATCAAAATGTCACTGCTACCTGCCCACCTTCCTTCTTCCTTCACCCCCGTGTCTGCTCGGCAGCTTAGAGCAGCTGTGGAACACATCAAATTCAAACCCCTTGGGTTTCCTGCCTCCTAGAAAACGGTTTTCTGCCCAAGGCTTATCACTTGGGTCTTTCCAGGAGACGTCATGAATAGCATGAATGCCTCTTGCCTTGCCGGAAGTGAAAGTGATGTGGATACTGGGTCATGTCCCAAGTGAGTGATTATCAGCTTTTTGTCCCCGTTCCTTCGTGTTCAAATTGCATCCATAGCCTGTAACTCATTTGGTTTTTAGTCAAAGAAAATGCAAACATAGAGCACAATAGAAATGTGTCATGACTCAGATTGCCGGTCCCCATCGCATCTGTCCAACAGCCCCAGTGCCAGGGAGCCTTTGTGCAGAGCCCAGAGCCTCTGTCTGAAGTCATACCCGGTAGATCCACACTGGGACCTGTTCACATGGGCTGTGCTCTGTATGTCTGCCAAGCTTCCCTCACCACCTCCCGGTGACTCAGCACTGCCCTCTTTTCAACTAACACTCTTTTCAAAGAATGACACCTGAAAAAAGCTGTCATGGACAAGCTTTCTGCCTAGGGTCTCCCCACAGAGCCATGGCCTCCGTCCAGCAGGTCCACTGGCAGCCTGTCCAGCCTGCAGGTATGTTCAGTTCTATGAAGCATTTAAAGAATAGTCAACTTTTAAAAATCTGGATTTCACTTAAAAAGCACTTGCAGACACTGGTGTTTACCTACCCACCGTTTCTCCTGATTCTTGGGTCTGCATTGTAATGTCAGACAAAGTGGCAATGTGCCCAGTTTTTTTTAAAAAAAAAAACTACATTTCCCATACTCCTTTGTGGAAAGGTGAGACCACGTGATTCAGTTCTGACCTATGAGACGAAAGTAGAAGTGGCTCCACCCCTTTTGCCCTTTCCTTCCTTCTTCCTACATCTGGAACGCTGGATGAGTGGCAGGTGCAAGAGAAAAAGAGAAGGATCCTGAGTCTGAATTGACTCTAAGAAGCTTGAAACCAGCGCTGAATGACCTGCCTTTTCCATGAGTAAAAATGAACTTTCTTACCTAATGCATTGTCATCATTGCAATTTACATTGATTTTCATTCAAAGAAAATGCAAACGTAGAACATGGGATTTTTTTTTTTTATAGGTAGTTAACTCTGAGAAACAGTGTCTCTTGAAAAATCAAACAGTCTAATAAATACAATTTGGGGCATATATTCATTTCTTCTTCATAACAGCTTTATCGAGCTTCTAAGTCACGTACCACATTTTCATTCATTCAAAGTCTATAATTTAATGGTGTAGTGTATTCACGTGGTTGCGCAGCCACTATCAGAACATGGTAGCAACTCCAGAAAGAAACCCTATGCTCATTAGCTGTCGCTCACCATTTCCCCATAACCACCAACCTCCCTGGACCCTGGCAACCCTTCATCTTTCTGTCTCTGTAGATCTTCCTGTTCTGGCCGTTTCATATAAATAGAATCATACAACATATGGCCTTCTGAGTCTGGCTTCTTTCAATTTCGCATAATTTTTAAAGTTTCATCCATGGGTGACCTGTCAAGACTTCATTTCCTTTTATGGATAATATTCTATCACATGGATATACCATATTTTGTTGGTCCATTCGAGTAATAGACACTTTAGGGCAGGGTTCTTGTTCTGTCCCCTAGGCTGGACCCAGACTCCTGAGCTCAAGCAAGCCACCTGCCTCAGCCTCCCGAGTAGCAGGGACTAGGAGTATGCACTGGCCCATGGATGCACGTTCTTGATGGGCAGCCCTTGGCTGGAGTCAAGTCATGGTGTCCCCCTACTGGTCAGTAATAGCTCTCTAGTCCTTCCAGTGCTTCCCTCATTGAGACTGAGTGTCTGTGGGCATTTCTCATTGGCCTTGCACACCTAGTTTATTATGGAGGAAAAGTATTTATTGATTCCAGGTCTCTAATAAGAACCAGAGAACAGAGGTCCACAGAGACCACCCGCTCATTTCTCACATCCCACAAATCACTTCCTGAACGTCCTGCCCTACCCCATAGGCATTTGGATGTGTGGTTCAGCTCATCATTTAAAAAAGACAGGAGGGACCTGTCTGGCTCTTTGTAGGGCTCCAGCTCTGAATACACCCCAGTTTGTTGAGGTTCCTCTTAAGAATATAGTGGAAAGGGAGGAGTGTGGGGGGAGGGAGGTGGCACAAGGTCACAGGACCCAGTGTCTGCAAAGATAAAGGCACCTTCCAAATGCTTTGTCTGGAAAGTTGGAGGAGGAGAGGAGGGGCTCCTGTCAGGGCTTCCTACCCTCCTGGTCAGCTTGGGGTGAGGGTCAAGGGAATGGACTTGACACTTATTCTTGATTCCCATAGCAGCCCCAGTCTCGGAATCTCATGTCAAAGGACAAAATTCCAACTTGAAGATCTTAACTGGCTCTATTCCTGATCCTGGAATCAGACAGCACACCAGTCCATAAAACAGAGTTAGTGTTCCCAAAAGAGAAGGTGGTTTCCCGGAGAGAAAAGCTGAAGAAATCAGAGACAGAGAACAAACAACCGATTGTCCTTTCAAAGTCGCTGTCCTTGAAAAGTGGGGACAGTGGAACAGAACAATAGAAAATTGCTGACCAAAGCCAGGTTTACTCTAGGTATCCTTTTTTTTTTTTTTTTTGCGTCAAGATGAAGACAGGGAACTTCATTATCGTGCCGATCGAAACGGGTCTGTTTAGGAAATCTGGCTGCTACCTCTGTCATCCAGATTTCTTGGAAAGTCAGAGAAACAGCTGGGTGATACCAGGTCCCTCTGTTTTGATTTTCAGCCTGGTCTGTTGGGGTCCGGTGCTAGAACCAAGTCCACTCCACGGTAGCGGGTGAAGCGGGGCTCGGTTCTCCCACCTTGCCATGTCCCCATCCCAGGGGGTTCCCCCAGGCTTGTCTAGGACGAGGATTTGCTGCTGTCTCTGCTCTGCTCAGTTGTATATGTGTGTCACCCCAGAAGGCCTGCTGGTGACAGGCTGCCAAACTGATCGTGGCAGAGGTGGAGGGAAGAAAGGCAGGTACAAATGAGCTTTTTGCCCTACGCTGTTGGCCATGCTAGGTGGAGGGTTGGTAATAGGCAAAAAAAAAAAACAAAACAAAAAAAAAACGCATATTGGTCATCCCAGTGATGAGGGAGGAGAATTGTGAGTTCAAAGCCAGCCTCAGCAACTTAGCGAGGCCCTAAGGCACTTAGCAAGATGCTGTCTCTAAACAATTTTTAAAATAAAAACATAAAAAGGGCTGGAGGTATGCCTCAGTGGTTAAGCACCCCTGGGTTCAATTCCAGTAACCCCCTCCAAAAAAAAGTGGTTTTGCCAATTATTATTATTATCATTGTTAGTATTTTATGGTGCTGGGGATCAAACCCAGGATGCTGTGCATGCTAGGCTAGCACTGTACTGAGCTACATCCCTACCCTTTTTATATTTGAATTATTATTTTTATTTTAAATTTGTATGGCCCAGGAGCCCCCAAGACAAGGCCCTTCACCCTCAACCACACAGTGCTACGACCCCAGGTCTCATTTTGATTGTCAGAAGAAAACTGTGAAGTAGGGGCCTCACTCCTCCTCCTCCTCCTCCTCCTCCTCCTCCTCCTCCTCCTCCTCCTCCTCCTCCTCCTCCTCCTCCTCCTCCTCCTCCGTCTGAGGTCCCTGGGGGCCCTCCGCCCTCCCTGTCTCTCTCCCCACCATCCTGCCTCTGAAACGCCTTTGCACAGAATAATTGGAAATGGCCATTTTGTCAAAACCCTCCAGGCTGAGAAACTTCTAGATCAGCAACAAAGTGGCAGATGAAGGGACTCGAGGGCAGACTTTTACTCTGGTCGCCAACTGTGGGGGTCCCCCCTCCCTCCCAGACCACACGACAGGGAGGCAGACGGGCCTGCAGACCCTGCAGAGGACGCCTCGTTCTGGTTCAAAACTCGCTTTTGTAGTCTTGCTTTGTAGTTCCAAGTGGGGGGAAGGAAAACCGTGGTTCAGCCTGAGGTTTTGCAAAACAGTGCGTATGGTTTCAGGGCACTCGGTTCCATCTGAACCTCAGAACCGGGCAGCTGCTGGTCCACCCCTCAGTGCCAGGGAGAACTGCGTCTCGGGGTGGAATCATCTTGCCTTAGCAAGAGGCTCGGGTTTTTCTCATTTCCCCCAATTTCTGGTCTTCCACAGGCAGATGAATACAGACCCACACACAGTGGCCTGCTTCTAAGACCGCGGTGAGCCTGGATCGGGGTAGGGATGAACCGGCATGGGTTCCTCCTGCTCTTGGGATGCCCCCAGGAGAAGCAGAGGAGTGTGTGCCTTTCCATCCTCCTTTACACCAGCCCAGAAGAAGGGGCAGATGGCAGGCTTGCTTTCTTGGGAGGTGCTGGGGTGGAGAGCTTTGCTGGAGATCATTCTGGTGGGTCGCAGGGGTGCTGGTGGGTTGGGGGTGGGGCGACACTCTGGGCCATGGATTCATATTGTTAACTTTTAAAATATATGGATATCTTGATCTCTAATTGCCCTCGTTCTTGTTACTTCTACTCTGGCATGAATCCCAGGTGGGAGAGAAGAAGACAGAATACACGCTGAGCCTGTTGTCTGAGAAGGTCAGCAAGATGGGGTTGGAAGGAGAGAGGGTAGAGACGATCAGGACTCGTTCCCCTTGGTGACTGCAGTGCGGGTGCTCTGAGTGAGGACAAGCAGCTGGGTTCACACGAGAAAGGACAGTGGGAGAGAGAGAGATCAGAAAGAAATAGCTTGGGAAACAGGAGCGGCCGAATAAACATATTAATCAGAGAAATGCAAATGAGGAGCGGCAGAGGGAGCTATCTTCCTCCGCCCACTCCGTGGGCAGAAGATAAGAAGTCTGACAATATCATGGTTTTGGCAAGGACTGAGGAGCTCTGGGCACAGCGGGTGGGTGTGTCAATGGCTGTAAGCACCTCAGAGAACAATGGAGCCCTCTCTGGCCAAGTTGAAGGTTCCCGGTAGCCCGGCCCTATTCCCTTGCCAGGTGTGTACACATGCACAGGAGAAGCTACCTGAATGTTTCCCAGCAGGTGAAGGGGGCACATGGATCAAGCTTTAGTCACACTATGGAATCTGATTTGCCAGTTTAAAAAAAAAAAAAAATACGAGTCCACGTGCTTCTCTCTCCAAATAGATCCTGGGCCGACTCCTGCTGGCAGAGGTTGGGTTGTGGGCTGAACCCTGAATCCGTCCTGTTGGCCAGGGGACGGCTGATGCTGATCACGGAAGCCAGCATGTTTTCATGCCTTGGTCCCAGCTACAATGCACTTCTGGGGGCTCACATCTGGCTCCTGAGCACCCCTCGCACCCCAGGGTACAGTCCCCAAGTCTAGTCTCCAGGAGCCCCCCTCCCCAGGGAGTCTATAGCCAGGGAGGAGTGAGCAGGAAGGCTCAGCTCCCCAACGCAGAGGACAGACAGATAAAGCTGTGACGACCCCCCCCCCGAGACCCCCACCCTCAGGACCAGGCCTGAGCCAGGGCACCCCTGATGTCTCCCCCGTAGCTTCTTAACCCTTCTGTGTCCTGCTCTCCTCACGGATCTGGCTTCTGCTTCAGGAGAAAGCTTTGAATCCTTGCCTCGGTCTCTGTTTCTGGGGGAATCGGACCTAAGACAAGTCCTATTGTATCCAAAGGCAGTGAACAGGGACAGAGCAACAAACCCAGCCGATGGTCAGAGGAACGGTGGGGCGAGTCGACTTTGTGAACTTGGCCCGGTCCCCAGGCCTTTCTTGGGATACATCCACTTCCATCTGAAAGAAAACACCATAAACTTGCAAAGGCACAAAACTGACTTTTGACGGTGGTTATTCTTGGAGGGAGGCAGGGAATTCCTAGCTTTTTGAATCTTTTGTGATGTTTGAGTATTTTTTTTCCCTCCCAGGATCAAGGATTGAACTTGGGGACATTTAACCATTAAGCCACATCCTGAGCCCCTTTCTTTTTCTTTCTTTCATTCTTTTTTTTTTTTTTTTTTTTGATAACAGGGATTGAACTCCTATACCCTTGGCCAGTGACCCACATCCTCAGCCCTATTTTGTATTTTATTTAGAGACAGAGTCTCACTGAGTTGCTTAGCGCCTCACTTTTTTTTTGCTGAGGCTGGCTTTGAACTCACGATCCTCCCATCTCAGCCTCCCGAGCCGCTGGGATGATAGGCAGGCACCAGCCCGCCGGGCCGTTGGAGTGTCTTGAAGAACACGTGTCCCTTCTGTCATTTTATTCAATTTTAACTTTAAGGAGGAATGGTTTAGCACCTATTTGCAGGCCTAGGCTGAGAGCCCTACTCCAGACGATGCTACTAGTTCTCCCAAGGGTCCTCCTGAAGGAGGAGTTACTTTGAGCTCTTCATTTCACAGATGAGGAAACAGATCTAGAGACTCGAATGAGTCAGTGTCACGGAGCTACTCTCCAACCCAGATGGGCCCTTTCCAGGTCTGGACTTGAGGTGGGGCCTGGGGAGGTCACCAGGACTAGATAAGGTGGCGTCTCCAAGGTTGGCGGCTGTGGCTTTATGAGAGAGAGAAAGACTCAACAGCACACGCACGTGCTCCCTGTTGGTCATCGTGTGGTGCCCAGCCTGGTCTGGGGACTCCCAGCAAGAAGGGCATCATCACCAGATGCAAGCCCTTGACCTGGAACCAGAACGGAAAGCCCAAATCAGCCTCTTAATAACTGATCCAGTCTGTGGCAGCATTTTGTTCCTAGCCACAGACTACGACAGGATCGAAAGGGGGAAATAAAAAATGTGTCACTGGTCCACGCAGAGCTGAGCAAAGAGCCATCACGCTTTAAAACTTGACCTGTCGAGTTGCTCCTGATTGAACCAACAGGTGGAACTATTGCATGTGAGAACGAGTTTCTACGTAGGAGACCTCCCCGGCTTGGTGAATGCTGTTTTGACCAAAAAGATAGCCCCTCAACATCACCATCCAGGGATAGCCACCCCCCCCCACCCAGATACACACCTTGATTCTTGTTTCTCTTGATTCTTGTTTCTCTCTCTGTGTCACAGCAGAACAGCAATTCCTGCCTGTTTCATTCACAGGTGTGTCTCAGGCACTGACATAGGACCCGGCACATAGTAGCTACTCAATAAATACCTGTTGAATAATGAGCAAGTGGAGACATGGATGAACTAACAAGTATACATAGGTATCAACTAACAGTTAGACCAGAGGCGAGATGGAGTGGGGTGGATAGAGAGAACTCAGAACCTGTTCCTGTCTCCCTTGACCATAAGCCCCTGCCGACAGGCTCACCTCTCTAAGCCAAGACCACCATCGCGTGGCTAGCTCTTCATCGGTGAACTTCTAGGTCTCTAACTCCCACAGGGTGTGTCCCTGTGAGTCCTGTCAGGGGGGATTTTCAGCCCAACTTTCCTGGAGGTGACATCTCAGGCCGTGTGGACGGCAGCCTGTCCCCCAGTACATGAGGGAGAATCCTGGGAGTGAATCCAGGGCTCTCAGAAGCATCCCTTGGAGAATGCTACTTACCAGGCCCATGGGTGTGTGACAGGTGCCCATGGCCTGGGGCCGGCCAGGCAAGTGGTGGGAGCTGCAGGGCGTGGGGAGGAGAAGCGGGCATGGTTGTGGAGGGGACGCAGGAGTCGGCCTGAAAGAGCCCCCTTTCAGAGAAGTTAAAGCTGGAAGTATTGAGCAACAAATCCAGGTACATTATAGGACCGGATTTGATTTCACTGAATCAAATAAATGTCCACAGGTCCATTCTGCTCTAAGGAAGTGATTTCAAAAGTCATTGGGGGAGAAGGGACAATGGATCCTCAGAAAACGTTCCCACTTAAGTGCAGAAGGAAATGGAAATTCAGCATTCAAACGCCACAGGCCACAAATGAATGAATGCTAAGATTCACGGCGGAGGAGACTGAGGGAGAAACAGGATTACACAGCTGTGAAATATTCCTCCAAAATGTTTATTCATTAAAACATAGAAAATGAGGGCTTTGGGGGCCGAAGCTCAGTGGTAGAGCACTTGCCTAGCCCGTATGAAGCGCTGGGTTCCATCCTTAGCACCACATAAAAAAGAAACAGATAAAAATAAAGGCCCGCTGTCCATCTACCACAACAAAATTTAAACAAAAAAAAAAAAAAGAAAAAATGGGGAGGGAATGGTAACTTTACAATGGGAAAACTTTGGCTGGGCGCCGTGGCGCATGCCTGTCGTCTCAGGGGCTCAGGAGGCTGAGGCAGGAGGATCGTGAGTTCAAAGCCAGCCTCAGCCACTTAGCAAGGCTCTAAGCAACTTATTGAGACCCTGTCTCAAAATATAAAAATAAAAAGGGGCTGGGGATGAGGCTCAGGGGTTGAGCACTCCTGGGTTCACATCCCTAATACAAAAAACAAAACAAAACAAAACAAAAAAAAACCTTGGCAGACTCTGTTCTCACCAGGCGGTCAAGGTTAACGTCACAGCGTGTGATAAGACGCACGGGGCACCACGTGCCTTCTGGTATGATGTACTCAGACACCTCATCTTTCTGTGGTGAGCTTGCCAACAATGTGCAACTTCAGGCTAATCACTAGAAAATGCCAGACAGACCCAAATTGAGCAATATTTTACCAAATACCTGACCAGTACTTTCCAAAAATGTCAATGTCATAAAAGATAAGAAAAGGCTCGGGAATTGACAGCTAAAGACCACGTGAGGGCTGGGAGTGTTGCTCAGTGGTAGAGGACTTGCCCAGCACGTACAAGGCCTTGAGTTTGATCCCCGGCTTATCTCTCACACACACACAAATTCAAATAAAAAGAAAAAAGACCTAGAAATAAAAAAAGAACACTGACCAAGAATCAGCAAACTATGGGCTGGGGCTATAGCTCAGTGGCAGAGCGGTTGCCTAGCACCTGTGACACACTGGGTTCAATCCTTAGCACCACATAGAAATAAACAAATAAAATAAAGGCATGCTTTCCACCTCTAACTACAAAAAATAAATAAATAAATAAATAAAGAATTAGCAAACTAGGATCTGTGTGTCCCATCTTACCCTTTGCCTGTTCTTGTAAATAAAGTTTTATTTACATTCTTTTGTGTCTCGACTATGGCCATCATCTTGGAGCTATAACAGCACGTCGCGTGACTGCAGCCAAGATGGCATGACTTCCCCAGCTGAGAATATTTACAGACAGAGTTTGCCAACTCCTGCAGCGGCAGAAAGCCTGGTAAAACTCAAACATTAGTTTAGCAAATAGTACTTTAGCAATGTGAACTTACTAGCTTTAAGAGGTATGCTAAGAAAAGTGGTCAAAGGTATATGGAAACTTTCCGGGCTATCTTTACAAATCTATCAATCTAAGTTGCTATTTTTTTTCCTGACTCCCACCCCTCCTGTTTCTGTGTGTGTGTGTGTGTGTGTGTGTGTGTGTGTCTGCATCTCTGTATCCCTCTGGTTCTCTGTATTGTTAACTCTCTCCCCTCTCCTGCTCTCTGCCTCTGTGTGTGACTCTTTTGGTCTCTCTGGGTCTTCCTTTGTCTTTCTCTGTGTCTTCTTCCTTTCTCTGGTCCATGCATGTCTGTCTGAATGTCTGTCTGTCTGTCTCTCTCTCTCTCTCCTCTCCCTTTCTCTCTCCTATCTCTCTCTCTCTCTCTCTCTCCCCACGTGTCCCTGTCTCTCACTTTGTGTGTCAGTCAGTTTTTCATGACTGTGACAAAATACCCGAGGAAAACATCTGAAGGAGGAAATGTTGGTTTGGGCTCCCGGTTTCAGAGGCTTCCATCCATGGTCAACGGGCGCCATTGCTGCTTTTAGGCCTACGGTAAGGCAGAACATCATGGTGGAAGTGTTTGGCAGAGGAAAGCCGCTCACCTTGTGGCAGCCAGGAATAAGAGAGAAGGGGTGGATCAGGGGAGGGCAGAGGCCAGGGACAAGATATATCCTTCCAGGGTATGACCCCTGTGACCTACTTCCTTCAGCCAGGCCTCACCTTTTAAAATCTCCACCATTTCCCAAGAGTGCTACCAGCTGGGGCCAAGATTTCAACACACAAACCCCGGGTCCCTCTCAGTCTCCCCGTCTTCCCCGGGCATTTCACTAGGCCTCCCTGTAGGACTTCCTGGGTCCCTTCCTGTCCTCTGCTCCCTCCCGTTCTCTTTCTCCTTAACATGGTGGCCACGGCACCTAGGGTGGCAGGATCACAGAGATAAGGCCCCAGTGTCTCTGCTGGGCCCAAATCCACTTTTCCCTTAGGGGAAAAAAAAAAAATCTGGCTGGCCCATCTCAGGCCCGAGTCCACTTCGGGGGCCAGTCATGGTGACCAAGAGAGACAAGGTCAGGGAGCACAACCCGACCTCTGGGGCCTGCGCCTGGGAGGGGGGGTGGTTGTGACAGGAAATGCCCTGGGGCTGCCAGACTGACACTCTGCTGTGACAAGGGATCAGGGGCCACAGGGTGCAGGGGACATCAGAGGGTGGGGAGAAGAGAACGGGAGGTCCTTGAGTACCATGACTGTGTGACCACCTGGTGAGAGGGACTTTGCAGATGTAAATAAAACTTTACAAGAACAGGCAAAAGGGCAAGATGGGACACACAGATCCTAGTTTGATGATTCTTTAAAAAAAAAAAAATTAAAGGCTTTAGTGTCCTGCTGCTGCTGGGACAATGCCCACAAACTGAGCAGCTTAAAGCAACAGGTATTCACTCTTCAGATCCAAAGGCCAGAAGTCCAAATGGATGGGCAGGACCCTGCTGCTCCCAGCGGCTCCAGGGGACAACCCCACCGGGCACCTTCTCTGTCTTCTGGTGGCCTCCTGCATCCCTTCCTCCACCTCAAAACCCTTAGCAGGGGATCTTCAAACTTCTCCTCTCCCCCTCCCCCCGCCCCTCCCCCACCCCTCCCCCTTCTGCTTCCATCCTCTCGTCTTTTCCGGCTCTGAGTCTCCTGCCCCTCTCATATAAGGATGCTCATGATAATACCGGGGTCCCCCCAGGAAAACCCAGGACCCTCTCCCCACCTCAGGCTCCTGAGCTTAATCACATCTGCCACATCTTCACGGGGTTCCGGAAAGAATCGGCCTAGGGAGGACAGCAGAGGCCCCAGAATCGGGGGTCCACGTGACACTCTGCTGATGACCCCTGGCCGTTGGGTGTGGGATGCCCATGGATTTGGGGGAAGACCACGAAGGTGAGGCAGAGGAAGGATTGTGGGGGACCAGAGAGCGGGCAGCCTGAATTCCGGCCCCACTTCTGACTGTGGGCACTTCCTTGACCCTTCTGGGCCTCCCAGTTGGACCTGAGGCCTGAAGCCCCTTTGTAGGTCTAGGTGCCAGTGTTTCATGAGTGACCCCCCACCATACCCCTCAGGAACTCTGATGGGCTCACCTGGGGGGCAGGCTGGCCTGGGGAGCCCTGGGTCATACAGCACGCACCCCATGAACAAATGAGACAGTGAAGCTCACGGGTCCCCTGGCTTGTGCCGTCACCTCCAGGAGAGAGAGGGGACATGTTCTGACCTTGCTCCGCATGCCGAACCCCCGTGCTTGGAGACTGTCAGAAAGACATTCGCAGGAACCCCGGCGGCCGGGATGGAGCGTGCGCCCACTTTACAGGTGAGAAAACCGTCTTGGCCAGCTAAAGGGACATCATCGACCCAGTCACGCAGGAAGCCAGAGGCAGAGCTGAGCTCTGCTGTCCCTCATGCTTTCTTTCATGACCGCGTCCATATTAATCGTGACTTTCTCCTTTTACGCAAGACCCTCCCAATTCCCAGAAACACAGGTCAGCCCGGCCAAGTTGGCTCTTTCCCTCAGTGCCCGCGAAGATCTGGGGATGGAGGGTGGAAGGCAGGAAAGGGCACCGTCTCCACCGGGCACAGGTGCATGCATGCTCTTTGCCCCTCGGGGACTTTCCGTGGGATCTGGGACCGAGCTATTTCAGGAAAGCCTTTCTACATCAGGAGCGCCAGGGAGAGGCAGACGAGGCTGTGTTTGTTTTGCTTTTTCTCTCTTAACTCCCCAAGGTGGGTTTGGCAATGCCTCTGAGCCGTGTAATCCTCCCTCCGGGCCTTCCTCAGCACAGCCTGTCCCCGAGGACACCAAAGGTCACCAGACACACGCGGGGCCTGGTTTAGCTCTGAGTCGAGACGGGGCACAAAGCCTCCCGGGACACCATCCGAGGGTTACGTCACCAGGACAGGTAGGTGCCTGTCAGACAGCTCTCCAGGCCTGGAAGGGACCCAGGAAACCCAGATCTGCCGAGGCTCATTGTCCTCATGAGACCCTGGGAGCCCACCGGGGGGGGCTTCCCCGGTCAGGGACTCCACCTGGCATGTCCCACGGGCTGGTCAGCTTTCTGTCACTGTGAAATGCCTGACAGGAACAAGCAGGAGGAGGAAAGGTTTATCTTGGCTCATGGTTTCCGAGGTTTCAGACCATGGTTGGCCAATTCAATTGCTGTAGGCCCCAGGTGAGGCATTAATCCACCAAATGGATTAATCCACCAAATGGATTCATCCACTGATAAGCTCAGAGCCCTCATGATCCAATCATTGCCTTAAAGCTCCTACACAAGAGAGTTGGGGAATATCTCAGATCCAAACCCTAACACCCAGAAAGGGTCACCTAGAAAGCAGGCCTCAAGTGGGGTCCTCAGCGTCCCATGCAAGTGCTCCTGCCTGGTCAGTGCAGACCCCTGGGGGACATCTGCACCGTGTTCTCATCAGATGGAACCTCGTTGTGTGTACGGCCATCACAAACCCAGGGTGTCAGGGTTTGGGATGGAGATCCAAGCCCAGAAATAATGCTTCCTGCCTCCCGGACCCCGAGCAAGTCCGGCAGCCCCTCACACCCGAGGTCTCTTCAGGTGGAAGATGGAAATGAGGGTGCCCACTTCTCAGGTAGCTGGGAAAATTCAGGCCACAAATGCCATGTGTCCGCTGCCCTAGAGTCCCCAACAGATGTCAGCCCCAGTCCCAGTGTCTGTTCTAAGGTCACTTCTTCGAAGACTTTGTGCCTGGTGAGGGACAGATCTGGAACTGCCTGGCTCTCGATTGCCACCCACTTGGGGACTATTGGGGGTAGACGCCTCAGAGTCTTGGCAGAAGAAGCCAGGCACAAAAAACAGGCACTTCCTAAAGGATGCCCCAGGGCGCAGCATCAAGGGACGTGGATAAGACACAGCTTTGTCAGCCCTCGCCCCAGGGGCTGGCAACAACCCTAGGCCTGAGGGGTAAGGAGGGAGCAGATGGCGGAACACAGTCTTGTACAGTCCAGAGAGGAGGCCACCTTAGCAGGGGACGGCACAGGACTGCCAGCCCCCAGCCTGGCACGGAGAGGGCCGGGGGCAACCCATCCTCAATGCACCCTGTCTTCCCCTCCCCAGGGAGAGCCCTGGGGCCCAGAGGCTCAGCACAGCCAGCCTCCTGCAGCAGGGATTGGGGAACAGAGCCCCAGGTCAAGGGCACCTTGGGTGAGGAGGGCGCAGAGTGTCACGGGCGGCAGCCCACCCTCTCTTACCCTCGGCTCAGGGCCCTTTAAGTTTCCCGTGCGGTGAAGCAGGTGGCTTCTCCCATTTGCCAATGTGCCAGTCTTATTTATTTTTCTCCTCTGCCACCCGCCTCTTTCCCCCAAGCCCCATTTCGAGAGTCTGCAGTGTTAATTGAAAAGCAGCCACTGCCAAATTGCCCTGGAGCACGGAGATGGGAGGCCACGTGCCCGGCCCTCGGGGCTGATGGGTGTGCAGGGAGGGAGGGGGGTCACCGAGGGACAAGGCCAGCTGCAGGCACCCTCACCGCCCGGTGATGCCAGTTATGTCCTCATCAATCCCCCCCGAGAGGTCCAGACGGAACATAAGGACGTCGATTTCTCCTGGTCATATTTTTAAAACATCTGTTTGGATGGCCTGGCTCCATTGCTATTCTGGGCACTTGGGCCTTGTTTTCCGGCTGCTCCTGATAAATAATCCAAGGCAGACAGACCAGGCGACACCTGCCCTCCCCGGCCCGCTGCCAGACCTCGCTTCCTGTGTTTGCCTCATTCACACTCCCGCCCAGTGGGAACCCCTGGCTCTATTCTGCCAGTGAGGAAAGGGGGGGTTTGGGAGGCATGGGACACCCCCCCACCCCCCGCACCCCCCCACCCCCCGTGACATCAGTCAGCAGATGGAAGAGGTTTGGACCTGGGTCTGGCTGAAAGCAAAGCTCTCTACCTGTCGACTTCACCTTGCTTTGCTATTTGGCCTGCAAAGGCTACTGACCCAGGAGGGGAGAAAATTTGCAATTCTTTTTCTTTTTATATTTATTTTTTTAAGTTTTTTAGGTGAACACAATATCTATTTTACATTTATGTGGTGCTGAGGATGGAACCCAGTGCCTCGTGCATGTCAGGTGAGAGTGCTCTACCACTGAGCCACAACCCCAGCCCCATACTTAGGCCTTCTTAAGCCCAAGCCCTGAGCCTCACAGCCCTCCCCCACAGGACCCCCCCACCCCCGGTCCTCCCCAACCATAAAAGACTGACTTTGGGGGGGGCAGCTCTGAGGATTTTGAATGCCCCCCCCACCCCGCGTGCGCTCTGGTCTGTGATGAGCTCGGCAGATGGCTGTGGATGCCAATCATCTGCTGTCTTGGTTCTTTTTTACACATTGAGATAAAATTCATCTGACCCAAAAGGAGCCATGGAAAGTGAACAGTTCAGTGGGATCCAGCAACGTCACAATAGTGCACAACCCCTCACCCACCTCCCCAACCCCATGTAGTTCCAAAACATTTTCATCACCTCCAGGGGACCCCATTTGCATTGGCCTCACACACACCACCACCACCCACACCCCCTGCCCCCCACCAAGGTAGCCACCTATCTACCTTGATCCTTATGTGTCACCTATTCTGGGCTCTTGGTGTCAATAGAATCACCTGACTCGTGACTTCTCGGCACGGTGTATTTGTTCAAGGCTCGCCATGGGGTCGCCCGGGCCAGTGCATCCCTGTTTCTGTCCGAATGGTACCGGTGGTTATCCCTCATCCCTCCACGGGCTCTTGGGCTGCTGGCCCTCTTCAGCCGTGATGAATAGTGCTGCCGTGGACATCTGTGCACCAGCTTCTGGGTGACTCTCCTCCTCCAGTTCTCTTGTGTCCACACTCAGGCATGGAATTGCTGGGCTCTCTGGAGTCCTCAACAGTGCCACGAGGGTGCTGCAGGTTTCCTTTCTAACTGGGGTCACTTCTGTCCTTTACTCTCCGTTTCAACCCGCAGAGGAAGGGCTCGCTGGGCTCTAGTGACATTGAGGGTGTGAGTGTGTGGACCTCCCCTGTCCCCGCCGAGTTCTGGGGAAGCAGGGCTTGATCGGGGGCTTTGCCAGACCTGTGTGATGGTCGGTGGTGAACTGACCTGCACGTTCTCGGGCCTTCTCAAGGTGAGACCCTTCCTGCCCTCCGTTCCCCCAGCCTACCTGTGGGAAAAGTAAAGAAATGTGTGGTTCTCCTCTCCGGGTGGCTACAGAGTTTGTCATCTCTTTTGAAGGGCTTATTCTGGGGGGGGGGTGCCCAGGGGGGACAGAGAATTTGGGATAGGAGGATGCCCAGCTGTGCCCCAGGGCAGGGGTATTAGAACAGACCTCCCCACCCCGGGGGCGAGCCTGCATTTCTCCGCGTCAGGCTGGTGGGGGACGACTCATCGTAACATCCACAGTGGTGGGCAGGCTGGAAAGAGCGAGCCAGGGGAACAGGGTGGTGGCAGGGGACACGGTGGCCAGCATCCTATACTCCCCGTGTCCAAGCCTTCCAGGGCTGCCTAGCAGTGGGACCTGCGGGGGGCGAGCGCGGGCACCTTCTGGAGGGGCCAGGAGGGCCTGAGTGAGGTCCGGCTCGCCCTGCCCTGGTGAGAAGCCTGTGTCCTCTCGCAGTTTCTCCAGACTGGTCCTGCAAGTGCTCACTGGTCCTCAAGTGCCTTCTTATTCTTCTTCCATGAATCGTTTTCCTCTCTTCCAACAGCAGGGAATATGATCAGAAGAGTCTCGCTGGTCCCCACCCATTGGGTTCTCAATTCGAGCTGCTGCTGGCTCAATTGATTGCAGGAAGGCTTCACGGTCTTACTTGGATTTATCTGAGCGTCCACTGTGATGCCCAGAGTCTCTCTCTCTCTCTCTCCCTCTCTCTGGTTTGTTTTGTTTTCTGCTCCTAATTATACACTCTGCATTGATGATTCCTGGTGTTCTTGATAGAAAAAAACGTCTTCATGTTCCCCTGTGGACTGGCCGCCCACTGTTGGCCCTCCCCAGATCACATGGAGGGAGGGAGATACTCTTGAAGGCAGGGGACAGTGTCGGGTGCTGACGTCAGAGCCTGGGCAGAGGGAAATGACGCCCGACCCCACGGCAGGCACCTCCCCCAAAGCCACCCCACATTCCTTGGGGTGAAACGTGGGGGTAGGAGGGTGTCCTCTCCACATGTGTTATGGTTTAGACGTGGGGTCCCCCAGAAGCTCACGTGTGAGACGACGCAAGGGGGTTCAGTGCAGAAATGATAGGGTCACAGCCTTGACCCCATCCGTGAACCCATTCCTGATGGGATTAACTGGGCGGTCCCTGGAAGTAGGTGGGGTGTGGCTGGAGGAGGTGGTTCACTGGGGACGTGGCTTTGGGGTCTATATTTGTAGCTGGAGAGTGGGGTTCCTCTACTTTCTGATCAATAGGTGAGCTGCTTCCCTCCACCACACGCTTCTGCCACGATGTTCGGCCTCACTGCGAGCCCCGAGGGATGGAGCCGGCCTTCCATGGACTGAGTCCTCTGAAACCGTGAGCCCTAAATAAACCTTTCCTCCTCTACAGTTCTTCTAGTTGGCCCCTTTAGTCACTGTAGCAAGAAAAGCTGACTAAAATCACACGGGTACCCTGAGTTACGGCAGTCTCCACCACCGACAGCCAGTGTGACCTTACGGGGCAGGAGGAGGACTCTGGTCCTCTCTGAACCTCAGCTCCTTCTCTAAAACGAGTGAATAGAAGCCGAGCCCCGGGCTTCGTCTGGATGGGGGCCTGCCCAGTGTCCAGACAGTTCCGAGAACAGCAGAACACTAAATATGAACCCATGGCTGCATGAGGAGGATGATCATCATTATTACCCCTAAAAGCGGGATAATCACTGTGACCCACTTCGGGGGACCTGTTGTAACTAATGCCCTTGGAGAGCTGTGCCGATAGCAGGTGCAGGGTGGGCAGAGGCTGAAGTGATCCCTGCCTATTCGAGTCTCACCCACTTGTCCTTCACTTTGGTCACAAGCCTAGGGAGCATGTTTTCGAAATGCTCAACCTGGGCTCATCTGGGTCTCTGCTCTGAGCTTGCCCAGGGGGTCGGTCGCAGAAGCCACTCGCCCTGCTTGAAGGAAACAAGGGAAGCTCTTAGGATACGTGGGAATTAGTGGTTCTGAATATCAGGGCGAGAAGGAGGCCAGACTTCTGAAATGGAAACATTGTTTTCCCCTTGATGCTGGGGTTGGAGCTCAGGGTTTGGTGCATGCTTGGCAAGCCACAGACCCAGCCCATCAGCAGCAAAATTCACCTTCCCATTTTCTTCCCTTCTTTACAAAGAAATGCACTCCACCCCTCCAGCCCCACCTGCGTCCCTCTGGACCACTCCTGATTCTGGCACTGGCCAGTCCTGCGGACACGTCCACACTTGACCACTTCACACGCCGCGACCCTGCGTGTGGCCCTGAGGACCATCTCCCATGTGCTGCCTGGCACGGTCTAACCTTGCTCTACCCTGTGTCCGTCTGGGGACCTCTTTGTGTGGATCAAGGCAGCAGGGCCTGTTCACTGCCCTCCGTCCGGGATTCAGGGAAATTCCTGCTCCACCATGTATCCAAGCTCCCGCAGATGGGCACCAGCAGGCCCTGAAGGTTTCTCTGTGTCATGGTTAGGGTCTTCAGTGTCCCCAAAGGGATGTGTACCAAATGCTTGGTCATCGGGCCATGGGTCAGTGTAGAACTGTCAGGAGGAGAAGCCTAATAGAAGGACAGGCTAATGCGGTGCGCCCCATAGGGACTCCTGGACCCTGCCCCTTCTTGGTGCTCACTCGGCTTCCCGACTGCCCCGAGAGGAGCAACCTGCCCCCCGGGATGTGCTGCCCCAAAGCAGCGGACAACCAACCACACCTGAAACCCTCTCCCCCTCTCCGTCTGTTATCTCAAGGACTCTTCCCAGCGACAGAGGCCTGACGAACCCACTGCCAGACCTGGGTTGGTTTCAGCTCCCCCACAAAGCAGAGCTGAGACCAGGGCTTGGGGTGTTTTGGGGGTGCTCTCCGGCAGCAGGAGGAGGACATATTGCTCTGTGCTACATCACCCCATGACCTGGCGGATCAGAGCAAAGGCTGCCTCACGTCACCCCTTGAAGTTGCCTGGAGTCAGGAATCCAGGGTGGGCTGCTGGGTGGGCAGCAGTGTCATCTGAAGACTCGCCCGGGGGCAGGGGTTGGCAGGAGGCCTTAGATCCTCTCCACAGAGATGCCTGATGGCCTCCAAGCCCAGCCGCTGGCTTCCTCAGGGCAAGAGATCCACCAGATGGAGGAAGAACTGGTTTCAGGAATCTCCAACTGTCACCTCCGCCTCATTGCCCTGGATGAAGAGATGGGCCCGGATGCAGCTCAACCCCATCAAGGGTGCTGTGAAGAACTACCAAGAATACGTGGGACTCTTTACAGACTGTCATTCCCAGGGGCTGGGGGTTATCCCTGAGGCAACCTCCTCTACAAATCCTGAGAGAAGTGGAGGGACCCTGAAGGCCAAGTCGGGACACTCTCAGTGTGCAGAGTAGCCCCAAATCAAGGCCCGGCTGAGGAGGTGTGCACGAAAGACCTCTGTCTCACAACATGGCTGCAAGAAACATTCCCTCGCAGGCATCTGTCCGTGAGTCAACATGGTTACGTGCCGTGGACAGCTGCTAAAATGGCTCCTGGTATTCACATTCTCTATTCAATCCCTCACCTGGTAGGTAGACCAGATCTAGTCACGCTTCTAGAGAACAGAAGTGATGGGAGGTCTCTCCTGAGACTAGGCTAGGAAAGACAGTGATCTCTTGGGAGAGACCCCCAAGCCAGAGAACCCAGTAAGTGGGACCTGGACTCCTGATCCACAGATTCTGTTGTTTTGCTAAACTGCTCCATTTAAGAGTAATTTTATAAAACTCCAATAACCCAAGAAGGGTGGAAGTGGGTGAAGGTACACATGGAGCAACATGGATCATGGGTTGGCAACTGTTGCGACGGGGTGACAGGTTATACTGTGTTGCCAATGGTGTGTGCTCAAAATTTTTCCACCGCAAATAAAAATGCATGTTTAAAAGGCTCAAGTCTGGCTAGCAGTTCAGTGGGTTTGGTTTTTGGTCAAGGTGGGATTTTTGTATGCGTGCGCTTGCTCTGATTCAAACTACCTGGGTGCAAATCCCAACTCATGCATTTATTGGAGGGATATTTTTATCAGGCACCTACCATATGGCACAGAAGGTCTGGCCACCAGGGAAATGGTCAGGAACAAAACATGCAAACCTCCCTGCCCGGGTGGAGTTGGCACTTTAGTGGGAAGAGACAGAACGCATCTGGGAATCCTGGCAGGGCTAGGAGAGGGTTGAGGAGGGTTGAACTCCGTACAGGAAGTCAGGGAAGGCCTGAGAGAAGCTGTGGGTGAGCAAGGACCTTCGGATGCAGGAGGGAGTGTTGGGACAATGGCAGGGGTGGAGGGTCTCTGGGTGGGTGTCCCACGATTTTGTCAAGTAGAGGAGTGAGGGTGTTTAAAATGACCTGTCCTGGGGTCAAATGTGCAAGGCACATCACTGCTGCAGGGTTGTGCTCTCCAGCCCATGCAGACCAAGGGTGACCGCCATCAGAGTGGCAGGCTCCTGCCATTGGGATTGGACCTCCTGCTGAGAAAAATGGGAAGAGTCACAGACAAGGTTGGAGGAAAAAAAAAATGCAAACACACACACAGAACCGACTGTTAAAACGTAATATCAGAGAAGTGACAAATAAATTTTTAGAATAAGTATGTCCTTTGCAGGGGGCTGGGGATGTGGCTCAAGTGGTAGTGTGCTCGCCTGGCATGCATGAGGTACTGGGTTGGATCCTCAGCACCACATAAAAATAAAATAAAGGTTAAAAAAAAAGTACGTCCTTTGCAATATTTAGTATATACTGATTACTGTAGTTTGCATTTTGTTGTTGTTGTTTTTTGGAAGTGCTGAGGATGGGACCTAGGGATATCCTACCAGTGAGTTGTATCCGCAGCCCTTTTTATTTTTTTATTTTGAGACAGATCTCATTAAGTTGCCTAGGCTGACCTTGAACTAGTGATCCTCCTGCCTCAGCCTCCCAAGCTGCTGGGATTACAGGTCTGCACCACCACACTCTGCTATAATTTTGATCTTAAGTGTCCCTCAAAGACTCATGGCATTAAAAGCTTGGTTGCCAGCCTCTGGTGCAATTGAGAGGGGTGGAAACTTTAGGAGGTGGGGCCTAATGGGAGGAAGTTAGGTCATTGGGTCGTGCCCTTGAAGGGCATATGGGTTTTGTGGGGTTTTTGTTGTTGTTGTTGTTGTTTTATGGTGGTACCAGACATTTGAACCCAGGGCCTCAGGTATGCAAGACAAGCACATTGCTACTGAGCTACCTCCCTGGTCTCTTGGAAGGCATATTGGGATCCCTGCCCCTTCTTATCTCTCTAGTTCCTGTCCACTATGAGGTAAAAAGACTTCCTCTGTCTCATACTGCCCCCATGATATAGTGTGTTCCTACTGGATCAAAGCCACAGGACCAAGCAACTGTGAACCGTACCTCCGAGACCATAAGTCAAAATAAACTTTTTCTCCTTTCAAGTTGATTATCTCAGGTACTTTGTTGTAATAATGGAAACGGACTAACATACCTACACTACAAAAAAAAAAAAAAAAAAAACAATCCAAGTTCAAAGTGAACTGAAAAATCAGTAGGATCTGTATTGTATCTCTCAATCCCTGGGACTGGCGATATGGTTGGGCAGGGTCAGAGGTTGTTACGTACTCCCAGTTAATAATCAGGGGGGGGCCTTGGCTTTAGAAATCTGAATTCTTGTGGTTGCTATAGAGATAGAAGGTTCTGGCATCACGAGCCACATTCCTGCAGCTTTTAGCTAAAGCCGAGATGAGGCTGTACCAGCAGGTGGACGTGGAGCCCACATAGCTCTCCATAGCCCAAGGCAACTTCCCCGGTTCCTGTGACCTGTAGGTCCGAGGTCCTGCTGTCGGAGGAGGGCAGGGATAACCGCATCAATGAGAGTAAAGCACTTACCTCAATGAAGGAGCTCCTGTCATCCCCATTGTACAGACAGGGGACTGAGGCCCAGAGGAGTTAGTTAACTTGCTTGAGCACATGCAATGAGTAGTGGGGCTGGGCTTCAGACTTTCAAATGTTCAGGCCCTGGAGCAGGGCCAAAGAGGAAGGATGGGGAAGGGCAGGGAGGAGCAGGGAGGGGCAGGGCAGACCTCAGCCTGCAGACCCCAGAGTCGGGAAGCTGCTGTTGGCCCTAACAGCCCCCTCCCTCCTCCTTCATTTCGTATGGTTCCAAACTTCTCTGTCTCTCCCCTGAATCCCTGAGACCTGACAGTCTTGGTGCAAGGTTCCCAGGGCTGGGGTCAAAGACCTTAAAGTAGAGTCTGGCCCCAGAGGATTCCGGAAGCTTCCAAGTAAGTCTTGAAGTCCAAAGGAGAGGCTCAAAAATGGCAGAGGAAAGCTGAGATGGAGAGATGGGATTGTCCAGGACCTCACGTACCCGCTTTGCTCCCCTGGCTGCCCTGTAGCTTTGTGGGATCAGCTTGAGGCTGGGGGCAGGGGTGGGGGGATGCCCCTGCCAGGCATCAATAGACAGTCCAGTGGGCCAGCCACTAGGGGGCGCCCTTCCGGTGACTGCACCCAGGAGGGCTGGCAGGTCTCTCTAGTTCAGAGCGACTATTTTTCTCATGGGTCATTAATAAATATTTTTCTGCGTGGAGAGGTACTCTGAGATGATGTAAATAGTCCATTACTCATGGCACTTTTCATTTATTCATCCATTGACTTATGTCTGCAAGGACTTACGGTTTCCTGTTCATTCGGGAGGCTATAATCCTGTTACTATTATTGCTTCTTTCAGTGTTCAAAATATCTTTGATTCGACCAGCAGGAGTCTGTTTCAAGGTGACGTCTGCATCTTTCTGGCCTGCTCTGATCCTTCTTGGAGGGCTTTTATTTTCTGCTACGACAAACATTTTTGCAGATTCTACCTCCTCTGCCCTGGTCCTGGATTGAGCCATTTCTCCAAGGTACTCCGTGGAGAAGATCCAGAGCTGAGGGGTGACACTGCCCAGCCTGTCGGAGGCCTGGGTTTCATCCCCAGCACTGCCAAAAAAGAAGAGAGCAAGAGACCAAGATCTAGGCAACCAGTGTGCCCAGTGCTGAGGGGTGGGGTGCTGCTCCCACACCCTCCTGTGGACAGAGAGACCTGCAACGGACTGACTCCTACATCTGCCTGTGCATGCAGTATACACGGAGGCTTCCAACTCCAAATGCACAGCTCAGGATTCATCTGGTTTTCACTTCCCCACCGTCCTGGCTCCCAGGTCCTCTGTCACACCCTCCCCTGGACATAGCTCTGGGGAGTTGGCTCTAGGTGGTGACAGAATTGGCTCTAGGTCCTAGACAGATCACAGGCTTCATCCCCACCTTCCTGACCAAGCAAGGGTGTTGACTGGGAATAAATGCCTTCCATGAAATTCTCTGTGCTGGGGACACAAAACGAGTCTCCAGCCTCTCTCTCTGTCTCTCTTTTTCTCTGTCTCTGGGCAAATACCTCTAAAGACTCATAATTTATTAAATGAGGAGAGCAGATGCAGAGGCGCTTGCTCCTTTGCTCTGGGCAGGGGCTGATAGTCCACTCCAAACTGAGTCACCCGGAGGAGAGGTCAGGGCAGGAGCTGCAGATGTGGATTTGGGTGGGTGCCTGGCTGCTGGACCATCTGCCCATTTGCCTGTTCTAAGGAAGGGGGCGTGACCCTTGTCCTTGGAAAAACCCACAGAGCACTCCTAGGCACATACCCACCCTGCTGAGTTGTTTGTCTGCAAATAACAGGAGAGATCTGCTGTACCAGGTGTCTCTGACTCAGTCAGGCTAGGTGAGGACCCATAGCAACCCCCTAGAAACCACCAATCAGCATGAGACAGGGAAAATACCTGGGATGCCAGATGACCCTCCAGTAGTTTATGGTGGTTGATAACATGTTGGGAAACCATGGAGTTCAGCACGTACACCCCTCTTGGCTTAAACCAATCAGTCCAAAGGAATCCCCCTCTTGTACTAACCAATCTCCCCTACCCAACTTGTTCCCACAGGGAATGTGCTAATCAATGTTAAGAGTTGTTTTATGATTTTCCCGTGGTATGGAATGATTTGCTGTGTGATGTTGTGACACATAGATTAGCCCCCCAAAACCTATAAAATCTCACTGAACAAAGGAATGGGGCTCATACTCTGGGACCGCTGTGTCGGGAATGGTTGTGAGTCCAGGCTGGAGCTTACAACAAAGACTCTTGTGTGATTGCATCGGATCCGGCTCCTGGAGGTCTACTGGGGTCCCACGAGTCTGACGTGACAGAAGGTCTTCGTTTCAGGCTGGGGGTGTGGCTCAGTGGAAGAGCCCTGGGTGAAGAGGCCTGCCCTGTCCCTGTTTGTCCCTCCTCTCCGGGAGCCAGGTCCTTTGTCCCTCCCTGGGTTCCCTCCCTCAGGCCAGCCCAGATGTCCCCACAGAGGAAGTTCCCTGGCACCTTCCTGCTGGGGTTGGCTCTCCATGAGCTCAGCCTCTCTGGGGGTCAGTAGCTGTGTCTGTCCCCTGCGGGGCCTGACCCACCCTGGGGGAAGGCCCTGGGGCGGCTGCAATGACATCATCTTCGGGAAACTTGCTCCCCAGGGAGGTCCCCAGGATCCCGGGAAAGGTCATGGGCCTCATTTTGGAGACAAAGAAGGTGATCGCCTTCCTTCAGTCCCTGCCCTCACCCCTCCCGGGAGCTGGGGAACTGGGCTTCCCCGGGGGACAGGCCCAGCTTGGGGGGTCTGCTGCTTGCCATCCAAAGGGTCCATTGGGTGCCCATTGTCTCCTGTGGAAGAAGCGCCTGCCATCGGGTTGTCATTGGGGACGGGATGAGACCATGTGGGTAAAAGTGCCTGGTGTCCGGTTGACATGGGGAGTCTCAGCGTCCATCTGAGAGCTGGGATTCAGGGTCACTCCAAACCCAGCCGGCAAAATATCCAGGACAGGCAGATCCCTGGGGACAGAGGCAGCGTGGTGGCTGCCGGGGGCTGGGGAGGGAGTGGGGAGGGCTGCTCACGGGTGCGTGTTTTCCTGCCGTGGTGATGGCCACGTGGTGGAACCAGGTGCAGGGGGAGGCTGCACAGCATTGGGAACACACTCCTCCGTGCCCCAGCCTGCTCGCCTTGGGGTGCCTAAGGGCTTGCTATCGGTTGGCTCTGGAATGTCCCCTGAAGCCCACCTGTTAGGGCTTGGTTCTCAGCTTGGCGCCACAGGAAGATGGAGGAGATGTGAAGAGGTGGCGGGTGGAAGGCTTGAAGTCATTGGGGACATTTGAAGAAAGGGCATTGTGAGATCCTGTCCCCTCCCCACCCACAGCGGTACTGGGGCTGGAACCTCGGGGTGTTCTTCCACTGAGCTATTTTTTTACTTTGAGTCAGGGTCTCACCAACTTGCCCAGGCCAGCCCCAAACTGAGCCTCCTGCCTCAGCCTCCTGAGTTGCTGGGATTACAGGCATGTGCCACCACACCTGTCGCCCCCCCCCCCCCCCCCCGCTCTGTCAGTGATTTCGCTTTGTCACATGCCCCTATCATGATGTACTATCTCACCACAGGTCCAAAGGCAACCAGGCCAATGGTTGCTCAAGGACTGGAAATTCCAAAACTGTGAACCAAACTAAATCTTTTTGCTTGACAAACGGATTACCTCAGATATTTGTTACAGTAAGGAAAAGCTGACTCACACACATTAATGTACATTTTACCTTTATTTTTAAAAAAAATCCAGCCAGAGACAGAACTGAGGGGTCTCAATGAATCCATTTCTATATCTACAAGACACTGACTGGTCAGAGTGTCCATTCTTTTTAATGTCCACTTTAAAATTTTTTTTAATATTTATTTTTTAGTTTTAGGTGGACACAATATCTTTATTTTCTTTTATGTGGTGCTGAGGATTGAACCCAGCGCCTCACGCATGCCAGGCGAGCATGCCACCACTTGAGCCACATCCTGAGCCCTCAAGTTTTTTAATGGACACATGATTGTACATGTCTGTAGGGCACAGTGTGATATCTCAATACCTGTCTACAGCATGTAATGATCAGATCAGGTGACAAAGACAAATGCATTTCTTTCTGTGGGAGATATGCAAAATCCTCTCTGATTGGAAACATGCAATTAATTGTTGTCTGCGTAGTTAACCGGCTGTGCCATAGAACATTAGAAGCTTTTGCTCCTGTCACTGTCAGAATGTCACTTAAAACATGTCACTGTGTGAGAAGCAAATGGGCTGTTGCTGGAGGCTGGGGGGTGGAAGGAATGAGCTCCACCGGTCCCAGCTCAGACCTCACACCCTGCTCCCCTGCAGGAAGCAGCAGTTTTATTCTAGAAGGTCTACTCCAGCCGGCTTCATGGGCCAGCAGCCTGGGCAGACAGAGGGATCCTTGCTGTCCCCGTTTTGAAATTCTTTATATAATTTTTCAACAAAGTCCCCACAGTTTCCTTCTGCACTGAGCTCCACAAATTATACCACCAGGCAGCTAGGAACTTATCCCTGAGGGTAAGCACTCTCTCCCCAGGGTGGACAGCCCCTTGCTCACAGCAAGACTTGGGTGTTTGTTGAGTGACTGATGGACCTCTTGGGGGCTCCCTGCACGAGTTCTTCCTGCCCTCTCTCCTGCGCTCTGCCACGTGCAGTGGTGCACACTTGACTTCCTGCCCAGGCCTGGACATCCTGCTAAGCTCTGTGACTGTAGAAGGACTGGGGAAATGAGGCTGTCCTGCAGCCCCCACGGCCCCTGGCATGGAAGGGAAGACAGGGTTCTGGGGAAGGCACCCAGGCACCTCTTGCCTCTTGCAAACCCCCCTGGCTTGGCTGCATGAAGGATGCTGTCAGAAGGAGGGGTGACACCCTTACTCCACCCCCAAAGGGACCCTTGTGGGGTCAATCTCAGAGGATTGACCTGCAAGGTGCCTCCAGGAGGCTGGGATAGGGGGAAGGACATTGGGAAAGGGCTGGGATAGTTCCAAGATGACCAGGCCAGGGTAGGAGGCATGGGCTGGTGAGGGAGGGATCGTCCAGGGTTAGTGATGTTGTTTTCACTGTGTCTGGTTTTGGTGAGATGCTCCCTGGGCTTCGAAAAGCCACCTCCCACCTCATTACCTTCATCTTCAGCCACAACCCCAAAGGGCTCAAAAACAGCTCACAATGACGTGGTTTCTTTCTTTCTTTCTTTCTTTCTTTCTTTCTTTCTTTCTTTCTTTCTTTCTTTCTTTCTTTCTTTCTTCTTTCTTTCTTGTACTGGGATTGAACTCAGGGGCACTCAACCACTGAGCCCCATCCCCAGCCCTATTTTGTATTTTATTTAGAGACAGGGTCTCACTGAGTTGCTTAGTGCCTCACTTTTGCTGAGGCTGGCTTTGAACTCACAATCCTCCTGCCGCAGCCTCCCGAGCCTCTGGGATTACAGGTGAGCACCACTGCACCTGACGAGGCGGTTTCTTACGTGAAGCACAGATTGCCATTATGATGCTATCGCTCACAACTCATTCCTAGGTCCGTGCTTCATTTAAGAAATAAAAATGGGTATTCAACCAAAGCCTATGTGCAGATGTTCGTAGCAGCACAAATTACAATCACCAAATGGTGGAAACCACCCACATGTCCATCAAAGGAAGAATACAGAGAAGCACCATGTGATACACCTGGGGAATGGACTATTATTCAATCATGAAAAGGAATGAAGTTCTGATTCAGGGTATAATGGGGCACAATGTGGATGAATCTTTAAAACAATGCTAGGTCAGACCCCAAAGGCCACATGTTGAAAGATTCCATGTGTCTAGAGTGTCTAGAAATGGACAGATCCATCAAGCTCCATTGCACGGAGTAGGTACAAATCACGGCTTCACAACTTGGTCGCTGTGTGACTTTGGGAAATCCTGGGATCTCACTGTTCCTATATAAACTAGGTCTGGCAATAAGCAAGTTACTTTACGGGGTTGTTGGGAGTACGGAATGAGTTAATACCTACAAAGCACTCAGAGAGACATGCCGATTCATGGAAAATAGCCAATGAGTACTTTCCATTCTTGTTTTAAATTTTTTTTTTAGTTGTTGCTAGCCCTTTATTTTTTATTCACTCATACGCAGTGCTGAGAATTGAACCCAGTGCCTCACACGTACCAGGCAAGTGCACTACCACTGAGCCCCAGCCCCAGCCCCAGCCCAGGACTTTCCATTTTTATCTAGAGTTTTCAGAATAAGGCTTCACCAAGAAGACCCCAGACCTCAGACCTTGATTGATAAATAGGATTAAACAGGGGGGGAACAGGGTTCATATTATTCATCACCTCAATCCTGGGCTGTACCTTCCATAGCCCTTCTCTTGGAGACGCCCCCCACCCCCCAGCAATCATGAGTCATCTGTAGAGGAACTAAGTCTCAGAGAGGTTAAGCAACTTGCCCAAGGTCACACAGTTTACAAGGGGCAGAGCCAGGATTTGAACCAGGTGTGTCTTAATGCCAAGCCTCCCTCCATAGGAAGGAGATTATAGCTGTCAACGTGTGCAATCCATTTACCTTTGTTTTTTGCTTGCTCTATCTCTTTTCTTCATCTTTAAAAAAAAAAAAACTTATAAAGGAAGTAAGGCAAATAATTCTCCTACTAGGCTTTTCTTTTGTTGTTGTTGTACCAAGGATTAAACCCAGGGGCATTTAACCACTGAGCACATCCTCAGCCCTTTTTTATATTTTATTTTAGAGACAGGGTCCCACCGAGTTGCTTGGGGCCCTGCTAAATTGCTGAGGCTGACTTTGAACTCAACAATCCTCCTGCCTCAGCCTCCCTAGCCGCTGGGATTCCAGTGGCATTGAAGCAAGATAAATTCAGGGAAGACTCACTCCCAGATGTTCACAACAGTTCGATTCATTGTAGCCCCAAAAGGAACAACTCAAAGAATCAACAGATTAGCAGGTAAATAAGTGGGACCTATCCAGACTGGCACACTATTCAGCGAAAAAATGGAAATAGACTATTAATACATGCAATGATCTGAATAGATCTCAAAATAAACACGGTCAAAAGAAGCCGGCCGAAAACAAAGGGCACATGTGCTGTGTGATTCTGTTCACCAAAGTTCTAGAACAGACAAATCTCTGCCACAGTGGACAAGGTCAGGCTGCAGCTGCTTCTAGGGAGGGTGGGACCCTCAGCAGCCAGGGTGGGCGATTTCTGTCTGCAGGAGCCTGATCTACACCGAATGGGTGTTCATCTTACTCCTTGATCACTCCTCTTACAATGTGTCCATTTCATTAGGTGTGAATTTCACCTGAAAGAAGAAAACTGTTAACAAATATCAAACTCAAATTAATGTGTAATGCCAGATTCATGGGACCCCAATAGACCTCCAGGAGGCGAATCCGATGCAATCACATGAGAGTCTTTATTGCAAGCTCGAGCCTGGACTCACAACCGTTCCCGACGCAGCGGTCCCAGGGAGTGAGTCCCGGTCCTTTGTCCAGTGAGATTTTATAGGTTTGGGGGGATACTCTATGCATCACAACATCACACAGCAAATCATTCCATACCGCAGGAAAGTCAAACAACAACTCTTAACATTGATTAGCACATTCACTGGAGGGAACAAGTTGGGTAGGGGTGATTGGTTAGTACAAGAGGGGGATTCATTTGAACTGATTGGTTTAGGCCACGAGGGGTGTACGTGCTGAACTACATGGTTTCCCAACATGTTATCAACCACCATTAACTACTGGGGGGTCATCTGGCATCCCAGGTATTTTCCCTGTCTCATGCTGACTGGTGGTTGCTAGGGGGTTGCTATGGGTCCTCACCTAGCCTGACTGAGTCAGGGACACCTGGCGCCACAGATCTCTCCTGTTACTTGCAGATAAACAACTCAGCAGAGTGGGTATGTGCCTAGGAGTGCTCTGTGGGTTTTTCCAAGGACAAGGGTCACGCCCCCTTCCTTGGACAGGCTTTGCTCTGAGGTAGAGGCTGGTTTCTCAAAAATGGAGTCACATCAGTTTCTCAAATGCTACGCATGCTGAAGTGTCTACAGGTAAAGTATCCATAGCGGCTGAGACAGGAGGATTTCGAGTTCAAGGCCAGCCTCAGCAATTTAGCAAACTCCTAAGCAACTGAGTGAGATCCTGTCTCAAAATGAAAAATAAAAAGGGCTAAGGGTGTAGCTTAGTGGTGAAGCACCCCTGGATTCAATCCCCAGGACCAAAAAGAAAAAGAAAATAAATACACACGTGCCTCGACGTTTGACATAGTGACGTCCTGATGAGCCCATGGTGCATTGAATATATTTTCAATTCTAAAATGCACTGAATACACCCACCCTCCAGCACCATGGTTCACCAGCCCTCCTAGCAAAACCATCTAACACAAAGCCTATTGCAGGCCACCGATGGTGCGTGTGATTTGTTGAATCCTCTACTGGAAGTCAAAGACAGGGTGGTCCAATGGGTACGGGATGGGTGTCCGGTAGACACACGATGCTGGGCCGGGAGAAAAAAATGCAACTCGATATTCAAACAATGCTGGCGGCACCTTCGCGGGGATTCACCCTCCTGTTCCGTGCGGCTGCCTGGGAGCTGCCGCTGCTCCACATGATGAACCAAGATCCCATCCCAAATTGCTAGCCCGGGAAGAGACCCAAACTCGCAATGCAGGCCTGGTTTTAAGCTGAATGCCTATCGCTTTCACGCCATTGTGCAGTTGAAAGCTCCTTCAGATCATGGGACCGTTTGTGCATCGAACAATATGATTGACGGTTGGGTGGAGGGTGGAGGGGCGGGGAGGCGGAGAGCCCCCGTGCTGGGTAAAGCAAGTGTGCAACGGAGGCTGAGGACTGTCCCTTGTACCAACGCCACCTGGTGTTCTCTGCACCACCCTCCCGTCTTTTCATGTTGGACAATGTTCATGCTGAAGTGTTGGGAAATGCAGGGACAGAGGGTGGGAAGGACAGGGGCCTGCTCTTCTCCCCTCTATCGTCTCCTGGAGGCTCGGAGGCCTTAGAGCTGCAGGTGGGATCAACTGCACATCCCCTGAGCTTGGCAACGAAGGGACCCCACTGGAAGGGAGATCCATCTGGTCTGAGCTCTCTCTTCTCTCTGTGCATCTCTCCCTCTTTGAATGGGGCCTTCCGGGGCGTGACATCTGACAGCGACTGACAGCAGACCCTGGGGCCACGCTGGCACCATCCTGCCAGGGAGCCATGCCTGACTTCGCTGGGCAGAGCTTGGCTGGCCTCTCTCAGACAAGGAGCCACAGCTCGGGGGACCTCCGCCCAGACTTCTGGGCTTCCCTGGCTGCACCCCCATTTTCCCTCCATCCCTGGGCATGCAGGGCATCCACTGCAAAGTGCCAACACTTGGGCCCACTTCCTGTCCTGCTCCTTCCTCCAGCCTCCATCCCTGCTGCCTCCCCCTGGCCCTGCTCAAGGCCAAATCACCACCCACCCCTCACATCCCCTGTAAGGGCTGGAGGCTTCCTCAGAGGCCTCTCCTCCTTACTCAGCCTCCACATTTTGCAGATGGGGAGACCCAGGCAGAGAGGCCCTGTCTCTATGAACCTCAGTCTTCTCTTCTGATAAATCAGAACAGGAGCGTCTATCTCCGAGTCCCTGGGAGGATTCAGTAGGGACTGACAGGAGCAGATATTCATGGCCACCAGACGGAGTGTGGTCACTGTCCGTTTCATAGGTGAGGCTCAGAGAGAGCAAAGCACGTGCTTGGGCACACGTGAACAGGGGAGGAAGGGTGGGACCCCCGAGACCTCCCCGACAGCAGAGGGGAACTGAAGGGGCACTGAGGGGTGCTGGTGATGCATGGGGGGTGCAATAGCCCTGCCTGGCCCAGAGGAGGGAGGAGGGCTGGATGGGCCGCTGGAGCCCGCGCCCTCCTCCTGGAGCCCGTGACGAGCTGTCAGCGGCTGACATTTATAACTGTGCCTAATGTTCCCGAGGAACCTGAGGGAGCCTTTTCCGCTCTAATCTGCCTGGCATTACCCAGCCTTGAAATGATGGCAATTACCCCCGGGGCTGGATAAATGGCCGTGGGAGGCAGTGAAAAGCGTCAGGTCTTGACACACAGGTGGCGGGGGTGAGACAGGACTCTCCCCCTCTGTGTGCGCGTGCGCGTGTGTGTGTGTGTGTGTGTGTGGCCGCTCTCGCTCTCCCCATCCCCATCCCTGGCCCCCACAGGAAAGTCTTGATGAGAACCTGAGGCTGGGGATGGGCTGCCCCAGGTCCCCCAGGAAGGAATCCAGCCAAACAGAAGTTTGGAGTCCGGGTCCCACTCTTCCTTCCCCAGAAATAGACACCCCTTCACCTCGCCCCGTTGCTGCCCCCTGGGCCAGGCAGAGGCCAAGAGCCTGCGTGCTAGCTGGAGTCCGGCGTGTCCAGATGGTGGACGGTCCAGGTGCCCGGCCTCAGCCTTGGTGACCCCATCCTGCCCCCTGTGTTCACAGCGGCACCGTCCATAATATCCCCAAACCGGGAACAACCTCAGTGTCCCTCCGTGGATGAATGGATGAGCAGACCGTGGTACGCCCAGGAAACAGGCAGGGGTGGACCCGGAGAACAAGATGGCCAGTGAAACGAGCCAGGCACCGAGGGCCACTCAGCCTGCGATTCCACGGATTGGAACCCTCCAGAGCAGGCAGACCGTGGAGAGAGGAAGCCGACTGGGCGGCTGCCTGGGGCTAGGAAGAGGTCGGGGGGAGTCAGCCAGGCCAGGAGGAGGGGGTTTCTTGGGGGAGCCACAAAAAGGTTAAGATCCACCGTGGTCACGGTGGCATGCCTCTGCCAACGTACTCAGAAGGCATCGAACCCCAAGCTTTGAGTGAATTGTATGGGGTGTCAATGATTCCTCAGTAACAATCCACCAAGAAATAGAAATGCGAACAATAACACCCACTCACCCACTTCCTAGCAGCCGCGGATGAAAGTCAAAGTCATTCCGGAAACAACATGCAGGAGAGTTGGGGAGGCGATATAAGCAAGGGCCTAGCCAGGGCCCTGCGCACAGAGAGCGCACTGCTCCTCCATCCACGATCTCACTGCTCAGAGAGTGGTCCTGAGACCAGGGGCCTGAGTATCTGGGACTTGGCGTGAGGGCGGAATCTGGGGCCCAGGCTGATGGCTTCAGAATCTGCAGCCTCCAGGGGAGCTGTGTCCACCCTAAGGTTTGAAAGGCACCAAACCACAGTGATAATCTCAACAGTATTCTAGGGTGGTGATTCTCAGATTGGAAGGCACATGGAAAGCCTCTTGTTAAAACACAGCTAGGGACCCCATCCCCAGGGTTTCTTATCCCCCATGTCTGGGGCTGAGCCTCGAACTCTGCATTTCTGATGAATTCCCTGGTCACCCTGATGCCACAGGCCCAGGAGGCCACTCTTTTAGAATTCCTGCTCCAGGGTCTGAGCAGCTTGCCAGGTATCTCATCCAAGAATCAGTGTCATGAGGTACCCCTGCTGTCTCCCAGGAGAGGACAAGAGAGGACAAGCCTTGGGGACCAGTGGGTCTCCAACCCTGGCTTCAAAGAAAGCCACCTGGAGACTTTTGACAGTTTCTGGCTGGGACCCCACTCCCGAACTACTGATGGGCATCTCAGGGCGAGGCCGGGGCATTAGCATTTGGTCTCAACCAAAGCTGAGAGCAAGTTCCCCTTGCTCCCTAGATCAGGCAATTTTGCAGTGAGCAACCTGGACTACTGTTTGAGGCAGGGTGGGCTGAGGGCACTCTTGGTCCTGGCACACAGACAAATGGAATCATTAACTTAGCTAACTTCCAGAGGGAAGGCCACAGCAGCCACGGTTTCCTCATCAGAGTCCAGTAAAAGCAAGCCAGGCTCAGGGCCAGGGTTGGAATTCCAGGTGCATATGAATCCAGACCTGGAACCCAAGGGTCTCATCCCCAGTGCCACCAGATCTGACCACCTCGGGCCAAAGCGGAGACTCCCGTCACCCCATGGCAGTACCCTTCTGGCTTTTTCAAACATGAAAGAGACTGGGGGCTCAGCAGAGGCCCTGGGTCAGAATGAACCAGAACAGGCTGAGACCCCAGGCCCCCAGGTTTCCACCTACAGTTTCCACACACCTCCAGCCCCTTGCCTGAGGACTGAAAACCCCTGCTAAGAACTGTTCTCTTTGCCCAGATCGTTGGGATATATTTTTTTTCTCTCTCTAAGGAACAGTTTATATTAAGCAGACTAAATAGAGCTCTTTAAGACAGGATTTGGTTAAAGCCATCCTGGGTCTAATGGGCTTCAAGCTGAGGTTGGGGGGTGCGCTCTGGTGCTAATTGCCAATTAGTCCATTTTAAGCCCACTCTGCAGCCAAGGTCATTATTCGGCAGCCACCCACGACTGGTTTCTCCTGGACCTGACTGCTCACTTGCCTTTGTCTGCCCCTGTTTATCTGGAAGATCAGTAGCTCTGATGTCCAGCAGCAGGTGACCCTCTTGAGATCCTGTTTCTCCTGGCCTCTCTCGAGCCATGGGGCTGCTGCTGGCTTCCTGGAATATGGAGAGCCGCACTCAAGAACTGGGGAGGTAGAACACAGGCGAGAGGGTTGCATTTCCTGTGTAGATGAATAGAAAAGTGGGTTTGGGTATCACAAGCTTCTTTTTTTAAAAAAAATATTTTTTGGTTGTCAATGGATCTTTATTATTTTTATCTATTTATATGTGGTGCTGAGAATCAAACCCAGTGCCTAGCATCATGCTAGGCAAGCGCTCCGCCACTGAGCTACAACCCTAGCTCCATGACAAGCTTTTTTTTCCCCAGGGAGTAGAGACCCTAGAAGCCATTAATTCATGCAACACTTTTAAGCAAATTAAGAAAAGACCCCACTTCCTTAGGAGAGCAGCTTGCTGGAAAGATCAGGCTGACCTTGGATCCCCTTGCTCCCTAGATCAGGCAATTTTGCAGTGAGCAACCTGGACTACTGTTTGGGGGGGGGGCGGGCTGAGGGCACTCTTGCTCCTGGCACACAGACAAATGGAACCATTAACTTAGCTAATGCTCTTGTCAACCAAGAGTTCCATGATAAGCCCCGGGGATGGAGCAGAGAAAGGTCTCTCATTGCAGATCGGGTCTGTTGGCAGAAAGAGATGAGAAAATTACCCTTGTAAAACACGGAGACGGTACCTCGCTGGAAGAAAGACATTAGGAGCCAGGCGCTGAGCTCAGAGTCAGTGCTGAACCCTCAACGAGGAATCCTGGGCTGAAGAAACAGGATCACCCAAAGGGCTACAAGGAGACAATGTAACAGAGGGACTAATCACACTGCCCCGGGCAGGGGTAAGGGGCAATCAAGAGGCATGGTGGTGCCCATGCACTCCTGCAATCCCAGCATCTCAGAGGCCGAGGCCAGAGGATTGCAAGTTCAAGGCCGGCCTCAGAAATTTAGTGAGACCCTGTCTCCAAATAAAATGAAAAGGGCTGGGGATGCTCTCAGTGGTAATGCTCTCTGGCCTGGCATGGGTGAAGCCTGGGGGAGCCCCACCCCACCCTACTGCCCCACAATGACAGGCAGGGCCCAAAGCAGAGCAGGGCAGGGAAGAGATACCAGCCAGCTCCCTCTGCCCCGAGCCTCTGATCTGCAATGGTGCCTCCCCGTGGGGTCCCTGAGGAGGACAAGGAAATGCAGGCTCAAGAGGGGAGCTGAATTTAAAAAGACCAACATGATCAAACTTTTAAAATTGAGTTGATTTTAAACGGATACATAAAGACAGAAGAATTGTCCATGTTTGCCGGGCACCTACCCTAGGTGCTCTGACACATGGATACAGTGTACAATGTCCTTGTTTGGCTGCCCTGCAGGGCCCTACCACGGAGCCACACATCAGCCCTGGTGTTTTAGTCAGCCTTTTCCCTGCTGTGACCAAAGGACCCACCAGGAAACGGTAGAGGGGGTCATAGTTTCAGAGGCTTCAATCCATAGACAGCTGGCTCCATTCCTCGGTGCTCAAGGTCAGACAGGACATCATGGTGGAGGAGTGTGGCAGAGGCAAGTGGCTCACGTGATCCTCAGGAAGCAGAGAGAAACTCCACTGTGAGATACAAGATATATACCCCATAGCCACACCCCCTATGAACCGCCTCCTCCAGCCACACTCCATAGCCACGCCCCCTATGGACCACTCCTCCAGCCACACTCCATAGCCACGCCCCCTATGGACCGCCTCCTCCAGCCACACCCCATAGCCACGCCTCCTAATGAACCACCTCCTTAGTCACACCCATAGCCACGCCCCCTATGGACCACCTCCTCCAGCCACACCCTATAGCCACGCCCCCTATGGACCATCTCCTCCAGCCACACCCCATAGCCACGCCCCCTATGAATTGCCTCCTCCAGCCACACCCCATAGCCACGCCCCTATGAACCGCCTCCTTCATCCACATCCCATAGCAAGACCCTAGGAACCACCTCACCACCTCCTCCAGCCACACTCCCTATGAACCTCCTCCTCCAGCCCCATCCCATAGCCACGCCCCTATGAACCACCTCCTCCAGCCACACCCCTTGCCACGCCCCCTATGGACCACCTCCTCCAGCCACACCCCTTGCCACGCCCCCTATGGACCACCTCCTCCAGCCACACCCCTTGCCACGCCCCCTATGGACCACCTCCTCCAGCCACACCCCTTGCCACGCCCCCTATGGACCACCTCCTCCAGCCACACCCCATAGCCACGCCCCTATGAACCACCTCCTCCAGCCACACCCCTTGCCACGCCCCCTATGGACCACCTCCTCCAGCCACACCCCATAGCCATGCCCCCTATGAACCACCTCCTCCAGCCACACCCCTTGCCACGCCCCCTATGGACCACCTCCTCCAGCCCCATCCCATAGCCACGCCCCTATGAACCACCTCCTCCAGCCACACCCCTTGCCACGCCCCCTATGGACCACCTCCTCCAGCCACACCCCATAGCCACGCCCCTATGAACCACCTCCTCCAGCCACACCCCTTGCCACGCCCCCTATGGACCACCTCCTCCAGCCACACCCCATAGCCATGCCCCCTATGAACCACCTCCTCCAGCCACACCCCTTGCCACGCCCCCTATGGACCACCTCCTCCAGCCCCATCCCATAGCCACGCCCCTATGAACCACCTCCTCCAGCCACACCCCTTGCCACGCCCCCTATGGACCACCTCCTCCAGCCACACCCCATAGCCACGCCCCCTATGAACCACCTCCTCCAGCCACACCCCTTGCCACGCCCCCTATGGACCACCTCCTCCAGCCACACCCCTTGCCACGCCCCCTATGGACCACCTCCTCCAGCCACACCCCATAGCCACGCCCCCTATGAACCACCTCCTCCAGCCACGCCCCACCCACCTCCAGCCACCACTCAGTTAATCCCATCAGGGATCAATTCACTGATTAGGTTAAGGCCAAGTGACCCAATCACTTCTCCAAACCTTGCACTGTGTCATCACATCTAAACCATAATACTTGGCTTTTTTATTTTAAAGCGGGGTCTCACTGAGTTGCCCAGGCTGGTCTCAAACTTGGGATCCTCCCGTCTCAGCCTTCTGATTAGCTGTAATTACAGGCATGAGTCACAGCACCCGTCTAGCACAAAATGTAATCAGTTTAAACATACTTATCTCTTCAAACATTCATCATTCCTTGAAGGTGAAAATATTAAAATCCTTCCTTCTTAGCTTTTTGAAATATAGAGTACACCAACATCATCTATAATCCTCCTACTGTGCGATGGCACCATTTACCTTTTCTTAATAGAATAGGAAACGAAGGTCCAGAGAGGTGCAGTAATTTGCCCAAGGCCACGTAGCTCCTGAGTGGTAGAGGCTGAGTAGATAACAGATAGGAGCAGCCCCCCAGAAGCATTGAGACTGAGAGAGGACTGTCCCTGAGAAGAAAGGTTGAGAATGACCTTTCCCAGAAGCTGAGAGTTAAGACCACAAAGAAGTGATAGGAAGGAAAGAGTATAAAGTCGAGGTAGAAGAAAGAGCACCAAGAGAACAGAATCAAGTCCAGAAGTAAAGGCACCTGCCTGGGTCACCTGGCTGATGATAAAGTGCAGAGGGAAAGGATGGTCTTTTCAGGATACGGTGCTAAGTCAACTGGCTGTCCATATGGAAAATACATATATTGACCCCGACCTCACACCATTTGCAGAAATGACTTCCAGATGGGTGGAGATCTCCTTGTGAAGGTCAAATGAGAAACCCATGTCCACAAAGATGTGCGTGCACGCATGTTCCCAGCAGCATTACGCACAATACCTGGAAGGTGGGAGCCACCCACATGCCCAAGGACACATGAATGGGTGAACAACCTGCAGCAAACGGAATATTAATCAGTTGCAAAAATGAACGAAGTTCTGCAGCCTCTGTCACCCGGTTGGACCACGTCAACATGATGAGCGGAGCTGGGGCGCTGGGGCTCAGTGGCAGAGCGCTTGCCTCGCATGCATGAGGCTCTGGGTTCCATCCTCGGCACCACAGAAAAGGAACAAATAAAATAAAGGCCTTCTGTCCATCCACAACTACAAAAAGAAATTTTTTAAAAAACCCACATAGTGTATGATTCCATTCATAGGAAAGGTGCAAAACAGGCAGATAGATCAGTGGTGGTCCGAGCTGGGAACTGGGGAGGGATGGGGACAGGGTATGTGGGGTTTCTTCCTGTGATAACGAAAAGGTTCTAAAAGGGGCCGTGGTGATGCTCGCCCTGCACGTCAGCCACCTTTTCGTCACTGTGACAAATACCTGAGAAGAGCTACTTCGGGAAGTGAAGATTTACTTTGACTCACGGTTTCAGAGGTTTCAGTCGATGATTGGTCGGCTCCCGGGTAGAAACGTCACTGCAGGAGGGTGCAGGGGAAGGGAGCTGCTGTGCACCGGGCAGCCACCAAGCCACAGAGAGGGAGGGGCCAGGGACAGGACCTGCCTTCCCCCCCAGGGCACGCCCCCAGTGACCACTCCCCCCCCCAACCTCGCTCACCTCCTGCGGTTTCCACCGCCTCCCAGCCACGCATCCAGCCCACGTCCCCCAGGCCCCACCTCCGAACCCTGCTGCACCGCACGAGCTCCGGGGGGTGCCATTCCGGAGCCAGCGCCCAACGCCCAACCCTGAACATCCCGAAAACTACCGAGCTGCACACTTTGAATGGGTGAACTGCAAAATATGTTAATTTTATTTCCACAAAACTGTTTTTAAGGGGCTGGGGTAGTGGCTCAGTGGTAGAGCGCTCTCCTAGCACGGGCGAGGTTCTGGGTTCCATCCTCAACAACCACATGAAAATAAATAAATAAAATAAAGGTATCGGGTCCAACTACAACTAAAAAATAAATATTTAAAAAAAAAAAAGGAAACCTCTTTTAAAAGATGGGAGACAACCTCATTGACCTTGGGGAACACACATGATTTCTTAGGACACTGGAATTGCTACCCATTATGCTGGGGATGTGGCCCAGGGGTAGAGCGCTGGCCCAGCATGTGCAAGGCCCTGGGTTTCAACCCCAGCACTGAACAAAAAGAGAGAGAGAAAAACAGCAAATGGCAAATTCGACTGTTAAATTAAGAATGTGTGTTCCTGAAAGACCATTTACAGAGTCCAAAGCCACCCATAGGGTCAGAGGAAATCTGCAATAACATTCAGAATATAAAACAAGTATCCTATTTCTTAAGCTCAATAGACTGGGTGATTTTTTTCTTTCTTTCTTCCTTTTTTTTTCTTTTCTGTTTTGTACCAGGGATTGAACTCACTCAGGGGCAATTAATTATCCACTGAGCCACATCCCCAGCCCTTTTTATTTTTTGAGTCAGGGTCTCGCTAAATTGTTTAGGGCCTTGCTAAATTGCTGAGGCTGGCCATGAATTTACAATCCTCCTGCCTCAGCCTCTGCAGTTGCTGGGATTACAGGCGAGCACCACCAAGCCTGGCTCCTGATCCTTATTTTCCCTACTTTTTTTTTTTTTTTTTTTTTTTTTGTACTGGGGTTTGAACTCAGAGGCATTCCACCACTGAGCCACATCCCCAGCCCTATTTTTTTGTAGTTTATTTAGAGACAGGGTCTCACTGAGTTGCTTAGGGCCTTGCTGTTGCCGAGGCTGGCTTTGAACTCAACATCCTCCTGCCTCAGCCTCCCCAGCCGCTGGGATTACAGGGGTGAGCCACGGCGCCCGGCCCACATTCTGTTTTTACTGCTGCATTCTAGTTACACATATTGATGGGACTTACTGTAACGTATTCACACATGCACACTGTATAGCAACATGATTTGCCAATATCACTCCCCAGCACTTCCCTCCTCTCCTGACACTTCTTGGTTGGCCACCCTGATTGGGTAGTGGGGGAAGAGAGTACCAATGGCTACCACCAAAGCCCCACCACCCCTCCCTGTGGGAAGCCCCAGACTCCCTTTCCCAGCCTTCCTTATGGCTCAGGGCTGGTGCAGGAAGGGAGTCCATAGGTTCAACTTGATGTTGTTCCCCGTTCTCCCCCACTTGAACACGAATATTGTTCCTGGGCCATGTCAGTCATTGTGCAATTAAAAGAATAAACAGGAGCAGGCTAGGTGTAGGGACGCAAGAGTACCCACGGAGCCTGGCTCCCTGGGGACACCACTGAGCCACTGAATCACACCAGCAACTGCAGAACCCCAGGATTCTCTTTGTCTTGTTCACTGTGAGCTGCATCTTCTGTTATTTGCAGCCCCAAACATTTCCAGCATCAATACGATGATTTTTTTTCATGTATTGTGATTTCTCTTAAAACTCAGCACTCAGCCTCGAGCTCAGCACCTGTTATTTCCCTCCTCTTCCTCCTCAGCAATTCCTGATTCTGCTTGGGACTGCCTGGGTTCTGGGGACTCAGATTCCCAAAACACCTGTATTCTGCAGGAGAGGCCGTGACTCAGCCTCAGCTGATCAGCTAATTCCATTCCTTCTGGCCCTGGCTCCAAATAGGTCCACTTTTAGTCACGCTTTTCTGAGAACACTGGATAAAGCCATTGCTCTCTTTTCTGGAGAATGACCAAGGATCTTAGCATGAACCATCCCCTGCAGAAGGCAGAACAGAGAGCCAGGGGCGTCTTTGAGCCTGGATCAAGTCCTGTCTGAAAGAACACTGTGTTTGGGTTTTTTTTTTTTTTTTTTTTTCAGGGGCTTGTGCCAGTAAATTCCCTTTCTTGTTAGTTGCGAATATCACACACAGCTCCATCAATCTCTTTGATACTGAACTATTGGAAATATCTTTTAGAGTAGCTTCCCTTATCCATGGGGGTAGGTATATTCCAAGACCCCAGTAGATGCCTGAAATCACGAATAGTACCAAATCGTATGTATATGTGTTTTTTCTACGCATACATACCTAGGATAAAGCTTAATTCATAAAGTTATACAAGTAAGAGATGAACAACAACAATAATAAAATAGGACAATTATAAAATACATTGATAAAAAAAATTAGGGGAATGCACCCTCAAGATTTCTTACTGTGCTATTTTCACTCTTGGGAAGAGTTAAGATGATACAATTCCTATGGGATGAGATGAAGCAGGGTGGGTGACGTAGGCAGTGTGGTTAGGCAACTACCTCAGGGTTACTCAGACACAGCACTGTGATCCTTTGACAGCAATCTGAGATTTAACTGAGATAGCTACCGAGTAACTAGCTGGCAGGTAGCATATACAGTGTTGATACATTGGACAAAGGGATGATTCATATCCCAGCAGGGATGGAGCATGATGGTAAGAGATTTCGTCCTGTTTCTCAAACAGCAAGCAATTTAAGACTTGTGAACTGGAATTTTCCACTTAATATTTTGGACCACCCCTGATTGCAGGTAACTGAAACTGTGGGGAACAAAATACCAAGGTGGCACTAACTTATACAGTTGGCCCCACATGAGGGATTCAACCAACGGCAAATTAAAGACATTTTGGGGGGAAATTGCATTCATAGTGAACATGTATAGACTTGTGGGTGTTTTTTTTTCTTGTCATTATTCCCTAAACAATTTAGTGTAAAAACTACTTACGTCGCATTTGCATCGTATTACGTATCTTAAGTAACCTAGAGATGATCGAAAGCATATGGGAAGTTGTGTGTGGCCACATGCAAACCCTGCACCACCTTATCTAAAGGACTTGGGCATCCTTGGACTTGGGGATCCTTGGAGGAGTCCTGGAACGCATCCCCACAGATTCTGAGAGACAATTATACTTGGCTTTGACCACAGTCCCAGATGACCATTCTTTCTGTCTCTCTGACTTTCTCTACTGTAGGCACCTCACATACATGGGATCACGCAGTATTTCTTTCTGTGACTGGCTTATTTCACTTAGTACAATGTCCTCAAGCTTCATCCGTGTTGTAATGTGTCAGAATTTCCTTCTTCAAGGCTGAATAATATTCCACAGTACATGTATATCACAGTTTCTTTCTCTGCACACCTATCAGTGGACATTTGTGCTGCTTCCACATTTTATCTGTTGTGAATAATGCAGCTATCAATACAAGTGTGCTAATCTCTTATCTAGATCTTGCTTTCCAGAAGAGAGGAGAGGAGAGGAGAGGATGGGAAGAGGGGGAGAGAAGAAGGGAGGAAGGAAGATTGCCGTGTCTGACCCCTGCTCTTTTCTGGCCCTGATGCGTCATACTATGACCAGCATCTCACCTGCTCTGTGCAAAACTCCTGGGCAAAGTAGGGGCAGATAATACAATCAGAGAAGTCCTACTTTTCCCTGGGGTCACACAGCCAGGGTAGAAGAACCAAGATGTCCTAAGTCATCCATGACATCAAGGGTGCTGGATGACTACAGAGTAAGCGTGATTTCGTTTCTCCATGGATCATGATCGACTCCTCTGATGAGGAAACCGAGGCTTGGAGCAAAGTCACCCGGCCAAGATCAGGCGGCCAGGAAGAAGCTGGTTCTGAGACTGAAACCTGGGTCTGGCTGACTCTGATCCCGGTCCATTTGCTCAAGACTGTCCTTCGTGGTGTAGCCTAAACCTCTCATTTGAGACATGAGAACTTGCAAACCAGAGAGGCAAAGCGTCTTGCTCAAAGCCACACAGCTCTTACAAGCCAAGCCAAGGTTAGAGGATTTGTCTCATGCCACCCAGAAGCCTCCTCAGTGCCGCGGACAACAGAAAGGAGACAGCTGTCCATGAAGCCTGTCTGCCGTGGGGCAGGGGTGGGGTGCTGCCCAGCCTCTCCCTGAGGCTCCTCTGCCGTCAGTGCAGGGCTGGAGAAGGAGGAGCTCGGCCCTGTGCCCGGCTCCCCACGTCAAATCCGCCGGCTGCGGTCCAGATGGCAGCCACACGGCTTCCTGAGCGCCCGCCTGGGTCTTGGGTCGTTCCCCGTGGGACGTTTCCACAGATGCACAGCAGCTGGTCACAGCAAAGAGACGCAGCCCCTTCCCACCGAGATCTTGGAAGCCACACTGGAGTTCCCGACCTGCGGGTGTGGACTCTTCCCACCAAGAGCCCCAGAGACCCAGGTCACAAACCTGACATCGGATGGGCCAGGGGCTGAGGCTGGCAACCTCTCTTGGACCCCCACCACCTCCTTGGAGAGCTTTGCTTTCTTTCTCTCCATTATTCTAGTAAACTCTGTATCTTGCTTCCACCCCTGTCAATGGGTTCCATTCTTCAAATTCATGAGACAAAGAACCCACCTCACCCCACACCCTGCTACAGAATTACAGTGAGAGCTAATAGCTAAGCCAATGCTCACGACATCCCCATAAAATGGAGAACATTTAGCTCTCGCTGTTTGCTTTGTTGTGTGTTAGTAAGGTGAGGTTATTTCATGCTACAGTAACAAATCAGCCCCACAGCTCCAAGGCTTCATACCTACCCAGGTTGGACTTGATGGGAGGGGTCTCCCTCTTTGCAGACGGAGGACTGAGAGGCCAGGACCCAGCATGATCCAAACCACCGCTTTTTGCTAGAATTAGCTCAGGAATCACCTCACCCAGGTAGCCGTGTGTAACTGTGTGTCATGCTCCGTGTTTTTTCGGTACCTGCATGTGTTAAGTTAGTATCTGGATCGGAGAATATAAAAATGGATGGCGTTGGGGGGGACTCCAAGTGTCATCAATTTTACTTAAAACAACACTGGATTCCTCCCAGTGACTCAGGAGGCTGAGGCAGGAGGATGGCAAGTTTGAGGCCAGCCTCCGCAGCTGAGCAAGACCCGGTTTTAAAATTTAAAAAATGGAAAGGGTTGGGGTGCAGCTCCGTGGTAAAGTGCCCCTTGGTTCAATCCCCAGTTAACAGAGAGAGAGAGACAGACAGACAGACAGACAGAGGATTACTGACACACACATTTTACCAGATGTACAAACAGAGCTAAAAGGTCCTCCTCTTGGCACAGTGCCATACTGCATGTGAGCCGCAGATTCGAGACTGGGACCTGGAGTCTTGAGTTCCTGTCCTGAGACCCCCTCAGCTCACTATAAGGGGCTTGGCAGGGACACTTTCTCCAGGTTGAAAAGTGGCGCTTTCTCAGGGGAACTAGAGGGATGGAGAAGGAGCAGACGGTGAGTCCCAGGTGGGGTTCTTCCCAGTATCCTGTAGGAAAAAGTTCTTGAGCCCCCCCCCCCAAGTCCAACCAGGGTCAATCAGCTCCTCCAGACTTTTCCTTTCACCTGGTGGAGACTGAGGAGGGAGGGAGGGGGGCAGGGGACGGGGATGGGGGCTGGGGACGGGGTGGGGGGTGTCAGGGTCTTGGCCAAGTTCGCACGGTGGCTAAGTGGCGGCTGGGGTCTGACCCCGGGTCCCTGAGTTCCTTGGCTCTCTCTCTGCCATATGCATTGTTCTCCTGGGGGGACAGGGGACAGAAAGCAAGGTGCCATCCTGTTTTCCAAACGACACCGCCAGGCTGGATCTCTTAGATTTGGAAATTTGGGTTTCTTTTGTCACCATTTCGTCAGCTGTCACCAGGGTTTTATAAATAGAGCTGCTCCGACCCAGGCAGGGGCTAAGTCCGGGAGCCAGCTTTGAATATTCAGCATCAGGGCGTAAAGTCGGGGAAAGGGCAAAGCCAGACCAAGTAAACCCGGGTCCCGAAGCAGGGCCAGCTGCCTGGGCCACCGTGGGAGCCAGAGAGAGGAGCCCCCTGCAGGAAGGGAAAGGGGTTCAGCCTCCCAGGGCTGCTGTGACCAGGGCGAGGTCCCCAGGTGCCAGGAGGAGGGGTCAGAAGCTCGCCCTGGGGTGGGACCAGCCAGACACCTTTGGTTTGTCCCCTCCGGGAAGCCCTCCAGGTGTTCACGAGGCTGCGTCTCCTGGGGCAGTGATGGATGGACACCTCTGTCCTTTCTCCACCGACTCCTTTAAATACTATTTGTGCCTTTGGCGAGAGTCGCCTGCCCAACCAAGGGGCTGCCAAATGCCTCCCTGGGATTTAGGGTGAAAGGAGGGGCACCGGTCCCTGAACTTCAGGTGGCCCTGGGTTGTCCCTCCCTGTGAGACTGATTGGCTGGCTTAATCCCACGGCTATTGTTTTATCACCTGCAAATGTCCCCGTGCAAACCCGAGGAGGACAGGCATCACCTGGAGCGTGTTTACAGTCACCTGGGGGAACCGGGTGTGCGCAGGTCGCTGTAGCAGGAGGCCAATGGGCCGTGGGCCTGGGCAGGCAGGGTGCGGCCTCCCCCGGGTCCCCTCCCCACCTGTTCCCATGCCTGTCCCCAGACACAGCCACACGGGCTTTGTCAGTCCCTGCCAGGCCGGCAGGCAGCTCACTCCGTCTCCTCCTGGCTGATCCCCGCCCTGGCTGGAGGCGAAGGAGAGCAGGGAGTACACAGGGTGACAGCTAGTGGCCAGGAGGGGCGGGCTGGGGCGGACCCTGCCCCAGGGAGGCATCTGCATGCACATCGGGGACAGCCTCTGGGAGCCAGAGGCTCTGGGGGCTTGGGGCGTCCAGGTAGGTGGTGGGTGGGCATCAAGGTCAGAGAGTGGCCCCCAAGAGCTAGGAAGTCATCAGCGAAGACTTGGGCTCTTGCTGCAGCAAGAGAGCACCATTCACGGTGGAGAGAAGAGGAGGGATCAGCGTGGCCCATTGTGCACACCTCTGCCTTTCCCCCTGTGAAATGGGTGTGTTGACAGCCCCTGCCTCGGGGATCAGATGAGGTCATTCACTTGCACCACCTCAGAGTGCTCAGGAAATGCTGCAGGCGCAGCCCTCACCTCCTCAGGCCAGAAAGGTCTCCCTTTGTGATCCATCCCTCCTGCTCCCAGCCACATAGATCTGCCTCCCCAGCCTCCTTGCACCTGGCACTTAGGATCTAACAAAATGTGCCAAACTCCCTCATCGGCTCTCTCTACTTTTTCCTATCATTATATTGCCCGGGTATTAACTATCTTTTTTTTTTTTCCTTCAGATTTTTGGAGAGAATTCTTTTTCAACATATCAAGATGCGTCCAATCCATGGGTGTTTGAAATGCTAAAATTTACTTGAACTGTTTAAATATGTATACCTCCTTCGTAGACATAGTAGGTATAAATTTGAACAGTTCAAAAAAAGTTCATTAGATCTTTTCTTGCCTCCTTGATCAGCCAATTTCTGAAAAAAATACAATGAGTCTCCCCCTTAATTGTAGGATGGTCCATGTCTCTGTGCGGATCTATCTAGTAAACCTTTTGAAACTATGTTGCTAGAGGCATAAAATTTCCTACATTTTATTTTGCTGGCAGATTGTTATTTAGCAACGCGAATCCAACTTCACTATGTTTTTTGCTTTGAGTTGTGTTTTGTCTGGTATTGACGTATCTTCCCTTATATTCTTTCAATTAATATTTATTTAGCATCTTCTCCTCTATTTAGAAACTTCCTGAGTCGTTATAATTTATGCATTTCTTAAAGACAGGATTTCATTGTTTGTCTAGGAGGAGTTTCTCCTTAGAAACTAAATTTAACCCATTCATATTTATTGCATGCCAATGCTGAAATGTTTGGACTTACTGCTGATGGTAGTTTTTGTTTTCTATTTGGTATGCTTTTGTTCTTCTTTTTTCCCCTGATACCATTTGGATTGATTTCATTTTTTTTTCCATTTGTTTTCCCCTCTGATAGTTTACACGAATTATGTTCTCTACTTCTATCTCCCTTCACATTTTTACACATGCAGTTGATCTCATTCTACCCATATCTAGAATTCATCGGAATCTACCTCCACTCTCCAATAAGGTAAGAATTTTGTGCAGATTTATTTTCCTCAGTTCCACAAATTCCTTCTTTGGGATACCATCTAAGATTCTAGTTCCAGATTTAATTTCAGGTTTTTAAGCAATCTCACTTAGATTTAATGACGTTTGTTGGTTTCTCGGCTCACCTGTTTTTTTTCTGGTATTCTATTGCTCAGGTTAATTCTTTTGCTCAATGCATGTCTCTGAATGTCTGTCTCCTTACGTTTGGCTCCATGTAGAATTCTGGGTAAGGAATTACTGCACCAAGCCAGGTGCGTTGGTACATGCCTATAAACCCAGCTACTCCAGAGACTGAGGCAGGAGGATCGAAAGTTGGAGGCCATCCTCAGCAACTTAAGTGAGACCCTTTGTCAAAATTAAAAACTTAAAAGGGCTGGGGATGTGGCTCAGTGGTAGAGCATCCCTGGGTTCAATCCCTGGTACTAAAAAATTTTTTTTTCCTTCAGATTTTGAAGAAAATTACTTTCTCCCCCTGTAGCTTCTACTGAGGCACTTTAAATGGTGCTAGAGTTTAGACCTTGAATGTCCCCCACAGGACTCTGTGTTGAGGGTTGGGGCCTAGGGGGGAAGTGGAATCATTGGAGGCATGCCCCTGAGGAGGATAGAGAGACCCTGGCCCCTCTCTGCCTCGCTCAGCTTCAAGTGCCAGTCGGGAGATGAATAGCTTGCCATGACGCGCCGTCTCACTGCAGCCCCAAATGTAATGTGGTCCATCGATCACAACAGACACCCCCTGAAGCTGTGCCACAATAAACCTTTCTTCTTTTTAAATTGATCCCCTCAGGCATTTCATGACTGTAACAGAAAGCTGCCTGCCATTCTGCCAGGGTCTTTTGATTCCCCACACCCACCCTTGGGGCAGCAGTGACCCTCCCCTTCCTGGTCCCCCACCCACCCCATCTGAGAGTCCCAGCTCCTTCCGTCTTTCTGTCTTTGGCACCACATCTGCTTTGCCAAGGGCAGCGGTCCTGTTTTCCAACATGGTTGTGAATTTTAAATGTGTCTTCTCTCTCCTTTGGAGGGATTTGGAACGATGAGAGCAGGAGGCTGCAGTGAGTCACTCTGCCACTCGATGGCTTTCCGTGGGTTGGACACCGTGGGTGTCCCTGTGTCTGCTGACCGGTAGCTTTGGAGTTGAATGGGACCTGGGCTCCATTTTCTCCCCCGTGGGTTTTCACGAATTTCAATGAGCTTCTCTTTACCTTGCAGCGCAGTCACCGGGAAGATCCATGACATCCTAATGCCTCTGGCATATGCTCAGCATCAGGTCCCTTTCTCCCCACCTCCACCCTCCTTCCCTCCCGTTAGATGCTGGTCACCTCCCTCCCTAGAGTCTGTGGGAAGTCAGTGGTTCCAGCAACGACTATTGTAGGGGTCAGAAGATGGGGGGCAGGGGCTGTGGGGTCTTCCTGCAGGAAGACAGCAGAGGGCAGACCTTGAGGTAGGACAGGAGAGAAAGGGAGGGGGGGCTGCAGGCCTGGGGGCTGGGTGGGCATGGTGGGTGCTAGACAATAGGGTGCTTTGTTTAGTCAGAGGGCGGGGACTCAGATGCCACCAGGAGGCTAGGAGGTGGCACCAATGTGTGAACGGGGCTGCGGACTAACCCCAGAGGAGGGTGTGTAGTAAAAGGCTCTGCTCATGGCTGACCACCAACCAGAACCGCTAGCCAGCCGTTCCTGGGCTGGTCTCCTGAGGGCTGGTAGCAGGAGGGTATAAAAAATACCATTCAGAAGACCCTGCAAGCCAATAAGACGTGTCAGAGCCACCAGTTTGTCACCTGGTTTGTATGGAGAGCCTCATACAGGCACGGTGGGATCCAGGCACAGAAGGTGAGGTTTTTGAGCACCTGCAATCCCCCCTTCACAGAGCCAGCCGGACCTCAGCCCAAGCCTCAGTCCGGAGGCTGAAACCAAGGGCCCCCATAGCTCTTGGTTCTTGGATGAGGTAAACGTAGTGATTCATCCATCGGCTGGGACAAGAGTAGCTGAGGTCCTCAGGCCTGGCCCATGGGAGCTTCCAGAAGGTGCATGGGATCAGAAAGGAATGCTGCTGGTTGGAAACAACAGGATGGAGGCAGAACACAGGGCAGGTCTAATCTAGGCATTGACTACAGGCTCCAGGGAACCAAAGAGGCGACCTCACCCCCGCCCCCCCCCCCATCCCTGGGAGTGGGGGAGGCAGGAAGGGCGCCATGCAGTTAGACGATTCTCTGGTGCCCTCCAGTGGACATATCTGTGAAATGCAGCTCCCTCACCAAGACCTGATCATCAGCCTTGTTTCATGAAAGAAAATTTAACCAGCCTCAGAAGCTTAGGTGAGACCCTTGGATTTTGCATGACAGGCTGCATCTCCTCTGTGCTGCTTCTCTTTAAGTTCTAAGTAGCCTAATTGTGACTGGCCTCCTGTGGACCGCAGCCTGTGAGCTTGTAGCCAAATCTAATCGATGACTCCTTGCCCCACATACACCCAAATTGCCATCAGGCAGAAACATTCACTGGACAGGTAATTTGCTGGCTATTTCTATGTGTTTCTATCCTTAAGAGTTTATTATGTGGACGGGGGGGTGTGGCTCAGTGGTAGAGTGCTTGCCTTGAATGTGTGAGGCCGGGTCTATCCCCATCACTGAAGGGGGGGGGGAACATGCATTGGATTAGGATCCTGTGAGAGCTCAGAAAAGGTTTCGGGCCAAACTGTCCCTCTCTGAAGCCCACAGGTCATCTGCAGCTTGACCCCTGGGCTTGAGCAGCTCTGGGTAAATATCACACTCACAAATGTTGCTGCTGACCCCCAACCAGCCCTGCATTCCTGGGGGAAGTGTGGGACTTGGAAACCTGTACGAATCCCAACTCCGAAGGAGAACGAGTTTTCTTTTCAGACCTCTGTCAAGTCTGGTGGACGGTGAGCATCTGAGGTTGTGGCTAGGGACAGGATTTCCGGGTAGACAAGCAGGTTGGGGTAACGCCTCCCCCACCACCACCCCAGCAGTTAGCTGCGGATCCTCAATCTGGCTAACACACACAGCCTGTAGGGCCCTTGCCCATACCTCAGGGGGGAAGAGAACTTAGGAAACTGGGCCCTTGGCCCTTCTTTGCCCACAAGCCTGCACCTGTGCCCCTCTCGGGACCTCTCTCTCCACCAAACACAGGCACCGCATACCATTTGAGAGGGGGCTGGGCTGCCACCTAGTGGCCAAAGCAGGACAATGCGCCCTAGGAGAAATCTCCAGGTTCCTGTGGAAGTTCCCCATCCACATTGGGGCACCCACCCACCACCTGGCTTCTTAGAGAAGTCAGTGTCTTCAACTGAGCAGCAACAGTCTGGGACAAAGCCTCTTATTTCTTGCAACGCTTTCTCATAGAAGCCAACCAACTTATTTCCCAGTCGGGGAAATGGAGGCTCAGAGAGCAAGGAGTCACGCAGCAAGTTGCTAGATGGTGACACCAGACCCAGGTTTGGGAGGGACCCAAGTCCCCACCCCCAGCCATGCTTTCCAGGCAGCTTGGGGTTTGTCAGTGAGGCCCTCTGAGCCCTGGTTTCCTGGTCCAGCACCAGCAGGAAGGGCTGGGGGGGGGGAGGTATTATTTGTGTAACGGGATCTGTGTGCACACACTAAAAATCACATCCACAAATTACTGTCCCTTGTGAACGATCACTAATCACCGTTACCTCAAAAGTGGCAACTAAAGCCAGGCATGGTGGTGTGCACACCTGTAATCCCTGCAACTTAGGAGGATTGCAAGTTTGAGGCCAACCTTGGCAACTGAGCGAGACCCTATCTCAGAGCAGGGGATGTGGCTCAGGGGTTAAGTGCCCTTGGTGCAAAAAAAAAAAAAAAGACAACTAACCCCCAACTTGGTCTCCTTCCATTTAAAGTGGTCTCTTTTTGGTCTATCTTACATTTTTTGGGGGGAAGCATCAGGTCTATCAAAGCCCCCATTCCTAGAGGTTGATATCCCCTTGATCTTCTGTGGATTATTTTTTTCCCCCGCCATGGTGACAGTGAATCCTGGCCATGTCACCTGGTCGAGGGACCTGCTCTCAGGTCTGGCTCCAGCTCCTGTCTGTTCCCAGACTTTGCAGCAGCCCTCACCCTAGGTCACTCTTTGGGGATCGGCCACCAGGCTCGCAGGAACTTCTGTCCAAGGGCTCTTCCTTGGGCCCAGGTTTTTAGCAGCCCCCATGTCACATGTATTCCGCCCCCTCAACTGGGCGACTGGAGGCCACCCCAACCAGCTGAGCCCTACACCCCTGGCTGCTCAGCATGGCCCAGCTCTGGCCGAGTCCTCCCCACCTGGCCGACAGTTTCTGCTTCAAGCCAAGCACCTGAGCACCCACTTCAGACGGAGGCCCAGTTCCAGAATCAGGTCCTGCCTCCAGGGCACCTGAGCCCTGAGAGAGTACCAGAGGGGAGGTCACAAGAGGAGCCCCAGAGCGAGGCCGTCTGGGCTGAAGTCCTGGTTGCATGACTAACTAGCCCCGGGTGCTTTGTCTGCCGTCTTAGTCATGCAGAGATGGCTCAGATGCTGGATGAAATGAGCTCCGCTTCCAGGGTGTGGTTTGGGGGGTCCTGGACGCAGCTCATCAGCCTCTGGAACAGAAGTGAGTGCTGAGGAGTTGACTATTGCTGCAGTGATGTCAGGGATCAGGTCTCAGCTAACAGGCAAACGGTGACCCAGAAGAAACCGCCCTGTCTCTCCGCCCTAAAACCCCTGGATCGTACAGCGAGCATGCCTGGGCCCATGCCACCCGCAAGTCCCCCAGCGGGCTCTCATCTGCACCTTTGACATCCCAGCCACCAGCGTCAGGCCATGGCTGGGTGCCAAGGGGCACTCTGAGGGACTTCCTGATGTTTCCATGTTACAGTCAAAAAGACACCAAGGAGGCTCAGGCAAGGGAGGGGTCCCGAGGCCTGCTTCTGTGGAGGCCATGATTGCACGTCTTTTTTTTTAATATTTATTTTTAGTTGTAGGTGGACACAATACCTTATTTTATTTTATGTGGTGCTGAGGATTGAACCCAGTGCCTCATGCGTGTTAAGCGAGCGCTCGATCTCTGAGCCACAACCCCAGCCCTTGATTGCACATCTTGTAGGTAGGTGGACTTGGTCCAGCCCGTATGGCAAGCTGCCTCTTCCTCCTCCTCCGCTCTGCAACTGTTAGACAAAACCACAGCTCCCTGTGCTGGTGCACCGAAGCCTCTCTCCCTAGCATCTAGAGCCCTCGTAAAGAAGGTCAAACCATTGCAGAGGACCGTGCCCACCCACCTAAGGCTCCAACCACAAACCCCGAGGGCTTAAAAAGGGATGTGTGGTACAGGCCAGGAGAGTGGCTCAGTGGTCGAGAGCTCACCTAGCATGTGCAAGGACCTGGGTTCCATCCCCAGTGCTACAAAAATAAGAAGTGCCGTTGGTGACGTCCCACACCTGTGGGGCCTGACACAGGATGCACCCAGCCAAATGCCATGGTGCTCACAGTGTTCATCCTCTGTCCTGCCATATCTCACCCAACACCTGTGCATTTGGATGCTTCCACCCAAATGCTTCAAGCAAATCTCATTTGGAAACTGTCCTCCTGGGTTGCAGGATGAGTCTCTGCAGTGCCTGCTCTGATCTGTAGCCTGGGTCTTCAAAGGACCTGGACATGCTCAGGGAGGGGGATGTCTTGACTTTATACCAGTCACCGCGTCTCGGCAAGCCTCAAGTGGTGAGGCTGTTAGGCATAAATCAAAGCCCTTGTCACAGATCCTGCTACTGCAGTTGCCACTAATATGACCACTCGTCCTTCTGGCCCTTTCTGTGATGCTTCTGCTGTGGCTGAGGAGCCCAGCTGGTGGCTCCGGGCATGGAGCCTGGGTTGGAGATGCTGGTGTTGGCTGCTCTGCCGTGGGGAAGAGTTTGCCAGTCAAAGGGAGATAGAGAAATAGAACGGAGAGTGAGACAGGGTCCAATGAACCAGGAAGGTGGAGAAAGTTCTGGACACGCTGCTTAGTCCCCTGCACCAAAGCACGCCTGGGCTCCGTGGGCACAAGCTTTGCTCACTAGCAGGCCTGAGCTGCATTTCTGACACGGGTACGTGGCAGTCTGGTGCCTGGCCGGGAGGCCTTTCCATTGGCAGACCTGTGATGGCGGCATGAGCCTGGAGAGGTGGGAGGAGGGAGTCCAGGGAGTGGGCAGTGCTTGTTACGGGGCAGGGGACAGCTGGGGAGCTGTGGCCGGTTCTGTCTTGAACTCAGGCCACTTGTCCACAGAGGCTAGTGCTGAAGGGACTTGGCAGAAGAGCACCAGATGCTGGGACAGGCTGGCTGCCTCCCAGAGCCTCCACGGTGTCATTGTGCAGAGGAAGGGCCACCTGAGCCCAAGAGACCCACGCGCCATGGCAGCGGGGAGGACTTCCTGCCTTTATTTGGTGTCCCCAACAGGACGTGCACCCCGTAGAAGAAGTGAGCAGTAAGGGGCAAGTGATGTCGTGACAGCTCGATAGTCGGCCAGCGATTCCGTGTGGCCCTTTGAGAGGGCAGGACACCCGACCAACGCTCCTTGTGCATGGGCGGTATTTCCACCAGACCAAACAGTGGGACCTGAGTCGTGCAAAGGAGCCCCGCAGAGAGGAGGAAGGTGGCCCAGGCAGGAGGGCCCTGAGCCCCTTACACGCCCTCCTGCACACGGCTGACCGAAGCAAAGACCTGGGCCTTGAGGAAGCCCCTGGGTCTCTGCTGCCTCACACCCGGGAGCGGCCTGCCCCACCCCCCGGGAGTGGGATGCCTCTGTCACCTGCCAGGACCAAAAAGCAGAGGCAAGGTTCTTTCACACCCGTGAGTATGGCCCGGGCATCCCACCTGCCCCCTACATTACTGTCATGGCAGACTCCCCATCTCCTTCCCCCGAGGGGACGTGGCTCCTTCTAGGGGCTCCCATCCTAGAGTTTCTGAATATTTCCAATATTTCATTTTCTTCCTTTTTTTTTTCTTATTTTTTCAGTCCTGGGGATTGAACCCAGGGCCTCATGCAAGCTAGGAAGCACTCTTACCTCCGACCTACAAAATTTTTTCTTTTTTCTCCTTCCTTCTTTTGCAGTATTGGGGATTGGTTCCAGGGACACTTTACCACTGAGCTACATCTCCAGCCTTTCTTTGAATTTTTTAAATTTTAAGACAGGGTCTCTTGGGGCTGGGGATGTGGCTCAAGCGGTAGCGCGCTCGCCTGGCATGCGTGTGGCCCGGGTTCAATCCTCAGCACCACATACAAACAAATATGTTGTGTCCGCCGAAAACTAAAAAAAAAATCTCTCAAAAAAAAAAAAAAAAAAGACAGGGTCTCGGTGAGTTGTCCTGGCTGGCCTTGAACTTGTGATCCTCCTGCCTTGGCCTCCAGGGTAGCTGGGATTACAGGTGCATATGCCACTGCACCTGGCTTCCAGTACTCAACGGGGTGAATCTCAATGTCTGACAAGAGCAGAGCCGTCAAGAGGCCAGCCAGGGGTCACAAGGCAAGGGACCAGTGGCCAGCCAGGTGTCCCCAGGGCAAGGACCTTGTCTTGTCTCGAGGCAGATCCAAGCTCAGCTCCCCTGTGGGGAAGTGGACTCCTAAACTAGGTAAAATCCGACAAGACAGTGAAGCTTTGGGGTCCTGGCCTGGGTCCCGGCAGCTTCGGGCACACTGTGGGCAGCAGCACTCGGCAGCAGTCCGACGCCCTGCATTTCTAGCCAGGCTGCACCTCCTGCCCCAGTCTCTCCTGCAACATGTCCCTGCAACCGGGGGCTCTCCCCTCCCTCCCACCTAGACCTCAGTGGCACAGCCTGTGTCAGGGCCAACCTGGAGCTGAGCTCTGGGGCCCCTCCTCCTGCTCCCAACCACTTGTCCACCTGGAGATGGCTCAGCGGGTGGGACTGCATTTGAAGCATCTTCTCCCCTGCAGTTACTTCTCCTCCTTAAACTGTAGCAGCTCAAGGGTCTGCACCTGGGGGAGTGACTGGCTGAGCAGAGAACAAACGCAGCAGCTGTGGGGTTGGGTTTTAAAACTCAGGGCCACGTTCATTTCCAAAGGATCGGGCTTCCAAGGAGCCAGCGTCCAGAAAGACTGGGAGCCCAACTTTCCTGCTGTAGCTTTTGTAGGAATAGACAGAAGAGCTGGGCCAGCCCAGCCCTGGACAAAACCCCTGGGTTGCGAGAGAGGGAAAACAGACAGGGTTTCAGGCCAGGAGGGATTTCAGGCAGGAGAGGGGACCAGGCCGCCCCTCTCTGCTCTTAAGTATTTTCCAACATGTGTGAACAGAAGGGGCCTCTGTTCCTCCCGCTCACCCAGGGTCAGTGGACACTGCTTTGGGTGTCCTCAGCACAAAGATAAGGACTGCTGGAGACCAGAGGCAAGACCTGCAGGCTTCCCTGCGTGAAGTCCACCCTGGGCCTGGGTGCTCCCTGGGCAGGAGGAGGAGGAAAACACCAGACAGGGCTGAGGAAGCCACAGGTTTGTTCCTCTCTCAATGGCAGAAAGAAGGCAAGTCGCTTTTTGCTCCTCAAGTTATGGTCACGGTGTTTTCAGGGCAGGGCTGGCGGCACCTCATTCACGGCTGTGTCCTTGGGTTTAGCACATAGTAGGTGCACAACAGCCCCTCTCCACCCCAAAGCCCTGAGGGCCAAGTCCTGGGGAAGGCGCTCTCAGTGCTGTGGCCCGAGGCTGCAAGGTCCTGGGCCGCCCAGGGCTGGAGGACCCCCCACCCCCAATAAGGACTTGGCTGTAGGCAGCGTGGAGAGGTGATGGGCAGGTGGAGAGGAAGACAGCGACGTCCAGCCGCCAGGAAACACAAGAAAGTGACTCACCTTGTGTCACAGCAGTAGGGCGTCTTAGGAGCAGCTGGGGAGCTGGGCCTCTGAGCCCTGGACTCCTCTGGACATGGCCCTGAGGGCTGGTGGCTTCTGGAGCATGTGGCATAGCCCCAACTTATTACTGGTCAGAATGACCTGCCAAGCCTCTCCCTCAGTCCAAGGGCTAAAGCCCAGGTAGGGACAGAGTCTGCAAGTTGCCATGTGGCACCATGGACGGCTGTGACTGGCCAAGCCCAGAGGGGCCCTTGCTCCCTCAGCTGGGGAGACGGGGCCTAAGCCACGAGACCCTGAGAGCCGGGAAGCCACCAAGCTCACCTGGCCCGGGGTGTGCCTTTCCTGCCCTGCCTTCCCACCTGGCCTCGCTCCCCAGAGCAGCCCCGAAAGGCCTGTCCAGAGGGGCAAATTAGGGGTGTGGACAGCCTATGTTCTCTTTAAGGACAAAGGCCCCCAAGGTTGTCACTGCCCAGGGGCTCGAGAGGAACAAAAGCCAAGGTTCTAACATGAGCTCCTGGGAGCTTGCAGGAGCTTGGCCTTGGGAGGAGGGCAGGGAGCCCTGTACCCCACTGAGTGGGCCAGGGGGGGCACAGGGCAGGTGTGGAGGGAGGACCAGGGCAGGTGGGTAGACCAAGGACACCCCCAAGGCTGTAGCTCTGCCACATCAGGGTCGTCCTACCTTGCACCCCACGAGGTCACCTTGGAAGGCCCAGCACGGGGGAAGCCGTGCCCCTCCTCTGCCCCTTGGGACCCCTGACACACAGCAGGGCTCCGTCGGGGCCAGACGCCAGAGGATCGTGGGGCAGGGGCTACAGGAGGCCACGGCTCAGGCCATATGTGAACAGCATTTATTTCTCGTTCGTTCCGCAAACGTTCAAGCCTGCTGACTCTCCTGGGCGGAGTGGGCCCGGGGACAGGGGAGGGAGACACTGCGGAGCTGGTCACAGGCCCGGCCAGAGCTGTCTCCTAGGACGGAGCCTGGTGGCCCCTGGAACCCCCTGAGGATTCTCTAAATACACGAGGGGTCACTTGGAGAGGCCAGGTGGGACGCGGGGGGCCAGGCTGAGGCGGTGAGGGGCTCATGCCCACCGGAAGCACCTTGGCGGTCACGCTCCTGGCACTCTCTGCTGATGGGCTGCGACCCTGGGACCAGTGAACCCCTGACACCTCAGGGAACTTACCAAAAGGGTAGAGAGGGCCTCTGAAGAGTGGCTTGGACTCCTCACCTGGCAGCTAAGGGCCAGTGCCTGAGGTCAGACCAAACCGCCTTGTCCCAGGCTCCAGGGCGCCCAGCCCTGCCCCAAGATCAGGTTAAGGCCTGGCAGGGCCGGGAGGGGAAGGGCCACGCAGCAGGAGGTCATCGTGACCCAGACACCTGGGGGGCCCCAGCACAGCGCTGTCCCCACGGTCCCACTGGCCCCGAGCTGGGAGCCCTGAGATCAGGGCCCCGTGGAGGAGCCCCAAGCGTAGTCCAGCTCAGTGGGGCCGCTTGCTGTCCAGAATGGCCTTCCAGTCGTCTGCCCACGAGAGCAGCCTGCGGCTGGGGGGCTGCAGCTGCAGATGCTGGTTGTGGCAGGACGTGAAGAGAACATGCTCCCAGGTGGGGTGTGGCTCTGCCCCTGTGGGTGAGAAAGTAACAGCTCAGTTCCGAGGCCGGGGCCCCAGGGCGCAGCCGGGGACCAGGTCCTGAGTATCCTCGATGACTCAGTTTCCTCTCCCGTAAAGGGTGCTTGCGCCAGAGCCTGCCATGGGAGGCATGAGGACCCAACAGGCACCTCACGCCAGACACCTGGTGCAGCGCGTGGGAAGCGCTCCACTCATCACGGAGACAGTGTGCTGCATCTGACCTGCCGGGGCAGGGTCTGCGCTGAGCCAGGTGTCCAGCCTGCCCTGCCCTCTCTGTGCCCAGCCACCCAGCGCTGGCCTGTGGGGGAGGAACAGGCAGGCACCAACCATGCAGCTGTTGGCCATGTGCCCCCTGAGCTTCCATCCTTCTGTCCACACGGGTGCTGCTGGTGGATCTGCCCCTTCAGGTTATGCCCCCCACCAGCTCCTTCCCACAGGCCTCCTCCTGCTCCAAGTGGCCTCTGGGCTCCTGGAGGTCACAGTCCCCATGGGCAATTGTGACCCTGGGTCTCCCTGGGAAACCACATGGTTGAGAGGGGCTGGCCCACCCATGAAGTCAGGGTGAATGCACCCGTGGACCTCTGGACACAGAGGTCTGGAGAAGAGATGGACATGTTCCCAAACCAGTTCCAAAAGCCATTAGGAAAGAAAAAGTCTCTTCCTATTGGGGGTGTCCAAAAGAGCAGCCCACGACCCTAAACTACTGATGACCGAAACCAAGAGAGAGCCCTGCCCACAGATGCTGGCAAGACCAGGCCAGGGCAGGGCCCGGAGAGCAGGAGGCTGACTCAGCTGGGCCCGAGGCTCTCCTATCCCACCCTCCCAGCTACGTGAACCAATGATGTGTCCTCTTCCTTCAAAAGTCAGGTTTACTGTTTCATTTGGGGGAGGGGGGCATCTATAAGCAAATGGGACAAATGCAATTCCAAACCACCTTCAGCCAGAGAAACCATGTTCTGCTTGCCTGCCATACCTTAGGCTCAGTCCAGATTGCTTCTGAGAGGAAAAAAAAATGTGTATTTGGGGGTGGGAGGGGGGCATTAACTAAAAACAAAGGTTTGAAAACCAGAGCCAGGTCCTGGCTCTCCATGAGGAAGGAGGCAAGGCTTTGGAGATGCAACGTGACTCCCCAAGGCCACCCAGCAAATGAGGCCTAAACCTGGAGACGGATCCCAACCCCAGAAGTCCCCAGGAGGCAGCTCAGTGTGGGCTGCACAGTGGACACCTGACACGCTCCTGCGGACAGCGTAGGCAGGCAGGGGCGAGGAGGCAGCTGGGGGTGACCACTGGGGAGAAGGGAGACATGAGTCCCGAGGCCGGCCCACCCGCGCCTTCCCTGCCATTGGCCACTTGCCTGTGATGTCCGGCCGGTCGTCTATGAGGATGTCAGCGGAGACCACAGTCTTGTCCCTGGTCAGCACAATCTGCTCCAGAAAGTCGGGACCGAAGTGCTTCTCGACCCAGGCATACTGGAGGCCAACGGGGAGGGAGGAGAGCAAAGTGACATCAGGCAGCTCTGGGGCAGCCAGGCCCTTCCCAAGGGGGGACAGCTTAGGACCTCAGCACTAAGAAGAAAAGGGGCTGACACCAGGGGCTAGCTCTCAAAAGCTCTATGCAGGGGGGACGAGATGACCCAGGATGCTGGCGCTTGGGGGCCATGTGTCCCTTGTCCCCACTCTGTAGTCAGAATGCAGCAGGGCTGTGACAAACCCAGACCCGGTGCCTCCGGGGCTACATGCCCCCACAAAGGACAGCCACGTTGGCCGGCGCTGTGCCCCACAGGTCCTGCTTCCTCCCCGACATGCCTGAGAAAGACAAAGGCAGCTCTGCCCTCGGGGAGCTTCTAGCGGGTTGGGGTTCAGGTCAGTGGCAGAACACTGTGAGGGTCACAGAGAAGCCGTCCGAGGGGCCAGGGGAAGCCACAGGGGCTCCTGACCTCCACCCAAGTGCAAAGGGTGAGCACTTGAAGCAGCTGCTGTCCGGGTGCTGAGGAAGACGGGGCAGGAGTCTGCAGGGATGCAGGACAGGGAAAGCTACAGTGCTGGGGGGTGATGGCTGCCCCCACTCACGGGGCAGGGAAAGACTCGGGCCTGGCAAGCCACACGCACCCTGGCCACGGGGGGCTCTGCGCAGGCCTTTCCCTCTCCTGGCACCCCTCCATTTCCCACAGGGGCGTGCCCTCCCACCACCCAGCGCGGCCCAAGCACAGCCACCCGGCTCCCCGGGAACATCCTGAGTGAGCAATCCCAGCTCTGCCCATCAGCCCAGCTCTGCCCTGCTTCACGCTATCTAGCCACCTGGACATCCTCCTAGATCGCTGCACCTCGGCTCACACACGACTAGGGGTTTGGGCCAGGGGGAGGTCTAAGCAGAGGAGGGCAGGAGAGGGCACGCCTCCCCCCAGAGCTGCTGTGAACAGATACCACAAGTTGCAACAGCTACACGGCGCCGGCGGCTTGGGCCAAGGGAGCCCCGAGCTGCAGAGACAGTGCAGTGTGGCAGCTGCCGTCCTGCTGCAGACATTCAGGCTCAGTCCGAATGTCTCATAGCCCCCTGAGTAAAATGAGGGTGGCTGTCCTCTGGCCAGAAGAATAGTGTGCTAGGCCTCCCCAGAGCCCTAGAAATTCAGCACATCCAGGGCCTTGCCAGGGGTGGCCACTGACCCCCCCACCCCAGCCACTATGGTGCTCTGTGATCGCAGGGATCAGGGCAGGTTCTGCAGAGATGGGAGCAGGCACCTGCCCCGAGCAGCCCAGCTTTGCCTCTCTCCCTGTGCCCCCCCCCCCACGATGGCCTTGATCTCGTCACAGTCGGGCTTTTCCCTGCCTCAGCAGCTTACATTAGCTGGTGCATATCCACCTGCCCCACCCAACTGCAGATCCCTTGAGGAGAGGTCCCATGTCTCGACGGGCACTTGCTCAGATGCACCCATCAACAATTGTACAAAAGGAAGGAGTGGGTCATTTTGGGGTTAGCCTTGCCCCCACAGGAAGGGTGCTTTAATTCTGAAGTCCTCAAGGCCAAAGTCACAGGATGCCACCAGATTCACTAGATGGCTCCGAGAGGGTTAAGTCACAGTGCCACAGGCAGATGGACTGTGGGTGGGCCGACCCCAGGGGCCGTCCTCCTGGCCAGGACTCCTCCCAGGTACCAGGCCAGGGAGAGGACACGTGGAGGCCTGGAGGCAGAGGAGGTGGGAACCTGGAGCCCACACAGGAGAGTGCCACAGTCCACCCTCTTGCCTACATCTCGTCACCACCTATGAAGCACGCACTTTCTCATGCCTACAGCTGTGTACATGACCAATCTGACGTGAGGCGGTCACATGATGATCCACCTAAGGCGGATGGACTGCTGGGAGATGGCACCGTGCTGGGGGAAGCAGGTAGGTCACTGGGTAGGTCCTTCTCCTCCCTGGCCCACGTCCTCCTTCTCTGCTCCTGGATGCCATGGGTGGAGAAGCTTTCCTCTGCCAAGCTCTGCCATCCCCATGTTCTACCTCATCTCAGGCCCAAAGGGATGGAGCTGGACTCGGTCCATGGAAACCATGAGCCAAAACAGACCTTTTTTCCTCTAACTTGTTCTTGCCAGGTACTTTGGTCCCAGGAACAAAAGGCTGACTCAAATGTGGTGAGAGCCCAGTTTTCACCAACCATCTGCGGAGACGGTCAGTTTTATTCCGTTTTGTTAATTTTCACTGCGTCATGTAGTGTGAATGTCCAAACTGTCATCAAAGCTTCCAGTCACATATAAGCTCCGTCTTGTGACGCATTCTATGCTTCTCTCCTCTTGGGCCAGGGCCCGTCTGCAGGCCACAAGTAGAGAGAGCCACTCTGCATAAAGGGCTGACTTAAGTGACACACCACAGTGGTGGACAGATTCTGTACAGATTAAAAAAAAAAAATCTGAGGCTCAGAGAGGGCTAGTGACTTGCTGAGGGTCACGTGAGTGGCAGAGCCCAGTGTGGCCCCAGGTCTGAGTCCTCACCGCCATGCTCTCCTGCCCTGAGACTGGAAGAGAGCGTTCAGGTTTCCTGAGCCTCAAGGATCACAGCCGTGACCACAAGCTGCCCCTGTGTCACCGAGTCTCTTCCTCAGAAGGCTGTGCTGTCCATGCCCAGTAACAGGGAGCAGGACGAACTCACTGGTGCACGCCAGTCCCAGCACTGCGCCTGCACACAGCACGTGCTCAGGAAAGGAACTTTTGGCCTTACTCCAAGTCTGCCGTCCTAAGTGCCCTTACCCATCCCAAGTTTCCGATGACACTTGGGTCATGGGACCACGGGAAAACTGTTGAGCCTCCAAAGACAGTCTCCTGGGGATGCTGTGGGTCTGACTGAATCAAAGTAAATCTATGAGGGACGCTGCTATAGTTTATATCTGAAGTGTCACCCAAAGGCCCATGTGGGTAAAGGCTTAGTCCTCAAGGTGGCACTTGGAAATTTTGAGAGGTGGGGCCCAGGAGCATGACTTTGGGTGACTGGGGGCCCTTGCAAAGGACCTGGCTAATTCCTTGCTTTCTGTTGCTCCCCGGTCACAAGGTAAGAGGGTTTGTTCCACCACATGCTTCTCCCAGGACATGCAGCCCAGAGCCACAGGCCGGCCACTCATGGATAGAAACCTCCAAAACTGGGAGTCCAGGTAAAAACTTTCTTTTCTTTTTTTTTTCTTTTTTAATATTTTTTGTTTTTCAGTTTTCAGCAGACACAACATCTTTATTTTTTTATTTTTATGTGGTGCTGAGGATCGAACCCAGCGGCCCGCGCATGCCAGGTGAGCGCATTACCACTTGAGCCACATCCCCAGCCCAAAAAACCTTTCTTTTAATAATTTGGTTTATCTCAGGTGTTTATTATAATGATGGAAATCTGACCTAGGCAGACTATTTAGAGTAATGCCAGGTACACAGAAAGAAATAAATGAATGTTATCATTACATCTGAACTTCAATAGCCTCCAATAATTTACAAAGAAATAACCAGGCTATCAATTTAGCAACAGGGATGAATACAAGGCTGATACACAAAAATCACTTATAGTTCTATTCACCTAGAGATTGCAAAAATTTTTTTAAAAATGCTATTTATGATAGCATAAAAAATTAAATAGGCTAAACTTATGCACTTAAAACTGGTAAAGATGGTAACTTTTATGTTATATGTATTTAACACTAAGATTTTTCTAAGGAAAAATTGTGTTCTATATGTGTAATAAGATTTGTGATGCATTCTGACATGTATTTTAAAAATACAAGCAATTAAAAAAAGATTTTCTAAGCAAAAAATAAAAATAGGCTTTATGCCCAAAATCCCCAATGTGAAGTAAAGAAAAAAATCAACAAAATATGAGTGATACCAGTACCATGAAAACTATAAGATATTGCTGAGAGAAATTAAAATCTAAATTAATGAAGCACTGTGTGTGTGTGTGTTCATTCAGGTTCAGAAGGTTTTGTTAAGCTATGTAACTACAATGCTACCGTAATCAAATTCCCACCAGGCTGTCTACAGAAATGGACAAATCAGTTCTAAAATTTATATAGAAATATAAAGGATCTAAAATAGCCAAAATAAGTTTTTTAAAAATTGTAGTTGTAATCGGACAAAATGCTTTTGTTTATTTTTATGTGGTGCTAAGGGTCAAACCCAGTGCCTCACAAATGCTAGGCAAGCACTCCGCCACTGAGCTACAATCTGAGACCCCAAATAAAATTTTTGATAACTTTTTTATTTATATTTTTTATGAGGATCAAACCCAGTGCCTCACATGTGGTAGGCAAGCGCTCTATCACTGAGCCACAACCCCAGCTCCCAAAATAATTTTTTTTTAAATATTTATTTTTTGGTTGTAACTAGACACAATATCTTTATTTTATTTATTTATTTTTATGTGGTGCTGAGGATTGAACGCTAGGTGAGCGCTCTACCGCTGAGCCACAACCCCAGCTCCCAAAATAAATTTTTTTTTTTAAAGATAGAGAGAAAGAGGAGAGACAGATAGACAATTTTTTTTTAATATTTATTTTTTAGTTTTCAGTGGACACAACATCTTTGTTTGTATGTGGTACTGAGGATCGAACCCGGGCCGCACGCATGCCAGGCGAGCGCGCTACGGCTTGAGCCACATCCCCAGCCCCAAAATAAATTTTTAAGTGAAGGATAACGTTGGAAAACTCACAGTGATTTCAAGAGTTACTATGAAACTATAGTAGCATAGTTTTTACATTAAAGTATTCAAAGTAGGAGAGACATTTCCATTAAAGGATCTATACAGATAATACTACACAAATGGACCCCAAGGTACCAGGTCATTTCAAAATCAAAATGACCTTTCCAACCGAGGAGCTCTGACTAAATGTGGTGGTGCACACCACTAATCCCAGGGACTCAGGAGGCCGAGGCAGAAAAGACCCAAGTTCAAGCACAGCCTTAGCAACTTAGCAAGACCCTTGTCTCAAAATAAAAAATAAAAAAGGGCTGGGGAGAGAGTTCAGTGGCAGAGCACCCCCAGGTTCGATCCTCAGTACCACACAAATAAACAAAAAATTAGCTCTAGTTTTATCTTGTACTGTGTAAAAAATGAATTAAAAATGGATGATAACCTAAACATAAAAGATAAAAGCACAAAACTTCTGTTCTTCAGAAGACACTGTTCAGAAAAGACAGGGCCGAGAGAGAATGTTTGCAAGACACGTCACCTGATAAAGGACTTGTTTTCTAGAATACATAAAGGACTCTCGCAACTCCATGCCCAACAGCCCGGTGAAAAACTGGACAAAAGATTTGAACACTTCATCACAGAATAAATTCAGAGAGCTATTTGCTTCAAAGGATGCTCAACATCAAATAGCCATCAGGGAAATACAAATTAAGAAAACAAAGAGATACCATACCCACCTATCACAATGACCAACGTCCCAACTCTGATGATACCAAACACAAATGAGGATGTCAATCCAAAGGGACTCACTCACGGTGTGTGGGCTTTGGTTGGTTGTTTTAGTGCTGGGTCCAGCCTGGTGCATGCTAAGCACATGGTCTACCACTGAGCAACATCCCAGCCCTTAGATTTAAAAAAAAAAAAACAAAAAAAAAACCCACAACTTTTTAAAACTCTATTTTTTTTTCTTTTAATGTGGTGCTGAGGATCGAACCCCGTGCCTCACACGTGCTAGGCAAGTGCTCTACCTGAGCCACAGCCCTTAGGTTTTACTTTTTAGAGTGGTCTTAGGTTCACGGCAGAAGGTACAGAGACTTCCCAAACCCGTCTACCCTCACACATGCACAGCATTCCCCACTCTCAACCCCACGAAAGGCACAGCCCTGTGGGTCAGCTGTCCCTGTGACAAGATCTCTGAGAAAGAAGGAAAAGGGGCCAAGGTCTCAATATTCCCTTCCAGAAACATTGTGCCCACACCTGTAATCCTAGAGGCTCTGGAGGCTGAGGCAGGAGGATCACTGGTTCAAAGCCAGTCTCAGCAATTTAGCGAGACCCCATCTCTACATAAAATACAAAAAAAAAAAAAAAAAGGCTTTCTCTCTTTCAAAAAGAAAGAAAGAAAGATTGTGTCTGGTGACCTAGCTTCCTCTCAGGAGGCCCCACCTCCCCACAGTGCTGTCAGCTAGGGACCAGGCGTTCAACACAGGAGCCTTTGGGGACCACGTAAAATCCAAACCATAACAAACACCCAGAGTGAACCCCAATGCTGGGGACTGAGGCGGTGCCCAGTGTGGTGTGTCAGCTCTGAGCACAGGGGACACTGGGACAGGAATCCTCCTTTAGGTCCGTTAGCTGCCGCTTTGGAAATACAAGGGCTTCTCACTGTTGCTCTAGATCATTTTAGTTCCTAAAAAAAAAACTGGGTATAAAAGCAGCTCAGCCCGGCCGGACATCAAGCCAACCCAAGTATCAAACGGCATCTTCATTTCTAAACCAGAATCAGGAACGAATGTCAGAAGCAGAATCTAGAACTGCTTGTGGCTGAAGAATCGATTGCCTGTAGGGCTCACTGGGGGGGCCTTCTCTCCTAGGCCCAGGGTGCAGCCAGGAGGACCTCCATCTTCAGAGCCAGGGGTTCAGTGATCCTGAAGACAGGGGCGGGTGGGGGTATGGGGGGCGTGGAGGGGATGCCGAAGAGGATGGTACTGAGAGAGGGCCAGAGGGATGGACAGCTGCTGCCCCTCCACCCCCACACTCCACAAGATGCCTGGCTCCCAGGCTCAGGATCAAACCCAAAGCTCAGAAACAGGAGATCTCCAAGCCAGACCTGCCCCTTGCTGAACCCACACTCAGATAGGCAGACCTCAGGGCAGGCGCCAAGTCAGGGTGGGCGGGCGGCTGACCTGAGGTCGAGATTGCGGGCTTGACCTAGGGCCCTATAAAAGTATGTACACTTTTGTCCTCAATCCATGATAAAATTACAAGACCCCATCAGAAGAACAGGGTTAGTTTTAAAATCTTTAGCCATCTGAAAAATTTTTTAAATGTCATTCACATGCCATAAATTCCACATACTTCAAGTATCTAATTCAGCATATCTAATTCAGCATATCCGTTGTGTCAGGTTCAGTGTCGCTCTACGAGAGCCTATGTTCTGCCATGGAGTACTCCAAGAACATCAGCTAGGTGCTATTCAAAGCTCCTAGATCCTTTCTGATTTCTTATCTATTTGTTCTACCTATTAATAGTAGGGAGAGATTAAAACTTCTGGCAATAATTGAGAATTTGTCTATCTCTCCCTGCAGTTCTTTTAGTCTTTTATGTTAGAAAAAAAAAAGCTGTTTCTTTTTCTCTCACCTTGAAAAGTCATTTTTGAGACCTCAGTCACATGCCATAAAGTCCAGCCACATTAGTGTGCATTTCGGGGTTTTTAGCAGGTCTGCGATGTTATGGGACCATCACCAACATCTTTTCATACCTGTCACGTGGACCCTCGGGCTGTGTTGGATATGGTCTGTTCCCAGGAAAGCTGAGGTGGGCCCCTCTCCTAGTGGGGGTTTGGCCCATGGGGTGGTGCAGAGGTCTCGTAAACCCCGTGATGCATCTCGCAGGGTTGGCGAGTTCTTGACCTCACGGGGCTGGAATGGTTACCTCGTGAGTGAACTGTATAAGCTGAGGCCACCCCTCATGCTTTGCCTCTTCTATAGGTACCTGTTTCCCCCCCATGAATTGAAGCCACATGAGGCCCTCACCAGATATCAAGCAGATGTTGGCGCCCTGATCTTGGACCCCCTGGCCTTCAGAAATAGGAAGGCCAAAATAAACCTCTTTTCTTTATAAAGCACCCAGTCTCAGGCTTTTTGTTATACCAGCAAAAAAAATGGACAAGAGAGCTGGTGAGGACTGAAAAACACACCATGAGCTCCCACGGGAGGCTATCGGGGTGCGGGGGGGCAGCCCAACCAGGCGAAGCTTCTGGAATGCAAGCAACGTGGTCCTCACAGCACGGCAAGAGAAAGTGCCGAGCCTTTCAGGGTGAGTCTTACCAGAGGCCCACGTGCTGGCAGCAGCTGGACAATGTGGTTAAAATGTCATGTAATTTATTGTCTTTCACTGTGTGTGGTGCTGGGGATGGAACCCAGGGCCTCTTGACGCTCATCAGACGTGCTCCCACCCAGTACACCCCAGGCCCCATCATTATCTTCCTGAGTTAAAAAAGTGGCCTAAATCTCTATTTGAGGTGAAATGAAGAGATCCAATTATGTGGAGTATTTAACTTATTTGTTTAGTTGTGGTGCTGGGGCTCAAACCCAGGGCCTCGCATGTGCGAGGCAAGAACTCCACCAAACGTTTGTTCTTAAAACCAGAGTAGATTCCGGCAGACACCTCATCTGGGAACCGACCTTCCAATGACAAGAACACGCTCTGCTTCACACCCCAGCACCTCTCTTAATTTGGCGTGTGATTACTTCCCTTGTTGAGCTAGAAAAAGTCAGCATCAAATGTCATGGCTATGCACAAGGCACTTGCCGTGGAGGGCAGAAAAATCTTGCTACTTCAGTTCCAGTTCAGTGGAGCTCAAGGTGGGTGACACGGGGGACAGAGCTCAAGAAGGTGGGTGACACGGTAGGGTGGAGGGGGGCAGAGCTCTGGCTCTGCACCCGGCTCACTGCCTTCCTGCTGCTGACCTTGGTCCTGGGCCTCAGCTTCCTCAGGTCAACAGGGATGAGAACAGCCCCTGCTCTGCGGGGTACTCTGAAGGTGACACTGGTGGTGACAGGGAAGGCGGGTGCAGACCGCCACCTCAGCACCCTCTGCTGTTATCTGCTGATGGCCTGAAGGTAGCCTCTCTGTGACTCCCAGGGAACTCACGGCAGTTAGTTCTCCCCCTCGTGATGACGACTCCAGAGGAAATCGATGGTGGAGAAATATTCACACACACGATGCTAAAGGCGATCCTGCTGCAGTGGACAAGGCCACCGTCCGTGACTGGCGGGCGTCTGAGCCCAGACCAGGGCTACCAAGAAGGTGCTGCATCCGTCCTGAGCACACAGGTCCTGAACCAGCCTGTAGCCCCTTCCATGCCAGCCCCAGGCATGGCACAGAGGAATCAAGTCACCCGCATCTCCTTCAGCCACAGCCGGCCACAGGGAGAAGGGTCCATCTAGGGGCATGGGGGACAAGTAGGTGGTAGAAGCTATTTTCATCTCGGATGATTGGAGCCTGGGTAAGTTAAAGCACTTGGCCTGGCCCCAACCTGCCTTGTCCCTCTAGCCAGTCCCTCTAGCTGCTGGGCTGACAAAATTCACCTCGAGTTCCTCCAACGTGCTGCGCATTTTTCTACCTTCTTATCTTTGTCCATCATCCCACTTCCTCTTAACCAACTGACCCCGTGTGGTCCAGCCTGCGCCCGCGTGGGAAGTGGGGGGCTCTGCCTGCTGCTGGTGCAGTGGGAACAGAATCGCTGAGTAAGACACACCAGAGCCCTGCCCCTCCTTGTGTAATGCACTCACACTACTTCTTGAATTTACCCTTAAGAGCACAGTAATAGGGCTGATATGGCTCAGTGGGTAGAGTGCTTGCCTCGAATGCATAAGGCCCTGGGTTCAATCCCCAGCACCACCACCACCAAAAAAAAAAAAAAAGGCACAATAATACAAAGACTTATTTACAAGGCATCTTTAAATACCAACAATTGTGTTTCTGAAGAACAGCGTTTGATGACATTGAAAAAGCTAAAATTGGGGGCTGGGGATGTGGCTCAAGCGGTAGCGCACTCGCCTGGCATGCGTGCGGCCCAGGTTCCATCCTCAGCACCACATACCAACAAAGATGTTGTGTCCACCGAGAACTAAAAAATAATAAATATTTAAAAAAAAAAAGAAAAAGCTAAAATTATAATATTAAGCAGAAAAGGAATGTAAGGTCAGAACAGATTTAGGTTTTATTAAAATATACAATTATATTTAACAGGCATCAAAGTAAAACTAGAAATAAATATTAAAATGTTAACAGCGTCCCTATCTCCAGGTGGTGGGAGATAGGGACACTGTGAGATGAGGGTTTTGGGAGCTTTTTCTCTTGTGCATTTGGGACAGGACATACATCTGCCATCACTGTGCCCCTTCTTCTGGCACTGACCCCCCTGCTTTTCTCTGGGATGCTGCCCCTCTGCTCTCAGAGACAACCTTATAGGACAATCAGGATGCTCCCTAGACCTTCCAACTCCACTGTCTCCCCTCTTGGTTTTCGCTCCCCAGTACCCACAGGTGCTCCAGCGTCTGGAAGCACCTGTCCTGGGCGGCCTGTCTGCGGTTTGGGCCCCTGCCACCTGAGGCCTGCTTTCTGAGGCTCCCCTTTGATGCTTTGAGATAAACCAACACCCTTCTCATCGATCCTCCTTTGGTTCAGAGGAAGGCTGTGATGCCGCTTGAGACTCAGGGGTCTGAACCCACACCTGTTCCTCCCCACGGCGCACAGGTTCCTCTCCAGGGAGGAGGGAGAAGGCGGCTCAGGGCAGAGCTGGGGAGATGGACAGATGTGGAACAGGCCCTGCTGGCTGTGTGATTGTGAGGCCCAGTACATGGGCCTCTCTGAGCCTCCATCTCTTCAAATCAGAGAGGTATTCCTGTTTCACGGGGAGCTGCTCTGAGCCTTAGGAGTGAAGTTGAAAGGAGGGTGCCTGGCCAATTAAAGGCCCAGAGGAAACAGCGTCTGACAGCTCTCCACTGGACAAATGGATCTGTTAATCCAGCAAAACAAGGCCAAGTGCCCAGAGTGCCTGCCCTGCACTGAGGGCTGGGATCAACAGTCAGCTGGACGGTCACTGCCTCTGCCCTTGTGGATCTCAGGCTGGTGGGAGATGACAAATAACAAGCCAGAGACAAGGACTAAAGCCATTCCAAATGGTGCTAAGAGTCCTGTAGGAAACAAGGGCTGAGAAACCCAACACGGTGGAGAAAGAACGCGTCTTAGATATGGTGGGGAATGTGGGGGGGCCCGGAGCAGAGGACGCCTGGTGGGGGCCGACACTCTAGCCCAGGGACGCTCCAGGAAAGGAGGGTGGGGAGTGAGTGGATGGCGGACGCGGGCAGGCTGGAAGACCAGGCCCAGGAGTGGGAGTGTGTGCACGTATTTTTCAAAGGCAAACCATTCAGATAGGGCTGATTCGGTCCATCTTATGAAAGTCCTCATCCGCTCTGAGTAGAACTGACATACGCCAGAAGGTTAGGTGACACTAAGAGTGACATTAGGAGTCCTGGGAAGAAATTGTAAGGTGGCAACAATGGAAAAAGAGCAACAGACGGATGTCAGCTTCTTTCTGAGGAACAGAATTCACAGGACACAGAACACGGCACGGGGTGAGAGGAAGGTATCAGATGGACCCCACCTCCAGCCCTCCGAGGCAGGCAGACTGCGACCTCGAGGGGGAAGGGCTGAGTCTGCAGGGGAAGATGGAGGGAGGGACATGGATGGCTGACCCCCAAATGAGTTATAAATCCACAGGGATGGCTGGATGAAAGCCATTTAGCAGTCTTTCTCCTATAAACTCAGTGTGTCCTCTATACAGTCTTTCACATCACTGGATTCAACCCACCACAGACCAGAAATATTCAGGAAGACAACTGTCGGCACTGAACAGCACAGGTTTCCCTGTCACTCCCAACGACACAGCCTCACAGCACTCACGACTGCATCAGGTACCGAGTAAGTGAAAGACGGTTCCCGGTGTACAGGGGTGTGCCCGGGTTATGTGCAAATACGAAGCCACTCCACACAAGGGACCTGGACTCGTGCAGACCTTCGTGGTGGGGACTCCTAGAGCCACACCCCCAAGGCTACCAAGGGACAACGGCACTGGCAACAACCCGACCACCCAGTGCCACCATCGAGGAAGCATCAGCCCCACTTCTCAAGCTCAGGGGTGGGTCAGTGCCATCTGGCAGGCTGGGGACACCGACCACAATGCCACTCAGAAGGTCTGGTGTGGGGCTGAAAAATGTCAATTCCTATGAAGTTGCAGGTGCAAGGACCTCTCTTGGGGGTTTCTGCTCTACTGGAAAGAGTGGCCCCAGCCTTCACCCCTCATCCATGCCCACCGTCTGTGGGACACCTCTCTCCTGGGCTTAACTAAACTTGTGCCCCCGAAATGTTCAAAGAGGGGCCAGGGTAAAGACGAGGTGGAATGTCGAGAGGAAGTGGGCACCGAATGGTCACATCATGTTGGAGTAACTCCTCAGTGAGCCTGAGCCCCCTCCCCACCGGGGAATACAAGGTGCTTAACATTGGCTGATGGTGCCAAGGCAGTTTCTGATATGGAGCAGGAGACTACAGAGATGCTCAGAACTCGTGCCTGAGGGTCCCAGGGCCCTAGACAGGGGGAGGTGTGGGCTGGAAATCCAGCCTCCTTGTGGGGAGCCGCTGCACGGACACCAGGGCAGGGTCAGGCCCTGCATCTCCCCATGCACCCCCCATCCTGGCACCAGCACCCTCCTCCCGGGCAACAGAGCTTTCCTCGGGGCTCAGCACCTGCAGCTTCCCAATTTCCAGAAAAATCTCCATTTCATTTAATTCTTTCTTCAATAAGGATAAAAGAGTGAGCATGTAGCAAAACAAACTCGAGCCATTTCCCCTCTGTCAGATTCTTCATGTACAGAGGTCCCAAGCCCCCAACCCTCCCCAGATAACGGTTCTCCCCCCCCCATCACCTCCTTCAGAGGTCTCACAAATGATGCTGCCCATTGGCTGGACACCTTCCCGCCCATTCCACGTGGAGGTGAGGCCCCACCCAGAGCACGGTACGGAATCTCAGGCTGGTGCTGGAGAAGGCTGGGGGAGCGGGAGTCACTGGTACAGAGGCGGGGAGCACAGACTGGGGACCTGGCGCCACAAGAGTCTGCCACCCTTCCTAGGGGACATGCCCATCTGGCAGTCCTGCCCGACACCCAGGCGAAGGGCCCATCCAGAGCGAGACGCACGCCTTACCTTCTCGTAAGGACAGTACTTGAACATCTTGATGGGGCTTGTGCAGATGAAGACATCGGTGCTGCCAAGAAGAGAAAGGACAATGAGCCCGTGGCCCCACCTCTGCTGGACCCTCTGACCTCTGACTGGACCCTCTGACTCCTCTACTGTCAGCTCCGAGTCCTGCATCCGCATGGGAAAACCCCGCCGCTCGGCACTGGATCCACATAAGAAACATCAGCTTATGTTTCTGGCCCCACCTGATGGCTCTGGGAAGCCACCAGTGACCCTACTTTGGCTACCAGCCACAAGCTCGGGGACAGGCTTCTGACTCCTGGCAATTTTTGCTGGACAGGACTCAAAAGCTTAGCCACCCCAATCAGGCGCCACCTCTAAAATTTGCATAAGGAAAAAAACAGAGAGGCATGTGGCCACAAGGTCAGCAGGAAAAGGACTGAGCTGGGAGTGCAGCTCAGGGGCAGTGCGTGAGCTTTGCATCCTCGGGATTCAGTACCCATCCCCAGCACACATGTGCGCACACGCTCAAAGATGCAGAACCCACAGTTGCTTGAGGGAGAACGGGGGCCTCGTGCAATGCAAAAGAATGAGCAACGTACCGGGAAGAACTCCAAGAGCCCCTGCAAGTTCTCTGGTCCTGTTAGGCGGGTGGGGAGCCCAGCTCTACCTGCACTGAGCTGTCAACATGTCAAGACAGACGGAGGCTCTACACAAGGAACACCCTGCCCATGGTCACTGTTCTGAGCTGAATTCACGGGGGCTGACGCTGACCCGGAAGGGCCTTCCAGGCACCTGCTCCTCCCTACACCCCCAGGGGCCCACCTGAGCCCTCTGATCCCAAACATCCTCGCAGAGTTGGCATTCGTCGCTGGCACCTGCCGGCTGGTCAGACTGAGCTGTGGGGACTTTTCTCAACTCTTTCTCTTTGGCAAATTGGTCCCCTGGGCGTCCCGTGTAAGCCTGCCAGGTTCCTGCGCCCTCTCATTACTGTAATCTCCTTGATTCTTGGCCCTCCCTCTGCCAACCCGGCTGTCCCCTCACACCTGCTAGGACACCGAACACTCAGTCTCTGCCCTTTGGTTCTCACCTCCGGCCTCTGTGGGGACTGTCCTGCCTCCCTGCAGGCCTGGGTGAGGGCTGGCTTCTCCTCAACTCCACAGGGGGAGGTGAGGAGAGCGTCTTCCCTCCTCTCCATCGCTCCTTCCAAACCCGACTCCTGCAGCCGGTGTCAAATGGCCTCACGCCCCGGTGGTCCTGCCTAACCCGTCACCTGCCACTTGCCAGGTACCGTCCTCCCCGTTCCTCCCGAGCCCCTCTCCCCCTACTCTGTCATCATCCTCAGTGACCCTGCACACGCGCACGTGTGCACACACAGACACAAACACACACACGTGCAAATCCAACAGCTTGCCTTTCGGTGGTGCCCAACCCTTCTCACCACCAGCCTCCTCCCCCACCCAACCTCTCTCCTGCCCATCACTGTCTACAGCGCAGACTCGCTTCAGCCAACACCTCCGTCTCACACTTGGCCTTTCTGGTCACCACTCTCGAGGCTTCTGGAAAACACACACTAACAGCCTGAGCCCAGCTCTTCAGACTCGACCAGAGACACCCCGCTGCGGCCCACCATTTCTGCAAGACCTCTGTCAGCTTGGTGTCCCCTCCTCTCCCCTGCTTGCACTCTGAGGCCCATCTCTACCATCTCTCTGCCTGTGTTTCTCTTGCTCCACTGAGATCTGTTTTGCCAGACCCTGAAAGAATCCAGCTGTCCAACTTCTAACACCAGCATCCAAGCAATCGAAGGTTGCTGGAGGAAAAAAACAAAACCAACAGTTGGAACAGCTCCACTGAGCACTCCAGCTGAGGGCAGCCTTCCTCTGGAGCTGCCATGGGGGCAAGGCTCCCAGCGTGGCCAGACTCACTTTTCCCTGTTCCTCACCTCCTCACCGACGACGCCCGCTTCACTTCTCACCCACCTCCCTCCTCTCACCAGCCCCCTCAACTCTGAACTCTAGCCTCATCTGCCCAAAGACTTTGTCCCTCTAACATCCCCCCTTTCTCTCCTCCTCTTCAATTTCTCCTTCTCAATCCAACATATTCTGGAACCTCCTCCTTAACCTCCTTGACTTACCACAAGGTTACGTCCTGACAGGCCCATGATGAGTTGAAAACCTCAGTAGAAAATGCATTTGATGCGCCCACGCTACCACACCCTACTCTTAATACACCCACTGCACTAGGGTTTCTACTGAATGGATGCATCTTGCTTTCGCGCCACTGTCAAGTCAAAACTCCTAACTGAACCATCTGTGAAACCTAAACCTTGGCCCGCATCCTCCCTCCAGTTACCGCATCTGCTCCCTTGGTGCGTAACAGACCCAGCGCCCTGCTCTGCTGCAGCCTCAAATGTCCTCACCTCCTGCCCCTGCTGCGACCCTCTCCAGCCTGAGGTCAGTCCCTCCACTCCACAGAAAGTGGTCGCTGTCATCAAGGACCCTCGAGTCCCCCGTGCGTGGCACACTGCACACCCTTCGCCTCCCTCACCAGCATTCCACCCCCTCTTTGCCAGCTCTCCAGGGTGCTCCTGCCACACTGGCTCCCCCTGGGGCCTCCCTCGGGGCTCTCCACCAGCTCCAGTATCCTCCAGGCCTGCAGCTTTAATGCCACCTGTAGGCTGGCACCTCCCAGGCTCTCCCCGCACCAGCTTCCAGTCCTTCTGGACTATTAAACAGCCCCACCTGGACACCATGCCTCTCAAAATTGGCAGTTCCAAAGTAAACGTGGGATTTCCCTCACCTCCCAAATCTGTCCCTTCCCTGGTACTCCTCTAGCTAACAGCACTAAAATAAATGGCACTGTATTGGTAGACACACATGCTAAAGAAAAACCCTGAAAATCACCACTTTCTCCTACCTTTCTTCCACCCCCAGTATGATAACCATCGCCAAGTCCTCTGGGCTTTACCCACATGGGTTTCAGCCCAATAGCTTCTCTCCGTGGCTGTCAAGCACCCAGGCCAAAGCACCCTCTCCCCAGTGAGCTGCTGTAAACACTCGCTAGTCCCTCAATTTCCAATTCTGACCTTTCCAGATCATTCTCCATCTCACATCCAGAATGACTTTTTTTTTTCTTTTTCTTTTTCAGGCTGACCTTGACCGGGGTTCAAGTGATCCTCCCTCCTTGGACGCCTGGAACTACCATCACGCCTCACCACACCTGACTTGACTGATTATTTTTAGACAGTTTTATTGAGGTATAATTGACATGCAGTAAACTGCACATATTAAAAGGGCACAATTTGATAAGTTGTGGCACACGTACACACCCACAAAACACAGGACGCCACTATCAGGGTAATAAACACACCCTGTACCCTGAGCATTTCCCTTAGTCATCTCTCCCATCTGCCCCGCCCACGCCTGGGCCCCTGCAACCCCCAACAGCTGCAGATCAGATGGGATTTTTCTAGAATTTTATGGAAGTGGAAACATCGAGTATCATTCTTTTTTTTTTTTTAATCTGGTTTCTTTCGTCCAATAGAATTGTTCTGATATTCACCCATGCTGTTAAAAATGTGTCCAAAGATTGTAAGTTTTTCAAAATTAAACAAACTGATTTTTTTAAAGTTTTATTAAAATATAATCCCTATATCATAACACTTACCCACCTTAATAGCTAAATGAATTTTAGTGTATTTACAGAGTTTTACAACCATCACCAAAGTCTAATTTCTAGGATATTCTGATCACTGCACAAATAAAACTTACGTCCATTAAACAGTCACCTCCCACTCCTTCCTCCTGGCCCCCTGCTTTGTCTCCAAGGATTTGCCAACCTGGGACATTTCATATAAGTGGAATCACACACTGTATGTTCTTCCTTCTCTTAGCATGTTTTAAGGTTGCTCCGTGTTACAGCATGAATTAGAACTTCATTCATTTTTATAACTGAATAATATTCCATTTATGGACATACCATGTTTAGTTAGCCTATTCACCCACTGATGGGGACATGGGTTGCTTCTTTTAGATATTACAAAGAGCACTACTGTGAACATTTGTGTACAGTTCTGCACTAACAGTTTCACTGCTCTTGGGTGGAATCACAGGCTCATATGGTAATCCTGCACTTAATGTGTTAAGAGATGGTTTGCCAAACTGTTTTGCACAGTGGCTGTGCATTTTACATTCCCACCCACAACATATGAGGGTTCCGAGTTTTCCACATCTTCTCCCACAACTGGTACCATCGTCTCTCCTTAGTGGGTGTGAAGTGACACCTCACTGTGGGGTCTCAGGTTGTTTGGTTTCTGTTTCTGCAGTGCTGGACTGAGTCCAAGGCTCTGTGCATGCTAGGCAATGCTCTATCACCGAGCTACACCCTCAGACGTCATTTGTGGTTCTAACTTGCATTCTCCTGATAATGAGTGTCATTAAGCACGATTCCATGTACTTACTGGCTCTCTGTAAATCTTCTCTGGAGAAATGTCTATCCACATTCGTTGCCCCAAACCCACAATTTTAAAACCTGTGTCAGGTCACAGCACTCTTTCCTCAGTCTCCTCCTCTGCCACTGTCATCCCACTCCCCCTACCACACTCACTAAAATTCTAGCTGCCCTGGTCTCCTTTATGTCACTCAAATCACTCAAATAAGCAAAACCCTTGCCCATCTCAGGGCTTTCACGCCTGCTCTCCTCTTGGCCTGGAGTGCTGGCCCGTTCCTTCTCAACCTTCAGGTCTGAGGTCAGATGTCAGCTCCTTGGAAAAATCATCCCACCCCGCCAGAAGCAGCCCCTTCCCCATTTACTCTCCAGCACGTGGCCTTGTTGATTTCCTTCACACAGCTCATGGCAATCTGAAATGGCACTTGCAGTTGTTCACGCGGCCGTCTGGCCACTGGGATGTGAACTCCCTGAGGCCTGAGACCTTAGGGGTCTTATCCACTGACACATCCCCAGTGCTGGTGCCATGCCACCTAGTAAGGCAGATACCAAGTCATTAAAAATGTGTCTGTCTAGGGAATAAACTGCCTCTTATTCCAGGCTCCACAATGGAGTAACAGGTGTCATGCTCAAATTGAGGGTTGAGACATTTATCTCTCCAAATGAGTGGTGTGTCCTTTAGAAGTCCCCAATGAGGTCAAACACTTGTTTTGACAAATACCAGTCCTCCTGGATTGTGATGAGGTTATGTCCCAATATACCCATTATAAACTGAAAACACTGTGAGTTGAAAACGCCCTGGATCCACCTAGTCTTCTGCAGATCCTAGCTCAGCGACACAGTCCACTGCGGAGTGCTGGTCGACCCCCTCTGTGATTAGGCTGACAGAGCTGTGGCTCACTGCTGCGGCCCAGCATCGAGAGAGAGGGCTGGGGGGCTGGGGGACAGCTCAGTGAGGCACTGGCTTTTATCCTCAGCACCACATAAAAAAATAAATAAGCAAAACAAAAGTATCATGTCCATCTACAACTAAAAAAAATTTTTTTTAAACAAGAGAAGATTGGACCGCATATCACCAGCCATGAAAAGATCATGTCATTTCCATTGACTGTGAATCTCTCTTTTTACCCCTGTAAAGTATAAAATCTAAGTCAAACTATCATAAGTTGAACCACCTGTACTGCTAAAAACATACTTGGAAGGTCTATCATACAATAAAAATCTGGAAAATATATAGAAAACTCAAACAAAACCACCAAAACATTAAAAAGTGCTTGTTGCAAAATGGTGAGATTTTTAATAATAAATTTTTAATAATAAATGACTTTTTATTATATATTTTAATTTTCCAAATTAACAGTTAGCTTTTATAATCTCAGAAGCCAGCTACAATCACCTCCAAAGATAGACATTGCTTTGACATCCTAAGTTGCTTTTATTTAACATATTTTGAAATGCATAGTAGTTTTAGCACTAGGAAGATTTAGATATGACTCATACTTACCAGCACTGACTCACAATAATTTTTGGCTATTTTTGCATATCAAATGCTCCTTTTAAATGACAATACTGATTGAGGGCTGTTTTGAACCCTAGGAGCACTTAACTACTGAGCCATATTCTCAACACTTCATTTTTTTTATTTTGAAACAGGGTCTCACTAAGTTGCTTAGGGCCTACCTAAGTTGCTGAGGCTGGCTTTGAACTTGCTACCTTCCTGACTCAGCCTCCTGAGCTGCTGAGATTACAGGCATGCACCACCATGTCCAGCCAGGGTCTTTCAAGTGAGGAAAAAAAAAGACAGTAGAGCATGTATTCTGTGCTAGATGTTACGGAAGAACATCTACTCAAAATTACGGAAGAACATCTGCTCAAAAGGATAACTTATATCATGAGATACTTATTAAAATTCAAAAACACGTGGCTTTGATCCAACTAGTCCACAACTGCATACAGACACCAGACTCACTGCAGTTCTGAAACATATGAATGAATGAGAAACAGCCACATGGTGACCCTTACAGGGACTATGTTACATTCATCCTGTAGAGTACTAGGTGGTAGTCAAGGTCACCGGTGCAGTGATACACACCTATAGTCCCAGCTATTCAGAAGGCTGAGCCCAGGAGTCTGAGGCCAGCCTGGCAACATAGTGAGACCCCTGTCTCTATTAAAGAGAAAAAGGAAAAAGAAACTTTAAAAGAATAAGGTAGTTCTATAGTACTGACATTAAAATATTTCTAAGATATTGTTAAGTAAAAAGGAGAGAGCTTACAGAACAACACAAAGATCTTATCCACTTTTTAAAATTTTTAAATAGGGCCTCACTATGTTGTTGAGTCTGGGCCACAACCCTCGACTCAAGCAATCCTCCTGCCTCAGTCTCCTGATTGGCTGGGACTGCAGGCATACACCACCACCCTCAGCTCCACATATTTATTTTGTATTACCGGTGCTAGGGATGGAACCCAGGACCTCACACATGTTAAGCATGTTCCCTTCCACTGAGCCCCTCCATCCATGTTTTTCCAAAAAAGCCTAAGAACTTTGTGAATATGTACACTAGAGTTATTCATTCAGCAAACATTTGGGGTACATGCTAAGTGCCAGATATCATTCTGTGGACTGAGAATAGAGCCAGAACCAAGACAATCCCTGACCTCAGGGAGCTGTCACCCGAAAGAGAAAAGGACAAACACAGACGTCACCGTTTCAGATTGGAGTGTGTCCCCAGAGTAATGGAGATTTTAGTGCAACGTGAAGTCAGCTGGGAATTAACATCACCAGAATTTAGTTCAAAAAACAGCTCATTCTGGCTGCTGGTGGGTCATTTAAATTCATACATCTATATGTAAACTTGTGTATGGGTGCATTTTAAAAGGCCTGGGAGTGTGCACTCTAAATTCTTGCTGGTGTGCCATGGCAGATGCCTATAATCCCAGCAACTGTGGAGGCTGAGGCAAGAGGACTGCAAGTTAGAGGCCAACCTGGGCAATTTAGCAAGAACCTGTCTCAAAATAAAACAGAAAGGCTGGGATCAGCTCAGCAGTAAAGCACTTGCCTAGCGTGTGCAAGATGCTGGGTTTTCGATCCAGTACTCCCCCACAACACAAAACACAATCTTCACAAGGGCAAAAGGAATAGAACCCAGAGGGCTGTATAGAGGGAGGGAGAGCAAAAGGGCACTGCCCGCACATCCACACTGTCTTCTTCTTTTGTAAAAGTTCTTATTTTGTAAAAGACTAGATCCATGTTTTGGGATAGGGGTATACCTCAGTGGTACAGCCTGGTCTGTAGGAGGTCCTGGGTTCTGTCCCCAGAACCACAAAACAAGACTTGTACATTCCTGAGTAATCAACAGTCAACATGCCAAGGAAGCTGTTTGGGGGGAGCCTCTCTTTCATGGTGTTCTCTCCTATCAGAAATTCCCTGCCCCTCCTTCACCTGGCAGGTCCCTTCTCATTCTTCAGGATGGCGGCTCAAGGTCACAGCCTCTCCTGGGGAGTGCCAGCCCTGGCCTGCCTATACTCCTACACTTCCTTCACATGCCCACTACTGGGCTCTTAGATCTACCTCCTAATAACTTGTAACTAGTGACCCTTAGGTCACTAGTTCAAACACCTGGTTCAAGGGCAAGCCCATGCCAAGTGTTTGATAATTATCCACAATATTAACAGTTAAACCTTGGCCTCTGTCGCTGGGCCTCCCACATCTCTTGTTCTGCAGGATGCCTGCTCCAGCATCTGACATGCAGTACCCACTCAGCTTCGGATCAGACCCCTTGTGCTCTGTCCATACTCTGGCCACTGAGTCACCATGGGACTCTTCCACCCCCAATTCCCCCAGATGGAGGTAAAGGACCACTGGGTATGGTCTAGTTTTGCATTTCCCAGTTTCTGTGAAAGTGAAAATAGGTAAGCAGTGATAAAAAGTCTTCGAAGCTAGATTACAGGTGGCAAAAGTTGCCTCATCTCCTGTCCCAATGAGGTATTGCCATGTCCTTTGGCAGTTAAACACTCTGGAAAGTTCTATGGTGAAGCATGAAGCAGCCTACTTAATCCACCGTTCCCCACCCTGTGTCGGCTGAAGAATGCTTTTCTTGTGGCAATACCTACTAAATCTTCCAGAATAACAAAAGCATCAACTTAACTTTTCTGAGTACCTACTGTGTGCCACATACTACACTGAGCACTTCTCGTTACCTTCACTTTACAGAGGAGGAAACAGACTCAGGAAATTTCAATAACTTGCCTGAGAGATGTTCTCTAGAACCCAGGACCTGGGCAGTCCTGCTGCTGTTCCTTGCTCTAAAACACTATGTGACACAGTGTCTCAGAACACAGTTGTGTGACTGTATCCAGGACACACTGACCCAGGCAGCGAGGAGAGATTTGAGAGCTAAAGTGCTGATACAGTCATCCCATAGCATCTGCGGGGGATTGTTTCCAGATCCCTGCCCACCACAGGAACCAAAATCCAGGAATGTTCAAGTTCCTCACATAAAATGGCCTAGTACTTGCATGTAACTTGTGCACATTTTTCTGAATACTTTCAATAATCTCTAGATTGCCTCTGACACCTAATACAATGCAAATGCTACAGATATAGTTGCTATTGTTTAGAGAATAATGACACAAAGGAAAAAAATGTATACATATTCAGCACAGATGCAACCGTCATAGGTCTGGATCTTAAATGTCCTGCAAAGGCCCATGTATTGAAGGCTTGGTCCCCCGTGCGTGGCACTATGAAAGTGAAAGAAAGTAAGTTCTTCGTGGGTGTGCCCTTAAAGGGAATATTGGAACCCCAAACCCTTCTGGTCTCTCTCTTTGCTTCCTGGCCACCATGAGGTGAACATGTCTCCGCTGCTACATGTTCCTACCATCATGTACCCAGAGCCAGCACAGGCCCAAAGCAACAAGGCTAGGTGACCGTGGACTGAAGCCTCTGAAACTGTGAACTAAAATAAACCTCTTTCCTTATTAAGCTGATTATCTCAAGTAATTTGTTAAAGTAATGCAAAGCTGACTAACACAATAGGCCTAGTACATGTTTGGTGACAATGAACCCATAGATATGGAGGGCCAACTAGGCACACATTCTCTGCCTTTCCAAACTCTTGCGACACACCACTAAAAACCAATCATACTATAAAACACAATCAAATATACTAATCTGCAGGACCTGGATTCAAGTCCAAAGACAAATCACCGAACAAATAAGGTCTACAATTCAAACGAAACTCTAAGCATTTTGTGGTTCTCTGATGCTTGTGTATCACAATAGAATTTTTTAAAAAATATTTATTTTTTAGTTGTAGTTGGACACAACACTTCCATTTTACCTATTTTTATGTGGTGCTGAGGATCAAACCCAGGGCCTTGCACATGCTAGGCGAGCGCTCTATCACTGAGCTACAACCCCAGCCCCCCCACAGTAGAATTTTTTAAATTGGCAAATTTCCAGAGGCACTTACATGGCACAATGAAGGCTAAATCATATCTCATGTTTGATTTGTCATACAGGTTGCTGAATTCAAGCAAAATTATGGCCAATAAAAATTATCTGTGTCTAGGAATAGACCTACATACTACAGTCAATTGATTTTCTTTTCCTTTATTCTGGTGTGTGTGTGTGTGTGTGTGTGTGTCTGTCTGTCTGTCTGTCTGTGTGTGTTTCTGGGAAATGGACTCAGGGCCTTGCACATGGGAGACAAGTACTCTACCATGAAGCTATAACTCAAGCTCAATTTTAAACAAGAGTACCAAGAAAACTCAATATCTTGGGCCAGGGTTGTGGCTCAGAGTGGTAGCGCGCTTGCTTAGCATGCCTGAGGCACTGGGTTTAGTTCCCGGTACCATATAAAAAATAAACAAACAAACAAATAAAATAAAGATATTGTGTCCATCTATAACTAGAAAAAATATTTTTAAAAAAAAACTCAATATCTTTTCCTTAAAACTTTGAAAGAAGTTATAGTCTTTTCAACAAATGATTCTGGGACAACTGGATATCCCCATTGTAAAGAATGAAGTTGGATCCCTGCCTTACATCATACACAAAACCTAAAATGGATTACAGGCCTGTTTTGGTTATAGCAGAAACTAAAACTCTTAAAGAAAACACAGCAGCAAATCCGTGTAACCCTGGATTAGGCAATGGCTGCTTAGATAAGACCCCCAACACACAAGTGACAAGAAAACAAATCAATAAATCGGACCACTTTGAAATGAAAGACTTTCTGTTTTAAAGGGCACAGTTAAGAAAGTGAAACAACAGTCCCCAGAATGAGAGGACAGGCCTGTAAGTCATATATCTGATAAGGGACTTGTATCTAGAATCTATAGAGAACCTTATAAGTGAAACAATTAAAAAGAGAGCAATTAAGCTGGGCGTGGTGGCACACAGCTACTTGGGAGGCTGACCAGGAAGATTGCAAGTTTGAGACCAGCCTGGGTAATGTGTCTCAAAAAAATTTTTTTTAATTTTTAAAAAGATGTTTTAAAGGCCTGGGGATATAGTTCAAAAGTAAGTGCTTGCATAGCACATGCAAGGACCTGGGTTCAATCCCCAGGACCACACTCACACTAAAAAGACTCATTAACCAGTTGAAAAAAAAAAAAAAAGAACAAAGGATATGAATAAATATTTCTTCAAATAAATTATTAAAATGGCCAATAAGTTCATGAAAATATATTCAACATTATTAGCCTTCATGGAAACACAAATTAAAACCACAATATCGGGGCTGGGGATGTGGCTCAGGCGGTAACGCGCTCGTCTGGCATGCGTGCGGCCCCAGGTTCGATCCTCAGCACCACATACCAACAAAGATGTTGTGTCTGCCGATAACTAAATAAATAAATAAATATTTAAAAAAAAATAAATAAAATAAAACCACAATATCAATTCACACCCACTGGGATGACTAAAATAAAAAAAAAGACAATAACATGTCTTTACAAAGATGTGGACAAACTGGATTCTTTCCACATTGCTAGTGGGAATGCAAAATGCACGGCTACTTGGAACAATTCGGTAGATCCTCAGGACTATTGATCACAGAATTATCTTATGATTCAATAATTCTGCTCTTACATATATCCCCAAGAGAACTGAAAACAGGTATTCAAGCAAATACTTATGTGAATATTCACAGTATCACTACTCCACACAGCCAAAAGGTGGGAACAGCCCAAATATCCGTGAGCTGATGGATAAAGTGTGATCTATCCACAGAAGGGAATATTACTCAGCCATAAAGTCAGTAAGTAGTAACATAGGACACAACGTGGATGTATCTGGAAAAAAGTACTCCAAGTAAAAGAAGTCATACCCCAAAGACCACACATTGTATGATGCTACTTAAATTAAATGTACAGAACAGATGAATCTACAAAGACGGAAAGTGAATTAGTGGTTGCGCGGGGCTACAGGAGGAAGATGGGAATGGGTAATGACTGGTGATTGGGTATGGGGTTTCTCTTTGGGGGATGATGAAAAAGTTTGATATTGACAGCAGCAGTGGCTATACAACTTTGTGTAGGTACTAAAACCCACTGAACTATACTCTTTAAACCTCTCATTTTCACTTATTCAAATTTCTCCTTCTTCCGGAACCACCCTTTCTTTCCAAGTGAGGTCCTCTTCAACCTTCACCCTACTGTAACGCAGCTGCCTTTCCTGTGTGATTCTCTGCTCAACGCCTGCTCTCACTAGGCTACAAGCCCCAGGAGGGCCGGGGCCAGGCTTTGCTGTTGCTGAATTCCCTGGTGCCGGCAGCATCCACCCAGAACAGTTTCTACCCGATTCTGTGACAAGGTGAGGAGGTATAGACTGGAGCTGTGGGGGTCCCACCGGGTGGGAAGATAAACTTACTTTTGTAGGCTGGCCATCTGCTTCACAGCTTGCACGGCCCCTGGCAGAGGCTCAAGTTCAAAGAAGAAATTCTTCGTCTCCCAGATGCTGATGGCCTTCTCCTGAAAAGTCAAGAGAAGCAGATTACCTCCAGGCTCCACAGGGAGTGTGTGTGTGTGTGTGTGTGTGTGTGTGTGTGCACTTGCATGCATTCTGTCCCCTTTCCAGGAAGGATGTGACTTCTGTTAGGATCCAGCAGGGACCAGCGAAGGGGTCAGGGCCATGGATCCACGTTAGCTCTGTGGGGAGGGACATGGGGTTCTCTGGGGCTTCAGGTCAACCTTCCCGAACCACAGACTTGATTCGAATGAATGAATGAAGTACTGTGGAGGCTGGAGAGAGGACCAGGTCTTGTCATGGCAGAACTGTCAATGGACTTGAGGGCTGGACAGTCTCAGAGACCCTGGAAGTGCACAGCTGAGCCAGGTGGGACAGGGGGAGGGGAGGCAGTGTGAAAGGTCAGGAGAGCACCAGGCTCCTCCTGCCAACCAAAACAGTTCTGCTTTGATGTTCTTTATGTGTTGAGGTGCCAATAATAGCTTCTAAAAAAAAAAAAACATTCTGCCGCTTTTAAAGTTTGAAAGCAAAAATTCAGACCTTCATTTTATTTTATTTTTTAAAATATTTATTTCTTAGCTGTAGTTGGATACAGTACCTTGAGTTTACTTATTTATTTTTATGTGGTGCTGAGAATCGAACCCAGGGCCTCGTGTGTGCTACGAGAGCACTCTACCACTGAGCCACAACTCCAGCCCCAGATCTTCATTTTATATGAGAAAACCAAGGGTCAGAATGGGGAAGATATCTACCCTATGTCACACAGCAAGACAGTGACCTTGCTGGGAGTAGAATACCCCTATCTCTTCACTCCCAGGGCAGTAACTTTCCACCTTTTGCTATTAGGCCTAAACCCAATTTTCAAAAGGCAGCTCCTTTTCTGGGGCCAGGCAAGGGGAAAGTGATAAATCTCAGTCTCTGAGAATCAAGAACCTAAATCCAGGTGTGCAGTTCAGAAGTGCCTCTCTTGTAAGAGATCATATAAGCAATATTCTTGTGAACTACACAGGGCTAAGTAAATGTGCACTTATTGCTGAGATAGGTCTTCTTGTCTGATACTCCCAATCCCCAAGAACCAAAGATCACTAAACCCAATTTACAGATAAGGGAGATTTTGTTCAAGGACGCTTAGGGGTGACACCGTCAGGACTTGAACTCATGTAGAGACAGTCTGGATGAAGTCCAAAAGCCCTGGTCCTTGCCGTGTGACCTGGGTTCACCACCTCCACTAAATGAGCCTCTCTCCTATCCTCAGAATAAAGACAGAAGCTCGCCCCTTTCTTACAGGGTTCTTATGAGGAGGTGACAAATACAGTAACCTCAACACCCAAGTCTCACGTTGAGATGACAGTTTCTCAGTACCCCTTCCCTGACACTAACTTGCTGGGAACCACTAGTCAACCCTCTCTGGCTCAGTGCATCTGTCCTAACAGTCTAAGATTCTAAGTCTGTTAAAAATGAGCTTTTCTTTCCATCTCTGCCCTGCTTACCTACCTGAATACTATGAAGATCAAAGGGAACACAGACAATGCAATCAGCCCTCCGTATCCACAGGTTCTGCATGCAACAGACTCAACCAACCACAGATAGAAAACATTTGGAAAAAACACACTGCGTCAATACTAAATATGCAGAGACATTTTCCCTTGCCATTATTCCCCTAAACAGTGCAGGATAGCAACTATTTACATTGTATCAGGCATTATAAGTTATTTAAGTGTGACTTAAAGTATACGGAAAGTGGGTAGGTCACATGTAAATACTACACCATTTTATGTAAGACACTTGAGCATTTGTGGATTTTAATATCCAAGGGAGATCCTGGAACAGTCCCTCTGGATACTAAGGGACTTTATTCTGTAAAGTAGAAGTGCCTTATCCAAACACAGGTTCCTCCCAGAGCACCTCCTACTTCCCCCACGAGCTGCTCCTTCTCTCTGTACTTGGAAAACAAGAATCTGTCTCCTTAGACCTTGAGCCTGGATCTCTGTGAAAAGGGCACGGAAAACTACTGTGCTTTTCAGAGTTGGGGATGGACTTAGTTCATCCATCATAAACTCTTGGGAGGAAATAAGGTGTCCTGAATTCCAATACTCGGTCACCTATCTACAAATGAACACCAAACATCACTGAAATGACATGGGTGTGTCCTTTGGTTTTTAGTTTTTAATGAGGTCTCAGTACCAGGAGAGATCAGCGTACCAGGCTCTGTGGAATTCACCTTTGGAAGTCCTGGTTTTGAGGTAGGATAGAAAAGAGATTAAAAGATAGGCTGAAAGGAAACAGAAGAGAAGGAAAAAAGAGACTCCAACTTTAAATATAAAATCCCCATGATCACAGGACTTGACACCTTTATTCCCCAGACCTGTCGTGCTTACCGGCCTGTCACCCCCAAATTCTTGAGAAATCGATAAATCTGAAAGTTGTCATAAATTCACTCGTCTATGAAAATTGCCTGGTTTTAATGCTTATGAGCACTATTAGCTTACACAATGTACTTTTCAATTAGATAAAGAAAAAAGGAGATGTATTTTAAGAAACCTATATATAGGTTTCTTATAACCTATATATAGGTTATAAGAATATATATAACCTATATATAGGTTTCTTATAACCTATATATATATATATAGATAGATAGATAGATAGATAGATATAGGCACATTTCAAATGTTATCTAGAAAAAAGAGATAATGACAACCTGAGTACTTCAGAAGACCACACCATCTTAAACATCTTGTAATCACCAGGCAGATGCCATTCCCACATACCTTCCCAGGTCCACCCCACAGAGTTTCCTTTAAAAGAAAAGCCCGTGAGCCAAGCGCAGGGGTAGATGCCTGTAATCTTGGACTCAAGAGGCTGAGAGTTAGAGGACTGGCTTGGGCAACTTAGGAGGGTCTGCCTCAACAAAACACAAAAAACAAATAATAAAAATAAAAGGACTAGGTTGTAGCTCAGTGATAAAATTCTACTGGGTTCATTCCCTACCACCAAAAAAGAAAAGAAAAACCTGTGACCCAAAAAAGTGCTTCTCACTCAAAATGGACCACGGTCTGCTCCGAGAATGCCTATCTTCATCTTTTACTTTCTAATACAGCTCTTCCTCTTTGCTACAACCTGATGCATCTTTAAATTCTTTTCTGCAAAATGTCAAGAACCTAGAAGGTCTGAGCAGAGATCTCCTTGCCTGTGGAGAGACCACTTCCCACCCTCTTATGGTGAAACTTTGAATAAAGAGAAATGGTACTTGAGTACTTCCTCTGACACCTGAACCTCAGGAAGATCCTTCCCCTTCACAGTGTTTCACCATGGTAAGGCGCTGGGTCTATCCTGGGGAGGTGTGCTGTTCCACCTTCCGGGTCCTTCCCTGTACAGGATGCCCACACTTGGCAGGTGGAAATGCTTCTACTACTCCCTGAAACTGGAGGGCCCAAGCAGGAGCAAAGAGCAGCTCTGGCCTCCAAGTTGGTACTTGTTTTCCCCCAAATTATTGTGGGGCAAAACAAATTGTTGTATTGTGCCTTGTTAGAGTCAGAAGAAATGTCAGTTGTTAGGGCAGGACAGGCGACAGGACTTTGGAAGGGAAAAGCTAAAATGTGCCTAGCAGGCAGACAGAATGGAGTTTGAATCCTGCCAGGGCCTCTTATGGATCAGAAGACTTGGCCAAGTTTCCTCATCAGCAAAACGAAGATAACAATGCCTACCTTCAGAAGAGATAAGGCAGTGAACTTGGGCTCTTTATCCTCACCATCAAACCCTCTGCAGTGACCCCAAGTGGCTAATCAAGGGATGCTATAAAATTCCCAGCCTCTTTTAGTTTGTGCATGGCAAAATCCTCTGTTCCTTTCACAAAACATTTTAAATCTTACAAATTATGCCCTCTGCAAAGGTCCCTGTATGGATATTTCTATCTATCCATGAAGGACTCAGGGGGCAGAGCACAGTTTGGGGGCGCTCAGGTATTCAGCAGGACAGGTATTTGGCACTGAATTTTGGGACAGGCTAGGGGGTGGATTCCACCTCACCTTAACCATAGGACTCCCTGTGTGGCACTCTAAAAGTCTCTGAGCCTCCAATATCATACAAGCTATGCTTTCGTGGAATAGGGCAAAAAAGAAGGGTAAAGACACCTGTTAAAGTCATAGGTGAAATTTTAATTAACAAACGACCTGAAGCCAAATGTATCGAAAATTGAAAAATCGGCTGCACATAGAGTTTAGGTATATCATCGTTAGAAACCCCGGTGACAGCCAAAGATAAATGGTGCAGGGCAGCGCTTGGCGCTGCTCTCTCGTCCTCCCCAGAACCCTACTTTACAAGAGGACCACCCCAAGGCTAGGGCGGTGACCCGCGCAAGGTCACTCGTGCTGCTGGACTCCAAAGGGAGCTCTCCGCCCAGGGCTGGGAAGGTAGCCTCGATTTCCCTGTCCGCGGTGAGCAAGAAGGGCGGCCCGAGAGACACCCCGAGGGGACCGAGGCAAGGGATGCTCACGCTCAATCCCGGCCGCAGGAGGCCGTATTGCTCCGACACCCAGAAGCCGCGCCGGTCCTCCAGCGCGATGAAGGGCAGGTCGGGGAAGCGAGCGCGGAACTTCTTGAGGAAACCGCCCTCGAAGTCGGCCAGCACGCCGTCCATGTCCACCAGCACCCGCAGGGCGCGGCCGCCTCCCCGGCCCGCCGGCCCGCCCGATGCCGGGCGCCGCTCCGCAGGGCCCGGCGCGCCGCGGGGCCGCAGCGCACACCAGCCGCCCAGCCGGATCATGGCCCCTCGCGGCCGCCCGCCGTGGGCGCAGGTGCCCGAGCCGCCCCGCGCCGCCTGTGCGGGCCGGTAAACATACCCGCCGCGCAGGAGAAGCCCCGCCTCCTCCCCCGGCGCGATGCGGGCCACAGGGTACCTGGGGCGCGGGGCACGGGGCGCGGGGCACCGGGCGCCAGCGCGCAGACTCCAGCCTCGAAGCGAGACCGAGGTGCGCGCCCCAACCGGCAGCGAGGCCCCGCCCCTTTAAAGGGCCGCCCGCCCCGTGGAGGCGGAGCCTGAGGGGCGTGGCTTCGGGGACAGCTCTGGGTGCTGGATGTCCACATGCCTGGAGTCTCCACTCGCATCCTTTCTCAGCAGCGGCCTGAGCTCGCTCTTCCCACTGCAGCAGCGGAGGATGAAGGAGCTGTGCATGCAAATGGAGCAGATCTGTGTCCTTAGACATGAACTGAGCGCTTGCTGTGTGAGACTGGAACCAGACAGACAAGGTTCCAGCCAGCCTGGAACTTAGGTTGTAGAAGGGAAGACAGACGATGGGGTGAAAGAACCAAAACGGGTTGTTAGGCACCTCTAAAGCCTCTCTGCTTATTTGGTGAATGTCTGGGGAAAGACTGATATGAGAACACGGAACCAGTATTTTTCAAGTAAACATATAAATAAATAGTATGTACCACGTTATAAGTTGCATTTTTTTTTCTTTACAAAACCAAACAACTTTGAAAACAGCACAGTAATGGGGTGATGTAGAAGGGTGAGATTGGCAGAGTGGTCGGGGAAGACTTTTACTGGGTGATGCTGTGTGAGATTAGAAAGTTCGGTGGTTCGTTTTGAGAATATAGTATTTAGCCTTAATTGGGTTGTAAGATCCAATTGTAGCCAATTTTATCCCAATTGTAGCCCAGTTTTAAAATTATCCAATCACTAACCCCACTTTCTCCAATCAGGGCAAGAGGGAGCATTGATTTAGAGATAAAAACAGCTGAACTGCCTGCCCAAGTGCGCTTGCTAGATAAGTTCTTTAGCAGAAGTTAAGTTTGTCTTGCCCACCTACTTCTGAGTATGTGTTTGATTTATTTTTTTTTTTATTTTTAGTGGTCAATGGACCTTTATTTTATTTATTTATTTGGATGCGGTGCTGAGAATCAAACCCAGTGCCCCACACAGGCCTGGCAAGCACTCTTGAGCTACAGCCCAAGCCCTGCGTTTGATTTCTTGCTGCACTTAGGTGTTTCTAACAATTTGGGTGCCAAGTGTGGAGCTCCATACATTGCCTAGGGGTCATGGGTCTCCTTCCTTAAAAGAGACACTTCCTACTGCCTTATTGCAGTGGCCCCAGAGCAGGGGAGGAAACTGTCTGTGATCCTTTTGATCCCCAAATCAAAAGTGGATCCACAAAGAGGGGAAAGGACCCAAGCAAGCACCCTGGAGGCCAGGTAACTCCAGGCATGAACCAAGATAGGAAAATCTACTCTCAAGGACCAGAGAGAAGTACTTCCTTGATGGTCATGGCATCTTGGAGATTCTGTGAGTATGACTGAGGCATGAGAGCAAGAAATCCCCAAAGAGCGGGGGTTGGGACTTGATTCAGAAACACTGAGAGCAAACTCAGGAAAGAGGGGTGGGAGTTTGTGTGCAAGAAATCCTCAGTAAGGAGGATAGAGCACATAGGGTGCCCCGGGTATACAAGAAACCTCCAACAAGCAGAGGTTGACTACACCAGGAAACTTAATTATAGAAACCTTAAAAAGCAGAGCATTGTAATAAAAATTCTAGGTCTAAGGACAGGGAAGAACAATGGAAATCTTTTCCTTTGGAGAGTTCCAAGCAGGGAAAATAAACAGTAGTGATGGTAGGAATAAATCTTTCCCCATGGAGGATAATGGCCAACTAAACCTTTGATTTCAGCATCCACCATGACTGACAGACTCTATTCCTAATGTTACCAACTGCACAGCCCATTTTCATATACCGGTCATACCGTAAAAAAAATCTGGGACAGGGTTGGAGTTGAGACTCAGTGGTAGAGCACTTGCCTAGCATGCATGCTCTGGGTTCATCCCTAGAACCACATAAAAAAAAAAAAAAACTAAATAAGTAAAATAAAGGTATTGTTTCCATCTTTTTTTAAAAAAAATCTGACAGGCTGTATTTTAACCTGTGTATTGTATGTTGTGTCTATATATGGGCTTGTATCTCTATCATGTACATGATATCAAAATTGGTTTTCATGGGTAACCTAAGTTAGAAATGGGTAAATTAGTTTTAACATAAATGGAATTAATCTTCATAAATGTGTTTGTTAGAGGAGACATCTGGCTGATTTACAAAGTTAAAATACTAAAACATCAACTAAGTATAAATTCAAGAACTCTTGGCTTCTTGAATTCCATAAGGTAACATATATTTGGGATATTAAATATACCAATTTACAAAAATTGGTAAATTAAAAAAAGGTTTACATCAGACATAACTTTCCTATGTTCATATATGCATACGCGACCAGTATAACTCCACAATATGTATACCTCAAGAATGGGGAGTTATACTCCATGTATGTATGATATGTCAAAATACATTCTACTGTCATGTATAACTAAAAAGGATAAAAAAAATTTTAAAAAGGTTTAAGGTTACTTAAACTAAAAGCAAGGTTGTGAAGAGTTGAAATTCTAACAGGTGTAATTCCATATGCATAACATAAGTTTCAGCTTATTAAAGTACTGTAAAAAGAATAAAGTATTTCAATTATTAAGAGAGAGAGTAAGATTTATCCCTGTGGCTCTGGGAGGCTGAGACAAGAGGATTGGGAGTTCAAAGCCAGCCTCAGCAAAAGTGAGGTGCTAGGCAACTCAGTGAGACTTTGTCTCTAAATAAAATACAAAAATAGGGCTGGAGATATGGCTCAGTGGTGGAGTGCCCCTGAGTTCAATCCCCAGTACCTTCCTCACCCCAGAAAAAAAAAAAAAAAAAGGAGTAAGATTTGTTTGAATGAGGGAAAAAAAAAAAAAAACTCTTGTGATGTCAGGAGCAACCTACCTAATAGAGGTTTTATGGTTTCTGGATAAGAGTCCGTGCTGAACAGGTATTTCAAAAGCATTGGGGCTAATGGTTGTAATCTATGTTGTACAGGCTCGGGAGGGTACCATAGTTGTTGGCTTTGTCCCTGACTTTCTAATTGACTAATTTTTCTGTAACCTTCATTTGGGTCTACCCCCACTTCCATATTCCCAGCATTCTGGGACAAAAGAATTGACTGTAATGTTTAACCTCACAGGGTGGCCTTTGCATTTGAAAAGAACAAACCAAAAAGGCAACTAATGATTCTGTCTTATTCAGGAAGGTGAAGCTGCCAATCACAAAGGACATAGCAAGGAGTTCCAGCACTATTAGATTATAACCTGGTGGGGGGGGGCATTAAGGCACTGTTTTGATTTGTTTTTTTGGGGGGAGGTTATATGCCAGATTTTCTATGCCTCTCCAGGGATAAACAGTTATGTAAACTAAACCTACAGATAACAGGCTTGCAAAGAGTTACAACTTCATTTGCAGGTGCCCCCAAGGAAAAGGAAACAAAGCCTGCTCTGCTGGAGGCCTACTAAAAGTGACTGAGACCACTTGAGCCAAAGGCACTATGAGGAAGATGATCAAGTTATCTCAACCAAGACTTTGTTTAGGGAGGAAATGGCTTGTCCCAGGAAGAATATATCCTCCTGTGTGTATATATGTGAATGCATGACCAATGTGATTCTGCAACCTGTATACTCAGAAAAATGAGATATTATATCCCTTCTGATTCAAATGTGTGATATGTCAAGGTCATTGTACTGTCATGTGTAACTGATTAAAACAAATTAAAAAAAAAGAAAGGCATTAATGGGGATCCAGTCTCTTCTGGACAATTAAAAAACAAAAAAAAAATTGAGTCCGCTTTACCAGATACCCTAAATATATGTAAATATAGATAGATAGATACATACATACATACATATATACATACATAAAAGCTTAGGGGAACACTTTACCAAGCTGGTGTTCCCCAAACTAAAGTGGCAATCTCCTACAGATTTATATAGAAATAACAATTTTAACTGGGGTTTATTTATGTCAATTAATGTTCTGTAGGTGGATAAACGTAACCTTTTATCAGTAAGGTATATATAAAATTTTGTGTTACTTTTTAACATTGGAGTGGAAATTTCAAAGTATTTTAAAAGATAATAAGGAGAACCTGATTTGTTTAAAGGTTGACATTGTAAAACGTGGAAGCATTTTGCCACTTTTTCCACAAAAAGTAATTCAGGAACTCTCTTGGTTTTTGTATTTCAGATGTGATGTTGTATTGTGTTATTTGTCAAAAGCTCCACCTTACCTGAGATAAGTCTCCACCTCTCACCCTACTTCATGTTAGAATGAATCCAAAGAAGGTTAGACTTAAGCTCATTTAAAGTTATATTCAAAAGATAATTTTTTAATACTTTTTTGTCAATTTTCAGTGGACCTTTATTTTATTTATTTATATGTGGTGCTGAGGATCAAACCCAGTGCCTCACACATGCTGGGCAAGCGCTCTACCACTGAGCTACAACCCCAGCCCAAGAAATGTATAACTTTTTCCTGTTAGGGTTTTGAAGAAGTACTCCTTCAAACAGAACAACCCAAGTTAATTTGAAATAATAAACCATAACCTATAGGATAGAATAAGATAGAAGCCTGACTTCCAGTACTAACACCAGTTTAATGGAAGAGGTAACTATATAATTATAGACGCCTCTTAACTATATAATTATGACACTGAAGTTACTGGTGATCTCTCTCACCCTGCACAATACTCAGTTCAAATTGGATCAGAGATCTGAGTATTAGACCAGAAACCCTGCACCTACTAAAAGAAAATGTAGGTCCAACTCTCCAACATGTCCACTTAGGGACCAACTTCCTCAACAAGAAGCACAAGAAGTAAAATTTCAGAAATCAATAAATGGGATGGTATCAAACTAAAAGGCTTCTTCACATCAAAGAAAACAAGAACATGAAGAGAGGGCCTTCATGTCTCAAAAGAAGGAATATGAATGGTCAACAAAGACACAAAAAAGTGTTCAAAATCTCTAGCAAATAGAGAAATGCAAATTAACTACACTAAAATTACATCTCACTCTAGGCAGAAAGGCAATTATCAAAAATACAAATAACAACAAATGTTGGCGAGGGTGTGGGGGAAAGGGCACACTCATACATTGCTGGTGGGAAAGCACATTGTTGCAACCACTATGGAAAGCAGTATGGAGATTCCTCAGAAAACTAGAAATGGAATCACCATTTGACCCAGTTATCCCACTCTTCAGTTTACATTCAAAGGAGTTAAAATCAGCATACTACAGTAATGCAGCCACATCACTATTTATAGCAGCTCAATTCACAATAGCCAAACTATGGAACCAACCTTGATGCTCTTCAACAGATGAATTGATAAAGAAAATGTGGTATATATACACAAAAGAATATTACTCAGCCTTAAAAAAGAATGAAATAATGGCATTTGCTGATAAATGGATGGAACTGGAGAATATCATGCTAACTGAAATAAGCCAATACCCCAAAACCAAAGGTTGAATGTTCTCTCTGATATGTGGATGCTAACCCACAAGAAGGAGGGGGAGGGGGAATAATAGAAGTTCAGTGGATTAGACAAAGGGGAATGGAGGAGCAATAGGAATAGGAAAGACAGTGGAATAATCTGACATAACTTTCCTATGTACATATATAAATACACCATATTGAATTGCAACATCCTGTACATCCACAAGACTGGGATCCTGATTAGAATAAGATATATTCCATTTTTGTATAAATATAACAAAATAAATTCTACTGTCATGTATAACTAAAAAGGACAAAAAAAGTTACTGGGGAAAGTGACCTGCTGAATGTTTAAAACCATAACTTGTAAACCAAAGGCAAGGAAATAAAAGATCCAAGAAAAAAGTAGCCAATATTTTGCCTGTGCCTCTCAAAGGCCAGCCACGACTCGGGGAATGATGGGACCCTTCTAAGGGCTGGCTCTACAACTTTGGTGAGTCACCTGGCCTCCTGATCAGGGAGATTGAGAGGACCCTAGAGAACAGGAAGCCAATCAGTGCACCATCTGCGAAGAGATGGTTATTGGAGAGGGAAATGTCCCTAATGCTTCCAAAGGAAGTCAGTTGTGGTCAGCAAGACCCTAACCCATTCTGGAAGATGGCACAACTGATAGAGGAAGGCCAAAAGAGCCAAGAGGCTTCTCAAACGTTCCCAAGAGTGATCTCTGAGGAATCTCAGCTGACTCTACGAGTAGACAAGAACAAGGTCAATTTGACCAACTTGGTCTTAAACACCTGGCAGGAGAGTATATCCAAAACACAGCCATACCTGGACAATAATTTTTTTATTTGAGCTATACATTTGTGTCAGTCTTCCCCAAGGTAAGTAAAACTGGGAGGCTATAAAGGAAGGGTTTTTATACAGGAGTGCTTGATACCTATCACACAAAATTCTTTCAGAGTCAAAAGTTTGTTCTGAGTCAAGTTGAGACCTATCTATGCTTTTTTTTTTTTTTTTTTTTTCCTGGTATGATTATCGTGAACTACTGCTCATACTCCCCTTCTGGAGTTTGCAATTCATCATTTCCTGCCAGACAACTTGACTTTAATAAAGACCTGGAAACAAGACAAGCTTCAACCAAGCTGGAAAGGACCTTCCCAAGTGCCCCTAATCACTACCCTAAGCCCTCATTCCAAGCACAGAGCCTAATTGCATGCACCTGTCATCTGGCTGTCTCTGGCTATTCAAACTGCTAGAAAGGGGAGAATTCATTACCGTGCGCGATTTCAACCTCAAAAAGTTAGAATGTCTAGGATGAATGGCAATACCAAAGGGTACAAGGACAAAAATAAAAATGAAGTCAAAAGGTATAAAATGAAAAGTGGGGGGGTGTGGGCGGAGGGATTTGTGAGAAATAGATAGTCCAGGGGTCCTTGGGAGACCAACCTTACATGTGACTGAGTTACCCTCCCCGGCTGGGTGCTGAGGCGCTCAATCTCAGAAATGTGGCAGAGCTCTCCCCCCCTTCTTGGGTGTGAGGGTCGGTGTCTCCTGCATGGGTGTGTCTTGCTACAGCCCCATGGGTGGAGCTATGCTCACCTGCTCCTTTGTAATATAACCCCTTGCCCCATTTAGGATAGAATCTTCCATGGAAGTGCCTTGTGTGTGTCCCCTCCTCTTACTGTGCCCTTGGGTGTGGCCTACCCAGGTGTCAGTCAACCTGCTGACAGTGGACATCATGAAGACAGACTCAGCCCCCTGAAACCTGACCCCTTGCCTCAATTGAATAGCTTCTCCTCAATAAAAGGGGTCAGCGTGTGCTCTCGCTCTCTCTCTTTCTTCGGACCCTTAAGGTCAGAAGAGCCGTCACAGCGACCCCAAAGAAAAAGGTATTTGTGTCTCTTGTGTGCTTATTTTGTACAGCCCAGTCAGCCCAGTTCAACCGGAGCAACCCCTGAGCCTTTTAGTCACGGGAACAGAAACCCGGCAGGGTCCATTTTTCAGAATATAGTATTTAGTTAATTAATGGGAAGTAAGATCCAATGTAGACCTTCCCTTTGTCTGCCCCAATTTTTAAATTAGCCAATCACATAGATTGTAACCCCAGGCTCCTCCAATCAGAATGAAGGGCAGTGCTGTCCTAGGGGTATAAGAAGATGGCTGTCCACTCAGGCATGCTTGCTAGCCAGGTTCCAAAGAATGCTCTCTGGCAGAAGTTCACCTCGCTCACCCATACCCAAGCTTGTGTTTGGTTTCTTGGGGGCACTTCAGGATTTCTAAGAGCTGGAGTAGAGAAAGAATGATGGGAAAGAGAACCAGAGACAGCCAGATGACACGGTGCATGCAATTAGGCTCAGCGCTTGGAGTGAGGGCTCAGGATAGTGAGAGGGGAGAAAGTCAATGAAAGCATAATTTCCATTCATATATTTACTTGGCAAATACTGAGCATTCCCCATGTGCTTGGTGGTGGATATCAAGTGATGGACAAAGAATTCACCCTTGTGGAACAGGTACTCTTGGATTCTTCTAAAACCCTGCGGAAGGAATGGTAGGGGTGGTCCAACTTAGAGTAAGAGAGACAGTCAGGAGCTAGCAGGAAAGCCATATGACACAGTTGAAAAAGTGTGATCTGTGAACTCACACTGTCCCACGACCCAACCCAGGCACATGGTAGGGGCATGGGGCCTCAGGCATAACTGGGCACTTTAATGGCATCTTTGGGATCATTTACCAATACCCTTGTTTGTTTTATTCACTGATATAACCCCAGTACCTAGAACGGTGTCTGGCCTATAGTATGTGCTCAATAAATTCATCCAGACACAAGTTGAACGCATAGTTTTTGATTGCCTTGGAGAACACAGTGGGTGAAGACCAGCTCTGGTTCATCCTTGTATCCTGGATGAATGAGTGAATGTGTGAATGTAATTCCTGAAATAACCTTCCTAGTTATTCTTTGATACCTACCCCTGACCCAACAAAGATTTCCCATTGTGCTTCTTCACCCAGACATTGATTCTTTAGTTCCATTGCCATGCTTTTCTCCATAATTTTATTATGAAAAATTTCAAACATACAAAAAAGTTGAAAGAAGTATGCCAAGTAGATCCATCTGCATTCTATAGCTTTGTTCACTTTAACTAACACTGTGGGCCTGTGTCTCCCTGCACCCGTGCATCAGTGCAGCTTATTCTTTGAAGCTTTTCAAAGGAAGGTGTGGATGTTAGTACACTTCATCCCCAAATGCTTCAGCCTAGGTGGACTTAAGTGAGTTTGATATATTTAAATATATTTATTTAATGCACAGATCTCAGTTTTACCATTCTGTATAGTTTAAATGTAAAATATTCCCCCAGGGGCCCATGCTCTAAAGGCTTAGTTCCTAGGGTGGCACTGATTGAAGGTGGTAGAATCTTTAAGAGATGGGGCCTAGCATGAGGTCTCAAGTCACTGGGGGCGTACCCTTACAGGGGATGTTGGGACCCCTTCCTATCTCCCTTTCTTCCTGCCACGAGGTGAACAGTTTCTTCTACCACATACTCCCCATCAGGTTATGCTGCCTCCCCACAGACCCAAAGCAACGGTGCTAATTGCTGATGAACTGAAAACCTTCAAAGATAAGAACCAAACTCAATCTTTCCTCTTTGTAAGTTGATTGCCTCAGGTATTTTGTTACAGTAATGAAGAGCTAACACATATTCCATGAGTTTTAATAAATATGTTTAAATATGTGACCCACACTCTGGCAAGATATAGACCAGTGAGTGCTATGTCTTAGAACCATCTGCAGGGATGGAAAGGATCTGTGCCAATAGAGTAGCCACTTACCTCATGTGGCTATGGAGTACTCGAAATGTGGTTATTATGAATGAGGAATTGAAATTTATTTAATTGTAGATCAGTTAAATTTATATAACCCATGAGTCTGGCAATCAGCATATCAAACAGGTAAATATAGAAATCTTCTCCTCAGAAAGTTCCATTCTGCTTCTTGTCCATTGCCTCCTTGTTTTGTTTTCACCATAGAGAAGTTTTGCCTATTCTAGAACTGTAAGCCCAATCATACACTACATCCTTTTTTTTTTTGTTTTGATTGAATTCTTTCACTCAACATATTGTTTTGGAGAAAGATTTATGTTACTAGCTGTATTAGACACTTGTTTATTATTTATTTATTTACTGCTAAGTTCTTCATTGCATGAATATAGTGTTTGTTTACCCAATCTTCTACTGATGGACATTGGGTTGTTTCTAGTTTGGGCCTATTAAGGATGAAGCTGTTCCAAATATTCATAAAAGTCTTTGAGTAGATGTATACCGGGTTTCTGTTCTTGCGACCAAATGGCTCAAGGGTCACTCCAGTTGAACTGGGCTAACTGGGCTGGGCAAAATAAGCACACAAGAGACACAAATACCTTTTTCTTTGGGGTCACTGTGACGGCTCCTCTGACCTTAAGGGTCCACAGGAAGAGAGAGAGTGAGAGCACGCGATGACCCCTTTTATTGAGGAGAAGCCACTCAATTGAGGCAAGGGGTCAGGTTTCAGGGGGCTGAGTCTGTCTTCATGATGTCCACTGTCAGCAGGTTGACTGACACCTGGGTAGGCCACACCCAAGGGCACAGTAAGAGGAGGGGACACACACAAGGCACTTCCATGGAAGATTCTATCCTAAACAGGGCAAGAGGTTATATCACAAAGGAGCAGGTGAGCGTAGCTCCACCCATGGGGCTGTAGCAAGACACACCCATGCAGGAGACACCAACCCTCGAACCCAAGAAGGGTGGGGAAAGGTCTGCCACATTCCTGTGACTGAGCGCCTCAACACCCAGCCGGGGAGGGTGACTCAGTCATGTGCAAGGTTGGTCTCTCACAGATGTACTTTTTTTTCCCTTGAGAAAATGCCTAAAAGTGGGACTGCCAAGTCACAGATTAGGCATACACTGTTTTATAAGAAACTATCAGAGGGGCTGGGGTTGCGACTCAGAGGAAGAGCGCTTGCCTTGTATGCGTGAGGCACTGGGTTCGATCCTCAGCACCACATAAAAATAAAATAAAGATATTGTGTCCACCTATAACTAAAAAAATAAATATTTTTCTTTAAAAAAGAAACCATCAGACTTTTTCTGAAGAGTTTGCACTATTGTAAAGCCCTGTTGGCTCAAGACCCTCATCAAATTTCATATTTTCAGTCATTTTAATTTTAGTTGTGGGGGTGGGGTGTGTAGTAGTATCTCACTGGATTCTACTTTGCATATATGACTACATTTTATTTTCTTCTAATTTCTGGAATTTTTTTTCTGTATTGTTTACTTGTGGATTTTTTTTGTCTTCTCTTCCCTTTTTGGAGTTAAATCCCATGAGGGCTAATCTGGTTTGTTCACTGAGATGTTCCTAGTGCTTAAATCAGTGCCTGCATATAGTAGGTTGTTTGATAAATTTGCTTAGGCATATATTCAGTAAATAGCTTTTGAATGCCTTGAACAGAACTGACATTAATTCAATGACAGATGAGAAGAGACTAGAGAATGAACCATGTTCAATGCAACTGATAGTGGATGTCAATCATGACTAACGTATATCGAGACCTACTATGTGTTAAACACAATTCAGACTCTTTAAGTGAATTTTCTCACATAAAGAAATCACCATGAGGGCTGGGATTGTGGCTCAGTGGTAGAGTGCTTGCCTAGCACGTGCGGGGCCCTGGGTTGGATCCTCAGCACCACATAAAAAGAAATAAGTAAAATAAAGACATTGTGTCCAACTACAACTAAAAATATATATATATATATATATTTTTTTTTTTTAAAAAAAAAGAAAGAAATCACCATGAGAGCTGGAGCGCTGCCTCAGTGGTAGAGCGCTTGCCTAGCACGTGTGAAGCACTGGGCTCGATCCCCAGCACCATATAAAAATAAATAAAATAAAGATATTTTTAAAAAGGAAAAGAAATCACCATGAAAAATATTAGCCCATTTTAAAGGATGAAAAAACTGAAGCAAAGAGAGATGAATAGCTTGCTCCGTGGTGTAATCATGTTAAATAAAAAATTTGATACTTTCAAGAGATGGACCTTGGGGCTGGGGTTGTGGCTCAGAGCACTTGCCTAGCATGTGTGAGGCCCTGGGTTCGATTCTCAGCACCACAAATAAATAAATGAACAAAATAAAGGTCCATCAACATCTTTTGAAAAAGAGAGAGAGATGGACCTTAATTCCTGTCTCCTTCAGTGTGGGCTGGATTTAGTTATTTTCTTCTAATGAATAAGATATAGTGAAAATGGTGTTGTTTGACTTTTAAGACCATGTCATTGCTATGATTTGGACGCCATGTCCCTGGGGTGGCAGTATTGACAGGTGGCAGAAACTTGAAGAAGTGGGGCACAGAGAGAGGTTCTCAAAAGGTGGTTAAGGTAGTTCTTGTGTGACCCTTTTGTAGCTCTAGTGAGAGGGTTATTATAAACAGAACAAGCCCAGCCCCTCTCCTCTCTCTGCTTCCTGGTTCAACCCGTGACCCTTTGCTACTGCACACACCCTGATGTCAGGTGATGCCATCTGCTGCTCTCACCAGAGGCAGTTAAACTAACTTCGAAATCCTAAAACGGGGGCCAAACAAACCTCAAGGACTGGGGATATAGGTCACTAATAAAGCGGTTATCTGGCATGCACTAGGTTCAATCCCTAACACCAGAAATAAATAAATAAATGTTTGCTGCTGTAAGCCTCCAAGTTTGGGGGTGATTTTTATATACATCCCCAGATAATGAATACACTAGGTCATGAGTAAATGCTAGAACCAGGGTTCAAATCCAGACATTGGACTTAATAGCCACAAAGTTCAGGATGGTACCTTTCCCTCATGGGGTGTCCCCACCTGCCATGCTCTGTGAAATGGATGCAAGTATCAATGGCTCTGAATGGGGGCTGGAGCCCTGATCTTGGCACTGTAACTCAAGGGCACAGGCCCGGGAGCTCTTGTCTGCCTGTTTTTAGTACTGACTTTGTCTCTTACCAGTTACAACACATTGCCGTGTCTTAAAACATCTCTTGGATTGAGTTTTCTCATTTTAAAATGGGCGTGATAGTAGCACTTGCGTCACAGGGTCATTATGGAATTGCATGAGTTTTTACATTTCAAATACTTAGAACTAAGACATATACGTAGTAGGCCCCCAATCACTGTTACCTTGTGTGTTGTTTGGTATCATTCATGATGACTCACACAGTATGCAAAGCACTTGGTTTCACGGCATCTTCACAATGACCCTATGAGGTAGCAATGTCCTAGCCATCCCTATGGGAGTGGGGTGCCCCTAGCACTCTCTTCTCAAAGCGGTCATTCAAGTCAGTTTATACTTTTATGGCCTTGAGCGTGCAATGAATGGGGTCTAGCCAATTCCTGAGATGCATTCAAGGCACGTTTCCTATTGTCCTAGCACAAACTACTTAGCTTCCTTTTATTAGCGACCACATCCTTCTTGGTCCCAGTCTTACTTTTTTTTTTCCAAACTTCAAGTTTTTTCAATCTTTGCATTCTGTTTTTTTGCTCCCAATTACCACTGTAAATCTGACTAAGAGCAGATTGAATGTTGTGTCGCCTCAAAATTTCCTACCACAGATAAACTACCCATCACCTTTAAACTTGGCCTCACACAAAGTCTCAGGGCATTGACAAAATGGACATGGCATGGCATGGACCATATTCCTATGTGCATTCTGATCTTCTGAGCATCCCACCAGAATCATACATTACCTTAAGTTCCAAGTTTTCAATTCTGGGACCATTTCAATAAAATTGACACAAGTGCATTAAAATAGGTTGTGAATAATAATCTAGAGCTTACCTATCATTATATTTATTAATACAAATTAATGTTAGTATTATAATTATTATACTAAAATTGCATTCTTTTAGATAGCTATCTGTAATACTGTTATATTAGAGGCTATATTTAAGTTTTTGCAGTTGTTCCACTTCTGGGACAGTGGGACAATCGGACCAATTCGTCCCCCTTTGAGTTGGCCTACTTGCTCCTGCTGTGGAAGCCAGTGGTCCTCCGTGTTCAGACCACCCTGCTCGTAGCTCAGGTTACCTGCGTGGTCGTGGTCAGTCAGGATACTGTACCTCTGGTCCATTTGATGCCAGATGGCTCCCTCAGATATGGCCAGTCTGCCTAGGAAGGGCAGTACTGATCTGGAACTGAGGTAGCCAGAGTCTCCTCCAAGATGGCTTGGGGGGGACACTGCAGAAGTGTGGTTTCTAACTAAGCTATCTCTGGGGGTTTGGGCTTGGCATCTGACTGCTTCCCTGTCTCATTGCCCTCTCCAGGTCCCAATTCCGGAAGTTCTTTCCCATTTCCCCCTCGGGATCTGAAAACTTGTTTTCCATAGCATTCTCTCCTCATGGGGGCTTTACAGCAAAAAATGCAAAAGCAGTCCACCTGCTCTGTCCTTGGAATATAGAGGAAATCTTCGGAATTCAGTGTCAGGAGCAGCAGTTAACGTATGGTCCTTAGCTGTCTGGAGGCAGAGGCAGTGCCTCTCTTGGGGACTTTCAGGTTGAAGGAGTGGAGAAGATCTCCTGGTTGCTATGGTGACACTCTGTTCAGAAGGAGATTCCGTGCCAGCCACGGATTTATCAGCTCTTGACCTCAGGTTCAGATGCCAGCTTCCCCGGGGGTGGGGGCAGAGAATGATGGGTGCAAGCTGATACTTGTAACTGGGCTGCACAAAAGTTCATCCTTCACCCTGTATGCCTTGAAAACACTCTCACAGAAAACCCCTTTGATGTTAAGACCTATAGAATAAACATGCTGCGCTGAATCTGGGTCATCCATCCCTCATCAGGGGACAGAGAACCACCTGTGCCCCAGATTTTTCTCTATTTGTGTGATGTTTGTCTTTTCTTCATCCCCTCATCGCCCCTTCCAATTTCCAGGATTAATGGCCGTGCAGGTTGCAGCAATTTAGAAATCTCTTTTCAGTCTTACCAAAAATCTGATTTTGAAATAAATTAACTTTCTGTCCTAAATGCTGCTACATGCATTTCTGCTTCCCCGGGGTGGAGTGGGGGGGAGGCTTATTATGGCTTAGGCTTATATAACAAAAGCAGAAATAAGAAAGAAGCCCACGGCTGATAAGAAAAGATGTGTGATATATTTCAAATACATTGGACCTAGAGAATCAAATTAAAAATAAAGGACTTCAGAGGGCTGGAGACATAGATCAGCTGATAGAGCGCTTGCCTCGCATGCACAAGGCCCTGGGTTCAATTCCCAGCATCAATACAATTTTTAGAAAAGGACTTCAATGAAAGGACACAATCAAGAAAGTGAAAAGACAATCCACAAAACAAAAGAAAAAATTCCCTGGAAAATTTCCCTTCTGGAAAGGGACTTGTATCCAAAATATATAAAGACTCCTACAACTCAAAAACAACAACAACAACAAAAACCCTCAGTTTGAAAATGGGAAAGGGTATGGAATAGACATTTCTCCTAAGAAGATATGGCAGACAAACACATGAAAATGTATTATTGTCATTGGTCCTTTGGTTGCCTAGGAAATGTAGATGAAGAATATCATGAGAAAATAATATACATCTACTAGAAAGAATGTGAAGCAAGAAAACTCATGCAGTGACAGTAAGCATACAAACTGGTGCCAATGCTTCAGAAAAGAGTTTTCCAGTTCCTCAAAAATATAAATATATGATTAGCATGTGACCCAGTAAGTTCCGCTTCTAGGTATATACCCCAAAACGTTGCAACATAGGTCCACATGAAAATTTGTATATGTATAGTCATAGCAATACTACTCATAATAGCCAAAAGGTAGAAATATATAATGTATAGCCATGTAATGAAATATTATTCAGCCATTAAAAGTCATTAAAATAAATAAATGAATAAGGCCAATTTATTCATTTTATTTTATTATTTATTGTTTGACCTCTTGGTCAAACAGTTCCACCACCAACTACTGTTGGCAATCACTGATCTATTTGTGTCCATACAGTTTTGCCTTCTATAGAATGTCATTAAATGGAATTGTACAGTATGTAATATAATTGTAGAGTATGTAATATGATGATGGCCTTTGAGATTCACCTCCACTGGTGCCTGTATCTGAAATTCAATTATTTTTATTACCTTACTGAGTATATTAGTTAGTTTTCCATCACTATAATAAAATACCAGAGATAAGTAACTTAACAAAGATAAAAGGTTTGGGATGGGGTTGTGGCTCAGTGGTGAAGTGCCCACCTAGAATGCATGAGGCACTGGATTCGGTCCTCAGCACCACATAAAAATAAAAAAATAAAGATATTGTGTCCACCTAAAAATCTAAAAAATAAATATTGAAAAAAAAAGATAAAAGGTTTATTTTGGATCATGGCTTTAGAAGTTCCTGTCCACTATCTGGCAGAACAATTATTTTTGGGCCCCCTCTAGTGGGGGTGCAATTTCATCATTAAGGGGAGTGTACGTCAGACCAAAACAGTGCCTTATTGTCAGGAACCAAAGAGCAAGAGGAAGAGATGGGGATATAATAATCCCCTTCAAGAGAATGCGCCCATGGACCCAAGGACCCATGTCCTAAAGGTTCTGCCAGTTCTCACTGACACCAGGCTGAAGACCAAGCCTTCAGCACATTGGTCCTTGGGGGATATTCAGCATTCAGTTATGCTGAGCAATAGTCCATGAATGGACATACCATAGTGTATTTACCCATTCATCTACCCAATGAAAAGAAACTCGGGTCACTTTCAGATATTGACAATTATGAGTAGAGCTAGAATAAGCATTTGTGCAAAGTTTTTGTGTGAACTTATATTTTCATTTCTTTTTTTTAAAAAATTTTTAAGTTGTAGATGGACACAATACCTTTATTTTATTTGTTTGGTTTTATGTGATGTCGGGGATCGAACCCAGGATCTCACACATGCTAGGCAAGTGGTCTACCACTAAGCCACAATCCCAGCCCACGTTTTCATTCCTTTGGGGTAAATACCTAAGAGTGGGTATATGGGGCTGGGGTTGTGGCTCAGTGGTAGAGCACTTGCCTAGCATGTGTGAGGCACTGGGTTCGAGCTTCAGCATCACATAAAGATAAATAAAGGCATTGTCCATCTACAACTAAAAAAATAAAAATAAAGATCTAAAAAAAAAGAGTGGGTATATGGTAAGTGTATGTTTAAGATATAAGAAGAATGTTTTCATCCCTACCATCATTGAATGAGGTTTCCTATTGCCCTGCTTCTAGCCATTGCTGGGGCTGGCTTTGAACTCCTGATCCTCCTGCCTCAGCTGGGATTACAGGCATGCGTCACCACATCCAGCAAATTTTACTTCCTTTTCAAAATTGTTTTCTTTATTCTGGTTCCATTCACTTTCCATATGAATTTTAGAATAAACTCATTTATATCTACAAAAAAAATCTTAGGTAGAGTTGAAATTACACAAAATGTGTAGATCAATTTGGAGTGATTGACTTCTTAATTATATTGAACATTCCAATTCATAAATGTATGTCTCTTCTAAGTTTCCTTTGAGTTCTGGTATCAATATTTTGCAGTTTTCAATATGCGGGTCCTGCACATGTTTAGTTGGTTTGCACCTAAATATTTCACTTTTTGGTATTTTGTAAATTTAAATCACTGTGGCTGGAAAAAACTGCAGCAAGACACATTGTAATTAAATTGTTCAAAACCAGTGGTAAAAAGAAAAGAAAATCTTAAAATAGCACCCCCAAAATAAAAACATATTAAATACAGAGAAATAAAAACAAAGATGACAACAAACTTCTTGTCAGAGCCAATACAAAGGGCATTTAAAATGGTTAAAGGGAGGCTGGGGATGTAGCTCAGTGGTAGGGTTCCTTTTGACAAAAAGGGGGGTTTGGGAACATAGGTCAATTGTAGAGTGTTGGCCTGATGTGACAGGTCAACCTTAGCAACTTAGGGAAAACTTGTTTCAAAATAAAAAGAACTGGGGATGTAGCTCAGTGATAAAGCACCCCTGGGTTCAATCCCCAGTGCCCAAAACAAAATAACACAAAACATGATCTAGCTATGCTGTTTATAAGAGATGAACTTTAAATTAAAAAACACAATCAAATTAAAAGTTACAGGATAGAGAAAGTTACTCTGTGCATACAGTAACAGAAAGACAGCTGAATGGCTACATCACTTTAGGCAAAATAAACTTTGACACAAATAGAGTCACTGGAAACAAAGAGAAACATTTTATAAATATTTAAAAAAAAACAATCCATTTGGAAGATATAACAATTATAAGCATATATGCACCTAACAACAATACCCTAAGATAGAATTTAAGATTGAAATAGACAACTCAAAAATAAAATTCGTAAATTGCAATACCTTCTTTCAATAACTGATCAACAACTAGAGAACAAGGAAAGAAAAGATATGAATAATGCTAAACAAATGAGACCTAATACATATCATCTATGGAATAAAATCCCTCAAAAAAGAGCAGAACACATTCTTCTCCAGTACATGTGGATCATTCTTCATGATAAGCCATGTGTTAGTCATAAAACCAGTCTCAATAAATTTAAAAGGATTAAATCATACAAAATATGTACTCCAGGGCTGGGGTTGTGGCTTAGTGGTAGATACTTGCCTAGCATGTGTGAGGCACAGGGTTCAATTTTCAGCACCACATATAAATAAGTAAAAATAAAGGTCCATTGACAACTAAAAATATTTAAAAAAATATGTACTCCAGCAAATATTAAATTAGAAATCAAAAACAGAAGTAAATTTGGACAATTAACAAATATATGGAATGTCAAATTCACACCTATGAAATAATGATGGGTCAAGGAAACAGTCACCAAAGAAATTAGATAGTAGTTGAAAGGTATGTAAGTGAAATTACATCAACCCAAAACTTAGGAGATATCACAAAACCATAGCTCAGAGGGAAAATAATGTTTCAATGCGTACATTAAATAAAGACCTCAAATCAATAAACTAATTTTCCATCTTAAGAATCTAGAAGCAGGACATAACTTTCCTATGTTCATATATGAAAACATGACCAGTGTAACTCCACATCATGTGCAACCACAAGAATGGGAAGTTATATTCCATGTACCTATGATATGTCAAAATAGATTCTACTGTCATATGTAACTAAAAAGAACAAATAAAAAATCTTAAAGACAAATTTGGAAACAAAACAAAAACAAATCCAAAAGCAGTGGGAGCTATAATAAAGAAAGAGCAAAATATATTAAATAAAGACCAGAAAACAAAGGTTGGTTAGTTTTCAACAAAATCGACAAACGTCTTTATTTCTTTACTAAGAAATAAAGAGAGAGGGCTGGAAATACTAAATCAAGATTGAAAGAGGCAACATCACAGCCCAACCTATGGAAACAAATAAGAAAAGATTATGAGAAAATGTCATGAGCAATTATGTTACAAAAATCATACGACTTATTTTAACTGGACACATTATTAGAAAGTCACAAACTACCAAAACTCAAGACTCAAGAAGAGAGAGAAAAGGAAACCTAAATATGCACATAACCAGTAGAGAAACTGACTCAGTAATTTTAAAAACTTCCAAAAAGAAATGTCCAGGGCGAATTGACTTCAACAGTAAACTCTAAACCTAATCTTTAATGAAGAAATAATACCAATCTTTCAGAAGATTTTCCCCAAATGAAATTAGAAGTGAAGACTTTTCAGCTTATTTTTGAGGCCAATTTACTCTGATTCTAAACCAGACAAGGATAACATAATAAAAGAACATCCAAGACCACTATCTCGGCAGAAAATTTATCAAAGCATAGTAGAAAACCAAATTCAGAAATGTAGAAAAAGTACTACCCACAATGAGAGGTGGGGCTTGTTACAGAAAGCAAGTTTGCTTTAGTTTCACAAAATCCAGCAATGCGATACAGTAAGCATTTGTCAAAATCCAACAACTTTCATGATTGGGAGGAAAAAAAAAAAGGACTGTGGTTGCGGTTGTAGCTCAGTGGTAGAGTGCTTGCCTAGCATGTGTGAGGCACTGGATTTAAACCTCATCATCACATAAAAATAAATAAAGGCACTGCGTTCATATACAACTAAAAAAATAAATACATTTTAAAATCCAAAAAATAAAAAAAAATTAGAGCTGGACATGGTGGTTCATGCCTGAAATCCCAGTGGCTCGGGAGGCTGAGACAGGAGGATCCTGAGTTCAAAGCCAGCCTCAGCAAAAGCAAGGCACTAAGCAACTCAGTGAGAGTCTGTCTCTAAATAAAATATAAAACAGGGTTGGGGATGTGGTATTGAACCCGTCACTGACACAAAGAAAAGACCACCAACTTCAATTTTGAATCAAATTAAAGCAAGCTTGTATTTGTGTTCACAAAGAGAGCTGATCAGCGGCGGTCTCTCCCAACACAGGAAGCAAGTTTAGAGATCAGCCGCCCATCCTTCTAGGAACAAGGTTTATAGCACAAAAAGTTGCAGAGTGGGGGTGTCTTGAGGACTTACAACTAACAGGATTTTCACAAGAATACAAAGGCAGATAGCACGTTAATGATCTACATGGAATGATATTTCAAGGTAGGGAGTAAATTCAGGTCCCAACATCAGAATTTATGAGGTGCCCCTGAGGTTTCAGAGAGAGCTGTTATCTGGTCAGGGAAAGCCAGGCATGGGTGAGTTCAAGGCACGGGCAGAAATTCCAAACAAGTTTAGAGATCGCAGTAATTCATAGTAAAACAAAAATGAACTTTCCAAGGCTTTATGATGAGATGGCTCCCAATCTTAAGATGGAATTAGGCTGGATTCATCAGTGGTTCAGTGGCCGAGTTCCCCTGAGTTCAGTCCCCAGCACAAAAAAAAAATAAATAAATAAATAAAAAAGAAAGAAAGAAAAAAAGAAAAAAGAAAAGAATAAAATCAAACTTCTTCAACTTGGTAAAAGACACTAATGATAAAAAGCCATAGCTAACACCACAATTAATAGTGAAGGAATAAATGTTTCATTCTAAGATCAGGAATGAGAAAAGAATAATGTCTAGTCTCACCATTCTTATTCAACATTGTACTGCAAGTCTTACTCATGGTAATTAGGCAAGAAAAAGAAAGTAAAAAGAACCCAAAGATAGGCTGGGGTGTGGCTCAGTGGTAGAGCCTGGCATGTGTGATGCACTGGGTTCGATCCTCAGCACCACATAAAAATAAACAAATAAAATAAAGGCATTTTGTTTATTTATAACTACAAATTTTTTTAAAAAAGAGAATTATTGGCTTGAAAAGAAAAAGGAAACCAAAGAGAGAAGGAAGAAGCTATCAATATTCATAGATAAATGATCTTTAATCCCAAAAAAATCACTAAAAACTTTAGAATTAATACACAAATTCAGCAAGGTTGCAGGATACAATAGTTTTTTTATTTTATTTTTGAGTTATAGTTGGATACAATACCTTTATTTTATTTTTATGTGGTGCTGAGGATTGAATCCAGGGCCCTGCATGTGCTAGGTGAGCGCTCTACCACTGAATCACAATCCCAGCCCCCAATAGTTTTTTAAAAATGTGTGTTTTTTTAGTTGTAGTTGGACACAATACCTTTATTTTATTTTTATGTGGTGCTGAGGATCGAACTCAGTGCCTCACACATGCCAGGCAAGCACTCTGCCACTGAGCCACAGTCACAGCCCTGAAGGATACAATATTGATGTACAAAAATCTATTGTATACACTAGCAATGAACAGTTCAAAAATGAAATAAAAGAATTTCATTTTTAATAAAAGAATTTCATTTATTTTAGCATAAAATGGTAAAATAATTAAGAGCAGATTTAACAAAATTCATGTAAATTGGAAACTGAAAAATATTATTAAAATAAATTTTAAAAAGATCTAAATCAAAAGAAAGAATCTGATGTTTATGGAGAGAGACTTAAAATGGCAGTATTCCCCAAATTGATCTATAGATTTAACACAATCTCTATCAGGATCTCAGGTGTTTTTTGTTTTGTTTTGTTTTGTTTTGTAGAAATTTACAACCTTATTCAAAAATTCACATGTAAAATTAAGAGACCAGAATAGCTAAAACAATCTTGAAAAAAATCCCCATAAAATTGAAGTTACACACTTCCTGATTCAAAACTTACTACAAAACTATAGCAATCAAGACGATGTGGTTTTGGCATAACAACACACATATGGATCAATGGAATAGGATGGAGAAGATGGGAATGAACCCTCACATTTTTGAGCAATTGGTTTCAGATAAGTCTGCCAATCAGAAAAGGATAATCTTATAACAAATGATACTGAGGCAACTGAATATCAACATGTGAAAGAAGGAACCAGATGCCTATATAAAACATTAACTCAACATAGATCAGAGAATTAAATATAAGAGGTAAAATTACAAATTCTGAGAAAAAAAAACTTAGTGGTAAATCTTTGTGGCCTTGTATTAGGTGATACAGTTTCTTAGAATACCCAAGATAGATGGGTATATAGATATAGGTAGATATAAAATTTCACTTCACCCAAATTTAAAAAACGTGTGTGTCAAAGGACACTACCAAGGATAGTTATAATAAAACAAAACAAACAAAACTGGGAAAAAATGATGATAAGGAGGCAGAGAAGAAATGGAAGTCCTTGTGTGCTGCAAGTGCTACTACTATGGAAAATAGTTTGTGCTTCAAAATTTAAAATAGAGTTACTACGTATCCAGTAATTCCACTTCTGGAACATACTCAAAAGAATTGAGTCAAACTTACATTTGTGCAACTCTGTTCATAGCAACATTAAAACAGCTAAAAGGTGGAAGTCATCTGAGTGTCTAGCCACAGGAAAATGGATACAATGGAATATTACTCACCCTTGGAAAGGAAGGACATTCTAGCACATGCTGCAACAATGTGGACAAATCTTGAAGATATTTTGCTTTCACTTAAGAAGCCAATCACAAAAGGCCACATATTGTAGGATTTTATTTATATGAAATGTTCAGAAAATAAGAAAATCTACAGTGATAGAGAATGGATTAGAAGTGGCCAAGGGTGGTTTGGAGGACAGAATTGAGATTAAGTGCTACCAAGTATGGGGTTTCTCTCCAGCTAATACGAATACATTTGAATTAGATGGCAGTGATAGCTGTACAACATATATGAAAGCCCACTAAAATGTACACTTTAAAATGATAGATTTTGTTATATGACTAATACATAAAAATGACTGCAAGGGTAGAATAAAAAGTAATCAACCTTTTAAAAATGTTTATTATTAAGTTTTAGGTGGACACAATATGGTTATTTTACATTTATGTGGTGCTGAGGATGAAACCCAGTGCCTTGTGCATGTTAGGTGAGCATTCTACCACGGAGCCACAACCCCAGCCCGTAGTAATCAGCCTTTTAAACGTATAAAACTGCAACTGCAAATTTATAATTGTTGTTGGAATAATTTAATATTCCTGCCTTAATAACTGATAGAACAAATGGAAAATCAATAAAGATACATAAGCCTTGAACAACACTGTCGACCCATTTGACCTAATTGACATTGACAAAACATTCCACACAAGAGCAGCAGAATAGATATTCTTCTCCTTCACACATAGAACATTTAAAAAGATAGGGGCTGAAGCATAACAAACAAGGGTAGAGCACTTGCCTAGCGTGTTCAAGGCCCTGGGCTCCATCCCCAGTACCTACCCTCCAAAAAGGCCATATTCTTGGTCATAAAACAATCTGTACACATTTGAAAGAATTCGAAGTATATAAAGTATGTTCTCTGATCACAGTGGAATTAAATTAGAAATCAATAATAGAGGGGCTGGGAATGTGGCTCAGGTAGTAGCGCGCTCGTCTGGCATGCGTACGGCCTGGGTTCAATCCTCAGCACCACATACCAACAAAGATGTTGTGTCCGCCGAGAACTAAAAAAATAAAATAAAAATAAATTTAAAAAAAATAAATAAATCAATAATAGAAAAGTCTCTGAAACATTCCCCAAATTAGTGAACAAAAACCATGCTTCTAGATTGCCCACAGACGAAAAACGAAACCAAACGAAAAATTAGAAAATATTTTGACTTGAATAACAGTTATGAGGTATCATAAAAATAGTGGCAGTTCTTTAAACAGACATTTTAACAGATGGCCATTAAGCACATAAGAAGATGCTCAACATCACTGTTCATCAGGGTCATGCAAACTCAAACCACAGGAGATTCCATTTTGCATCCATTAGGATGGTTAAAACTTAAAATGATTGACCATAGTGTCAGAAATACCACGGTGTCACAAGAAATCAAACTCCTGTTCAGAAGCAGCTCAGCAAGGCAGACTTTATTTCTGCTACCAAAGAAAATCCAGGGCATGAAGTCTCTCTGCTTTTATTGCTAACACAGTAACTGACCCTTGCTCTGGTAGGAGGGCTTGGAGTTACAATCCATGCAATTAGCTAATTTTAAAATTGGGGTGGACAAAGGGAAAGGCTATAGTTAAAATGGTTACAATTGGATCTTAATATCACAATTAAGACTAAATACTATATTTTGAAAATGAAGCCAGGCACAGTGGCCCACGCCTGTAATCCTAATGGTTCAGGAGGCTGAGGTAGGAGGATCGCAAGTTCAAAGCCAGCCTCAGCAAAGGCACGGCACTTAGCAACTCAGTGAGACCCTGTTTCTAAATAAAATACAAAATAGGGCTGGGGGATGTAGCTTAGTGGTCGAGTGTCCCTGAATTCAATCCCTGATACCAAAATAAATAAATAAATAAGTAAAACAAAAAGGGACCACTGAACTTTCTACTTCTCACATTAGCAAAGATGTGGAGGAGTTGAAACTCTCATGGATTGCTGTTGGGGAGAACAAAATAATCGTGCAAACACATTAGAAAACATTTTTGTCAGTTTCTTACAAAGTAAATACATACCTACCTATGATCTGACTATTCCTCTCCTGACTGTGTACTTAAAAGGAAAGAAAGCTTATGCTCATATAGAGATTTACACACTAATGTTCTTAGAGACCCTCTTCGAAATAACCAAAAGGTGGAAACCAACCAAACATCTATCACCATGGGACTAGAGAAACAAGTTGTGGTATAGCCATAAAATAAAATACTAACTAGCAACAAAAAAGGAACAAATGAGGACAAATGCAGAACATGATCACTGCCGTCCCATGGATTGAAGTGAAATAGCTTCCCATCCCCACATTTCCTACTGACCCAGTGTACATAGTGAATAATTTTTTCTCCTCTCTCTCTCTCTCTCTCCTGCCTCCACTGCTTCTGCCTCTCAAGGGAGGATCTTTCTCTCTCTGAGGGGGATCCATCTGCCATGTTCTGAGCTGCCTTATGGAGAGGCCTGTGTGGCAAGGAACTAAGGGAGGGCTATGGCCAGCACTAGTGAGTAACTGACATAGCTCGACAGCCCATGATAGCTGAATCCTTCCAACAACCCCATGAAGGAGCTTGGAAACAGACTACGTCCCAGTTGAGCCTTCTGATGAGGCTGCAGCCCTGGACGATAGCCTGACCAGCTCTGAGGGAGACCTTGAGGCAGAGGTGCCCAGCGAACCATGAGAGAATTCCTGATATGCAGAAAGTGGGAGATAGTACGTGTTGGTGAAGTAAGAAATGTTAAGGCTCTAAGCCTGAGGGTAATTTGCTACAAAACCCTACATTTCCAATGTGGTTTGGGGAAGGTGGCCTCTGCCCTTCTTACCTAAGGACTCAGGCCTGGAGCCCCCATCTCAATACTTCCGCCAGCACCCTGACAGGGGAGGAATTACACCTTGACTCTTAAAACCCTCATCCTAGGGCTGGGGATATAGCTCAGTTGGTAGAGTGCTTGCCTCACATGCACAAGCCTCTGGGTTCAAATCCCCAGCATCACCAAAAAGGAAAAAAAAAAAAAAAACCCACACCCTAAAGTAAAACATAAACACTTCAACTGTGTTTCATCAATCAAATGAAATAACATATTCGCAACTAACTTCACGGGAGGTGGAAAGAAAATAAATGGAATAGTTGTGAACTGTCTGGATGACTCCCACACTAACCTCTTTCTGGCAGGACTGTTAAGGGGACAGTGTCTTTTATTGCCATATTGGAACACTTTTGGCTACAAGTAAGAGGAAATACATGAAAACTTAAATAATAAAAGCTTAAACAATGAAGGGAACCTGTTGGCTCATATATTTTTGGCTAAAATTTTCAAATGTAGTTAAGACTGAAACAATGGTATGATAGGACTAATTTCTTTTTGTTTCTCTTTTCGGTACTTTGACATACAGTCAGCCCTCTGTATTCTCAGATTCTGCATCCTTGGATTCTGAATCCTCAGAATCAACTAACCACAGATCAAAAATATTATTAAAATAAAAACATGCACATCCAGGCATGGTGGCACATACCTGTAATCCCAGCGACTCAGGAGGCTAAGTCAGGAGGTTCACAAGTTTCAGTCAGCCTCAGCAACTTAATAAGAACCTGTCTCAAAATAAAAAACAAAAAGGGCTGGGAATGTAGTTCAGTGGTAAAATATCCTGGGTCAAATCCCTAGTACTAAGAAAAAAAATTCTGTATTGAATATATACAGATTTTTTTCCTTATCATTGTTCCCCCACCAAATATTTTGTAACAATTATTTGCATAGCATTTACATTGTATGTAAGTATAAGTATTATAAGTACTTATAGTTAAAGTACTGTAAGTAATTATAAGTTTTATAAGTACTTATAATTAAAGTATAAGTACTTACAATTAAAGTATTATAAGTACTCTAGGAAGATTTAAAATATAAAGGAGGATGTGCACAGGTTACATGCAAACACTACAGCATTTTACATAAGGTACTCAAGCATCCTCTGATTTTGGTATCCATGGGAGGTTCTGGAACCAATCCCCCAGAGATATGGAGGGCTAAGGGTCAATTGTATGAATTTCATCTTAAATTTGCTACTCTCAGGATTCTATAGTGGTTACTAGAAGTCCCTGAGGGCTACATACTTCCTTGATCAAGAAGCGGGAGGGGTGCTGGGGTCGTGGCTCAGTGGTAGAGCACTTGCCTAGCATGTGCAAGGCACTGGGTTCAATCCTCAGCGCCACCTTAAAAAAATAAGTAAAATAAAGTTAATACAACTAAAAAATATTAAGAAGAACAAGAAGAAGGGTAGCGGGCAGTGCCCGCCTTGTTCACAGAAGTCCTGAGCTTCCCTCAGACTGGGTCAGTCACATGTTCACTGATGCCTGAGGGAGATGGTTCTGGAAAAGAGGATGGTTTCACCTCCTTTACATGCTCAGATTCTCCAAGTCAGGTTCCCTGGATGCACACAAATAGAAAGGGAGTGTACAGAGAGTGTTCCTGTGTCCCCTACCCCCCACGATTACTTACCACGCCTTTCTTTCAAGTCACCACCTGGTGAAGATATTTCTGTGATGACTTCGTAAACTTGACTGGATCAGAATATGCTTTGCATTTTAAAAGATGGACAAATCTAAGAGATTGTTGCTACGACTAGAGATAAGCAGTTCCCACCAATACCAGGATCCCCCTCACCCACTGCATTCTAGCCACACTGGCATTTTGTTCTTTCCTTGAAATGCGCCACATTGCCATTTGCCCACTATGCATTTCCCTCAGTTTTGAACTCTCTAGCTCCAGATCTTTCTTTTCCTTTCTTTTTAAAATTTATTATTATTATTAGTTGTTTATGGACATTTATTTAATTTTATATGGTGCTGAGAATCAAACCCAGGGCCTCACACATGCTAGGCAAGCGCTCTACCACTGAGCCCCAACCCCAGGGCCCCCCACATCTTTCTTTCCCATCCTTCAGATTTCAGAGAAGCAACTCCTGATCTTCTATTCCTGGTGTCCATATTTTGCTTTTGTTTTTCTTTAAAAACGTATAAAATAGCAATTTTATTGAGGTAAATTTATACATTCCAAGAAATGATCTGGCTCTGAAGCAGGATATTCAATCTGTCTAGACTTTTATATGATCATTTCAAAACCATTATATAAAATAATATTTCAAGTGGCCCTTCATAAAATTATAAATATCAATCACATATAAATTAACTCAAATCTCATATTTAAATTATCAATAAATTAAAAATAATTAAAATAGTGTCCTAACGCTCATACTGTCAGTCCTTCGTCGAGAACAAGATAAGGTAGGTACCCAGTGGACAGGACATGTTTTCTGACCATAGGAAGGAATATCCATGAACCAATAAGCTTAGATGCCCACACTATGCTTTCCGAACAGCTCTCAGGGTGAACTGCAGGAAATCCTCAAAGTTGCTCAAGATGAGTTGCATGGTCATGACCTTCTGACAATCATTCTGAGACTCCAGTTTTGCCAACAGGTTGATATTTGCAGTTGGGCTGGGGAAGACTATTTTATTGGGATCCTTCACCTCTTTTTTCAGGATCTCAATCAGGGCTTTGGAACTGTTCTGCACACGTTTGGCTCTGTCCCTGTTCCTGCTTTCCTGAAACTTGTTCCGGATGTACTTCCGGTACATCTGAAACTCCAGAAGCCCAGAGGTGATTCACACAAGGCAGTTGTCCCGATTGTATCCAGTTTGGAAGCATCCATCTTTTTCAGTCATCTTTGGAAGGTTCAGATTGTTTTCGGACGCTGCCACATGGCTCTTGATACAGGTCTCATCATTCTTGCACAGCGTTTTTCTATTTTGAAGACTTCCTTGATGAGGTAGGAAATCTGTCCTGCGTTTTTTTTTTTTTTTTTTTTTTCTGAAGAGGCACGTGTTGGTTTATTTCGAGTGACACCATCCTCTACATCTTCTCTGTGAAGTTCTGAGATGGGGAAGGCAGTCACCACCACTAGGAGCAGCCCCCAGGAGGCAACTAGAAGAAAGGCGCCTGAACCAGAGGGAAGAGAAAGCAGGGCGTGAGCTGACCCATATTTTGCTTTCTTCACAACATTTATTACTATATGAAACTATTTTGTTTATTTGGTTGCTAATTGCCTCCTCCCCCAACCAAACCTTTCATGTCAGCAAGGACTTTCTGTCTTCTTCACAGATACACTCCCAGCATCTTGGCAAAGACCTTGATGCATATTTGACACAAAATAAATGTGTATCCAAAGAATGAAAGAAATGATTAAATGTATCATCTCCATCAACTGCTGTGCCACTGTGGGTGGTGAGTTCCTGCTTCCAGGAATTGTCAGATTTTGCAAATTACTGGCTTGCCAAAATACAAATTAGAATATATTCAAGGTTAACCCTCCAACCACAAATCTTTCAGTTTATTCTTGAAAGGAAAAGGGTGGAATTACTCTTAGCTGTTTGGGAGGGAGTGTAAATTGTATGCTGGCTCAATCCAGAGGCTCTCACATTTCAGTGTGCTCCAGAATCATGGCAAGGCCATTCAGTTCAGATTCCTGGGCACCACCTTCAGAGTTTTCAATATGGGAGGTCTACAGTGACTCCAAGAATTTGCATTTTCAAAAAAGGTCCAGGTGCTGCTGCTGTTGCTGACTGGAGTCATGGTTTGAAAGCAGCTGCCACAATCTAAATAGGCAACTCACTTCAAAGTACGAATAATACAGGGGCTGGTGTTAGGTGAGATCCTGGGTTCTATCCCCAGCACTGAAAAAAAAAAAAAAAGTTTGCTTAACAGTCATGGCTATTTTGAATTATTGTAATACTTTCTCTGCCATGTTTTAGGCTTTCACTAAAACCCATGTATATCCATGGAAAGGAACCCTATACATCAAAATATCTGTCTGTCTGCTGCAAGAGATCAAAGATTGAAGACCAATTGCTGCCATTCAGGGCCATCTCTATCTTGAAGAACAAGTGTGAAAGTCATTCATCTAAACATGTCTCAAGTCCATCAATTTATTTCCATCTCTACTTTAAAGAGTTACAATTATAGTTATTCATGGTACAATCATTCAAGGCACACAGATTTCATGTCAACAACTGGGATAGCTTCCTAACTGGCTCTCTTGAAGTTTTATCTATATGAAGCCAGACCATTCTTTTAAAGATGTAATCTGATTGTGCCACTTGCTTCTATAAAATCCTCCAGTAGTTTTTTAATCATCCCAGGTAAAAGCCCATTATCTTGAACACTGCTTACTTGACGTGGCCCCTGTCTGCCTTACAGTCTTACATCCTCTCCAAAGCCTCTTTCTTCAGAGGTCAATTTGCGCCATTTTTTCTTAAGAAAGATTTCCCCTTGGTTCCCAGATCTGGTCAATTTCCTCTGTTGCACGACCTTATAGAGCCATGTTCCATTCTTTCAGGGCACACTACCTTTTTTTCTAGGGTCTTTATGTATTCATCATCTACAGGAGAGAAGGAGTAAGACCATTTTTGTTCACCAGGACATTTCTAGTGTCCGAGCACAACAATGTTGACCATGTAGGTACTGGATTAAACATACGTTGGATGGAGTCTTAAAATGTGCATTTCTCAGTTCCAATTATGTACCAAATCAAGAGAGATGTTTGACCTAAAAAACACTCCATGCCAGTTAAAAGCCATTGTGGCAGGGCGCGGTGGCGCTCGCCTGTAATTCCAGAGGCTGGGGAGGCTAAGACAGGAGGACCGCGAGTTCAAAGCCAGCCTCAGCAAAAGTGAGGCGCTGAGCAATTCAGTGAGACCCTATCTCTAAATAAAATACAAAAATAGGGCACGGAATGTGGCTCAGTGGTTGAGTGACCCTGAGTTCAATCCCCAGTACAAAAAAAAAAAAAAAAAAGCCATTGCTTAAAGTGAAAGGAACAGCATGCTTTTGAAGTCAAGTGGAGGAGGGAGAGGTCAATTCCAGGTGGGAAGCCTGTTCATTCAACATATATCTTGAATGAAGATCCTGCTCACTCCCACTAGGTACTATGCTGTCTCATAGGCCCCAGGGCGTTGTGTGGGGTAAACAAGGTACAGAATGTGCGCACACAGCTACTGTGATAGAAAAAGGATTTGAACCTAGTCTGCTTTAAAAAAAAATATTTTTAGTTGTAATTACTTTTTTTTTATTATTTATCTTTTTAAGGTGGTGCTGAGGATCGAACCCAGGGCCCCCCACCTCCCAGGCAAGCGCTCCATCACTGAGCCCCAGCCCCCACCCCCTCGTCATGGAAGACGTGGAAATTAAGCCGGGCTTAAAGGAGCTGGCCAAGTGAAAAAAGACGCGCAGCCATTCCTAGCCAACTCTGGGCCGACAAACACGGGCTTAGTTATGAATTTGGTTCCTTCCTTTCTCAACCATTCGCATCTAATTTGGGAAGCGATTCCACGGCAGCATAAAAATGCAGAAGGACGCCAGGGAAACTTCCGGACACCGCGAGGAGAGAAACCGTTTCCACGGAAACAGTAATGTGTTCCCGACAAGGTGAGATCTCGCGGTGCTTGAGCCAGGGGAAGTGACGTCAGGCCTCTCCGGAGGCCCTCTGGTGGATCGCCGCGGCCCCTCCTCCCCGAGCGGCCGCCTTTTCCCGCGCGAGCTGCCTCTGGTGCTCGGGCCGCCCGCGGGGAAACATGGCGTCCGCCCTGGAACAGTTCGTGAACAGTGTCCGACAACTCTCGGCTCAAGGTGAGGCCTTAGGCCGAGGGGCTGGGCCTGGGTGGGCCTCGGGGGATGGGCCTGCATCCTCAGGCGCCAGCGCGGTCGGTTGGGACCGCCCTCTTAGTCCCAAGCTTCGTCTCGGGGGCCGGACTTGGGGTTGTGGCGCTTAGACCAGAGTGGGATCGAGCGCCGCTGAATGTAAGCAGCCCTCTCGAGTTCTTGAGCCCAGCTGTCTCCTCCTGCTAGACTCACCTCCCTGGGGCCGCCGGAACCTTTCCTCCCCCCCCCCCGGCCCGGGCCCCTGCCACCGGGCGCTGCGCTTGACAGTTTGGGGGCGTGACTTCCGCCGGGCGCCTTCCCGAATGCCCATTGGCCCATTGGGCTTCCCTTGCTTTCAGTGATTGGCGCAGCGCCTTGTTCGTCTTGTCGCCAGCCGGCCGCCCCCTGGTCTAGGCCGCGGGGAGCGGGCAGAAGGCGAGTCCTTTCTGGGCTCCTTGGCTCCGAGGCTTGCCTTGGCGGATCTCTCAGCAGCCAGCCGGCGCAAGCTGGGGAGCCTCCGCACCTATTTTGGTCCTAAAGAATGCCAAGGGAGCTCTCGCTGATGGGACTCCATTTCTATGGTGCGGAGTTGTTATCTTGATTATTTTGCCCTTGTTTTTCATGCTCTCTGGCTCATGCATCTCATCATCTGAATATGCCGAATACTTGACTCAGGATTAGAGTAGTTAGTAGCTATGAAGGACCCTGTAACTACCCGGTACTTGCATATTCTTCATCTGAAAGATAAAAATATGTCCCTACTTCATAATGATGTTATGGGGTCGAGTGGAGAAGCACCGTGAAAGCACTTGGAACAGTGTTTGTCATGGGGTGCAGTAAATAGAGCTGTAAATTGTAAGTGCTAGAAGCTGTGTGACCTCTGACAAATCACCTTTAATCCCTTGAATCTCTTTTTATCTCCATTTGTGGAAATACAGGGTTGCTGTTTTGCTGCTGTTATAAGGCTTCGATGTTCTGGTTTGCAGTCGTGCTTAGTAAATAATAGTTCTCTTATTTTCGTTATTATTAAAAGAAATTAAGGGGCTGGGGCTCAGTGGTAGAGCGCTTGCCTAGCATGTGTGAGGCACTGGGTTCGATCCTCAGCACCACATAAAAATAAACAAAGGCACTGTGACCATGTACAACTAAAAAAAAAAAAAAGAAAGAAAGAAATTAGGTTCACAGGCCGGGCACAGACTTCCATTTTTGTGAATGAGGAAACCAATCTTTCATTTCTGCAACACACTTAGTTTCTACTTCCTGGGATGTGATGTGGTTAGAAGATTGATATTGGAATCCTGTCTCAGTCGCTTGGTGAGACATTTAATTTTTTTTCCGGCCAATTTTCTCATTTACAAAATGGAAGAGGACTGTGAAAAACCAAGGAAGGTCACTTATCTGTAAGCTTTGATAGTTTCTCTGTGCAAGGCAGTGCTTTGGAAAGAGTATGCTAGGCAGAGATAAATATAACTTTTCACTGCCAACAGCTTCTGTGCCTTACATTCATTTTGTAGTAAATGTTTAAGTTTCTGTTCAGCTGCTTTTATTCTGAATTTTCTAACATGGACCTTAAGTGAAAGAAATGTTGTCATTTCCAGTTCTCTTAGATTAGAGGGAGTTTCCCTGGGCGCATCTCTGGTTGGATTCATTTCACATGCACTCTGACGCTTAAACTTACTTTTGACAGGCATAGTGACCCTGCACTAGTTAAATGTCTGATGATTTCATAGTGACCTAGCTTTTATTTTAAGTGTCACCTCAGCTTTGGTTATTTAATTGGAGGAAAACTAATGGACTAAAATGTTGATTTCTGGGTATTTCAAATCATTGTGAATGTATTTAGAGTAGTGGGTGTTTTTATGTTTTATTTTATATATTTATAGCCTCACTATGTTCCTGAGGCTTGTCCTGAACTTGCCATCCTTCTGCCTCAGCCTCCCAAGTTGCTGGGATTACAGGCATATGCCACCACCCCTGGCTGAACAGTAAATTTTTAAAAGGGCAAATTATTATTTTTATTTATTTATTTATTTTAGTTGTAGTTGGACACAATACCTTTTATTTATTTATCGAGCCCAGTGCCTCACACGTACTAGGCAAGTGCTCTCTTTATTGGTGGTGCTGAGGCTTGAACCCAGCTCCTTGCACATGCTAAGTGAGTACTCTACTGCTGAGCCACAATCCCAGCCCCTAAAAGGGCAAATTATTTAACCAGAAGATGCTCTTTCATAACTACCAGTGAGTTCCATAATAAAACGACAGTGAGCTGTATTTTTCCATCTCAACAGATGTTTATTTTTGTTTTCAAGAAAAATTAAATTTGAAAGTATTTTAGTTTAGGAGCCCTAGAAGTTATCAAAGTACCTACCTACAGTCATTTGGATTTAAAGTATTATACTGTTTAAATGTTCTTTTAATAAGGGAAAAAAAAATCACCCACTACTGTACAGAAATAATTGAAGGACGAATCTTGGGGTTAATGCCCATGGAGGGCTGAGATTGTGGCTCAGTGGTAGAGCGCTCCCTAGCACATGCGAGGCCCTGGGTTCGAGCCTCAGCACTACATAAAAATAAAATAAAATAAAGGTATTGTGTCCAACTACAACTAAAAAATAAATATTTTTGAAAAAATGTCCATGGACATATCCCTACCACTACCCCCAAATGTTGCCAGGATGTCTGTCTTCAGGATTACCATCAAAATTGATAGGTTTACTTTAAAGTACCAATTCAGGCCTAATTAGGTTCTGTACCTTAGTTGTTTAAACTTATCATTATGATATAGGAGAAAGAGTGATGATCAGTTAGGAGAGTAACTAATTCAGCAGCTGCTTGTTGATTGGCTACTAAGCAGGCACTGTATTCTGAACTGGAGAAATGAACAGTCCCTCCACCTGAATTTACTTTGAATTGCCTAACCACCATAATCCCATCTGATGGAAAGAGGGCAGAGAGGGCGAATATCCAATGTAGTGTATCCATCCAACTTGGGGGAGGGGGAGGCCCAGAGAAGGCCTGAGTAGTTGAATGTTGAATATGAGTCAGGTAGCAGATACGAAGAGGGTTGGAGAATAGCATGTGCAGAAGCATAAAGATGAGAGGACATGTAATGATGATTTTCTGGGCTTTTGTGACCAAAGAGTAGGTATGTGAGGCAAGGTTGCAAAGGTGGCAGGCACCCATTATTTAAGAAGCTATATAAGCCAAGCTGAGTCATTTGGATTTCTTTTTATTTTTAAATATATTTTTTAGTTGTCAGTAGACCTTTATTTTATTTACTTATATGTGGTGCTAAGAATCAAACCCAGTGTCTCACACGCTGGGTAAGTGCTGTACCACCAAGCTACAGCATATATTTATGTCTGCCTAGCATACTCTTTCCAGTCTTTTGGATTTCTTAATGCCATTGGAGTAATTTAATTGAATTTTCATTTTAGAAAGATCAGACAGTACCAGTATGGAGTACTGGAGAAAGAAAGATCAAAGCAGACATACTCTTTAGAAGATGTATGATGTAATCCAGACGAGAAATCATGAGGATCCAAATTAAGGCAGGGAGAAGAGAGACAAAGGATTGGAACCAAGGAAAGTTTTGGGTACAGAGAGAGAGATGTGGGAGGTGGTGACAGTAATGTGTACATTTCTGGGTTGGGGGACTGGAAAAGGCACTGGAGGAAAGGAGAAACTTACGGAGGCTAGAGAGAAATAGGAGAACTTCTAACTAGTTCTGAGTCACATGCAAGTTGTTTCACTCCTTTGGTCCTTTTGGGTCCTTATCCAAAAGGAGGGAGACACAAGAAATCGTCTTTGGGCACTGTGGGCTCTGAGGTACAAAGTCTGCACTTAGCATTCCTTTAGTTTAGTTGGTGCTGTGATTGAATGCTAGTGTTGTTCCTGTTTTGCAGGGCAAATGACCCAGCTTTGCGAACTGATCAACAAGAGCGGGGAACTCCTTGCGAAGAACTTATCCCATCTGGACACTGTACTAGGGGCTTTGGATGTACAAGAACACTCCTTGGGTGTCCTTGCTGTTTTGTAAGGGACATCTTCTTTTTATAATTTTGTGCTTTTTAAAACTGAACACTGCACTTTCTGGCTCTATTTTATTTATTTTTATTTTCCATTTAGAAAGTAAGTTATGTAAACAGCATTGAGCTCTTTCACAAAGCTAAAATTATTTTACTTATTCCAGCTAATCATTACTTATTATATTTTGTTCAGTTTTATAATTTTTTTGGCTCTCGTTTATGTTTATACATATTATGGAAATTTATTTTAAAAAACAAATGGCCATGCCAATTATAGGCACTATTGTTTGCATTTATCTGAATGCTTCTGTTCATGTAGTCTGTAGAATTGTCCATACTTTCTAACTTGGAAAGAAATAGGAAGAGTGACAGAATGGGTCATGGTGGAATACACTGAATGAAAATATCAATTTTTATTTCTTTTGACTTGGCACAGATCTTCAAACAAGCTTAAGCTATTTAAGACCAAATTAAATAGACCTTATTTCAGCTGGAGTTTCTTGTAACTCTTTAGACCTGATAGTAGAATTCTAGATTGGGATATCATGGTTGTCATGAAAATTTGAAAAAGTAGAAATAACTGGGAAGAAATTGACCTGAAGAGAGGGTTTGGCTCCATCACATTGCTATTCACGGCACAGAAGTATGTGTCAGGAGCAGCATTTAGAACAGAAACCTTGTGAGAACAGAAGGGTCTGGAGCTCTGCTCTGCAATAACAGGCTATTTAAATTAAATTAAAGTTAAATAAAGGGAAAGATTAAGTTTTTCAGTTGCTTTTGCAACAGTTTAGCCATTCTGTAGCCACTGTGTTGGATGTCCAACCATTCTACCCCGGACAGTCTACTAATGAACATTGTACTAGTATAGATGTTCTGGACAAAGCGTTGTCTTATTGACATGAAAGAGCAGATAGCATGCATGTTTTTTTTTTTTTTTTTTTAAGAGAGAGTGAGAGAGGGGAGAGAGAGAGAGAGAGAGAGAGAGAGAGAGAGAGAGAGAATTTTATTTATTTTTTAGTTCTCGGCGGACACAACATCTTTGTTGGTATGTGGTGCTGAGGATCGAACCCGGGTCGCACGCATGCCAGGCAAGCGCGCCACCGCTTGAGCCACATCCCCAGCCCAGCATGCATGTTTTATACACACATAAACTCACAAGTATAAAGTGAGATAATATATATGAAAGCATTTTGAAGCTGTTTAGTACCTTACTATTGTATATCAGTTTTTTGTTTTTTTAATTTGTGGTACTGGGGATTGAACCCTGGGCCTTTGCATGTGAGGCAAGCACTCTACTAACTGAACTATATCCCCAGCCCATATATTAGTTATAATGATGCATGTAAAGAACCATGAATTTGTAGCTGATATTCTAGATTTGAGTCTATATTCTTCCAATTATGAAGTGTGGGATCCTGAGCTTTATATTTTTATTTATAAAACAGAAATCACAACTTTACCTATTGTGAACTCCAAATTACATTGTTCCTGGCACTTTTTTTTAGAAAATCTTTTATATATACATTTATACACACATATTAATATTCTTATTAATTATAGATGGACACAGTATCTTTATTTTATTTATTTTTATTTCAAGGTTTTTATTTTTTTGGTTAAAAGTTTGTATTTGGTTCATCTACAAGTACTAGAAAACCTGATATTTGACCTTATTAGGGGAGTGTTTCATTTTGAAATTTTTTCTTTTTTAAGCATATTTTTCGCAACCCCAGTTTGTGCCAGGGTTCTATATCTTGGTTATGCAAAAGAACCCAGCCAGGAGAATCTTGTGGACTCTAGTTCTTAAGTTTTAAAAATACTGTTCCTTATTTTATTTCACAGAATATTAGAGGTAAGATGGACTTCAGACATAAGTTGCTTCTATACTTACCCTATGAAATATTATGGTAATTACTTTCTTTTTTCTTTATTCTAGGTTTGTGAAGTTTTCTATGCCCAGTGTTCCTGACTTTGAAACATTATTCTCACAGGTTCAGCTTTTCATCAGTACTTGTAATGGAGAGCACATTCGATATGCAACAGACACTTGTAAGCTAACCAATATTTTATCTTCTGTTGAATGTGTTTTGCCTTTTTAGTTATTTATATTTTCAATATTTTATTGTTGTATCTAGTTGCTGGGCTTTGCCATCAGCTAACAAATGCACTTGTGGAAAGAAAACAGGTAAGAAATGCTATTCAAGTATTTATAGCTCTGTTATAATGTATATCTAACTTTCACAGTGAACTAGGTAATATTAAGATACCAGGTTAATACTCAGCATCTTAACACTTAGGTACATGTGGTTACTTGAGAGCTCCCCAAGCTTTTGCTGTAAGGACAGCAGTCACTATGTGTGGAGAATGAGCCAGAGGTGCAGGAAATGTGTTTCTTCAAGGGAAGCAACTAGTTGGTCGTCCTTGTTTTCACAACCACCAATCTGGACTGGTGTTGTGGTTTGTTGGCAGAGCCTGCCCAGCATGTGTCAGGCCCAGGGTTCAAGCCCCAGAACCACAAAAGAAAAGACCAATCTAGTGCATTTATGTTGTAATATGCTATTTTTTGTTTGTTATATTTTTTCTTTTAACTTTCAATTATAATTTTTGCCACACAGAAAGCTATTAATACCCAAAGAATTCTCATGTACTTTTCATCCAGCTCCTCCAAATATTAATATTTTACTATACTTGCATTTTCCGTTATTCCCTCTATTTTTCTGAACCATTGGGAAGTAAATTGCAGATTTACTGTTACTTCTGTTACTCATAATTACTTCAGTGGTGCTTCCTAAAAAATTAGGTCATTCTCTTATAGACCATGATAAAATGATCAGTATCTGGAAATGGATGTTTATAATGTTCTCACAATCCACGGACCCTCTTCAGATGTGGTCAACTCTTCAGCCAATGCCCTTTATATATATAACAACCTATGGGTTGTTGTGTTTTTTTTTTTTTTTTTTAATCTCTTTAGTCTCCTTTAGCCTGGAACAGTTCTTTGATCTTTACCTTTTATGGTATTGACACAAGTTAGAATTTGGGCGTTTCTTTTTTATTTGAAAGTTAACTTTTAAGATTAATGGCTTAGAGGAAGCTGAATACAGAAAGAACTAGTTCTGTAGGAGTACCAAATAACTGTTTGAAAGAGATGGTTTAAAAAAGTCACCAAGGCTTTATTGAAAAAGCCATATAAATTATTTAGATATTTTATAATATCATCTGTGTAGAAACTGATTGATTGTACCTCACTTAAAACTTGGTCTTCTTGGGGCTGGGGCTATGGCTCAGTGGTAGCGCCCGTGCCTGGTATGTGTGAGGCATTGAGTTAAATTCTCAGCACCACGTATTAAAAAAATAAAGATCAGCAACTAAAAAATATGAAAAAAAAATAACCCTTTAAAAAAATATCTTAGTCTTCTTATATACAATGAGGGCAAGAAACAGTCCATTTGTTACCTTGTGATATTAGTTTCCTCTGCACAATCCAAAGTTCCTTCATTCTTCCCTACTCCCCCCTCCCCCGCCCTGCCCAACACACAGACTGTGGATCAGTATCTGCTTATCAGAGAAAACATTTGGCCTTTGGTTTTTTGGGGATTGGCTTATTTCACTTAGCATGATATTCGCTAGTTCCATCCATTTACCTACAGATGTCATAATTCTTTAAGGCTGAGTAATATTGCATGGTGTATATGTACCACATTTTCTTTATCCATTTGTCTGTTGAAGAGCATCTAGATTGGATCCATAGTTTAGCTATTGTGTCACATCAGTGTGTGCTGATTTTAAGTCCTTTGTGTATAAAACGAGGAATGGGATAGCTGAGTCAAATGGTGATTCCATTACATCTTTTCTGAGGAATTTCCACACTGTTTTCCATAGAGGTTGTACCAGTTTGCAGTTCCACCAGCAATGTATGACTGTACCGTTTCCCCCACATCCTCGCCAACACTTATTATTGCTTGTATTCATATAATACAAGCCATTCTGAGTGGAGTGAGACACAAATACATTTCTAAGCTTAGATGCTCATCTGTTATAAATGATTTGGAAATTTTTTGTTTGGTTAGTTGTTGTAAAGATAATCAACTATTAAGAAAGTAACTTTGTTTTTTATTATTGCTATTCACTGGAGATGGGGGAAGCTTTTGACTTAAAGGTGGTGCTGAATTGTCAAAGTATTCTAAGAAATAGCTTCAGAAAATGTTTTCTGGCTGAATAGGGACAGACATTTCCTGACAGAGTATGGAAACCTCATATTGCTATTTAAAGGAACCTATCAATTAGTGTTATTTTTTATTTGTAAGTGACAACATAAGATCCATTGTGCTGCCATCTTTGAGAACTTATCTGAAAGAGATGTCATTTCTGACAGCCCCTGCGAGGAATTGGCATCCTTAAACAAGCCATAGACAAGATGCAGATGAATACAAACCAGCTGACCTCAATACACGCTGATCTCTGCCAGGTAAGCAGCTAGAAAGAGTGACTCACACTAAGTCAGTGCTATGAGTCTGCATGGGTTTGCTCAACTTGGAGTAGAAGGTCATTTGATGGAGATTGTGTTCTGCTGTAGAAGTTTAAATGTAGTCATGGAGCTTAGCTAGTAAGTTTGTAGGTCAGATAGGGTAGTCAGTGGTTGTAATATTTATTTATTCATACATTCATTCATTTTGTAGTCTGTTTAGAGATAGGGTTTCACTGAATTGCTTAGCACCTCGCTTTTGCTGAGGCTGGCTTTGAACTCATGATCCTCCTGCCTCAGCCTCCCAAACCCTGGGATTACAGGCATGCACCACCATACCTGGTGGTTGTAATATTTAAATACAAAAAAAGGAAAATTTGTGTATATATATACACACACATATATATATATATATATATATATATATATATATATATATATATATATAAAATAAGAATTTTTTGTGATTGAGATATAGTATATAATAAAGCACAAATTTTGTGTACAAAGTCAGGCATGGGGGCACTTCCTTGTAATCCCAACTACTTGGAAAGCTGAAGTAGGATTCCAGGCTTGAGGCTAGTCTAGATATCTTAGTGAGACTCTGCTTTAAAAAAATAAAAAGGGCTGGGATGTAGATCCATGGTAGCACTTGACTAGCATGCCCGAGGCCCTTTGTTTAATTCTCAGTATTGGGGAAAAAAAAAGTAGTGTACAGCTCAATGCGTGTACAGATGTCTATACCATGCCCCCATTGTCTAGATACAGAACTTTCCTATGTGCTTGCTTTCTTTTTTTTTTCTTTTAGTTATATTGGACACAATACCTTTATTTTATTTATTTGTTTATGTGGTGTTAAGGATCAAACCCAGCACCTCACACGTGTTAATAAGCGAGCGCTCTACCACTGAGCCACAACCCCAGCCCCATTTTCTTGCTTTCTTGACCTGCACAATTTCCTATACTTTCCTAAAGGATTAATTGAAAAAAAGACTTTGATTTTTGTGTTTTTATGATCTGTTTTACTAGTTCAGTGAATTTAACAAGGACACACTTGTTTGCCCATCTGTAAACAGATGGGTGGTAGGTGGGTTAAAGGATAATGGAGCTGTATATGGAGTTCTCAATCATTTTATCTATGGCATGCCCTACTGGTTATTTTTTTAATATGAAGAAATGTTACTTTTTTCTGAATGGTTAGGAAAATGGAATAATGTGATATATAACATTTTCTTGAAATTTATGAAATCTGTAAATTTCCTCTTGCTATAGCCTGCCAAAGTAAAGTTAAAATGATGATTTAATATAAATTTTTTCACAGCTTTGTTTGCTGGCAAAGTGCTTTAAACCTGCCCTTCCATATCTTGACGTGGACATGATGGATATCTGTAAAGAGAATGGAGCCTATGATGCCAAACACTTTTTATGTTACTATTATTATGGAGGGATGATCTATACTGGGCTGAAGAACTTTGAAAGAGCACTGTACTTTTATGAACAGGTAATCATCTCTCCTTGTCCCTGAGGTGGTTTTGAACTTGGGTGATTAAAGAAGTACCTGCTTTGTTTTCTAAAATGAGTGGGTTGGTGGTTGGGCCTCAGAGTTTCAGGGGGAGGTCCTTTCAAAGACTGTTCCTCTGGGTATGTAAACAGTGGTGACTTGCCCAAGCGTAAGATGAAGAGCTGTGGCAGTGTAGAAGAAACACTAATCTAGGCTTTAACACTTAGAATCTGTCAGATTTGGGGCAAGTAATAGTATATCTTACATTTAAAGCTTCCTTTACTTAGAGGAAAGAAATTAAAATGTCTTCTTGTCTAAAAACATATGTGGTATTTTGTTGTTTCTTGTCATGGTTCAAAATTCAAAGAGCATTAAGGAGTACATGGTGAAAAGTCCTTTCCACCCTTATATGTGTCTGTGTAATGGCCACTGGTCTGTGCCATTGAGACAATACAAAGCCTGGTAGAATATTTTGGAGGTTTACTCAAGGACTGATAAAGATACACAATATTGATTAATACCAGTGTTCTAAGATAAATTAGATATTTGTAAGTATCTATTTAATGCATAGCATGTATTAAGAACAGTTTAAGCCTTCAAAGAGCTCAGTTTAGTTGGAATGATGGCTTGTAATGCACGCGTGTACATGTCCGGGTCTCTAGACAGTGCTGTAGGGAGTTGTTAATGAGCCCTGCTGAAGGAGCCTGAGGAGAGTCACCATGAGATGTGGCAGTCAGGAACATGTTACTAAAGGATACATCTAGTTGGGTTAAATAATTGTGGTATGTTCATTTTAAGGCTAAAAATTTTAAAAATGGCAAAAACATACTTCAGGACTAGGGATGTGGCTCAATGGAAGAGTGCTTACCTAGCATATATGAAGCCCTGAGTTCCATCCCCAATACTACAAAAACAAAAAAACAAACATACTTCATAGTCATTGGATGCATTTTTATATTACTGTCCCAGATAGTACCTCGCAAGCAGACATGAATGTCAAGATAATGTAAGCTTTAAAAAGACAGGAATGCGTGCAATGCACTAAGAAAATATTTGTGTCTCAGATAGCTAAAACGGCCCGGTGTGGTGGCATATACCTGTAATCCCAGTGACTCCGGAGGCTGAGGCAGGAGGATTGTGAGTTCAAAGCTAGCCTCAGCAAAAGCGAGGTGCTAAGCGACTCAGACCTGTCTCTAAATAAAATACAAGACAGGGCTGGGGATATGATTCAGTAGTTGAGTGGGGCCTGCATTCAATCCCTGGTACCTCAATAAATAAATAAAATGATCAAATAGATAAAATGGTTTTAAAATTTTGATGCATATACATATAACCCTTTTACCTAAAAATATACTTACTCCCTGATTTTGACCTAATGACAATCATTGTCTAGTGTTAGAATTCTTTATGCAACCCTGTTTTAATGATATGCATATAGCCATAGATGGTATTTCAGAAAGTTATAAAGATTTTTTTTATATTTTTAAGAAATTCCAAAAGAAGAATTATTTTTCAAAAAATTCAGATCATTTAGCATCATACAAAGCAAAAAGTAGAGTTATTTCCTTTCCTAATATAGCACCTTTGACTGACTAGCTTACTTGTCCTGACCAATGTAAATCTAAGTGGAGTCTAATATCTTACAACTAAAACAGTATTGCCGTAGGAATTGTTGTATGTGTCTTCATGCACTGAAATGAGTGTTTCTGAGAGGACTTTACAGTCTGGCTCAGAGGTGCCAGTTTTGATTTGGAAGATTGGGGCTGATTTGTTTGTGATAGTTGTCAAGCTTATTAGCCTTCATAAAACCAACTGAAATGAAAAGGCAGCCATAGATTGGGACAAACCTTTGCAAATCACTTTTTTAAAAAAAATTTTTTAGTTGTAGTTGGACACAGTATCTTTATTTTATTTTTATGTGGTGCTGAGGATCGAACCTAGGGCCTTAGATGTGCTAGGCGAGCGCTCTACTGCTGAGCCACAACCCCAGCCCTGCAAATCACATTTCTGATAAAGGTTTTACATCCAGAGTATCCAAAGACCTTGCAACTCAAAATTAAAAGACTAAAATTTAAAAGGACGTTGATTTTTTTTTTTTTTTTTTTGGTACTGGGGATTGAACTTGGGGACAGGGGCACTTTATTTACCACTGGGTTTTATCCCCAGCCCTTTTTATTTTTTTATTTTGAGACATGGTCTCACTAGGTTGCTTAGGACCTCATTGAGTTGCTGAGGCTGACCTTAAACTTGAAATCCTCTTGCCTCAGCATCCCGAGTCACTGGGATTACAGGTGTGCATTACTGCACTTGCTGGACAATGAATTTCAATAGACATTTCAATACACAAATGGCCAATAAGCTCATGAAAAGATGCTCATTGTCATTAGTAAGGAAGGAAATGCAGATTCAAACTAGTTTTGATACTAGTTCATACCACTAGGATGGCTAATATTTAAAAGGCAGCCAATAACAAGTGTTGACAGGAGGTGGAAAATCCTGAACCCTCATAACTGCTGAAAGGACTGCAGAGTATGCAGTTACTTTTGGAGTGCTTTGCATACCTTGTGTGAAGCCCTGAGTTCCATCTCTTCAGCACCACAAAAAAGTTAAAAACGTTAAACATAGTTAATCATGTGACCCAGCAATTTCACTCCTAAGAATATATCCAAGAGAAAAGAAGACATGTACACACAAAACACGCCCACTGATAGTCATAGCAGCATTGTTCATTCCAAAAGGTTGGAAACAACCCAAAAGCTCATCAACTGAGGAAAGGCGTACTGAGTGTACTGCGTATCTACAAAGTAGAATGTTATTCAACTATGGTATAAAGTACTTACAGTGCTAGAAGATGGATGAACTTTGAAATGTGAAAACATTGTTAAGCCAGTCACAATAGACCATATACTGTATTATGCCATTTATCTGAGTGTCCAGAATAGGCAAATCTATAGAGACAGAAAGAAGAGTAGTGTTTGCCTGGGTTTGTGGGGAGGAGAGAATGGGAAATGACTGCTAATGAGTATGAGGGTTCATTTTGAGGTGGTAAAAGTATTCTGAAATTAGGTACTGGTGATAATTTTGCAACAATGAATATGAGTGCTAACTCATGGTATGCATAACTCATGCATACCATGAGTTAGCACTTTACAGGGGTAAAATTTATACTATGCGAATTATACCTCAAGAAAACTTTTATGAAAAGCAATAATAGGCCAGATGCCGTGGCGCATGCCTGTAATTCCAGTGATGTAGGAGGCTGAGGCAGTAGATCGAGATTTCAAAGTCAGCCTCAGCAACTCAGTAAGACTCTGTCTCTAAATTTAAAAAATATAAAAATTGGGCTAGGGATGTGGCTCAGTGTTTAAGTGCCCCGGGGTTTAATCTCCAGTAAAAAAAAAAAAAAGCATTAATAGGACATTTAATATAAGTCTTGTTTTAAAAGTGATAAATGTAGTGAGGTGCTATTTACCACTGTGGTGTGCTCTCTTTTCATGTTTTTCTCTTGCTCAGGCTATAACTACTCCTGCCATGGCAGTCAGTCATATCATGTTGGAATCATATAAAAAATATATTCTAGTGTCTTTGATATTACTCGGCAAAGTACAGCAGCTACCGAAATACACGTCTCAGATTGTGGGTAGATTCATTAAGGTGAGTTTTTAAAATAAAACATTTTCTTATGTGACATGTTTATAAGTACATAAAGAATTAGTAGGGATACAGTTCCGAGATTTTTATAGTGATCTAACTCTCCTAGCAGCTTCAGATTAGCAGATATTTATTAAGTGTCCGTGGGAGCCCAGGAGCTCAATTCAGTCAGAATCACTGTTTGAATGCTTATACACAGTGTGCCTGGTTAGCTTAGAATGTTTCTCAGAAACCTGTTCCCAAACCTTCACTCTGGCTGCTTATGGCTATATTGTTTTGCTAGTTCCATTTCTTTATTCCATTTTGACCATAATATTGAACAGGCAGTACTGATCTGATTGAACTTCCACCTGCTCACGTGTTTGTATATCTTACCAGAGCCCCTAGATGAAGGTTATAAGCTCTGCCCACTGCACTCTTGTTGTGGTTTTCTGTGATAACCCGCTTTAGGACAATGTTTAAAAAAAAAGACCATTGGTTTTTGTTTAAATGCATTTTTTTTTAATTGAGCAGTTCCAAAGGGTTATGAGATTACAGTCCTCATATAGAACTCAAAATTTTAAGGAAGTCAATCTGAAAATCTTCCTGCTGAGATTTTCTTGCTGGTTTATTGAAGATAGCCAGCAAAATGTCCTTTGCCTAAGAGCCCTGTTGAGGTTCTCAGGGCTCTAGCTGCCTGGTTATAGGCAAGAGAGTAGGAGGGAGTGGCTGAAGGTGCTCCCTGGACTCCCACAGAAGAATGATATGCAAGATAGGTCGATGACAGCCCTGCTCAGATCACTGTGAGAAACTCTGAGGAGGCCTGTTTTAGAAGAAATGCCCTTATAAAATGACGTCTTCATGGCTCAAGGGTATCAGTCACAAGAATTAAAAACTTACTGCTGATGATATCATGAATGGTGAAAAAAGCAGACTTCAGATCAGAGAGGTGGGTTTGAATCCAGCTTTCTTCCTGTCAAGTAAGTGTTCTTCAGGACCATTCCACATTCTCTGGACGTCTGCTCCAGCTTCTTAATAGGAGTAGCAGATTGTCCCATTGTACATGGTGGTGTGTGTGCAGAGAGGGCTGGGAATGATGGCATTTTTGCCTTCTTTCTTCCCAGCATAGATTATCCATAGGAAGAAACAGTGAAGAAATAAAGATGTGTATCTTCACTAAATTCTGTGGGCTTTCTCCTGCTTTGCAGTTACTTGCTCTGTGCTATGAAGTGTTATTAATAAATTACTTCACAGTGAATTTCTATCCTTGGTCTTAAAAAACAGGCATTTGCTTTGGATAAATTGTAGTTTATTAGGAATAATGTGGAGTATATTTGCTCAAAACATGGTGCCATAGGTTGGTTAGTTTGTTTTTTGCCTCCTATAAAACTTTTAAGTTCTCTAAAGCTTTAATCTGATTTTTTTCCCCTACCTTCAAACCTTTAGCCTCTTAGTAATGCATACCATGAGTTAGCACAAGTTTATTCAACTAATAACCCTTCAGAACTCCGAAACCTGGTGAACAAGCACAGTGAAACTTTCACCCGCGATAACAACATGGGACTGGTGAAGCAATGTTTATCTTCTCTCTATAAGAAGAACATTCAGAGGCTAACAAAGGTGAGGCGAGCATCTCCCTTGGAATCTATCTCCTGACTCCCCAGGGCCTTGTTCTCTTTTTCTTTTCAGCACTGAGGAAGCAGATTCAGGGATAAAGTATGACAGGATATCTATACTAAAAGAGATCTCTGTTGTGACTGGGTTCTTAGAGTTTGATTGATACCTTTTGGTCTTTTCAGGGCTAGAGCAGGGTATTTGAGAAGAGGAGCAGGTGAAGAGGAAGAAAGGTAGGCGATATGGCTACATTGGGAGGCAGAGAAAGTAGCCTTGGTGGGGTCGCCAGTTCCAGATTGGCAGATTGTGGGGTGCTAGTGATGGCTAGCCTTGGAACCTCTCAGGCCAGCCTGATCTGTGCTGAACTTTTATGTTTACATAGTGCAACTGTGACATTACCATGTAGTCCAGAGTTGAGTGAGCCGTGTATGTGTAGTTGAATTCTAGAATTTAAGGAAATTATATAATTTTTATTTTTGAGATGAAAATTACCATATGGTTCATAATAATAAAAATTATGCACTGTGCACAGAGGTATATGCCTGTAATCCCTGCTACTTTGAAGGATCACTTGAGCCCAGAAGTCCAAGCCAACCTGGGCAACATAGTGAGACTTGTCTCAAAAAGAAAAGAAAATAAGCTTATTATTAAGGGTTCAAGCAATACATAAAGGTATAAAATAAAATCCTCTGTGTTAAAAAGGCATGTGCAGCATATAATAAGAATCCCACTAAGATTAGCTTAAGCAGATAGCATGTTGCTTTTTTTCTGGTGAAGGGTCTGTTCAGGACTGCATCAGATCACAGCTGGTGAGAACATGGTGACCCTGTTCTTGTGCCCTTCCCTCATGGAGTTAGCAGTGGTCATAGTGGGGAGGAAGCACAGGAGCTGTTTGTTGCCAGGATGCCCTGCAGTGGGAAAGGATGATGGATTTGCTTATGTGAGGACCTGAGGAAGGTGACTTACTCCAAAAAGTTAGTGAAGAAGAGTGGCACTGTTGGGTAGTAGTGGAGGTGGGCAGGCTACGCAAGGACAAAGCCTCCTGCTGTGAAAAGGAAGGAGTTGGCTAGGTGACCACCGAACAAGAGGAGAAATTTCCTCTGAATATTTTAGAGAAACCATAGCCTCCTGACATACGGAAATCAGCAGAGAATTTGTCAAAAGTTAATTTGTGAGAAGAAAATAAAAAATGTGAAAGAGAAAACAACTTAAAGATAAAAAACCAAAGGTAACCTGTTAGCCAGAGAAAAACCGTTGTAATCCACACAGACTTGAAAAGACTGTCTTAAGAGATGGGATATGCATGCATTGCTGCAGAAATCATCAGTTAGCATCTTGTGAAATTCAATGTTCATCCTTTCAGAATAGTTGGCAGCTTATACTTTGAGAAGTCAGTGTAGTAGAATTCAGTTTTCTGTTCTAGATAGGAAAATCCTTAACCAAATTCAACCAAACAAATAGGAATAATCTCAAGCCGGTCAGTCCAGGGCTGGGGCAGTGGCTTGTGAAGTCCACTGTGTCCTGGGTCTTCGGTGCAGACTCATAGTGGATTGTGGCATGCTGGGCTTGTGAGCACTGCCAGGGGATGTAGTGGGTGTCCACCACAAAACGTGGTAGGCAGGGACAGTGTCCTAATGCAAGGGGTGAATCTCTGGTGGTGCTGCTACACTTTGGGCATCATGTCCATGGCAGAATAATAGAAGGGGAAGCAGCAAAGGATTTTCAGTCACGTATAACTTCCTTCTTACTACAAAATCAGAAAGTCAAAAGCTGAGACATCTCAACAGGTAGACTGTGTGTCACTGTTGGTGATAGAAAATGTGTCTCATGGCACTGCCAGTGAAGGGAAGCTAGGGACAAAAGGTTTATCAAATGGAAGTTTAATCTGCCACTCTGATGCTAAGAGATTGCTCCATGTTAATGTTTCTGTGGATATTTTTCTGGATTCCTATTGCTTCTCCATCACTGTGTGTATGTATAGACACTCTAAGTTATGTGTAGTTGGGATCATACTCTGTGCTGTTTTCTACCCTGTTCTTTCTGTTCAGTATATCACAAACCCTTTTCCATGGTAACCTAAGCGTGTATCACAGTAGTCCATATATAGTAGTTCCTTATGTAAGTGGTTCATAATTTATTTAGCCAGTCCCCTGTTGATGGGCATTCATATAGAAGCTGCTATTTATTTTGAAATAGGAAAAAATAATGACTTTATGTATTTTAGAAATATTCACTTTTTGAGTCCTTGTTTGTTTTAAGCTAAATATGTATTTCTTAAAATTAGCAATAATTTCACTTTCTTGTGTGCTGTTTTCCAAATTAAATAGATATTTTTGTCATTGACATATCAAGAGTATTCATGTGGGGTGTGTGGCTCTGACAGAGCACTTGCCTAGCATGTGTGAGGCCCTGGATTCCATCCTCAGCGCTGCCAGAAAAAGTAAAAGTTCGTGATGAGAGTTTTAACATGCCCAGCTCTGAAAATGCCATTGTTATAAATGTTGCCAGCTGCCATTGAAAAAAGGAGCTCTTTTAGTTTCTTCCTGAAAAGGAGCATTTTCATCAGGTCCCAAGCAGAGCAGCAGTAAACAGTGGTGTCCTTCGCTTTTCACCAGTGTGTGGTCCTTCCTCTGTTTGCTTGACTCTTCTGTTTTTTTAATAGTTTTTTTTTTTTTAATTTTTTTTATATTTATTTTTTAGTTTTCGGTGGACACAACATCTTTGTTTGTATGTGGTGCTGAGGATCTAACCCGGGCTGCACGCATGCCAGGCGAGCGCGCTACCGCTTGAGCCACAACCCCAGCCCTTTTTTAATAGTTTTAGCTTTGAATTTTGGAGGATGAATGTGAGCTTTTCAATTTTATTTTATTTAATAAGTAATACATTGATTATCAAAATTCAGAAGATATGAAGATCTCCATTTTGTTTCTGTACCCTAGACACCCTTACTCTTTCCCCAGAAGTAACCCAGTTTTACCCAGTGAGTCTCTTAGGCATCTTTCTGGAGATGATCTATGTGTGTACATGAAAACACATGCACATACACGTATACAGTCTTTGCCTTTATTTACACAGATGTTGGCATGCCATATACACTGTTGAACATTTTCCTTTTTGCTGTTTAACAATGTGTATATCCCGGATTCCTTTATAGTTCATAAAAGGTGTCGTCACTTTTCTTTTTCACTACTGCATAGTAATCCATTTGTATGGCTGTGCTGTTCTTTATTTAACTTGTCCTCTGTGGACACTGAAGTGTTTTCCTGTATTTGGCTATAGTAAACACCATTACAGTGCACATATATGTGTCTTGACCACATGTTATTTCATGCAAATAGGAAAGTATGCCTAGGATGCATTTCCAAAAGTGAAATTACTAGGTCAGAGTATCTGTGCACTAGTCACCTACGGGGTGCTGCTGACTCGTCTTTTATCAAATTGTACTTCTTTACATTCTTGCCGGCTCACATGGTGGGCCTGGTTCCTCATACCTGTACCAGTGCAGTGATATCAGACTTCAGAGCTTTCTGAGATGAAAATGGAATCTTGGTGTAGTTTTCTTTTAAGTTTTTCTACAGGTAAGTGACTGAGCATTCTTGCACACAACTCTTTCATTTCTTCTTTATTTTGCACAGTCTTTTCTTTTTATGGGCTTTTGAAAGTTTGACCTTTTTCTTACTGTTTGGTAAAAGTGCCATGTGTGTATCTGTACAGCAATGGAAAGAACTGTGTACACATTTGGTAAAATATCTTTCTTCTATGGTTTCTACCTGTGATTGATTCTACTTCTGACTTTCAGACATTTTTAACACTATCATTACAAGATATGGCAAGTCGTGTGCAGTTATCTGGACCTCAGGAGGCAGAAAAATATGTTCTACACATGGTAAGTGTTTTCAGTTTTTAAAAAGTCAATCAGGGGACTTTTGTTGTTATAAAAGTAATGGATGTTCATCATGGAAAAAAAAATTAAAAAGGAGAAAGGGGGAAATACCCAGAGTTAACCACAGTTGACACTCTGGTCTTGGATCTATTTCCTTACAGTTTTTAGGATTTTCCAACCATAGTAGTATTAATCAGCTTTGCTTGAGGCAAGTAACTGTATAAAGAGATAAGGTTTGGGGCTGGGGATATAGCTTAGTTGGTAGAGTGCTTGCTTTGCATTCATAAGGCCCTGGGTTCAATCCCCAGCACTAAAAAAAAAGAGAGAGAGAGAGAGAAAGTTTATTTAGCTCACAGTTTTGGCATTTCAGATCCAAGATCAAAGATCCAGAGAACCTAAGCAGAGAGAAAGAGACCAGGATCCCTCAGTTCTTTTCAGGGGCACAACCTCAAGAACCTCCCACTAGGCTCCACCTGCTAAGGGGTTCTGTCACCTCCCAGTAGCACTGTCCTAGACCAAGGCTTTAATCATGATGGACCCTTGGAGAGCATTCAGAACCATAGTTTTAGTGGCTTGAGTAATGAGCACAATGACTGTGTCCTACTTGTGCTCCTTGTTTGTCATATTTACATATTTTCATTATCAGACTGTAAACCTCATTTAAAATACCCATGAAATATTTAAGATATACAAAGAAGCAAACAGTAGTGTTTCTCTCTGCTGGTCCACAATGAGATCTCAAGTTTGCAACAGTGTGTATGTCAAGACACCACTATAGCATCAAGAAAAGGTGCATAGTGACATTGGTGACTTACATCCTGACTCAAGTCCCTTACCTTGTGGGCCAGTGCTAGTCTGTGACTGCACCTTGAGTACCACTAACATAAAGATGCTAGGACAGACTCTGACACCCTCCCCTTAGCACTTCCCACTTGCATTTCCCCCACTTTCTCCCACCTCAACCACAGAACCACTTCCGGTAGGGATGAATGTCTGTGCTAACTAACATACCAAGTTGGTAATACAGTAACCTACCCATTATATAATTACATAGCTCTGATCTGATTTTGGTTCACTAAATACAAACCTGGGTCGACAGGCCAAATCAGGCAAATCTTTCTATAATCTCTATGATTTCAGGATTAAAAATATTAAAACTACTTTTCCTTGTGGTAACGGGGTATTTTATTTCAGAAGTTCAATTTACAAGTGTTCTAGGGTTGTTGTTTTGTTTTTGTTCTTGTTCAACCTAATTTCTCAAAATGTGCATACACCTCAAACAAAGCAAAGCCTGTCTGATGGCCAGCCTTAGAGTATCTTCTCGGTGCCCCTTTACCGACCCACAGGGTTACACAGGATGAGTGAGCTTATAGCCTGTTTCCCAAAAAAAACCCTCTCTTTGGTGGTAGAAATAGATGCATGATTGTGATACTAGCCAAGAGGCATCAGCTAGTAAAACACTGTGAGGACAGAGGAGGGGCTGGGTTTTGAACACTGCTGGACCATCCTGACAGACTGCATCAGTGCTTCTCTGCCAAGGTTGATTTTATCTGCTGGAGAGATTTGTCCATGTGTGCTGGGGATCAAATCCAGGGCCTTATGCATGCTAGGCAAGTACTCTATCATTGAGCTCCGACTCCAGCCTTGGAGATGTTTTTGGTTGAGTGTGGTTATTACTGGCATCTTGTGGGTGGAGGCCAGGGATGCCGCTAAACACTCTATACTGCAAGGACATCTCCACAGATAACAAAGACTTACTTGAGCAAAATCTCAGTTTTACCAGGCTTGGGAAATTGTACCCTGGGGTCTGTGAGGAGGGCAGGGTTTTTGTTTTTTTTTTAAAAGTAAACATTTCATAGGAATAAAGCACACATAGAGAAAAGTACCCTTAAGTAAATATGTAGCCAAACACATTTCCACAAAGTGAAGATGTCTGTGCCAACAATACAGTGAAGGAGCAGCACATGACCAGCTCCTGGAAATAGCCCTCCTGCCTGCATCCAGCTTTCCCCTGGCTGGAAAGGCCATTGTTGTACTGAGATTTTTTTGCTTTTATTTTTGTGTCATAGATGGAACCTAGGAGCGCTAACCACAGAGCCACATCCCCAGCCCTTTCTTGTATCTTATTTAGAGGCGGGGTCTTGCTAAGTTGCTTAGGGCCTCACTAAGTTGCTGAGGCTGGCTTTGAGTTAGCAATCCTTCTGCCTCGGCCTCCTGAGTCACTGGGATTACTGGAGCGCACCGCTGGGCCTGGCTTAGTGTCCTGATTTCTGAGACCCTATTAGTTATGTTTGTGTGAACTCTTATAAAAGGAAGCATATAGTATGTTATTATGGGGTCTGGCTTTCCTTGTTTTGTTTAGTTTTGCTTAGCACTGAGTCATTCATGATGCCTGTAGTTGTGGTTGGTGTGTTTTCAGCTGAAGCGTTCCACTTTTGGGATATATCTTCCATTGGAATTACGTGGATATTTGGGTAGTTTTCCATTCTGGTTATTGTGAATACATCCACTCTTTAAAGAAGCAGCTTTCCACTGCCACAGGGTTCTCTGCATTCTATTTAATACTGCTATTTCATTATATAGTCTCTGTGCCCTCCAAGGCTAGAAAAGCAGAGGGCCAGTGTAGACAGTTCAGTTTCACCACTAACAGATGAACCAATCATCATGACACCATGGAGCAATTTGTTAGGAATAAAAATATCTGTTAGGAATTTTTGTTTTCTTCTGACTTTTTAACTTCATGGTCAAGATGTAGCTCAATCAAATTCCCAATCACTGATGCAAATAAAGAGCATAGACCTTGAAACTGTCTTTGACTCAAAAATGGTAGAAAAATTTTCCTGAAGAATTAGAAAACAATTTCCACCGGGTGAAACAAAAATGTTAGAGCTTCACTTCTAACATATAGCAGCGAGCTAGGTGTAGTGATGCACACCTGTAATTCCAGCTATTTGGGAAGATGAGGTGGGGGAATCATAAGTTCAAGGCCAACCTAGGCAACATAGTAAACCCTTCTCTTAAAAAAATAAATAAATAAAATGCAGCAATAATATAAGTTGTATCTTATTTTAAAATGCAAGGGCAAGGAGCTGCAGTTGTAGTTTAGTGGTAGAGCACTTGCCTAGAATGTGTGAGGCGCTGCATTCCAGCCTCAGCACCACATAAAAAAGTTAATTAAAATAAATAAAAGCAAGGTACCTAAAAAAAAAAAGGACAGGACTAGGGTTATATCTCAGTGGTAGAGTACTTGTCTGGCATGTGTGAGGCCCAGCACCACAAAAAAAGAAAAAATTGCAAGGGCACTTTGACAGCATTATGCCAAGTGAAGCCAGATAGAAGAGATCACAGAGCACATAATACCAGTTCTAGGAAATGTCCAGGACAGGCAAGTTCACTGATACAGAAAGCAAATTAGTGACCAACAGGGACTGGAAGGGAGAAGGGGATGGGAAGGGCTGCTCATAAGTACAGGATAGCCTTCCAGGATGATACAAATGTTTTAGAACTAGATAGTAGTTGCACATGACATTTTGAATGTACTAAATGCCACTGAATTGTTCATTTAAAAATGATTGAATATGTGCATTTCACCTCAATTCTTTAAAAGTGCAAGGGTGGGATTTTGTATTTGTATATGTTAGTTTTACAACCCTTAGTTTCTGTAATAGTACCTAGCATATAGTAGGGATTCAGTTAACACTTATTAAACAGATGGTACTTTAAATAGATATACAGCCAGGTGTAGTGGCACACACCTATAATCCCAGCTACTTGGGAAGCTGAAGCAGGAGGATTGTAGGTTCAAGGCCAGCCGGGGCAACTTACATCTCAAAAAGTAAGAAAAGAATTATAGAACACATGCAAGTTTGTTTACATATTGCTTTCTGTGCCATGGTTATATTCTATGACTATATATTCATGTAGTGCTGAGGTGTAAACTACTTCCTGATTTCTTTTTCTACAGATAGAAGATGGTGAAATTTTTGCAAGTATTAATCAGAAGGATGGTATGGTCAGTTTCCATGATAATCCTGAAAAATACAATAACCCAGCCATGCTTCATAACATCGATCAAGAGGTAAACATTATATACTAGGTTGGGGGTTTTTGAGATTGAGGTGCTATACTGGAAGTATTGATGGTTCCCAGCCTAAACACTTACTTCCTAGAAAGTTCATTTCAAACTGGGCATGGTAGAACACACTTGTAATCCCAGGAACTTGGGAGGATGAGACAGGAGGATGGAAAATTTGAGACCAGACTGAGCAACTTAGCAAGACTTTGACTCAAAAATAAAAAGGAGGGCTGAGGGTATAGCTCAGCAGTAGAGCACTTACCTACCATCTGCAAGGTCCTGAGTTTGATCTCCAGTGCTACAAAAAAAATAAAAAATTTAAAAAGAGCTGGGGATATAAAAAAGTAGGTTTAATTTCAAAATGGGCTGCTTAAGGGGCTGGGGATGTGGCTCAAGCGGTAGCGCTCGCCAGGCGCTGGGTTCGATCCTCAGCACCACATAAAATAAAATAAAGATGTTGTGTCCACCGAAAACTGAAAAGTAAATATTAAAAAATTTCTCTCTCTCTCTCTCTCTCTCTCTCTCTCTCTCTCTCTCTCCCTCTCTCTCCCCCTCTCTCCCTCCCTCCCTCCCTCCCTCTTTAAAAAAAAATGGGCTGCTTAAAACTCTTTTAAGATGGGCATAGTGAAATATACCTATAGTCCCAGTGACTTGGGAAGTTGAGGCAGGAGGATTTCAAGTTTGACACCAGCTCAGCAATTTTAGCAAGGCCCTAAGCAACTTAGACCCTGTCTCAAAATAAAACATAAAAGGGGCTGGGGATGTGGCTCAATGGTTAAGCACCACTGGGTTTAATCCCCAGTACCAAAAAAAAAAAAAAATTTTTTTTAAGATTGTTGGGCTGTAAACAAATAGTGGGCTTAGTGGGTTTAGATTTCCCCACTAGCTCACCAAACCTTATTGAACTCAAAAAACACTTGAAGGATCCAGTACAATTTTGTCTGTACCCAGTTGTCATTTACAAGGTAGTTTTGTTTCCATGATGAGATGATCAGCAAACAATTGATCAGAAGCAGAGTCCAGGATAGAGTCTGTTTCTGAACATCTGAGTAGGGAAATGATTGAGCCTCTGTGAAATACAGAAACCTAAAAGCAATACTTGTTTATCTACAAGTGCTGCTTTGACCCTTCCTGGAGTATTAGGTACATTGTACTTGTACTATGCTAACTTTCTGAATCCAAAACATTCTGACTCTAAAACCTTTTAGACTTTTCAGATCAGGGATTGTGAACCTTTGGCACCACATTAACACCTGCAGTTACAAAGATGGAATTTGGTTCACAGGGATTGTGGCTCAGCAGTAGAGCGCTTGCTTAGCACATATGAGGCCCTGGGTTCCATCCTCAGCACCACATATAAGTGAATAAACATTGTGTCCAACTACACCTAAAAAATATTTCTTAAAAAAAAGGATAGAATTGGGCTAGGGATGTGACTTAGTGGTAGAGTACTTGCCTGCTATGTGTGAAGTCCTGGGTTTGATCCCCAGAACTGCCAAAAGATTAAAAAGGATGAAATTGACCCAGGCCCACCTGCTAATTGTGTTCCAACTTGCGTGTCATGTAGATGCTGAAGTGCATAGAGCTGGATGAGAGACTGAAGGCCATGGACCAGGAGATCACAGTAAATCCCCAGTTTGTGCAAAAGGTGAGTGGGATTCTCTCATTAAAAAAGCAGACTGTGTATAGACAGGGATACCGCTACATCAAGCATGATAACTGGGTTTCAGATTATTAAATATTTGGTTGCCCATTGTTCTTGAAGACCATTATCAAGCTTACAGAGAAATATTTGCTCAGACATTTTTAGTGACGGCCTGAAGTGTGCTTACGGAGACTCCTGAGCTGCCTGCTCTCATTGTTTCCAGGGTGACTTTCCTCTGGGAGGGACAGGATGAGCAGCTGGTATGCTGGTTTGGGGATGGGGAACCCCGTGACAAAGGCAACCATAAACAAACCACTTTGCTGTCCCTTTCACAGAGTATGGGCTCACAAGAAGATGATTCAGGAAACAAACCCTCCAGTTACTCCTGAAACTAACACCCATCCCAAGTACAACAAGAAAACCTGGCATTCACCTTCGCCACAGCGAAGTTACGAGGGCAGCAGGGAGTACAAGCCTGTTCCACCTGGACATTAAGAAATTCAGTTTTGTTTTGACATCTTCAGCCCTATGTGCTTTCAGAAAACCATTCTCTCTGCAAAGAACGGAAAAAAATTTTCAAACTTTAGAGTCTGTTGTGGATTTATTTATCCTCAGATTATTGTTATTGCATTAAATTTACCTTTTTGTTTTAATTCCTTCAACATTGATGTGTCTTCTGTATCAATTCCCCCCCTCTGAAAAGGTTGTAACAAACACATATGTAATGCATAGAAATAGTTGGGTTTTAGGAATTTGGAGAAGATTTGAATCTAAAAGTTTTTGTCAGCATCCCTGCCCCCTCCCCCACCCAATGCTGGGAGAATCTATAAGATTTTATCTAAATTTTAAAGTTAGAATTAGGCATGCCTGTAATCATGAGACCAGCCTCAGCAACTTATTGAGGCCCCAAGCAATTTTGTGATGCACTTCCTCAAAAAATAAAAAGGGACTGGGATGTATCTCAGTGGTATAGTGCCCCTAGGTTCAATCCCCAGTACCCCTCCCCAAATAATAAATAAAATAAGGTGGATTTCACAGGCATTTTAGTGATAACATGAATCATGTATTTGCAATGCTGTGGAAGGACTTTCTGACCTCTGATGTGCGTTCCCTTCGGTAGTCATCCTGAGGATGGCAGACTTATTTTTCTTCTTGAAGCACCTTCGGGTTCGCTGCACCACAATTTTTGTGTGAATGTATTAAAAGTCAAACACTGTCACTTTATAACTTTTAATCAGTTTAAAGTGGATTGGTTTACTTGGCACCAATCCAAATAGAAATCTAAATGTAATGCAAGTATTGGATTCTGACAGCAATGAATTATTTTCAAGAATCAAGAGTATTCGCATCTGAGATCATTTTGAAAAGGCAAATTTGAAAAATACTTAAGACCTGACAGATCCAAAAGAATCCAAAGTTACACCCTTGGGCCTCAGAAACAGACCTAAGTGCAAACTCACCATTTTTCAGCATCATCAGAATACCTCATGTTGGAAAAAAACAAAGAAATCAAACCCGTGCTTGAAAGTAGGTGGGCAAAGCAGACCTTTACTTCTGGCAGGGGGGCAGCTACAGAATCTGGTTAGCACGTGTGCTTGGGTGGGCAATCCACCTGCTTTTATGTAGAACCTAACAGCAGCGCTCCCCTTCACTCTGATGGGAGGAGTTCCAAGTGACCATCTACGGGATTAGCTAATTTTCCAATTAGGGCTGGCAAAAGGGAATTGCTGGAATTATGGGCGTGCAAGTCCAAGACACAGGCAGAGAGCCTAGGCAACATATATTTCAGAAAAATCAAGTGTAAAGCCCTAAACAGTCTCTTCTTAGATACCAAAGAGGCATGTATCTCCTTGACTCATAAGATTTTTCAAAAGTAATTCCCATCAGGAGAGAAACCACTTACCAGTTTGTTTAATAGAAAAAGTTTTGGGGCTAGGGTTGTGGCTCAGTGGTAGAGCACTCAGCAAGTGTGGGTGAGACACTGGGTTCGATCCTCAGCACCACATAAAAGTAAATAAATAAAAATAAAGGCATTGTATCTACTTACAACCAAAAAAAAGGGGAAAAAAAAGTAAAAAGTTTACCAGAGCCATCAACCAGGTATTGGAGGAGGAATTGCACCAATGTAGTAACTGTGGGAAGCAGGAACTACTCCTTAGGGCGTGGGAAACAAAGAGATTGGGATTAATATAATTTGAAAATCTGAAAGAGGGTTCTAGTGGGACTGAGCCAACTTCTGTGCAGGCTCAACTTCTGAGCCTGCCTCCTAGGGCCCATATTCCTCAGGGAAGTGTTGAGGCTAATTCTAGAAGCAAGGGGGAATATCTTGAACTGGAACTGCTGCAAATGGAATCATCCTCGCTGGGTGGTAGTGCTCAACAGAAGCAGAGAGGTACCTGTCTCTTTCCAGCTGCGTTACAGGACTGGTCTCAATCATATTATGGGGGTTAAAGCTGAGATAAAGATAACTTGCACTGCCCCCACAACATTGGCTTCGCGATGGTGGGGCGGTAACTGGTTTGCAAGGCCTTAAATATCACAATCCTTTAGAGTTAAAAATTTCCATGTGATATTTTTATGAAATCAACTACATCATTAGAAGTCCCCAAGAGACAGTCACCAATGGCAGCCACTAGGGAGTTCCTGAACATACTTTAAGGGGAATTTCAGATCCAGATAAACCACTTGTTCAATTTATGTTGTATGTATTTTTTTTGGGGGGGGGTGGTGTGCTGGGGATTGAACTCAGGGCCTTGTGTGAGGCAAGCACTCTACCAACTGAGCTATATCCCTAGCCCAGTTGTATGTATTTGTGTGTGTGATACTGGGGATTAAACCTAGGGTGTTCTATCACAGAGCTACATCCACCCCCCTCCTTTTTTTTTTTTTTTTTCATTTTGAGACAGGGTCTTGCTAAATTGCTCCCAAGTAGCTGGGATTACAAGAATGCACCACCATGCCTGGCCCAATTTCAATTAAAAAAAAAAAAATCATGCCGGGTACAGTGGTGCAGGCCTGTAATCCCAACACTAGGGAGGCTGAAGCAGGAAGGATCCCTGAGTTCAGGAGATCAAGGCCAGCCTGTGGCTGGCCTCTCAAACATCTAAAGTGTATAGTTAAGACAAATTTCCTTTAAATGGTAAGTTCGAAGCCAGCCTCAGAAATTTTGCAGGGCCCTAAGGAGAAACCCTATGTCAAAAACCATAAAGGGCTGGGGATGTGGCTCAGTGGTTAAGTGCCCCTGCCTTCAATCCCCAGTACCTATCCTGAAAAAAAATATATATGTATATGTGTAAATATATATATACACACTCCCAAATATATATATATATATATATATATATATATATATATATATTAGTATTATATATTATATACATATTAATGTTGTATATTAATCTCTTTGTTAAAACCAGGCATGACCACTAATTTGAAGTTTGTGGGACATTTTGTAAGATGTCTGCATATTAGTGCGGAAATCAGTTAATGTGGCCATTTCAGCATGAATCCAGTTCATTTTGATGAACGCTAAAATGTTGTTTTACTTTTTACTATTTGTGTGTGTGTGTGTGTGTGTTACTGCATCACAAAGCTACAACCCCAGCCCTTTTTCAAACTTACTTTGAGACAGGGCCTAACAAAGTTACTCAGGCAGGACTTGAACTTGCCATCCTCCTGCCTTGGCCTCCGAGTTCTGGGATTAGAAGTGGGCCAATGCTCCTGGCTGATGTTTTCTTTTAGAGAATGGAAAAGAGAAAGATGTAAGGTGACTGCACACATTTCTTGCATCTTTTCACTAAAGCTCTCAAAGCATTTTGTAAACTCAGTAAAATTCAAGTATCTCTATTGGCCACAAAGGTTAAAGTAGAATTCCAAAGTAGTATACCTTTGTGTAATTTTTGCTTCGGAAATTATGTGCTGTTCAATATCAGGAACCATTGGATTAGTAAGAGTAATTAAACACACAAAGCCCGTGTTTAACTTTGTAACCCCACCCTGTTCTCCTTAATCTTTACCAGGCTAGTAAAACTGAAAACACAAGTAGCAATTTCTCAGGTCCCCAGTCTATTTCAACATAACATGAAATTTCAAAGGGAGAGAAAAAATGTCTTCAACCATCCAATTCCACTCAGACGGGCTGAGGCTTCCCCCGAGCCTTCCTGATGACCACACTCTGGACATCCTGCTGGAATCACAGCTCCGAGTCCGGCCTGGAAGCTCGCACAGCAGAGGACGGGCGTCTGGGCTCGAACAGCAGAGGACGGACGTCTGGGCTCGCACCGCACACCAGGTGACAGCGCGATCCCAGGACCCGGCCACAGCCGGCTGCGCTGGGCCTGATCCTCACCTCTCCGCCTCTTCGCCAGGAAGGACCACGTTACCTCCTGCGGTAACAACTTTTAACAGACCCACAGGCTTCAAAAGATTTTACTCCACAATTGTTGGATGTTTTTTGAAAACTTGGGGGGAGTGGAGGACAGGAATGAAGCACGCACATGCGCACACCCGCCTCGCTCGTCTGGAATTACGCAACCGGCCTCCCTCGCGTTGCGGGCTTCCCTGTGTCACGTGACCGCTTCCTCCCAGGTACCTGCCCGCACTTTCCACTCTCCTTAGAGTTCAGACGGGTTCCAGTGGCGAATTTTAAAAAAAACAGCTGGCTTAAGTGAAGTTATACCGCTTCTAGGAAATTCTTCTTTATTTTTTCTGTGTAGTAGAAGAGTCTTAGGCTGGCTATATTTTCCCTAAACTCTCTTAAAATGTTTTTCAAACTTAAGCATCTCCCCGCGTTTGGGATGGTTTCCTCCACCCGCGGGGTGGTTTGAACCATTCTTTACCTCTGGGCGGGGGGAGGCGACTGGAGGTGGCCAAGAAGGGGTGTCTGGCAGATGCGCGTCGTTCCCCGCCGGACTTCGGAATTGTAGAACCCTGGCTGTATTGCTGGAGGTGGCTAGTTGTGCAGGGCTCCTCAGATCCTGGGGCGCAGGGAGCGCTTGGGCGGTTCCAGCTCCCCCACTGCAGGGCCGGTGGTTGGTATGGCCCGGCCGAGTCACGCGCCCCGGGGTTCGGCGCCGGGGCTGCCGGAGCTGAGGGGTCTGCGGGTGAGTTTGGTGGCGCTGGACTCGGCCAGCTCCCTCGAGGGCGGGGCTGGGGCTGACAGACCTCCTGTGGGGTCGGGTCGGAAGTGGCCCTGGCGGCGCTCTGGTGGGACGCGGCCCCTCAGCGACCGCGACCTGAGCCTGTTAGTCGGGGGCGGGGCTGACGCGTTGAGGTGCTAGGCGAGGGTCAGCTCCGGGCCCTGGGCTGCAGCAGGGATTGGGCTGACTCTGTGTGGGTCCGAGGTGGGCGAATGATGGGGGGTTTAGGACCTAGTGGAAGGCATCGCCGAGACCCTGAGGTATGGGGGCATGATGGGCATGTTCCCCAGGAAGGTGACCTGGGTTAACCCCCCACCACCACCAAGTCAGGACCCTCCATTTATTCTCGTTGAGTGTTACCGTGAGACTGCGCTCTGACTGCCCCCCACTCAGGTTGGGTTTCCCTCTGGCTTGGGCCCCTTCTCCCAGGCTGGCATTCCTACAGAGCAGAGTCTTCTGGATCAGCTCAGCATCTTCCATGAAGGATTGAAGGCTTCTGTTATGCCCAGTTTGGTGGGTATTGACAGACTCATTCTCAGCTCAGGGATTGGCTTGTGGATGGAGGTTCAGGGTACTCACTGGCAGCCTTGGGAGGCAGAGGGCAGAAGGTGCTGATCCTCCAGCCCTTGGATACCTGGCACGATCATCCGTGCCCAGGCTGGCAGGAGGAACTTTCTGTTACAGCATGGAAAGGCCACAGTCAGACTGCTGCTGGAGGTGTTAGATTGTCACCATTGTCATTAGGTAATTGAGCAATAGTGGTACATGACACTGTGTTTGCTCTTCTGTAGTGTCAGGGAGCTCTGTAAAGGTGCTCAGAGAAGTAACATTTGATGTCATCTGACTGCTAAGGGTTAGAGTCCCAAGTAGTAGATCTTTGTGACTCCAGAGCAAAGTGTCATGTAGTGTTTCTTACTGCCTTACAGTAGCTGTGTGGGACTGTGGCATACACAATCAGTATGTTCAGAGCTCTTGTGGAAGGAATGCTTTTTCGTCGAAACAAAGCTAACAATAAGAGTAGTCTGTGTTGATCCTGAATGCTGGGCACTAGTAGGTTAGCAGCATTGCCTCTGGTTTCCTTTTCCCATTTGGGAAGGGGATGAGAGTAATGTCTAGGTCTGTGGTCTGAAGGGCTCAATTGGCATGATGTGTATGTTGCCAAAGTGACCTTAAAACCAGTGGCTTTATATTTTAAAGATATTTTCTATTTTAAAAAGATCATAATAGGTCTGGTGCTGTAGCTCAGTGGCAGAGCGCTTGCCTAGCATGCATCAGGCACTGGGTTCGATCCTCAGCATCACATAAAAATAAATAAAATAAAGGCATTCTGTCCATCTATAACTACAAAAAGAAATTAAAATCATAAATATGTTTAAGGAGATCCCTTTTCTTTGATTTCACTTCATATTATTATTATTTTTTAAATATTTATTGTTTAACTGTAGTTGGACATAATACCTTTTTTTTTTTTTAAAGAGAGAGAATTTTAATATTTATTTTTTAGTTTTCGGTGGACACAACATCTTTGTATGTGGTGCTGAGTATCGAACCCGGGCCACACGCATGTCAGGCGAGCGCGCTACCGCTTGAGCCACATCCCCAGCCCCAATTTTATTTATTTTTATGTGGTGCTGAGGATTGAATCCAGGGCCTCTCACATGCTAGGTGAGTGCTCTACCACTGAGCCCCAGCCCCAGCTCTTCATATTATTTTTAGTAGAAATGAAGATTGGATTTAGGGGTGCTATACTTCTGATCTATACTTCCCAGCCCTTTTTAATCTTTATTTTGAGACAGGGTCTCAATAAATTATCCAGGCTGGCCTTGAATTTATGATTCTTCTGCTTTAATCTTCCGAGTTGCTGGGATTAATAGGTGTGTTCCACTGTGCCCAGTTAAGGAGATCCTTTTTGAAATATTGCATTAGAGGTGTAAAACTTTAGCTTCAGTGTCATTTGCTATCAGCCACTGCTCAAAATATGAGAGGGCAAACTGAGTACAGTGGCACATTCCTGTCGTCTGAGTGATTTAGGAGGCTGAGGCAAGAGGATTACAAATTCAAGGCCAGTTTCAGCAACTTAGACCCTCAGCAACTTATGAAGACCCTGTCAATTATAAGTAAATAAATAAGTAAGTAAATAAATAAATCTCCCCTGATTTCAATCCCCAGTATCAAAACAAAACAAAATTTAAAAATCCCCCCAAAATGAGAGGGCTGCTAAACCATTCAGAACCACAGGCATATTAGCTTTCTGTTACTGTGACAAAATACCTGAGAAAATCAACTTACAAGGAAGAATTTATGTTGGCTTATAGTTTCAGAGGTTTCAGCCCATGATCACTTGGTCCTTTTGATTTGAGTCTGTGGCAAAGCAGCACATCATGGTGGGTGTACGTGATAGTGCAGAGCTCTCACTTCATAGCAGCTGGGAAGCAAAGAGAGAGGGGGAGGGATGGGGGTCCTCAATGACCTAACTTTCTAGTAGATCCCACCCAAGGGTTCCACCCCTCCTCACAGAACACATGGCCTATGGGAGATGTTAAGATCTAAACCATAACAACAGATGAATCTCCAAATTCTCTTTTGCAATGTCCTAATTTGAGGTTGACTCTAAGCTTCTTGAATGTTTTTTTCATGCTGTTTTTTTTCCGCCTTTTCTAGAATATATCAGGTCTTGGGGTATGACGGACATTGCCATGGTTGACTCATGTGTACAGACTTGGCATTCTCTGTGTTTCTGCTAAGTATAAGGTTAGTATTGATGCTGGAAGAAACCTTATTTCTTGTCCCTTTATACCTCAAAGGAAGATGTGGGCGCCTTTTCTAGGGTTATATCCCCGCTTTAACTTTGGGTGCTGATTCCCCTTTTCCTTCCCAGCCACATGTATTATAACAGTGGTCACTTTGCTCTTCCACAGTAGATTTTTATTTTTTTATTTTTCGCGTGTTGGGAATGGAATCCAGGGCCATATGCATGTTAGGCACACACTCTACCACTGAGCCACACCCCTAGTCCCACAGTGAATTATTATTCTTTTTTTTTTTTTTTTTTTTTTGTGATGCTGGGGACCACTGAGCTACATCACCAGCCCTTTTTTATTTTGAGACAGCGTCTCACTAAGTTGCTTAGGGCCTCTTAAATTGCTGAGGCTGGACTTGAATTTGCTATCCTCCTGCTTCAGCCTCCTGAGCTGCTGGGATTACAGGTGTGTGCCACCACACCTGGCCCCACAGTGAATTCTTAAGCTACTGCTGTCCTTGGCCCCACTGTTGTGAATCCTTGTTTCAATTCAGACCACTCGGTTCCTGTGCCAGTAGACTGTGGCCTTCCCCTAGTGTGCCCTGGAGCCTCTCCTGTTTATGGATATCTCCACTTTCTCTGCCCACAGTTGTCATCTCTCCGAGGACAACTCCTAAATAAATAATTTATCTAGCACATGCTAATTTGGTGCTTCCTGTGTGTAGATGCTGGGGATATAGCAGTTAGCGAGACCAAGTCTCCACTTTTAGGGACCTTTCATTTTATGGGGGAGCATATTCAAACACTGGGGTTCCTGGTATGAAAAGTGCTAGGACTTAACGCAGGGGAAGAGGAATGATGGAATGAAGGTGGGTGGCTGCATGGGTTGGGTAGGGAGGGCCCTGGGCGAGGACAGGCAGGTGGAGGCCCCATGGTGAGGAGTGACCCAGGCAGAGATCCTGGGGTGTTGGGGTCTGCCCTCTGTGATAGTGCAGTTGGAATCTCTGTAGAACTGTCAGGCTTTTTAGCCAAGTGTCCTGTTGACTCCCAGATAAAGGATGCTGTCACCAGCTACCTCCCCTCCCTTCCCCTAGAGGACTGTTCTTACCCCGCCACCTACAGTCTGAATCTCCCAACTTTGCCCCCCCCTCACACCCTCAGCACCCCAGGTAAGCTCATGTGACCTGCCAAGCCTTGGTCATAACCACGTCCTGTCGGCCAGGGAATGAGGACTCAGGGAGGGCCTCTTCCCTCCATCTGCCGCTCTTCCTCTTCTGGTCTTCCACATTACTTTCTTCAAGTCCCATGTCTCCCCACTAGCAGTCTGCTGGCCCTGCCTTGGAAATGTTCACTGTCTGCTGCCCTCCTCCCAGTGCAGCCTTTGGCCAAGGCCCCATTGATTCTTCCTCAGGGCAGTGGGGCCCCTCAACTGGCTTCCTCCCTTCCTCCCTGCTCCTACATTCTCTTCTCCGCACACCAGCCTGAGGGAGCCTTTCCGGCTGTAGTTCAGATCTTCCCATGCCTCTCATCAGGCCCACCAGATCTCTTCCAGTCTGAAGATACATTCTGGGGCCTATTTCTAGGGCCTCGAGGCCTAGAAGCCTGAAGTCTGCTTCCTGTAGCCTTGACCCTCAGCTCTTGCTCCTCTTCAGAGCCGCTCAATCCGCAGGCACTGCCCCCCATCTCTCCCTGGCGCCTTGTGGCGCCAGCCCCTCCCTGCACCTGCTACCTTTAGGGGTTCCACTGTGTCCTCTGTAGCCTGGTGTGTGTGGGAATGAGTAGTGTTCCCTGTGTCCCCCTTGGAGGTGCGCTTCCCAGGGGCAGTCTCATAGCCCCCATCTCTTGCCTGGCCTGCTGGATCAAGAGCTCCCCGGTTTCCTGGGTTGCTTTCTTTGTGTCACTCTAGTGGTGTGACATTACACATGTTGCTGCACTGGATGTCACTCCGGGGTATATATTTTCCCTGTGTGCTCTGCTGCCTCTCTGTGCAAGTGTTTACTCATGGTTTCCTCCTCTGACATAGCTCCCCAGGATGGGACCCTGTCTGTCCTGCTCTTGTCTCCTGTTCCTGAAGCAGTGTGGCACAGAGCGGGTGCTCAGCCTGTGTCAGCTGGGTGGTGACTTGCTTCTGCGGTGTGGGAATTCTGTCCTTGTGGTCCTGGTGTTCCGGAAGCCCTGGGGAGGTTGTGATATGAACAGGTGAAACCACCTGACAGTGTCTCTGCTCCCACAGGCTTCTGCCGATCTCTAAGGCACCATGAATGCCATCGTTGCCCTCTGTCACTTCTGTGAGCTCCATGGCCCCCGCACTCTCTTTTGCACGGAAGTTCTACACGCCCCTCTACCCCAGGGGGCCACGAATGGGGACAGCCCAGGCCCAGGGGAACAAGCCGAGGAGGAAGAGGGCGGCATCCAGATGAGCAGCCGGGTCCGTGCCCACAGCCCAGCTGAGGGGGCCAGCGCGGAGTCCAGCAGCCCAGGGCCCAAAAAGTCAGACATGTGTGAGGCAAGTGTCTGAGGGGTTGTTTTGCCTTCTGCTGGAGGTGGGAGGGAGGTGCGGGAAGGAAAGGAGACTCTGAATCTGTAGAGCACAGGTGAGGCCTCAGGGGACAGCCCAGCTTCATTACCTCTCTGATGCCTGAACTCTCTGAGGCCCCAGGCTCTTTCCCTTCGTACCAGCTTTGGCTTTTTAACCCACTCTGTCAGCAGGCAGTTGTCCCCAGCTTAGCCTTTGCCTTTGTGCTCACACACTGCAGCTGTGCTAGGTTTGGGTCTCCTCAGCCCAGCAGCCCCGGGGGTTTCCGCTCTCAGGATCCTGGCACTCCTTACTGGGTCACTGTGTGAGCTCTGGAGTGAAGCTGAAGTTCTCTCAGTGGGCCACATGGGAGGAGCTGGGCCAGGCCTGCAATCAGGTGGGAACAGCCTGTTTGATTCTCCTGAGAAGCAGATGGTCTGGAATTTCTGGAAACACCTGTGAGGGACCCAAAAGGGAGCAGAACTAGGGAGAACCTTCTGAGAGGAGTGTCGGATGGTTGCCAGGTCATTGGAGAGGCCTTGAGCATTGGTTACTGTGGCCTTGGAGCCCTGAACCTCTGGGAAGGGCTTGCCTCAGAGTCCTCATGTGCACAGGGCTGGGGTGCATAGCCTCAGAACCACTCCCTGCAGTACGGTACTTTTTCAAGCTGCTGCATTAACACTCTGAAGTCCTGCTTCTGCCCCATCACTGTTGGGCCCCTTGCCTGTGGCCGAGGCCCCTGCCAAGTATTTGTTCAGGACCAAGGACAAAAGCCTGGTAGAGGGACTGGTGGCAACATCTGAGAAAGTGGTATAGCTCTAGACCCTTGGTATCTTTGTTTCTTTTTTTCCCCTCATGGTGCTTGGCATCACACATGCTACGCAAGTGCTCAAACCCCTGGCTCTGGATCTTTGGAGCAGCTTCTTTGCATCTCAGCCTCAGTTTTTTCTTCTTTAAAATGGGGCTTCTTACTATAATCACCTCATGGGGTTGCTCTGTGGATGAGATAAAGCATCCAAAGCTCTTTTCATAATAACTGCTCCATGAATAATCAGTAAATACATTATTACTAGCCCCTGGCAACCTATGGAGCCCTGGATCCAGGCCTTCCTCCTTAGAATTCATTTAAATGTTCAGATAAGAATAGATCTAGGAACTGGTTATTTTATGCATGTATGTATTTTACTGGGGATTTAACCCAGGGGCATTCTACTACACCTCCCCTTTTTTTAATTTTTTTTTTTTATTTTGAGACAGGGCTGAGGCTGGTCTTGAACTCACCATCCTCCTGCCTCAGCCTCCTGAGTAGCTGTGATTACAGGTGTGTTCCACCAGGCCTGGCAGGAGCCAGTTATCTTTCTACAAAAATAGATCATGCTTTCTAAATCCAGATCTACGTATGAATAAGACAGTTTGTTGCCCACCTCTAACAGGTTTTCTTTTTCTTTTTTTGGATAGGGTTGCCGGTCACTTGCTGCTGGGCACCCAGGCTATATCAGCCATGATAAAGAGACCTCCATTAAGTACGTTAGTCACCAACACCCAAACCACCCCCAGCTCTTCAGCATTGTCCGCCAGGCCTGTGTGCGGAGCCTGAGCTGCGAGGTAAGCTCCAGGCAGATGTGGGGTCGTGGAGAAACTCACACCTGCATGGGATCAGTGCCAGTTTGGGATCGGGAGATGGAAGGTGTTCTTCTTTGCTTTTCTGCGCTGACAGAAAGTATGGCTACGTTGGTTGCCTGGAACACCCAGAATATGTCCTGGTGGACTCTCCAGCCCCACCCCCCCATTCTGGGGTTGGAACCCAGGCCCTCATGCATGCCTGTGCTTTAACACTGAGCTACATCGAGCCTCTTGGACTCCAGTTTCTAAATAGGTGCTGGCTTTTTACTTTAAGGTCTAAAATCCTAAGATACAGATTGGGACATATTCCTAAGATACAAATGATTTCTAGGACCTATACTTCACTGTATCAAATGTCAGCGTTTTTTACCATCTCAGTTATCACTCTACATTTCAGGGATCATCCAGTGCTACTTAGAACCTCCTCTTGGGTCCTAAGTATGGCTCCTGCTGTCTAGCTTGAGTCTTAGCTTCTATGTTTTTATCTGTCACAAAGAACTCATGATCCAGATACTAACCTTTCCTGGTGCTGTGTCCACTCTGTCAGACCCTCTGAGCCCTGTTGATTCTCACTGTTCTTGTATACCTGCCTGCAGCTCTTCCCCTCTTTTAATTCCATGCTGCACATCGGTCAGTAGGCAGACAGGCCGTGTGCTTGAATTATATGTAAAGTAAGAATAAGTGTGTCATGCAGAAGGGACTGGAGGACTCTGAGAATTGAGGGTGCAGATTTAACTGGATGGACTGCAGTTTTGACCTGCCAACTCTTCAGTCTGCTCCTGATGAGCAGTGGCAGGGGTAGAAGGAATATTGGTACAGGAGTTACAGATTTCAAGGGGAGAACAGTAATGAACCTAGGCACCTTGGCACTCCATGGTCACCAGTGTTACCTCCAGAAAGTTTGTGGGACCTGGGGTGTGGCTCAGTGATAGAGCATGTGCTTAGTCCCCCTACACCAGAAAAGGAAAAGTAAGTTTGCACACAAGAGTAGGTGACTGCTGGGCTTTCCATTCTCTGTCTGCCATTGCTTTGCTGTTACTGGCTAACTTATGCCAAAAGAAAGGTCTAAGGAGGGGCTGGGGGCGTAGCTTAGTGGTAGAGCACCTGCCTAGCACGTGGGCAGCCTGGGTTTGACCTGTAGCACCAGAAAACAAACCAAAACAAAAGCAGAGATCTGAGGAGGCGGCTTTGACCTGGTGTTCCTAGAGCAAGAAGGGGACATCCCTCCAGTTGCTGTGGTTTCTTCCAGGTGTGCCCTGGCCGAGAAGGTCCCATTTTCTTTGGGGACGAGCAGCATGGTTTTGTGTTCAGCCACACCTTCTTCATTAAGGACAGCCTGGCCAGGGGCTTCCAGCGCTGGTACAGCATCATCGCCATCATGATGGACCGGATTTACCTCATCAACTCCTGGCCCTTCCTGCTGGGGAAGATCCGTGGGATCATAGATGAGCTCCAGGGCAAGGCTCTCAAGGTGTGTCTGAGAGGGAAGGGGAGGGGATGGCACTGCTGGTGTCTTTCTGCGCTGCTGTGTTCACTGAGAGCCCAGGCAGGTGTCCCCTTGGCCTGCTCCACTGCATACCCAAGTGTGGTCTCTTGGCTTCTGATTCGGGCATGTGTGTGCCTCCTGGCCCTCCCACCTGCTTTTCTGGCCCCTCCTGCTCTGCTGTCCTGGGTCTCCTTGGTTCTAGCTTCCTCCCTGTTGTCTCTGCCTCCTCTGCCCAACATGTCAGAGACTATGCCTTCGTCCTATCCCGTACCCCCGGGAGCCAGTGGCTGGATAGGAGAAAGGATGGAGGAATTCTGTGCCAGCCCCTGTCCTCTGGAGGTGCAGCCATTCTGTGTCAGAATGTCAGGCTGCTGACGTATCCTAGGCTCCGTGTCTGGAGAGCAGAGTGGGACGTCTGGGGGAACACCTGTGGTGGCTATTGTGAATGAGCAGGTTCTGGCTGTTGACTGGTTATGAAAGAGGCTGCCCTGTCCCTTCACATTCCAGGTGTTTGAGGCGGAGCAGTTTGGATGCCCGCAGCGAGCCCAGAGGATGAATACAGCATTCACACCCTTCCTGCACCAGCGGAACGGCAATGCTGCCCGCTCGCTGACTTCCTTGACCAGCGATGACAACCTGTGGGCCTGTCTTCACACGTCCTTTGCCTGGTAGTGTAGAGTCGAGGGTTTCTGGCAGGTCTTAGAATAGGAGAAGTTACCATGTTTAGGTGATCTGTGGTTGGGGAGGGTGATCCTGGCTGGGTTGCACAGCAGCCTTCAGGTAGAGTTAGGTCCTGTGTGCGTAGGACTGTGGAACCCTTGTTCTCTGGGCATCTCCCCACTGGTGTGTGGAAAACACATTTAGGTGGACCTCACTTTCTAATAATACAAAGAAATATTTCTATAAAAAAGTTAGTGATCCTCTCCCTTTAAAAAAAAGTGCATGTCTGCAATCCCAGCAACTCGGGAGGCTGAGACAGGAGGACACCGGTTCTAGATCACCCTCGGCAACTTAGCAAGGCCCTAAGCAATTTAGCCGGACCCTGTCTCAAAATAAAAGACTGGGGGTGTAGTTTAGTGGTAAAAGCCCCTGGATTTAATCCTCAGTACCAAAGAGTAAAAACAAAAACCTAAAGCAACTTTTATCTTACGTAGCGCCTGTGGGTTAAGAAGTTAGGAGTTGCTGGGGTTGTGGCTCAGTGGTAGAGCGCTTGCCTAGCATGTGAGGCCCTGGGTTCCATCCCAGCACTACAGAAAACTAAATAAACAAAGGTATTGTGTCCATCTACAATTAAAATATTTATTTAAAAAAAAAAAAGTAGTAGTTAGAAGTAACTTAGCTGGGTGCTCTGGCCCCGGTCTTCTTGTCTGGAGCTGTAGTCTGCTGAGGGGCCACTTCCAAAGTGTCCCTGAAGGGGCAGTGAGTGCGTGCTGGCTCTGGGAAAGGGGCCTTGGATCCTCTCCATGTGGATATGCCGCTGGCATCCCCAGAGTGACTGGTCGGGGATGGTGGGGTATGCCTGGGCTTGGCGGGTACACACTGCCCCTTCTGGCACTGTTAGAAGTGTGCCCTGTCATTAAACCCAGACCTGGCAAGGTGAGGGATTAACGTCTCGAATGGAGGCGTGTCAGTGAGTTTTGTGGACATATAGTTTTGTGGAACCAGACTGTTCCCTGGCCACAGGTTGTATCTGTTCCTTCCACTGCAGAATATACTCACTCCTTGTAAAGACCCCCATCGGTACTTATTTCTGTTCAGGGTCAGTTTGAAGCTCTGAGTCAAGGATCCTTGTGTAAATTTGTGCTGGTGTGGATGAGGCTTCTGGGGTGCAGCTTCAAGGTCCTGTAAACTAAAGGGGAAAAGTATCTGTCCACCCACCTGACATACAGTCCTTCCTGTATTTAAGAAAAAAATTGGCAAGTGAAAATTCATATATTTATGGCCTACATTATGTTTTGATATAGGGTCATGTGTCACATAAAGACATTTCGGTCAGTAGTGGACATAAAATAGTGCTCCTGTAGATTGTCACCTGATGACATCATAGCTGTCTCCGTTTGCACAGGCACACTTTATGGTGTTCATATAAGGATGAGATCACTGAGTGATGCACACTGCCCTGTTGTTAAGTGATGGATCTTTGTCCTATGATGGCTAAATCACACTGGAGACATGCATTTCCTTTTTGTTTGTGATGCGAACACTTAGACTCTATTCTTTTAGCTTCCTCTTATATTTTAAAAAATCAGTTTTTATTAAAGAGATTTTATACAGATGCAAAGTAAAAGAAATAATGCAGTGAACCTGCCCCCTCTGCTATTGACTTTGAAAGTCACCAGCATTTCCTTCTCTCCTCTCACTTTTCATATTATCTATTTTTTTTTTTTTTTTGGTGGTGCTGGGGATCGAACCCAGGCCCTTGTGCATGCAAGGCAAGCACTTTACCCTCTGAGCTATGTCCCCAGCCCTCGTATTATCTTTTAAACCAACAAAAGTTATGTCATTTCAACTATAAATGTAACCACAATACCAATACCCTGTCCAACAACAGTGACTCGTTTTCTTGGTATCCTCCAGGTTCAGTGTTCCCTTGTGTCTCAGAGGTGACTTTTGAGGCAGGATCTGAACAAAGGGTTCCTCTGACCAGCACCCACCCCCATTTTCCTCGTGCCCTTAATTGATTAATTATATTTGAGGTAGTGGGGATTGAATCTCACTCTACCACTGAGCTCTATCCGGCTCTTTATTTTGAGACAGGGTCTTGGTAAGGTGCTGAGGTTGGCCTGGATTGAACCCAGGGACGCATGACCACTGAGCCACATCTCCAGCCGCTACCTTTTTTTTTTTTTTTTTTTTAAATATTTTATCTAGAGACAGATCTCGGTTGCTTAGTCCTCACTAAGTTGCTGAAGCTAGCTTTGGGCTTGCGATCCTCCTGCCTCAGCCTCCCAGGCTGCTGGGATCCTAGGCACCCATGACACCTGGCTCCCGTGCCCTTTGATGGACCTCAGCCGGTCGTGTCCAGGAGCATAGCCTGCATCCTAGACAGGGCCTGGCGTGTCCTTGCAGTAGCGTCCAGCAGGATTTTTCTCATTTTTTTGGACCCAGGGGTCTCCCTTTGTTGCCCAGGCCAGTCTCCAGTCCTGGGTTCAAGTGACCCTCCCCCGAGTCTCGAGTCTGGGCCTGCAGTGTGCACCACCACACCAGGCTAGCCTTTCTTTTAGATCCATATTTTCTGTGAGCAGGTAGTTGGATCAAGGGGCTCAGTGAACTTTGGTCCCAGTGTCTCCTTCAGCAAGAGTACATCATAGCTGGCGCTATTCTGGGTTCTCCAGGCTCCTGAAGGCATGTGGCAGCCGGCTGACGGAGAAGCTCCTGGAGGGTGCACCAACAGAGGACACCTTGGTTCAGATGGAGAAGCTTGCTGGTGAGGCTGGGTGCTGCTGCGTGGGCCCGTTGCTGATGGTGGCTGTGGGGGCCGCTGGCTCCTGGCCATCTGGTGGGAGGAGCTGGTGAAAGGAGGCCTGGCTCTGAGGAGGCCAGAGGTTGATCTTGGTGTTTTGGTTGTGATTTTCTGTCGCCTTTTCCTTGATGGTGTCTTGAAAGAATCTGCTTCCCAGGGAGGGCTGCCTGTAGAGAGCTACTGACTGGCTGCTTTCCTCCCACTGTTTATGACAGCCAGGTCCGTGGCCTTGTAGATAGTGTTTTATTCCCTGCTCAGAACCAGTGTTGTTTCATTGGGACCCATGTTTCCCCAGCCTCCCAGGTGTCTGGCCTTCCCCAGGTTCATGATTGGACCCTTCACGTGTGGGGCTCAGGGTCCTGGGTATCTGACTTCCTGGGGACCTGTGTGTGCCCCAGCTTGGGATCACAGGTCTGGATCCTGGCTGTTTCCTGCCAGAGCTGGTTTGATTTCTGGTGGTTTGTGTCCACCATTCTCACAGCCAGGGGTGGGAGAGTGGACTGTGATGTGTGTCACACGTGGTTTGTTACTGTTGATGCTTCCTGGGCTTCAGGTTACACACGACAAGCTTTCTGAATTGCTGGAGCTCTTGGGAGGTCTCCCCAGTGGTCACGCACTTGACCTGTACAGTAACTCTCCCAAGTGGAGAGATTCAGGAGTGAGGTCTCCACGAGAGCAGAAGAGGCTCAGGAAAGATGGAACCTCGAAGTGTGGCCTTAACAGCCCCGTAGATCACCTGGTCCTAGAACTGTTGGTTACTACCGTGGATCAAAGACTCGCAGGCTGGTGCATACCAGAAGGCTTGTCGCAGGCACAGAGAAAACAGGTCTACTGAGTCTCTTAGGAGAGCCTGACAGGCATGCAGGGCTCTGTGTCATGGTTTGGGTCACACAGGAGCTGGGCACACTTAGGAGTCAGCCGTGGCTTCAAATCCCGGTTCTGCTCCTCATGGGCATCTTTCCTTTGAGTCTCACTGTGATCGACCCATAGATGTGATTGTGCGGGCTCCCTGCAGATTGGCTGAAGGGCCATGTGTGTCATATCTGTGAGGCAGGGATGGGAGTGGTTGGGAAGACTGAGCACAATGTGCGGAGCTGGCGGAGGGTCTGCTCAGGGACCAGCCCTCAGCGCTTCCATCATTGGTTGCATTTTCCTACCAGTGGGGAGCAGCTCAGGGCCTTTCAGTAAGTGCTTCTGAAACTCGGTGTGACCCTGGGCCAGGTGGGCTGTGGCCGAGTCCTTCCTGCCCTCCCAGCCAGTAGCCATACGACGGCTGGTGGAGTGGCCAGGAGATGCCTGGACTGCGGTGGTCACCGAGTGAGGCAGTGTGTCTCATGACTGTCCTTGCCGTCTGTTGTGCAGACTTAGAAGAGGAGTCGGAAGGCTGGGACAACTCTGGGGCCGAGAAGGAGGAGAAAGGCCCTGTGCTGCCAGAGGGCGCCGAGGGCCGGGAGCTGGCCAAGTGCCCCACCGGTGCCTCCTCACTCTCAGACTGCGGGAACTGGCAGTCCCGAAAGCTGTCAGTGTTCAAGTCTCTCCGGCACATGAGACAGGTAAGCAGCAGATGTCCCAGCTCCAGTCGGAAACTCAGGAGAAGAGCCCAGCCTTGTCTGTCCAGCACGCTCTGTCCTCTGGGCCTGGCTTTCCTGCTCAGCAGGGGTGACCAGGAGCCTTCTCAGTGGGTGACTGAGGGCCCAGTGGGCATGGGGATGTACTAGCCACAGGACCAGTGCTCACCTTTCCGGGTGGTTGGCTCCCTGTGGTTCTCTGACCTGGTCATTCTAGAATCTTGTAAAGAGATGACTAGCACGATTATTGGTTTACATGAAGCCTAGACTCTTTGTAGCTTGAAAATGATGGTCATTCTTAGAAAAAAATTGGAACTAACATAAATATACAGCTATGATACTTATGGTGTGTCCAAACAACAGCATGTTGTGAAGTCCAGAAGGCACCTTGTATGTCACACTTAAGACAAAACAGTAACACACTAGATCAACTCTTAAATTTGGTCAGATGGGAGGAGAATCTTGTTCAGTGAAGAAGGTAGGTTGTCACCTTTTTATGTTTTTCTGTATTTTTATAATGATCATTGATCTTATCAGAATAGAAATCTTTCTGTTTTGGAAAATGGAATAAAAAGAGTGGTTTAATGGCTGATGCCCCCTGGGGCTTCTGTTTAAAAAATGCCCATCTGTCTCTTTCCCCCACCCCCACTCTGTGTTTGGCAGGAGTTGATTGTTTACTTGGATCAGGGAAGGAATCTTGGATCCCACTGGAGGTGGGAGTACTGAGGCTGCAAGGGTTGGTAAAGTGTGGTGTCATAGAGACTTTTTTGGTTTTGTTTTGTTTTTTTGTTTCAAAGTCGTGTTTGTCTTCTTAGAAACCATAAGACAATTGACCTCTAAAATGTCCGTATTATGGGAGTTGATAAAAGTGGGGTGGGAGAGGGGCTTGTTTTGGATTAAAGAGTAAAGACTGGACAACCAAAAGCAATCTTGATCCTCGGTTGGCGTCTAGATGAAAAGAATCACAGCTGTAAAGAATATGGTCAGGGGGCAGAGGCTGTGGCTCAGGGTAAAGTGCTTGCTTCGCCTATGTGAGGCACTGGGTTCTATCCTCAGCACCTCATAAAAATAAATAAAGATACTGTGTGTTCATCTACAATTAAATAAACATTAAAAAAAAAAGAACATGGTTAGGAGGCTGATCTCATGTGGTGGCTGACCACTGGGTGCTCCTGGTTGTAGTGTGGTGTGGCTTGTGGAGGTGAAGCCCTGGGTCTTCCTGGGTGCCGATGTGTTGGGGTGCTTGTGGCTCATTTCCAATGGCTCAGCACAGTGTTGCTTATAGAGGGAAGGAAACTGTCGTAAAAAGTTCACACCTTTTTGCTTCAAATGTTTAAAAATAAAATTGAGAGAAATATCTTAAGGTGCAAGAGCTTTGGAATCTTGCTTTTAGGTGGGAATGTGGGACTTCCCCATCTCTCTTCCCTTAGGCCACGCAGCCTCCTTGAGAAGGGAAGTGGCTGTCTCTCCCCTCCCCCACATCCTCCTTTGCTATACTGAGAAAGTCTGTAAACAAATGAAGAAAGTAACTCTCATCAGAAGGAGAGAGAAGTTCCTTCTGTTCGTGTGGGGAGAGCACTGCATGATGTGTTTCAGGTCCTGGGTGCCCCCTATTTCCGCATGTTGGCCTGGCACGTCCTCATGGGGAACCAGGTGATCTGGAAAAGCAGAGACGTGGACTTGGTCCAGTCAGCGTTCGAAGTACTTCGGGTAAGAACATCTTTTTTTCTTTTATGTGATGTGTAGCAGGGCCGTACTGGCCTTGGGTGTGACTTCAGGTGTCACCATCACCATGAATGTTGCTCAGCATAAAGCCTTGGGAATCGAACATGCCTCAATCTAACACCAGTGCTTTCTGTTTACTGTTAAAGATGGCAGGTTTTGACATTCTTATTTCCAATGGAAGGAGTCTGGGCTGTCCTGACAGAGTGGTAGTTATCTCCTCTACCTCTCCCAACCCCTGTGACCCCTCTGAGAAGCAATGGGGGTTAGCACCGTGCTGCCACCGTGCTACCTCTGCACAGGTGTTCACGAGCCGAGCAGGTTGGGCGTGCACACAGGTGCATCCTTGGACAGTGTGCATGCCTACTGACCACCTGAGCTGTGGGTGCAGAAGTGAATATGACCCTGTCTCCAAAAGGAGTGGGGAGAGACACACACCCCAGAAGGTAGAGTGTCCTAGGCATTCACACCACAGAGCAAGGAGCTGCATAAGTCAGTGTGTGACGATGGCCAGGATAGGGGTTAGGAGCCTTTGGGAGATACCCTATGGCCTGAGGGCCTCGGGGACACCTGGGTAGTGAGCTTTGGCTGCAGAGGGCCTGTGGGTTTGGGTAGTGGAGACAGGAGGGCGAAGGGGACCCTGGGCTTGTGGGTTCTGAGTCACGCTGTCTCCGCAGACCATGCTGCCCGTGGGCTGTGTCCGCATCATCCCGTACAGCAGCCAGTACGAGGAAGCCTACCGGTGCAACTTCCTGGGGCTCAGCCCGCATGTCCAGATCCCTGCCCATGTGCTGGCTTCAGGTACAGGGGCCACCTGGGGGTATGCCCTTCCCCCAGCTGCTCCCACACCTGGGACTAGGATACAACTGAATCTCAGTCATGTGTTTGAGGATGTCCCCTGCTTGCTTCAGAGGCAGGAGGACCCCTATGTAGGACCAGCTTTCCCAGTGAAACTTCTGTCTTCTGTCTCTAAAGTGATTGAAAGTGGGCCTGATGACCAGTGGTGGGAGCGCTCTCCTGGGTTATGGTTCTCATTGGAAGCAGGTCCCAGACCTGGGGTGGAGGGTTGGTGTCCACCCAGGACGGCAGAGCCAGGAATCCAGGGTAGTCATCCTGAAGAGTTGGTGCCCACGCGATCCTGGGGCCTTCGGGGGCTCAATCCTGCCTCTCTGTCACCGTGCTGCCATGCTTCCTTGTCCTCTCCAGTGGTGTCCCCCTGCTGAAGTCCTCCGTGCCCTTCGTAGTGCACCTGGGCTCTCTGGTTTCCCCACCCTCATTGAGCCAGGAAACGGTTTGTCCTTGGCTGGAGGATGTGAGGAGTCAGCCTGGGGCAGGTCTTGGCCTTGTGGACAGTCAGGGACTTCTCAGCATGTGTGAGAGGCAGTTGCTGTGCTCCCAGGCTGAATGGAGGATGCCTGGCATTGGCTCCATAGCCCCAAGCCAACCCGAGTCCTGAGGTCCCAGGGGGCAGCACAGGAGTCACCTTCAGATATGAGCTTGGAATTCCCCACACCATTGACTGTGACCTTGGGCCTGTTCCTGAACCTCTGTTTCAGTTTCCCTCGCAGTGAGTGGAGTAATACTGAGCCACCTCCTAGGACTCCTCAGGATGAAGTGAATCAATGAGTGCAATTTATGATTATGTAATGTAAAAAAGATGATCGGTTTAAACAAGGCAAAAGTTGACCTTAACTCTGTTCACAAGAGGTTTTATTGGCCTGCGCTCTCCTCCTGGCCCTGCATTGGGGTGGAGCTGCTGTGGAGTGGCGGGAGGGGCAGGCCTGCCAGGGAGAGACTGCAGCGCTTCCCAGGAACTGTGTTTTGCCTTGCCACAGAGTTCGCGGTCATCGTGGAGGTGCACACAGCCACGCGCTCCATGCTCCACCCAGTAGGGTGTGAGGACGACCAGTCCCTCAGCAAGTACGAGTTCGTGGTGACCAGTGGGAGCCCCGTGGCTGCCGACCGAGGTGGGTGCTGCTGCTGGGCTGCTTCCGTGGGGGTGGCTGCGGCCTGCCTCTGGTGGCAGTGCTGATGCCCTCTGTGCCCGCCCGCAGTCGGCCCCACCATCCTGAACAAGATTGAAGCAGCTCTGACCAACCAGAACCTGTCTGTGGATGTGGTGGACCAGTGCCTCGTCTGCCTCAAGGAGGAATGGATGAAGTAAGCGCTGGCCGCCATCGCCCTCCAGGCTTCTGACGTGGGGGGGGGGGGTGAACTCTGCTGAGGAAAAGTAGGTGCTGTTTCCCAAGGGAGGCCAGGCTGTGGCCGCTGGGGAGCCGTCCAGACTCAGCCCTGCCCCTCGAGCTCCGCGGCCTTGCAGTCGTGCCCCAGTGTCTCCTGTGAGGTGGGAGTGGGTTAAGGAGGGATGCCGAGCATGCAGAAGAGACTCGTAACTGAAGTTCTCTGCTGCTGCTACTTAATTCTTCAAATCTGACGGTCAGGGGTGTGTGTGTGTGTGTGTGTGTGTGTGTGTGTGTGTGTGTGTGTGGTTGCAGTGCTGGGTTAGAAACTCGGGGCCTCCTACGTGCTAGGCAGGTGCTCTGCCACTAAGCTACATCTACCCTACCCAGCCTGTTCCCCTTGTTAAAAAAAAGAAAGAAAGTAAGTTACTGTGTTTCCTCTTGCCTTGACTTTTTTGGAGGTTACCAGAGATTGAACTCAGGGGCTGTATTGTATTTTGTTAAGAGACAGGGTCTTGCTCAGTCTTCTTGCCCCAGCCTCCCAAGCCCCTGGGATCACCGGCGAGGCTGGTGATTGCCACGCTGCTGAGGCTAGCCTCGAGATCCTGGCTCTGGCGGTCCTCCTGCCTTGGTCTCCCAAGTGGCTCAGGAGCGCACCACTGCCTGGCTTCCTCGCTGCTCCCTGGGTCTGGGACCCCAGGGTGCAGGTGCCTCTGCTGCCAGCTGGGCCGCAGGGCTCTTGTTGGTCCTGCAGCTGTTCAGGCCCCACGAACAGAGCGCCGATTCTTGAGCTGTGAGTCTGAGTGTCTGCTTTTGTTTTCTGCAGCAAAGTTAAGGTCCTCTTTAAATTCACCAAGGTGGACAGTCGCCCCAAGGAGGACACACAGAAGCTCCTGAGCGTCCTTGGTGCCTCCGAGGAAGACAACGTCAAGCTGCTGAAGTTCTGGATGACAGGCTTGAGCAAGACGTACAAGTCACACCTCATGTCCACGGTCCGCAGCCCCACGGCCTCCGAGTCCCGTAACTGACCTCCTGGGAGTGGGTCTCCACGTGCTCCTTCTGGAAGATGGTGGTGCCTGTGCGTGGACCCACCTCCAGCTCCGAGAGGAGGGCCTGCGCTGAGTGTCCAGATGCTGTGGTGGAGCCGCGTCCTGGCAGGGCGTGGGGACTGCAGGGCCCTGCCCTCTGTGTGGGCCCCTCCCACAGCCGCCGTCTCCCCTGAAGAAGGCCGTGGAGCCGTGTGGAGCACCGGCCTTCTGTACTGTGCGCCCACAAGGGACGCCGTCAGGAGGACTCGGGCCTCGTGCCTCTGGATGACGGAGGTCTCAGGCTGCAGGAGGAACTTGGTGGGCCAGGCCAGCTCTGGCGATCAGCTGCCATCAGTGTCCTCCCTGGGCTCAGCAGCACACCTTTCCATCTTGACACGCGGCAGCCATCCCTGGGAACAGTCAGTACTGGCGCCAGTCTGGGTCAGGTTTGAGCCAGGGCCCTGGACGCGCTTTAGGATGGAGGACGCCTTCTTCGTCTCTGATCCGCTGGGGTTTGTGTTCTGGGGTTGTCCCTGCTCCTCTACGGGCACATTCCCCTGCGGCCACCTGTGGGGATGACTGTCCAGACATGAGGTTCTGTGAAGTGTCTCATCGCAGTCGACTGGCCCAGCCCACTGGGACGGTGAGACCCGCCTCGGCTTTATTCTGTGCCACTTTCCCTTGTCACTGCTTTCAGCTAGTGAATGTGGCTGCAGGTGACAGTTTCCGGAGTCTGCGGCAGCTTCATGTCCCACGTAGCACTTTCAGAGGTAGGTTGGAAGGACTTTACAGCAGTTTTCCTGATCTGTTTATAATGTTTTGTGTTCATTTAATTTATATTTAACTTGAAGACTTAAGTTTATTGGACTAGGTCTCTGCATGAGGCCACAACATTGAAACACAATAAATAATGTATTTTTATAAACTGTTGCCTACATGGTTTTATTGGTAAAATAACAGCTGATATTCACTTGTGCTCAGCACAGGCAGTAGTGTAGTGTGTCCCGGATGAGACCAGAGCTAGGACGCAGGTGGTTAGGCAGCTCTGTGCTGTGACTATAACTGTTCTCACGGAGACTCAGGTGGCTACAGCATCACGACGTGGGGTGATCCTAGGGGACCACCATTGTATCTGTTGACCAGCATTGACTGAAGTGTTGCTGCTTGACATGTGACCATGTCACGGCTCAGGTGACACCCACGAGTGGTCAGTGCTTGGGCCTGTGAAGGTCTAAGCTTCAGTGATCTTGGACAGTCTTCTCAGGTGAGTCTGGAGCTGATGAGGAGGAAGGTCCTGGAGTGTCTATGCCGTGTGCACCTAGCATTTTCTCCAACTTTGGGAGACGGCTCAGCCCCGAGAATGTTGGCAGGTGTCTCCATTTGAGAGGAGGCACGGGATGGAACAGACCTGCCTGACGGCGGCACCCTGCACACTGAGGTCCACTTGGAGCACCTTGGAGTGGGAGGCCCATCTGGCCTGGGTGGCTCAAGGTGATGCAGGGAGAGGTGACTGCCAGCTCTTCTTGCATCTCTGGGTGTGAATTTCTCTCTTTTTACGGTGTCCTTGGGAACAGTAACCTTTGTTCAAACAACGTCTGTGCCAGTTTTCTGCCAGTCCCGTGGCTGAGTCCATCTGGCTCAGTAGGAACTGGACATAAATGAGCTCTACAACAGTCTCACAGGAGGGAAGGAGGGGTGTAAATTTCCAGTATGCTAAAACTTACTGCAGGAGTGGGCACAGAGGAGGCCCGTGCCACACGCCTGTAATCCCAGCAACCCAGGAGGCCCAGGCAGGGGTGTCGCAGGATCGAGCCAGGCTGGACAACACAGCAAGACCCTGCATCAAAATAAAAAATAAAAGGGGCTGAGGATGTAGCAGTGATAAGAGCACCCCTGGGTTCAAGCCCGAGTACAGAAAAAAAACCCCAATAGTCCAGACCTTGAGCCTTCCCTTGGGTTCCTGTTATTATGTATGAGATACCAACCCTCTATTCCCTAGTCACCTTGGAGGTCCCAAGAACAGGCGATCTGATTCACAGTCCTGGGTGATCACTGCTGCTGTCTGTCTGTATGGTTTGACCCCTCTGAAACCCATGTTGAAATTGGATTTCATTGTGGTGATGCTAGCAGGCGGGGTTTGCTGCAGTTTGGGTCATGAATGTCCCCCCAAGGTCCGTGTGTTCAAGTCTTGGTCCCAATGGTGTGATGTTGGGAGATGGTGAAACCTTTAAGAGGTGGGGTCTCGGGGAGGTCATTAGGTCATGGGTGGGGGGGCATGTCCTTGAAGGGGATCATGGGGCCCAGCCTCCTCCTCGCTCCTTTTGCTCCCTGGGCGAGATGAGCAGTTTTGTTCCACCACACACGTGATGTGCTGCCTTGCCACAGTTCAAAACAGGGCGACCGATCATGAACTGGAACCTCCCACACTGTGAATCATAATAAACCTTTTCTACCTGTTGATTGTCTCAGGCATTTTATTATAGTAACAGAAAGCTGACCAACAGAAATGGATGAGGTCATTGGGTGGCTGACAGGGATGAATGCCTTTCTGGAAGCAGTGAGAGTTCTTAGGAAGCAAATCATTACAAAAGCAGGTTTGGCTTCCTCAGCCTCTTGCTTCTTCCTCCACATCTCCATCATGTCATGAGGCAGTATGGAAGCCTGGACTTCAGCCATGCTCCTGGACTTCCCAGCCTCTGGAATGGTGAGCTCCAAATAAGCAAATAAGTAAATAAAATAAAAACTCTTTTCCCATAAATCCATCTCAGTCTCAGTATTCTCCTATAGCTACATAAATGGTCTAAGAAAATCATTCAAGCATCTTTCCTGGATACATCCATTTGTGATTCTTCAGATTCTATGCCAAGGAGTGAGTCTCAATGACATATTAGTGACATCTAACATCTCTCTTTCTTTTGGTACCAGGGATTGAACCTAGGGGTGCTCTACCACTGGTCCGCATCCCCAGCCCTTGTTATTTTCAGATAGTTGCTTAGGGTCTCCCTAAGTTCAAACCTGGGACCCTTGAGCCCCCTCCTCCTGAGTCACAGGGATCACAGACGGTGCCACGGCATCTGGCCTCCCATCTCCTGAGTCCCTGCCCAACTCTGGCTCTTTATTTGGACCATAGACTTGAACACTGGGAGAGAGTGCTGTGTGCTCTCCACGTGGCTCCCCTGATGTCAGCACGGTGCAGAACCACGGTGCAGTCATCAAACCAGGAAGTCGGCTCAGTTTCCCCAGGCTCCTCCTAGGGTGCTTTTCCTGTTCCCTCGACCGCAGGGAGGGAACACCGAGTTGTCACATCTCCTTGTCCTCCTGGCACATCAGCGTTCACCTTCATCATTGTGAGCTGCTCTTTTTGCCTCTGGTGACATTCCTGGTCCTGGTCTGTCTACCTGATGCCACCCAGCTGGCTGGGCACTCGTGGTTGCTGTCTGCATGGTGTGGCATTGTCCCTCCTGCTACTGGTGTCTTTGACTCTAGGAGGACAGCATGTGTGGATCAGGCCCTGCCAGGATGAAAGATCCTGACAATCTCTCTATTTTGATTTAGAGCTCTCAGTGTGTCTGCATTTAATTAAAAAAAGGTTTTGTTTTTTTCTTAATTGGGGAAACATAAGATTTGATATCTTAACCATTTTAATGAACAATTTAGTGGCATTATATTGATAATGTGTCTCATGTCTTTCTGTTCCTTTCTCTGTCCACCTCTTTGTTGAGCAAATATTTTATAAGTGTGTGGTTTTAATTTATGATTTTTTTAACATTTATTCTTTAGGGTAGATGGACACAACACAATGCCTTCATTTTTATGTGGTGCTGAGGATTGAACCCCGGTTCCACCCGTGCTAGGGGAGCGCTCTACTGCTGAGCCACAAGCCCAGCCCATTAATTTCTGAATTTTAAGCCATTTTTAAAAAGTATTTTTCAGTGGTTGCTCCGGAGGTCACAGCCTGTGTCTTCAGTTTACCACCATCTAGTTCAGCCTGATGCTGACTGCGGTGGTCCGGAGACGGTTGGAGTGCGGGATGGTCAGAGCTTGGTCCTCAGTGTGGCCAGGTCGGGAGGTGATGGGCCCTTTAAGAGGTGGGGCCTAGTGGGTGGTCACTACTGGCCCTTTCTGTCTCTGGTTTTCCCTGTGATCTCTCCTTCCGGCACCTGCTCCCACCATGATGCCATCCACTGTCAGCCAGGGGGCCTTACCAGAGCCAGCACCAGCACCATACTGTTGGCCCCCAAATCGTGAGCTAAATAGACTTCTTTTCACCTATCATCACAGTCACAGAGAACAGACTAGAACACTGACTTAATTCTGGAAAATACAGCAGTTTTGCTTCAATAGGTCCCCAGTTCCTCTTCCCTGCTTTCTGTGATTTATATATATATATGACATGTGTAATGTATTTACATGCGTATATCATGTCTACATACGTTGACCCAACAACACAGTCGCATTGTTAAGCCAGTTCACCTGTTCTAAGGAAATGAGGAGAAGAGAAGATCACACACACATTGTAAGGTCTCGCATTTCCTCCTTGATAAACACTGATCAAACTCCGTCCTCAGCGGAAGGAGTTTGATTGGTGTTTCTTGTCTGCCACCAACAAATCCTTTTTGATCTGGGAGTATCTTATTTCCTCTTCATTTCTGAAGCCCAGTTTGCTGGATTTGGGAGTCTTGGTGGGTCTTGTTTTCCTTTCGGCACTTAGTGCCATTCCCCTGACACGGGCCTCTGTGTTTCTGGTAACTAGTCCAGTGTGCGCTGTGGCTGTCACTCGGACTCCTCGGGCATGAGCCGCTGTCTCCCGCACATTCAAGGCCTTCTGCCCTGGACCAGCATTTGAGCGGGTGGATCTAGGTGTCCTTCCCGTTGTGTTTATCCTACTTGGAGTTTGGTTCAATTTATAGGTTAATGTTTTTTTCTCAAATTGGGAAGTTTTCAACCATTATTTCTGCAAATACTTGGTCTGCCCTTCCTCTCCAGGGACGCCTCTTACGTGCATGATGGGTCCTTACACCCCTGGTCCTACAGATCCTGATCTGCTTTTCTGCAGACATTTTCTGTTCTTCAGGTTGATTGATTTCTATCGGTTAGTCAACAGGAATTGATCAAGGCTTGATGCCGGTGCTTAGCTGATGTCCACTGGTGGTGCCTAGACTGTCCTCGTGTTTTGGTGATGGTAAAAGTGCTGTGGTACATGTGAGGTGCAGGGGATGGTCGTGAGGGGTGATTTCATTTCCTTTTGGTACAGATGGTCCCTGACTCTTTGAAGCTGTGAGAGCTATTCATACCTCCATTCCGTTCTCCACATCAGTAGAGGATTCAGTAACTCCATGAGCTACTCAGTGCTTCATGACAAAGCAGGCCTGTTGGAGTCTCTTGTCAAAGTGCAGCTGAAGAAACTGTTTTGGCGTGTTTAAGGTAGGTGAGGTTAATGCATTTCACCTTGGGCTATTTTCGACTTATTATGATCTTATCAGGATGTCACCCCAGGATGAATCAAGGAGTGTTTGTGTACCCTGAAGAGGGGTTGCTGGGTTGACTTTAAAAACAATTTTCTTTTAGCTGGGTGTGGTGGTGCCTGTCATCCCAGTGACTTGGGAGACTGAGGCAGAAGGATCTCAAGATCAAGGCCAGCCTCAGCCACTTAGTGAGACCCTGTCTCAAAATAAAAAATAAGAAGGCCTGGGGATGTAGCTCAGTGGTAAAGCACCTCTGAGTTCAATTTCCAGTACCAGAAAAACAAAAAAATGATTTTTTTTTGTTTCACTATTGGGATTCTATATTTGTTGATTCATTGTTACTCTATTTTCCTTTAACTTGAACTTGCTTTGAAGTCTTTGTTAACTCCAATACGTGGGTCCAAAGTCAGTGTCCGTTTGCTCTTGTTTTCCCTGTGTATGGGTCACGTTTTCCTGTTTCTCTCCATGTCCACTAAGTCTTGGTTGAAAACTAGAAATTTTATATATGTAGCAGCAACCCTGAGTTCTGTGTGATTTTTCGGAGGTTGATTGACGGCTTACCTGGATTTATTTTTTTTAAAGAGAATTTTTAATATTTTTTAGTTTTTGGCGGACACAACATCTTTGTTGGTATGTGGTGCTGAGGATCGAAGCCGGGCCGCACGCATGCCAGGCGAGCGCGCTACCGCTTCAGCCACATCCCCAGCCCGCTTACCTGGATTTCACCATCAGACTTTCTCCTCCTACCGTGTATGGCCCAGTGTGTGTCTCAGTTGTATGGATGCTCGTCCCTGGGAATCCACCTGTGGCTTCCTCCCTTGATCACTAATCAGCCAGTGGTTCACAGCACTTGTATTCAAGTGCTCCCAGGCTGTGTTATTCCACCTGTTTGTGGTTTGGGGAACCCTTTTAAACCACCTTGGCTTTTCCTTTTCCCTGGGCTCTCTTGGGGCTCCCCCCCGACCTGCACAGATCCCCGTTAGCCAGGAGTGTACAGAGCGCCTCAGCCCATCTTGGGCCCTTTTCATTACTGTAAGTAAATACCTAAAGCTGGGTAACTTTATAGAGAGATTTATTTTGGCTCATGGGTTTGGAGGTGCAATGGAGAGGCTATATTTGGTGATGGCCTGGTTGCTGGCAAAGTCCCAAGGTGGCTCAGGGCATCACCTATCAAGAAACAGGGAGAGTACACGTGTGTTCTGTGTTCTCTCTTCTGATAAAGCCATCAGGATTCAGCCACAGAAGCTTCTCCCTAATGACCTTAGCTAGTCCTAATTACTTAACAAAGGCCCCACCTCGACACGCCACAGCTGGATTAAGTTTCGTCTTAATACTGTCCAGTGGGATGAAATGTCGCCTTGTGAATTTGGGGGGGACACACTCAGACTATATCCAAACCAAAGCCCAGCCATGCTCTCCAGTCCCCTCGTTCCCAGGGGCTCCCCCTGCACTTGTGGCGGCTGCTCACTCCAACTTGGGTGACTTCAGGTCACTGTGGTTTTTATATAAATGGATGTTTCTACTCAGCGTAATGGAAATATATCATGCTGAGCACCGGTCAGTACTTCATTCCTTTCTATTGATAAATAGTAATACACCATATATACCAAAGTTTATTTCCTTTTTTTTTTTTTATCAATACAGAAGATTGAACTTGGGGCACCCTAACCCAGGCTTATTTTTTTTTTTTTTTTATAACTTTGAGACAGGGTCTTGCTAAATTTTCCAGGCTGGGCTTGAACTTGTCATCCTTCTGCCTCAGCCTTCTTTTATTTTTTATTATTTTTTATCATTTTTTAGTTGTAGGTGGACACAAGACCTTTATTTTATTTATTTACTTTTATGGGGTGCTGAGGATGGAACCCCGCGTTCACACGCACTAGGCAGGTGCTCTACCACCGAGCCACAGCCCAGGCCCCTGCCTCAGCCTTCTGAGTCACTGGGACTCAAGGTGTGGGCCTCGACACCTGTCCACTTACCATGGTGGACATTTGGGTTGTTTCCAGGTTCAGGATTTTTACAGATAAACCTGCTGTGTAGTTTTGTGTCCGTGTTTGTGTGGACATATTCTTTCATTTCTCCCGGGTCACACCTAGAAGGGAAGGATAGCAGGATTATTTGGAAGGTGTATGTTTGGCATTTTATTATACTTAATTTGGAATAATTTTGGGTTCACAGAAAAGCCTCCAAGGTAGAGCAGAGCGTTCTCTCCGCGGCTCCCCCGGCTTCCCTTACCGCCATCTGGTGGGAGTGGTGTCTGCTGGGCCTCTCTGCTGTGCTCCACTCAGCGTTCAGCCCACTCCCACGGTGGGCGGGGAGGGTGGGCTGTAGCTCCTGGGGGCTGTGATCTGTACCGTTGGAGCCTTCTGCAGTGGAGACGCACCGTCTCCCTCTCATTCTTTACCGTCAATCACTTGTGTAGCAGACACACACCTTCACATCAGCAGGGGTTTCCGGCCAGCACCACCTGATTTTGCTCCTCACACTCCCTCTGGGTTCTTTTCCTTGGGCTGCTGGGTCCCGGGATGTGCTGTCATCCTTGGGTTTGAGCACTTCCTTTGGGACACTGCATCATGCTCAGGGGCACGGCTCCTGTTCCTGGCCCAGCCAGTCAATCTTCAGGAGCACTGGTTCCTCTTCTTAGGGCCTCGTGTTTAGAAACCAGGATTGTGGTCACAGGTGTTCTCGCTACTAATGATGTGACATTTGTTTCTGGAAATGGACAGAGGTAGACCTTAAGACGATAGGTGTGAATGTATATCTATATGAAACTGAACACGAGTCCTCCCCATTGAAATGTCCCTGCATTTCCTGTGGGGAATGAGCCTCCCAGTTTCCAGGTTGCCGCTTTCCTTCCCGCCTCCAGGATCTATTTTTCACAGACGACATCATGGTGACCTTAGTTGGTCCCAAGAAGGAGTCTGCAGAGGAGTTGTCGTTTCCACTTCAAGACAAAGAGTTCTATTTAGCCAGGCTGATTCCTGACCAGGATTCAGCAACAAAGACAGCGGAGACCCTTGCCCCACTCTGGCCTTTCCCTCTCTGGTAAGCAGGCCGGCGTCTGCCCGGTGGGCCACCAGGGTGGCCTCTCCTTCCTGCTCTTAAAGTGGAACCTGTGCCTTTAGATAGAGCAGAACCTGTGGGCGTGGGAAGAACACGGGGTTCCAATGCTCCCGCTGAGCACCAATTCCCGGACATTCTATGTGTTTTCAGATCCTTCTCGAGTCCTACCCAGCTGCTCCCCAGCGACCACAGTGAAGGTGTGACCTGAGAGGCCCAGAGCCAGGGGAGCCAGGTGCAGCAGGCTTCGGGCAGGAGGAGGGTGTGCAGAGCACCGAGTGGCCGGGTGCACAGGTGCAGCCAGACCCTCGTTGGGGGAGGTCGGGGGTCCCCTAGGCATGGAGAGGAGCGCCTGGGGCTGGCTCAGCGAAGGTGGAGCCCAGCCCAGGGTCGGCGAGGGGCCCCACATTCCAGCCAGGCTGCGCTCAGCCGTTGAGGGCGTGGCGAGGGCGTGGCCAGCGCGTGGCCGGCACGTGGCGAGGCGTGATCAGGCACGTGTCTGCTGCGCAGGCGCGGTACCCTCCAGCCTGGGGCCTCAGCGGCGGGCGTCATGGAGCGGTTGCGCTGGCAGATGGTGGCGGTGGCGGCCGCAGGCTTCGCGCTGGCCCTGGAGGCGCTGCCCTGGCTGCTGCGCAGGCTACGGGCTGGGCGGCCACGGCGCGAAGTCCTCTTCTTCCCGTCCCAGGTGACCTGCACGGAGGCCCTGCTGCAGGCCCCGGGCGCCGCGCCCGCCCGGCCGCCCTCGGGCTGCCCGTGCAGCCTGCCCCACTGCGAGAGCTCGCTGAGCCGCCTGCTGCGCGCGCTGCTGGCCGCCCGTGCCAGCCTCGAGCTCTGCCTCTTCGCCTTCTCCAGCCCGCAGCTGGGGCGCGCCGTCCAGCTGCTGCACCAACGCGGGGTGCGAGTGCGAGTCATCACCGACTGCGACTACATGGCGCTCAACGGCTCGCAGATCGGCCTGCTGCGCAAGGCGGGTGAGCTGGAGCCGGGCCAGGGGCGGGCGCGCAGAGCAGGGAAGGCCCTGGAAGGCGGCGCTTGGTGGGAGGGACCTGAGGGGTAGGCAGAGACCTCACTGAGTCCCCCGGTAAGGACCCAAAAGTCAAGCCACCTGGCACGTGAGCCACGCCAGGATTCTTTGCAGAGCAGTCTGATGTCCCGTGTCTGAGTGTGTTCCCAGAGAGGAGGGGAGGAAGGACGGTGGGACTTCCTAAGGGGAGATGTCTTGTCCCAGGACACCACGTAAAAAGTGGAGCCTCCAGGATCCCGCTTTTTCCCAGGCCCTGGGGTATGCTGGGGATGGGAGGTGCCTGGGCACAGGTGGGAAGGGTTGCCCTGACCCGCAGTCTTGGTGACTGTTGTCGTCCTACAAGAGGTTGGCAGGACTCAGAATGAAGAGCAAAGCTCTGGCCACACCAGTAATCCCAGTGCCTGGGGAGGCTGAGGCAGGAGGATCTCAAGTTCAAGGCCAGGCTCAGCCACTTACACCTTTGTCCCAAAGTAAAAACTAAAAAGGGCTGAGGTGTAAATCAGTGGTAGAGGCCTCTGGGTTTCATCCCCAGCATGGCAAAACCCAACAAAGCCCAACTTTCTATGCTTAACCACCGGCAGCCTGCAGAGACCCTGAGCCACTCTGTGTGTGACGTCAGGGTTTGGCTTCTGCTCCCAGGGGAGCAGGCACCTGCCTGTGGCACTAAGGAATCCCACGCTGGGCTCCAGAAACGCATAAAACTTATCTACTGAAAATGGAGCCAAAAATGTTGATGAGCGGTTGTTTCTCAGCTGCAAAAGAGGAGAAGACAGCTGTGGCTCTCTGGCCTGCTTCTTTGCCCAGCGTGAGGATGAAGGGAAAGATCCAGACCCCCGTCTGCCTGGGGACCATGAGTCTGTTCTTTGCCTACTCAGTGTGGCGGTCGGTGCTCTTGCTTCCTGTGCCAGTGCCCAGGGTGAGCCGTGGGTGTCTCCGGATCCCCAGGCACCTGGAGAGCCATGTCTGTGTGCGCGTCCATCTCAGTCATCTCGTGGCCACTGTGACTGACGTGGGATGTGTCAGGCTTGCCGTGGTCTCACTGCCCAGCTGTGGGCTGCCTGCTGACCTGGGAATCAGAGGACCCCTTCTGGGCGTCCGTCCGGGTTCCTTTGCTCCGGGTGGGAGGGTGTCAGACCCTCCACCCAGCACAGCCCATCCCCCAGGACCAGAGTGGAGGGTGAGCTAAATGTTGAGGACCTTCCCATCACCCTTAACTGGCAGTCACCAGAGTTGGCCTCCGTCTTGGGTCATTTCAGTGTGGGAAGTGTGGATTCCTTCAGGCAGAACTTAAATTAGCTGCCTTTTAGACAACTGCAGAATCTCAGGTTTGGAAAGAACCAGATTCTCCTTGAAAGACTGGGCTTCTGCTGATGCTCCCCAGCCACATGTGGGCTGATCTGGCTCTGGGTTGTCCATCAGCTGGCGTCCACTCAGCAGACGCAGTGTGGTCAGTGTCTGTAGGTTGGGTCCAGGTGCTGGGACACAGCTGGTGAGGTCCCCATGGAAGGCAACTAAAGCATGAGTATTTGATTTGAGGAACTATTTTTTTTTTTTTTTTTTGGTACCAGGGATTGAACTCAGGGGCAGTCAACCACTGAGCCCCATCCCCAGCCCTATTGTGTATTTTATTTAGAGACAGGGTCTCCCTGAGTTGCTTAGCGCCTCACTTTTGCTGAGGCTGGCTTTGAACCCGTGATCCTCCTGCCTCAGCCTCCCAAGCTGCTGGGATGACAGGTGTGTGCCACTCCCCCCAGCTGATTTGAGGAACTTAAGAAGGGTCTGGAAGACTTCAGTGTGGGAGGAAGAGGGACGGTAGGACAGCTGCCAGACCTGAGAGAGTGCTCTGAGGGACAGCAAATGCGCTGTTCAGACGTTCAGTCCTGAGCTGCTGAGGAAGGGTGAGGTCCCTGTGGCTGAAGTGGAGAAGTGGTGACAGATGCCAGGGGGCTGGTGTTGTAGGACACTGTTGTGTGGCGGGAAATGGCACGTGTGGCCTCAGGTTGTGCAGACACCTGAGGAGCAGGTGAGGAGGGTGGCGGGTGGCTAGGGTGGGCGTGGTAAGGTGGGTGTCCAGAGGGTGGGGGTTCAGATCTGTTCTGAGGGTGGAGGGACGGGGTCTGCTGGGTTGTTCCAGGTTCGAGCACCAGGTAGGTCCCTCCTGAGGAGGGAGGACAGGGTGCACAGCCGAGTTTGACTTTCACATGCACAACGAGAAACCTGTGCTGGAGGGGACATAGGGACTTTCAGAACTCACTGTTCACCTCAGACACCCAATCTGGACCCCAGGTGCTTCTGTTTGGTAAATGTGGCCCCGCTGTTCCGCAGCCCCCTGTTGGCATGTGGCCAGCAGTCCCACTCTGAGAGCAGATGGTGGTGGCAGGTGGCCTCCTGGGGGCTGGTGCCCTGAGGACTGTGACAGAGGCAGCCCCTCACTGTGGGGAGTGGGAGAACTGGGACCACGAGGGCGGGGGAGGTGCCATGTCTCAGGGCCGGCCAGGCCCAGGGGTCTTCCCTCCTGTCCCTGGTGTGACCCTGGCCAGGTGGGCAGGGCCTCCCTCCTGCCTCCTCAGCCTGTCTCTTCCTCTGTGCAGCGGGCCTGGCCTGGGAAAGAGGGAGTGGAAAGGAGAGGTGAGGACAGCCTCAGGTGCCCTGCTCTGTACCCTTACCCAGAGCTGGACCATGAAGGAACAGGGTGGGCAGTTGGTTTAGACCCCAGACCTGGCAAAGGGCTGTGCGGGTGGGTGTGGTCCAGTCACAGTGCTGTCCCACCTCCCACCACTTGCTCCTTGGAGGCTGGCCCTGCCCTGCCGCGTGCCCCCTGGGGTCAGGCCATGCAGGGAGGGGAGTGAGACGCCTTTCCTGTACAGGAATCCAGGTGCGTCATGACCAGGACCTGGGCTACATGCACCACAAGTTTGCCATCGTGGACAAGAAGGTGCTCATCACTGGCTCCCTCAACTGGACCACGCAGGCCATCCAGAACAACAGGGAGAACGTCCTGATCATGGAGGACGCTGCGTACGTGAAGTTGTTCCTGGAGGAGTTCGAGCGCATCTGGGAAGAGTTCAACCCCACCAAGTACAGCTTTTTCCCACAAAAGAAGCGCAGCCGCTGAAGCCGGGCCATCCCCCCCAGAGAGGCGGGGCTCGTCCTGTCCTGGAAGCCCACCCAGCCTGCGGGGGGGGCATCGCGCGCTGCCTGGGTGGAGGCCGTGCTGAGACCTCCACCCAGAAAGCCCTCGTTGACCCCTGCTGGCTGACTGCCCTGTGTGGGGGAAGGCGGGGTCAGAGGGGAGGTCCGTGGTGTCAGGTCAGGGGCTGGGGCTTCGCCCTTTGCCTTCCACAGTCGCTCAGCCCTGGCTCCCTGCGCCTGCTTTTGGGGCCTTTGCCACGTCCTGCTTGGGAACCCAGCTCCTCGGGCTGCACAGTCGGGCCCAGGGCCTCTTTCAGGGTGAGAACCCCACCCGCCTTCCGATTCTAGAAAGGTCTCTGGCAGGCTTGGTCCAGCTCAGCCTCGGGGCCTGTCCCTGGGGACCTTCTTTCCCCATCCCCTCTCCTCGCCCGACAGTGCAGCTGGCTCTTGGCCCCTGTGCCAGCTCTGGTTAGAGAGGTCAAGAGGGGAGCGGCGTGGCAGGCGCTGTCTCGGGGGCCACTGTCCAGGGCCGCCTTAGAGCAGGAGCTGCCAGAAAAGGCAGGCCATCCTCTTGGGCCCCTTCCTGGCAGAGTCGGCGGGCTGAGTGACGCTGTGACCCTCCACTGCTAGCCGTCATCTTCCTGTGGCAGCGCCGTGGTCTGCTGATGTGGGCCGCGGTGGCCAGAAGCCACGTCTGTTTGTATACTGTGCTCCCACTTTTAACATCCTCGTGTCCGAGGTGGCCTTGTGTGGTCAGGAGCAGTCGCACCTGCAACCCGTGGGCCCAACGAGTTCATTCCAGCTCAGTGTGATGCAGGACCTCGACCTGCTGTGTTCAGTGGAGGCTTGGATGACAGGCAGCCAGGAAACAGACTTCTCTGCATTGTGAACTGTTTCCGACTGTCACCACTTATTTTGGCAATGTGTATCTTACATTGTAGATTGAATAACATCTGAAGCTGTGATTTTGCTGCTGTTGGTGTTTTTGTAAGATGAGCTGGGTGACTGTCACCGGGACGGAGCGGGTGGGGTCTCCCATCTGTAGTAGCTCATGCTTCCGTCAACCCCTGGAGACCACTCAGCGCTGTGTGTTTCTCCCCTCCTAAAGTTACCTTTGATTTTGTGCTAGGCAAGTCAAGGCAAAGTTTATTTCTAAAAACTGTAATGGAGGCTGTAAAATGTAATATACCCCAAAGTGGTTACGTTAAGTGTGTTCTTTCCCAAGTTTGTTAATGCCCATGGTGTGTCCTGGGAGGAGAACACTTGTCACACGGAGCCTTCTGAGTGACACTGCTGTGGGACGCCGGGCTTCTGGCACTTTTGAGTAAATATTGCTGATTCTGGAACGAGAATGCTGTGTGGCCTGGCCTTATTCTGTTGTGTTCAACAGCAGCTGTTCTTCACCAGGACTTTTCCGGCAGGGACTAGACAGCGCTTTAGACACCAGTGGTCAAGACAGGAGCCCCTCCAAGACTGCAGCGAGACAGGTCCGTCTGGAGACGAGTGTTTTCTAACGTCCCAGCTTCTCTAGATTCTGTTTCACCTACAAGGCCTGGGATTCCCGGCCACGTAGGCTTTCCCGCCAGCCTGGTCTGTGACGGCGGGGGCCTTCGGGAGCCCTGGGCTCCACCGGACTGCACCTTTTCTTCAGGGGGTAGAGTGCTGTTCAGATGGCTGCATGTGGCTGTCAGGAATTGCATGCACAAAAGGACCAGCTGAGATATCTGCAGGAGTGTCTGAAGATTTGCAAAATGATTTTTTTTCACATATTCATTTTTACTTAATGCAGTAATTATACTTTTTCATAATCTAAGCAAAAGGAACCTCACAGAATATTCAGATACTATTTAAATTTCCTTTCTTTTTTTTTTTAATTGAACCCAGGGCTTTGTTTATATGAGGCAAGTACTCTACCACCTGAGCTATATCCCCAGCCCCTAACTAGCTAAATTCTCTGAAAAAAGCTTTTGTAAAGTTACATATCCACTGAAGAAATATGACACTAAATTTTCCCTCAAAAGTGGAGGTTGGCGGGGCGCGGTGGCACACGCCTGTAATCCCAGCGGCTCGGGAAGCTGAGATAGGAGGATCACAAGTTCAGAGCCAGGGCTGGGGATGGGGCTCAGTGGTTGAGGACCCTGAGTTCAATCCCTAGGACCACCCCCTAAAAAAATGTCGGGGGAGGCTGTTTCCTTGACCAAGGAAGGGGTATTTCCTCAGCTTTGGTACAGATGCCCACAAGCCCCAGGAGCATGAAGGCTGGCCAGGCCAGCAGGTGGGAGCCCATCCCTGAGACCCTCAGGGCCATGAAGGCTACCTAGGACAGCACTCTCTCACTGACTGAGATCCTTCAGGCAGCAGCAGTTCAAAGGGCCATCCAGGAACAGGCAGCCAGGCTGAGGGGACACCTGCAGCTGGTCTGGCTTCTGTCTTGGCACACTACAGCAGCTGATGGTGAACTCAGCACCAGTGTACAAGAGGCTGGGCGGGGAGTGTGCAGGGTGGTGTCACAGCAGCTCCCTCTACCTTCTTTCTAGAGAAATTTAATAAATTCCCCAAGTTAGGCTGATCATGGGAGTCCAGGAAATGGAACTGCCCTTCCCCAGCCCCCTCACCTGCTCAGTGGGCAGATGTGTGAGCCACAGGGGTGGTGTCTGTGTGTGGTGTGAGGTAGGGTCCAACTTCAGTCTCTGCTAGGGATATCTACTCCTCCTGGAAGCATTTCTTGAAATGATGATGTGACCCCTAGTTGGAAGTTAATTGGCCGTAAGTGTAAGGGCCTATTTGAGAACTCTCAATTCTGTTCCATTGATGTGTATGATTATTCTAATGCCAGTTCCTCACTTGTCTCGATTATTGAAGTTTTGAAACCTGCTAGTACAAGCCCTTTAACTTTGTTCTTTCCAGCATTGGATATTCTGGGTTCCTTTAATTTCCATATGAATTTTAAGATCAACTGATAAACTGCTGCAAAAATAAGTCAGGATTTAAAAAAAATTTTTTAGTTGTAGATCGACATGATACCTTTATTTTTATTTATGCGGTGCTGAGGATAGAACCCAGTGCCTCACACGTACTAGGCGAGCACTGTATTGCTGAGCCACAATGCCAGCCCCATAAGTTAGGATTTTGGTGATAATTGCATTGAATCTGTAGATCAGGTTGGGAAATGTTGCTATCTTGTCTTCCAATCTATGAATACGGGATGTTTTCCCATTTATTTATTTATTTTAAAAATATCTTTATTTTACTTATTTCTTTTCATGTGGTGCTGAGGATAGAACCCAGGGCCTTGCACATGCTAAGTGAGTGCTCTACCACTGAGTCACAACCCCAGCCCTGTTTTCCCATTTAAATCTCTTAACATTTCCTTTGATACTTGTGGTTTGCAGTGTACAAGTCCTTACACTTCTAAAGTTTAGTTTTTGATGTTATTGTAAACAGAATTGCTTAATTTCAGGTTTAGATTGTTCATAACTAGTGTGTAGAAATACAATATACAATCTTATATCCTACAAGCTTAGTGAACTTATTAATTTGAACAATTTTTAATGGATTCTTTAGGATTTCCCACATACAAGATCATCCTATTTGCAGAGAAATAATTTTTCTTCTTCCAAGTCGGACGCCTTTTTTTCCCCTCCCAGTTGTTCATGGGAATCCCCAGATGAGCCGTCCTGTGGGCAGAAGTGTGCATCCTAGTCTGCAGCAGGGACAGTTTTGTGGGATCCTCTGCACAATGTTGAAGAGAGGTTTTGAGAATAAATATCCTTGTCTTGATCGTCATCTTGGGTGATAGCTTCACACAAGGTCTTTATCATATTAAGGAAGTTCTCGTCTATTCTCTGTTGACAGATCCCCCTTCCACACACACCCAAATCACAAGGGTGATGGATTTGCAGACGTAAATGGATTTTAAATCGTACTTATATAGTTAAAAAAAAAAGCCTGTGATGCTGGGCCTAGTGGCCTATTCCCAGAATCCCAGTGAGGAGGCTGAGGTGGGAAGATGGAACAAGGCTGAGCTCAGCAACTTAGTGAGACCCTGTCTCAAAATAATAAAGGGCTGGGATGTAGTTCAGTGGTAGAGTGCCCCAGTGCGATCCTCAGTAACCATCCCCTGCAAAATGTGTTAAAAATACAGAGCACCATATCAGGCCAGTGTCCAAACACTTTGTTGTGTATATTTGAGTGTAAATTTTTTTTAAATAGGCGAAAAGTTATTGAAAAGTCCTAAACAACTGGGATAACACTAGTAGTGTGTTTTGGATCATAATGTAGAATGCATTTTAAAAAAAAAACCAAAGGTATGTTTACACTGGAAATGATGAAACAGTGTGTGCAGGATGCAGGGTCCCACGCTGGGTCCCCCACTGGTGATCCCAGTGACTCCGGAGGCTGAGGCAAGAGGATTGCAAGTTCCAGACCCGCCTCAGCAACTTAGCAAGACTGTGCCCTGGAGGAGTGGGGGGAGCGGGGCTTGGCTGGGTGGTAAGATGTTCTGAGTTCAATCCCCAGTACCAAATAAGTAGGTAAATAAAAAGTTAAAAATGGTACAGCATGGGGGATCATGGGACCTTGATTACTAAAGGTGTCATACTAAATATTTCTTATTTTTTTTTACACCCTGAAGGCTTCTGTGAGGCAATGTACCTGAATTAGATTATAGATGTCAAATATTTTTTCTTATGACTTGTGTGTGAACTTGTCAAATGGATTTTTATGTGAAATCTCCTAATTTTAAAATGCTGAAAACTAGTCTAAAACTTTTGAAAAAAAAGTATTTAAAAAAAGCAGGTTATAAAACTTCAAACCGGGGCTGGGGTAGTGACTCAGTGGTAGAGCGCTTGCCTACCACATGTGAGGCACTAGGTTCGATCCTTAGCACCTCATAAAAAATAAATGTTAAAAAGCCGGTATTTATTAAACAACAACAAAAACAAACAAACAAAAACCCCAGCCCTCTTTAGGAGGCCAGGAAGCTGATGAGGGAGTTTTGGCTCAAGACCTACACACACGGTTTGCATTTGCCTTTGCCTGAATCAACACCGCATCACACAGCATGCAAAGGGTGATGCAAAAATAGTTTATTATGATATAGTTTATGTAAAGTTAGGTAGTATTTACAAAAAAAATGTTCAGCTACATCCATGGGAATCTAGCATGTCACATAAGGGAATAAATATTTTGACAAAGTAACACTTGCAATTAATTAAACATTTGATCACAAACTTTGTTAAGAAAAGTAAGTCTGATGCTAACCACCAGGTCTTGAATCGTGTGGGGAAGAGAGGCAGACTCAGCTCCGGGCAGGACCGGCTCTGGTGGGGAGCAGCCACCTGGGTGCCCGGCCCCGGGAGGCCAAGCTGGCCCTGATGGACCTGGCTCATAGGCCCTGGGTTTTCTTCTGCACATATCTGTAGTCTGGTGAGCAGGATCGTTAGAAGTTGAACAGCAGGTAAAAGGGCTGTTCTGTGAACGTCCCTCATGTGATTGCTGCAGTGATGAACTGTGGCAAAAGTGGCTTGGTGGCTTCTTTCCAGACTTGTCCCACAGACAGAAATTGCCCGTGTTTGGTGCCCCAGCTCCTCAGCAGTTGGGCAGGGCCCCCTGGTAGAAGGGACGTTTGTGAGGTGGCTAATCAACTCTCTTAGCTGCTGAGGAGCCACCTGGACATGTTACAGGGTTTCACAGAGTCACCTTAGGAAAACCACACGAATTAATGCTCATACTGAATTAATGATTCCGAATCCTAACATTATCAGTAGATAAATCATTAACAGTGAAGGCAACTAAACCCTTTAAAATCCATTTTAATCGAAGTTTTGTGATAGAAACATAACACAAGAGTGGATTTCATGATCTTTACAGTCTAGTCCTAGCTGAAATAAAACTAAACAAGTGATGTAACTAACTTCTAAGGAGGAACAGTGCCAAGAGCATGCTGACCATAGCAAGCTGCAGGGGGCTGCATGTATCCGATGACAGCTGTAACTTCATCTCCTTGTGGTGAGTTGGAACTGGGGAAGGCCCCACCCTCTCGGAAGCTGCCACCTGTGCTCACCGCTGTGAATCACGACACCGTAGCAGCCTTGGGTTCCCAACTGTCCAATCTCAGCCCTCCTGTGATGGTTTTCTTACCAACTTCACAGAAATACATATCGTAAGATGCGATGCATTCCAAGGTTCATGACCTCCAGAGTTCAATAACCAGGTGGCTGGGGATCCAGATGGCTCAGCTGCTCTGTGCACAGCCCTGGACACTGTCAGAACCAGGTGTGGAGACCTGACAGCCCCCAAGCCCTCAGCCTCACCTCCCACCAGGGACAGGTCTGGGATTACTAAACAGACTGGTCAAGACGGCCACCATTTTCCTTTGTCCTTCAGGACTCTGAATGGTTCTGCCAAGAACAGGTGTCCAGAATGCTTTCAGCAACAGGTAAGGTGTGGCTTGTCTTTAAGATGCTGTCCATGTCCTCTAAGACCATCTATTAAATGACCTGGGCTTTTAACAAGATACAGTGACCACTAAATCTTGTTCTTAGGAGGCTGGACAGGGCTCATCGCTGTGCCAAAGCTGTCCTCCTCCCCGTCTTGAAAAGGGATATCTACATCAGATTTTTAAAACGCCATACAAACTTTGTCACAAAAGTCCCTGCAGTCACTTCTCAGTAATATTTACACTGCTTGCTCTGGACAATATACAGGAAATTCTGAAAAAAATAAAGGCTGCCAGCAGACCACCCTGGGCAGAGGGCAGCTCCAGACAGCAGTGCGTTGCTCCCCTCCAGTGCCTAAGGCCTTCGCCCTCGGTGTGCTCAAGGGGCTCGTCCCATCTCTGGGCAGTCCACTAGCTCCACTGCCCATCACGCTCTGTCCTCACAGGAGCTAAGGGTGCAGGGCTGCACTCCCCACGCTGGCTTATGTCCTCTTCCTGCCAAGCCTGGCCCCGCCAGTTTTACCAAGTCCCCTGCCAGCTGAACTGTGTGCGTGGAAAGTAAAACTTGCTGGGAGTTGCCCCTTCTGCATGTGGCCCTCACTGGATACTCATGCAGAGACACAGCAACAGGGACCCCAGAGTGTTCTCTGGGTCGTCTCAGACATTGGGCTGCATGGGGCCCAGGGCTGCTCCCTGGTCTTCAGGAATGAGGAGGGGCAGTGGGAGCAGAGGACACCGACTCTGTTGGTAGGGGGTGTGCCCCCCTGCGTGGACCCCACTTAACCTGCTGGGTGGCCCCGGCCCAGGACCCTGCAGCCACAGCAGGTCAGGATGAATGGGGCCGTGCTCATTCTAGGCGCCTGCCAGGTGGGCAAGTCGGTGCCCTGCCTGCCTCTGTAGGGAAGCAGGTCCTACTCACGTTTCCACCTAAATGTCTTTTAAGCCATCGATTTTGCTTCTTGGCCAATCTCTCAGGATTCCTTCCAGGCATGTTCTCAGGCTCAATTTTATTCTTTTACAAACTGTGACCACCTCTCCTGAGTTTAGCCCACAGGAGCCGTCTGTCAGCACGCAGCTGGATCTGAGGCCAGTGTGGGAGCAGACTTTGGCCACACCTATGGCTCTCTGCCTGGTGTGTGGCCTGTGCTCTGAGCTCTTCTGCCTTTTTCTTGCTGCCTCTGGGGAGGATCCACTCTGATGTCGGCTCTGGCTGAAGAAACCCATGGTTCCAACATCCTCCCCACATCCCAGATGTTCCCATTCCACCCAACCCCGGGCTCCCTCTAGAGTCTCTGCAGCCGAGGCTTGAGCGGCGGCCTCACTGGCAGGGATCCCTGCCCCAGGGAGGCTGCAGCACCACTGTCCCCTTGCTCAGGTGCCGGGCACCACAGTGGACAACCTGACCAGCAGGAAACGACTCTCCTGTGTGGGCGGGCGCAGATGTTGGTGAAAGTCGCCCAGGAGTCAGAGGACTCCCCGCCGAGTATGACGTGGCTTGCTCGCAGGTCCCAAGTGACTCTTCATAGGAGAATCCTCACAGTGAAGTGGGCAGAGCTTACTGTTGCTGGCTGGTGCTGGGAGGGGACTGAGACCCCCGTCACAACACAGCCCCTGCCACCTGCAGCAGCCCTGAGAAACCGCCCCCGCCCACTCCATCTCCACATCCTGCCCCTCCTCCAGAATGCAATGCCACAGGCAGAGCAAAGACCGGCAGAGGGGCTCCCAGGGCAGACACAGGCGAATGCCAGCCCGAGCCCCAGGGGGCATCTGAGCCTGGAAACACGGGAGGCCCAGGAAGAAGTCTTCATTCTCCTCCTTGTCCAGTTCACTCCAGCTGGAGGACAGCCCACTCCTGACACTCAAGACTTGACCAACCCGGGCAGCAGTGTGGCAGCAGTCAGTGCAGGGCCACCGTCAGAGGTGTAGACAGGAGCCAGTGTCCCCCTTCTCTGCTGGCCCAGTTTCTTGGTGATACCCAAGTACCAAACCAGACCTGGGGCGGGGAGTGCTGTCTCGGGGTGAGTGTGGGTCTTTGCCATGGGGTCACAGGGACAGGAGTCCAGGTGCCAGCTGCCTCTTCCTGCTCTCACCTCTAACCCCCAGTGTACACTCAAGGTCATGTCCTGAGGCCCAGCCTCCAGGGATATAAATAATTCTAAAAAACATGGCCAACCTGCTCTTATACAAAGCCCTGTGTGTCTGAGGCAGGCAGAGCCCATTTCTAGGCAGCACCGCGGGGGTTGGGGGAGACTGCCTGCAGGCAGGGTCAGCGGGTACCCAGGGGCTGCATGGATGGTCACAAAGGAACCGCAGTGGAACAGAAGGGCAGCAGCCCTTAGAGAATGATGTGAAATCATGGCGCCCCAAGACCAGGCACAGCATGTCCCCTCGGGGTCCACTGGACACTATCTAGAGCTCCTTCTGCACATTCCCAGTCTGAGCAGGATGCAGACAGGTCATGGCCATTTCTCAAGTGCTGCCAATCTGGGGATTTCTGACAAGTTGATTCTAAACAGTTTGAATGTGCTTTTGCTGTTGAGAACATGGACCAGGAGCAAAGGAATTACAGGTGTGGGTGAGGACTCACTAAGGCTGCGGAAGGGGAGGCTCGGGGCCTGTGCAAGCTAGGTGTGTTGCAAACCACCCCACCCTGGGCCTCCGTCCTGTTGCCACCCACCAGGGTGGGCCAGAAGGCCTGGAGGAGCTTGTCCATCAACTGAGCAAGGGGATGTCTGCACTTCACTCCCAAAGCCTCCATCTACCTAGCACCATCCATCCACCTCAAGTACTGGCATGAACGGAAAGCTCCGGCAATGGGGCCAGTGGACAGGGGCACGGCAGGGGAGTAGATGGTGGGGGTCTTGCAGATACAAGACCTCTCGATTCTCCTGCATCACTCCTGTGTGCTGGGGGCTCCTGATCTGCTTGACTTAATGGAATTAATGGTCGTCACAGGAACAGAATGGAAACCCCAATGTAAGAGACTTTCACGAAGTGCTGCAGAATGTTTTGGACAGTTAAAAAGGTCCCGTCAGACTCAGAAAAGCAGACTTATTACCCCAGGTTCACTGCAAGCACGCTCTGAGAGGCTGGCGTGGCGAGGGGACCCCCAGAGCTCAGGTTCACTACAGTCCCGAGATGCCCTGCTGGCTCTTCTCATCACCCTGACATCCTCCGCACCCCCGGCTTGACTAACGCGGGGCTCTTCCTCAGCCTCTGCAAAAGCTACGGGACGGTTTCTTTTCAGGAAACTGAAAAGTGAGCCACTTTCTTCCCTTTGGATGACTCCCTGAGGGAATCCATCACTTTGGTCTGAAGCCCCAGGAAGAGGCCACCAATCCCAGCAGTTAGGAAAAGATCAGGGTGACTCAGAGCAAGGAAGGACCAGGTGGAGGAAGGAATGAGAGGGGCCGGGGATTTTGTGCAAGATTTAATAAAAAACAAACAAAAATAGGAATGGTTGCTTCCAACATTTTCCAGGTTGTGAAAGGTTTGCCAGGGTCATCTGGGGCGTGGTTCTAAGCTGCATTAGTGGAACAAATACCAAATGCTGTCCTCCTCCCAGGCCAAAAGGCAGCGCATGCAGGCTGCACAGCCCGCGGGGCCTCTTCCTCCAGCAACCAGGCAGGGGAGGCACCTCCGCTGCGGTCCAGGCCAAACCCGACCATCCAGGTGGCTCTTCTCTGCCCAACAGGACCTGCCCGCCTGGTGGTGCCCGGCCAGTGGGCAGCAGAGCTGGGACAGCAGCCAGGTCCCCATCCTGCACTCTGAGACAGGGCTAGCTTATCAACAGGCCGCTGAGCCTTAATACTGACAGTGAGTGCGGTGGGGCCGTGGAGGGCGTTCTGCTCCGACGCCGTGGGACGGCCCTCCCCGCCCCACTGCTGGAGCTTCACTAATTTCAGATACCATGGAAAAAAAGCTGTGATGGGGACAAGAAGCCAGAGTCAGCACGGCAGGGAGTGTGCAGACAACCCAGACACCAGTCTCTCACGCATCCATACCCACAGTTAATGATGACAATGACACAAACAAAAGTACGGACAAGAAGCTGCTTGGGTCGTGCTGCTGCCAGCTGGGAAGGGTGTGTCAAGTTGCGTGGGACGCAGCTAGTCTTTCTTCAAGTCCCTGGATTCAAAGAGCTTCAGCCGCTCCTGCACTGTCAGGCCTTCCTTCAGACTCTGGGTGGGGTGCGAGAGGGGGAGACACTGTGTTAGAGGGTGGCGGGCACCAGGCGGACACTGAGGCATGGGCTTTGGTCAGAGGGTGCAGGTGCGGAGGCAGAGGGTGAGGGGTGGCTCCTGAGATTAGTGGGCATGCTAGGACAAGAAACGGCCCCTGGGGAGGGTGTTACTGGTGGGGTACGCTTTCCCCTGCAGAAATTTACACGACTGAAAAAGGGGGAGCACAACAAAACAAAACAAAAGCAAAAAAACAAAACAAGAGAAACAAGGCCACGTGTTTCGGTAGCTTAATTCTGGGCTTAGGGCTCTTTAGACAAGAGCAACCAGACCGACCCACCAGGGGGAAATGCGCTGTGAGCCAGGTGACTGCCCAGCCGTGGCCCTTCCTGCATGTGCACCTGTGCACGTTGGTTCCTCTATGCATATGAGCCAGGTAACCTTGGGACATGTGCCCTGCTCTCCTGGGGCATCTATCTGCTGCTGCAGATGCACCCTGGGCATTCCCCAGGCAGAAGCCCGAGGGGATCACCAGATGTTGTGGGGTTTAAGAACATGCCAACATAACCACCGCGAGTTTCGAGAATGCAGAAGCTACACTCTGTTCACGTGGGTTCTTGGTGCGTCCAGAGTATGGATATTTGGCTAATTGGGGGACAGGCTGTTTCCCACTTCAGACTTTTCTCAAAGATGTCCTGTTGGATGGCTGGGCCTTGGCTCCGCACTTGCCACATCTCCCCCCTGGTGTCGGGGGCAGGCTCAGCGCTGCCTGATTCTGCAGGGCTCAGAGCTGGAGGGGCAAGGCTGTGCCACCAGGAATAGGAAACCAAGAGCTTGGCCTCGACTCACATCCACATGAGTATACCAGTTTTAGTCCAAATGCTGGGTGGTGTGACACTGCCTTCCGGGACCCTAGCCCCTGGCAGCTCTAGCAATAGGGAGGCTCATAGGACAGCCTGACATTTCCTGAGGTCTGGAGCCCAGCTTCACTCAGAACAGCTCTGAGTGTCTGTTCTACACTCGGGACTTGTGTATATGAAATAAGTGAATAAACACCCACACATGCTTAGAGTGTCTGGGGCCACTTCTGAGCCCAAGAGTAGCCCCAGACACTCCAGGCATTTGAGTGTGTAGCAGTCAGGCTCCTAGAGATGCTGGGCAGAGGTGTGGCCGCGACCCAGGCAGGTGGCCTGGCGTGAACGCCCCCAAGGCAGACCTCTGCAGGATTCGAGGGCCGTGTGGCATTGCCAGGCCTGCTCCTTTCTGGCTGAGAACTTTCTTTAGGATTTAAATGAACTTGCGAGTCCGAGACACAAGAACAGGAGTGTTTGGCTTCTGGAACTGCTCCTGTGTGCATGGTGGACGCTCTCAAGGGACACAGCTGGCTGTAGCGGGCTCTACACAGTACCCAAGGTGTCCCCTTATACACCTTGGGGCAGGGCAGTTTGGGGTCAGAGAAGGCTGTGACCACTACAAAGTCCTGGGCTGCCCCTCACCCTGGAGATGGCCCTCCCTCTAAGGCTTCTGGAGTCTTCTCCTAGGTGCTGCTCAGCCTGAAGACAGGGCCCTAAGGGAACTAGTGCCTGCCAGGTCTCAGGGGATCACCAGCTCTCTTTGGGGCTCATCCCTCTTCCTGATTAGTCTCTTCAGTCCACTCTGAGGTTACCACAGACGTGGGCCCCGGTGAGAACACCATGGACAGAATTCTCTCTGCCCTTGATCTGAGAAAGAACGGTGCCGCTGTTGAGTTGGTTTGCTGTAATACACAGGCATGAGACTCGCTCTCTTTCTGAGTGAAGTAGGAAGTAAAGACAACATGCATGGAAGGTGCCAAGACTGCACCCGAGGGCACCAAGGCCCTGTCTCTGGCCCCCGTCACTCCTGTTTTCTTGGAGGCTTGGAGGGAGTCTCCACATGCACTCAAGGAAAGCCAGGTCCAAGTGCCTCAGAGGCCAGCCCTACTGCAACACCCAGTGTCCCAAAGGATGTCTACACAAGTCTCCGATTTTCTGCTGGGGCCCATGGGGCTGCCCTATGCACCACGGGCCTCTTACATTGGAACCTGGCCATGCCAAACAGGAAAAAACACCTGGTAAGACTTACTCTGTGTCTACTCTACCCTTTCCTAGTCCCTCTCAGGGTCTGAGCTGGCCCTGGCGGCCCGGATAGTCTTCCGCGGGTTTCCATAAAGGTCTTCATGTTCCACCTTTGCTTTATGACTTCCCAATGCTCGGCCTGACCGAGCACACAGCATATAAAGACCCACTCTATATAGCCCTGTCTGTCTTAATGTCACTGCAGGGAGTCACGCATGTGCAGGGACACCCTGTAGCACAGTTTCCTTGTACTCCCCTGCCCCTAAATGTCCCCAAATGTCATTTCTAGGCCCAACTCCACCAGGGAGCTCCAAGCTCACTCAGGAAAAGCTGACAAGTGGCGGCTTGAGTCCAGCTTCAGAGAGGAACATCATGAGCCAAAAAATAATAAGCTTCCTTTTTACTAAACTAAACTTCATGTTTAAGGAGAAAAGCCCCAAATTTTCAATCAAGCCTAAACCATATTTGGGTAGAAAAACATGATCAATCCAACTAGGAAAAAACCCTTGAGTCTCTTAATACTCTTCTTAAGGCAGACACAATTCACTCAAGCTTCAAGGCTGATGTTCTTTGGCCACCAGAATGTTCCAGAAGGTTGGGGGGCTCGTACGCAGCAGGAGCTGGTGACCACACACGCTCCGCTGTGTCCCCTGCTCATACTAACAGGCAGCACTTCTTGTCAGGGCCGCCCCGCCTCCTCCTGTGGGGACAGCACTTCCCTGTGAGGTGCCGGGGAGGGGCTCTGGTTTAAAGTGCTGGCAGTAGTCATGAATCTTGCGTGCAGCTGTGAGGTTCCTGTGAACCACTTCCCCAGGTGCTGCCACAGCCCTAAAGGACAGGGAGGCTGAGAAGGGCTGTGAGAACGGGGCAGCAGGGGGCACTGGATGACAGGGAGTTGGGCCATGCTCTCAGTAGGAAGGTGAGGTCTCCAGTGAGGGCAGACACTGCTGGCCAGGGGCAGTGGGCACCTGTCAGCTCTCTCTCTTGACAGGGGGCAGGAAGGGTTTGTTTGGGATGGGGTGGGGGTGTGTGAGCTCAGCACCGTGCATGAACCGTCTAGCATGCATTGACACCTGCCTGCCAGGCTCGGGGGCACGTCGGGCAGGGTCAGCTCTGAAGGGGTTAGAGTGCGAGTCAGCGCCCCCAAACAGGGTGCAGAAACCTCCTGTGGATTTTGTATGTGCTTGCTGGAGCAGGATGAATTAAAATTAAGGAACAACGACACAGGCGTGTGCTATGGAGGTGTGAGCAGTGCATGCAGAGAGCCACCCCTGCATGAGCAGGTGGGCAGTGGTGAGAGGTGGTTTACCTACACGACAGGGGACCTGGAAGCGGGCGCGAGTCAGTTATCCCATGAGACCTGCTCAATTACGGACTGTCAGGGGAAAAAGCAAAAATGAGACACACACACACACAATAAATCCTAAATGCAATATGCTGGCCAGACCCCTTCCACCCACCGTTCCCCAGAGACAGACGAACACCAGACTCTGGGGAGCACACTGAAGGCTGGCTGCTGTGCTGAAGCAGGGTGGGTGGCTTTGTCTCTCAAAGGCAGGTGGCATCAGTATTACAACGGGGACATATAAGGAATAACACAGACAGCACTGACACAAGGATGCGCTGGGGTGAAGCCCAGCCTCGAGCTAAGACACTAAAACGCTCTACCCCCTGCTTCTTGCAGCCCTGGCCTCTTGGCGTTGCTGCCTGATGGAAGTTCATGAAAGAGACATGAAGCTTAACCAGCCCAGCTGGTGGCTGTGTAGGTGGGCTGGCTGCAGGACCTAGGGATTCTGTGCTGGCACCATGGTAGGCTTGGCCTTGGTCCTTGCTTCTCTCCCCAGCACCCTTCAGTCCCACCCAACGAGGGCTAGACACAACTCACCTTGGACCTGATGCTTCTGAGCTGCCGGGTGACACAGGATCTGTCTTTCTTCAGGAAGTCAGGATTGCTTTTAGATTTCATTATGTCTGAAGAAACAAAGAGACCCATTCATTACCTTTTGTTTTCTGAACCTTCTGGAACCAGACTGAATGTTTAAAAGCTTCCAAGTTCACTCTCGCAGAGAACAACTTGACACTTCCTTGAACAGCTCTCCGCAAGAATATAAAGTCCACAACCATAACACACAGTAGGCTTTTTTTGAATACCATAAGGCACAAGAACATGGGAAGAGTAAGCTGGTTCCTGCAGGGGCTTTAGCTGTGCAAGTGCTGAGGGCTGTGTACTCTCAGCAGGAGACTGGGTCTCCCGCTGCTGGCAGATCAGCTGGTCCCAAGATTTGTTCATTCCCAGCCTCCTCCTGATGACATAGGACCATCACAAAACAAGGTAAGGCCAGGTTTTTCTCATGACCTGCCCCCACTGAGACAAAGTCTACTCCTACACATGCAAAATGGCCATGCTGGTCATATACCTACGCACCTTCTGCACATGGAGGTTTTTAATTTCTACTAAATACATTTATGTCATAACTCTTTCAATATCATAACAAAAATATCTACCTGACCTCTTTTAAGATCTGCAGGTCTAGCCAGTTGTGGTGGTAATCCCTGTAGTCTCTGCTATTTGAGAGGCTGAGGTAGGCTCCAGGCCAGCCCCAGCAACTTAGCAAGACACTGTCTCAAAATCAACTCCTGGAGGATGTAGTTCAGAGGCAGAACAGCTCTGAACGACTGGGTTCAATCCAGTCCTGCAAAGTGGCTGTGTCTAGCATGAACAGCCCTCCATCTGTGCCTTATGGCAACTGCTATTTTCAGCTCAGTAAACTGCTTGTTTTTTCAAAGTTATCTTGATAGGTCAAAGGTATGCCTGCAATCACCTAATTCTAGGACTTCCCCTCTCCCTGTGCCCTGGACACCTTAGCTGCCTCCTCAGAAGCAATCACTGTTATCATTTCATTGCCATCCAGAGTTGGTCTATGGTTTGATTTTAGATTTTGCCATATACTGCATGATGACCTTCTAGAAAGAATGGCCATCTGTCCCCTCACTGGCAACGCACATGACATTTCTTCCAAGTATATGTCAATACTGCCATTGTAGCATTCTGTGGCTGGCTGATAGAAGAAATTATTATTAGTTTTTTGGTAGGTTTTTAAAAGGTCATCATGAAGGTCAAGTGAAGTCATGGATTATCTGATCTTGCTCGACAAGATGTAGTTCTTCAGCCTCTCTGTAATCTGCCTCACAGAGCCACCAGCATATCTTCAGTCAACATTGAAAGGAGCCAGTCCTGCTGTTCACCTAAGAAGCAAAAAGGGGTTTCCTCTCCTGCCCCACCTGGGGCCATTACAGACTTTATGATATAACCCTCAGTCTAAGCATCTAGCAAGAGCTGCTAGCCAGCTGCCGAGATCTGCAGGAAACGGAGAAACCAGACTCTCACTACTGTGGAGTTGTCACTGCCAGGGCAGGAGGGCGGACACGCAGCCCCTGCGCCTGTGCTGCAGTCCCGAGGAGACGCAGGTCTACACCCAGCCCAAGAGAGCCCCATGAACATCCCACAGGACTCACCGTATCCTGCCACAGCAGGGCTCTCGGGGGACTTTTCTCCCAGGGCTTCGGTAGCTGCTTTCAGCTGCTCTTTCAACTTGCTGATGTCGCAGTCTGCCTTGGCCTTTGCGATGCTGAGCTCTGTGTAGATATCTTTGTATTTGTCACTGGCATACTTCTTGTCCTAAGGAGAGAGCAGACGGAGCTAATGGTAGTTACGACCAGGGGAGGAAGCTCCCGTGGAACTCTGGTCTGTCCCCATCAGGGCTGAAACACTGTGGGAGAGCGGGCTGTGGGCCTGAGGCCTGGTCCTTGCTCCTCCATAGGACAGAACATGTGGATCTGTCTGCCAGAGGCAGGAACTGAACACAAAAGGAAAGAAACAGGGCCTGTGAAGCCAGGTCTGGCACTCTGCACCTGCACATGTATGAGAATCGCCAGGTCCCATGAGTGCAGAGTGTGGCCTTGACTGCCCAGCACCTTACCTCAGGGGCTTAAGTCAGGAAAGCCCCCTTGGACTTTCTAAGTGACTGGAACTGCCACCAAGGATTCTATCACAGGAGTAGAGGGGGGTGGGCCTGATCCAGCTATGCAGGTGGGGCCTTGCCTCACCCCAAGATCATTCCCCTAGGTGTCACCGTTCTGATGAACCACAAGGAAACACAAGCGACCATAGCTCCAGGGCCGGGCCAGGCGGGCCGCTGACTTCCCCAGCACCTGTTTGCAGGCTGATGTTTTAAAAGAACTTGACTGAGAAACTGTGACCTCACAAAAGCGAAATCTAGCCTAGAGTGGCTGGTGCTGAGCCACAGGGATGCAGCCTGGCCCAGTCCCACCAGCGCCAGCATGGCTCTTACCCGCAGTGCTGTCTGGAGCTCATCCTTGAGAGAGCTGATCTCCTGTTTCAGGTACTGTATTTCTGATTCCTTTACCCGCAATAAGACCTACAATGAGAGAAATCAGGGACTGGCATTCAGGAGCCAGGGAACCTCCAGAGTGTCACACGCACAAACTGAGAGGTGAGAAGATAGCCCTCCACACACCAGGGAGGGAGCAGGACAAGCATGCCCACCTCAGAGAATTTCATATTACTCAAAACTTCCACATGACATGAAGAAACAGAAGAGGGAAAAAAACCACTGCATTCCCTTCCACGTCCCAAGAACCTCAGCTCAGCCTGGGAAGGCCAGGAACTACTGCTGCCAACTTACTCATCTTCTGAGACCAGCACTCAGGCTTAGGAAATGCTATTCCTGTAGAAGTTTCTACCAGACTCATCCCGTGCTCATTATGGGAAGCATTTTTAAGATACAATTATCATCTAATAGAGAAAAACCTATATATCTTCCTAAGAGGACACCATAATACACCAGAATCAGTTACTGTGATTTAACAAGCACTCCTGGCTCCTAAGAAGTGGAGTGCAACAGAACCTCAGGCCATAGCACTCATGTAGCTATAAAATGGGTCACTTTCTGTGGCCAGTGTTTGTGGTGAGATAGAGAGAGGGTGGGGCTGGAGGCAGGTGGAGGGAAGGTGGGGTTGAACATCCCCCCCCAGCCTCTCAAGGTGGCCCTGGCTCCTGCCTATGAACCCCAGGCTGCCTGGCAGCTAACTGCTCCCTGGCCATCTTGCAGTGACTTTGGATCTTCCTATGTCCTTTCAGTTTATTTGTTTTTTTTCTTTAAATTTCTTGGGGGCATGGCTGGGGATGGAAGCCACAGCCTTACACAAGCGCTCTCCCACTGAGTCATATCTTCATCCCTCTTTCCAAGTCTATCCCTCCAACGTCGAAGGGCCACACCTTGCTTCCTCTGGGGCTCCTCTGCAGCAAGGCTGAACAGGGCAGGACCTGGTTCTTGATAGTACCTCTAGCTCATAGGCATCCTTGCCCTGCGTGAGGGGCGACCCTGAGGCCTCTCCACCACCGTCCCCGGTCAGTAGTGTCCGTAACCGTGTGATTTCTGCAGCCAGGCGGTTATTCAGTTCCTGGGGGACAACAACACAACACATTCCACAGAGCTGCCTGGGGGCCAAATTGCACATCATGACCTGGAAAAGTCATTTCTCACCAACAATATGAGAGACCCAAGTATCAGGGTCACGAGTAATGTGCATGAGCATCATTGTGTCTGGGGTTCAGCATTTGAGGCTCCACACCTGTGAAGTTCAGTCGTCTAAAAGCTGTGTGTGGGGGTTGAATGTAGAATGTTGGTATTGGTAGGGGACTGGTTCAAGACTCTCACAGATACCCAGGTGCATGGCTGCTGAAGCCTTTTACACAAAGTAGCAGCATTTGCATATGACCTATGCACCTTCTCCTGCACACTTTATTTATCTTTAAAAAATATTTATTCTTAAGTTTTAGGTAGACAAAATATCTTTATTTTACATTTATGTGGTGCTGAGGGTCAAAACCAGTGCCTTGTTCATGCTAGGCGAGCGTTTTTCTGCTGAGCCACAGCCACAGCCCCTCCTATATACTTCAAACTAGATCACTTATGATACATAATACAAAGTAAATGCAATGCACACAGCTGTATTGTGTTGTTTAGGGGATAATGATAAGGAAAAAAATGTGATAAGGAAAAAAATGTGTACACGTTCAGTGTGGATCCAACTCTTGACCCAAATATTTCCCACCATATTGGTTGCATCCATGGATGCAAATTGAGATATGGAGGGCTATTTGTATCTGTAGAGTTGTGTGAGGATTCCATAAACCTTAACACCTCTCTTTATTAATAAAGTATCTGCTTGTTTCGTGGTTTATCCCACGTGAGCTCCTGCAGGATGTGGCTATTCTGCCTCCTTGCCACCGCAATGTTTACATGAGCAACTAAATGTCCAGTCCTGTGTGGCCTGAGCATTAGGCTGTGTGATGCGGGCAGGGAGGTCATGCAGGGCGGGCTGGCAGAGGGCAGTGTCACATGTGCCACAGAGGAACTTCCACTGACTCAAAGTCACTAACTTGTACCCTTTGGCTAGCCAGGATTTAAATGTACCTCCAATTCCTAAGCAGCAGCAAATTTTAAGGGAATATTCTGACAAAAACAAACACAAGAATCCTAACCCTGGCAATTTAAGTTTTACTCCCCAAGGAACAGGGCATCTGACTCTCAGGGATGAGCCCTGGACCCTGCCTGGCAATGAATGAGAGGTTCAGAGAAACCACTCTGCTCTTGGTCTCAGGAAGAGAGATTCTGAACTCCAACAACTGGTCTGAGCAGACAAGCTTGCTCTGGCCATATGCAGTGAGTTTCTGGCAACGTGATGAGAACTACCAAGTGGCCGTCACTGGGTGGCCTGCAGTGTGGATGGCCACGCCATGGTTCAGAGACCCTCAGGACCACCTTCGGGGTGAGGTCTGGTCCCAGCTCAGCCTCACCTGACTTCAGGCTCACCTGGTTGTGGGCGTTGAGCTCCTGGTTCTCACGCTGGCACTGCCGCAGGGCCTGCCGCTCGGCCTCCAGGGCCTGGGCCAGGTGGGCATTCTCCAGGCACTTCTGCGAGTACTGCTCCGAGAGGACCTCTAGCTCCCGCTGCACCGACTGCAGCTCCTCCCTGGGGAGAGGGGCGCTCAGCACTCCACCCTTGATCCAGGACCCAGGCCCCTTCCCACACCCAAGGGTCAACTAGACACCACAGCAGTACAGCAAAGGGCAGGCATAACCCACTCCGTGTCCTTCCTGGTCCTCCCCCACAGCCCAGGAGTTACAAAATGACACTTCTAGGGACAGAATTCAGTCACCAACAGCAACGTGGATGTCGGGTTTCTAAGAGAACTCGGGCAGGCAGCTCTCCTGACCAGGAGCTGTTTTCAGTGAGCCTACTTCTGCCATCCCCGGAAGACCCAGTGGGTGTGCGAGATGCAGAGAACCAGCCCTTTGGTAGTTCTCGGCCCCCTGGATCCACAAGGGCCAACTTCCTACTGGTGGAACCAAGGAGGGGTCACCCAGGCCTTGGCACCTGTTAGCTCGGCCCAGCCAGGTGAGCATGGCTACTCTATGGGATGTCACCTAAACTACTGTGGCCTTGGCTCTGCTGCACTGACTGTTCCTGAGGCAGGGTCCTGGCCTTTGACATGTCCTGGAGACCTTGGCACAGTCTAAGCAATAAACAGACCCCCAAGGCCAACCCAAGGGTCCCAGCTGCGTCAATTCTACAGAGGGGGAAAGAAGATCAACAGGACTGCTCTGGAGTCTTCTCCCCACTCCCCCACTTAGGGAAAGGGAACCGGCACATACAAGGTGACCACAGAGACTGTGGTGACTTCAGCTACGTACAGCCATGGAGCACCAGGCACCAGGCACCAGCCAGGCTCCTCGTTTCTTATGAGGTGATGGAGCCATTGATGGAGAATAAATTGTGGGGTGGCCTCTACACCAGTCTGGACAAGCTGTTTCAGAATTTCACCAATTGCACCTCTTTCTTTGGATTTTAGTGATCAGTTTTTGTTTAGTACAGGAAGCCTCAGGTGGGCTGTGTCCCACCCCTGGAGAGGAAGGTGGTCTGGGGGTCCGACACCATGGCTTCTCCTAGGACCAACCCTCAAGCTCTCACAGAGACCCAGGAAGGCAGGGGTCTCCACCTGTGGGCCTCCCCCAGGGGCCCTGCCTGGGGCTGGGTGACTCACAGGTACTGTCGCCTCAGGGCTTCGATGTCCGAGTTGATGCTGCTGATTTGAGACCGCTGGCTCTTCTCTAGCTCGCGTTCCATCTCCTCCCGATGGGCATTCTTCATGGCTTCAATGGCTGTGGGCGAGGACATGGCCCTCAGCACCCAGAGGCTGGGGCTGCACATCCAGCAATGCCACTCCCCACTGTACCCTTCCTTCCCGGGGGCTCGGTAGGTCAGGACAGTGTGACATGTGAACACCACGGACACTGCACCCCTCAGGAACACACGCTCCGACAGGCTGCCTCCCACCAGCAGTTCTCTGAGGGGGAACTCCCTGCCAACTCCTGCCATAGGGGATGCGGAGGCTGACAGGAGGAGTCCAGATTCAAGGCCAGCCTCAGCAATTTAGCAAGGCCCTGTCTCAAAATAAAAAGGGCTGGGGACATGGTTCAGTGGTAGTGCCCTCTGGGGGCTCAATTCCCAGGACCGCCAACACCACAACGCCAAACTGACTAAACATGGATGTTAAATTGGAGTACGAGTTTATAAAACACACAGCTTTTCCAGAACTTTCTTCCTTGCCACTACATGATGAGTTACTGTAATCTTACTGATCATGAGGAGGGAAGGCAACACCGCACAGACGGGACGGGCTTGCTCAGGTGGTGACAGTGTCGCCAGAGAGAAGCTGCACACCTCTCCCCTCTGGTGTCTAGGCTGCTGTGGCCAGAGGGTCCTCATGCTGATGGCCTCTGTCGCAGGGGCTAGACAGGAAGGCCCAGGTCCCCTGGGGAGCCAGCGGTGCTGGAGCACTGGCTTTCAAAGGACTCCTCAAACCAGCCCCTGCCTCAGACAAAGAACACCTCCTCTCAAAACGAAGCTCCAATCCCAGACAGAATGCTCAGCAAGGGTGGTGACCGAGCTGCAGGCCCGGCCCAGGAGGTGGGTTGGACGCTGCTCTTGGTGCCCCAGCCCCACCTGAGATGGTGGCGGCCGTCTCCTCAGCCAGGAGGCGGTCTTTCTCTTCCCTCAGCTTCTCCAGCTCCCTCTGGTGCTGCCTCTGCAGATCTTCAATCTTCTTCTGGTGTGTTTCCTCCATTGCAGCAAAGCCCCGCTCACATGTGGCCTGCAGAATGCAAAAGGGGCTTATCGATTTCTCCATCTGCCTGCACTATTGTCCTGTATGATAAATGGACAGCAACCCTGCCCCGTCCAGGCCCAGTGATAACTCGCAGCCAGTGCACATCCCAAGGGGCTCTGGGGGGGCAGGCTCCTGGGGTGGTGTGGGGATCTCCATGGCCTTCCCCAGGCCACCAGGCAGCTGAGGGTGTTTACAGCCTACACTCGCCATCTATTTTCTAGAACTGCTCTGAATCCCGTTTCTTGGTGGGACTTTGGTATTCTGGGTGAGAGGAGGGTGTGAAGGGGGTTTAAACGGGGCCTGTGCACACCACTGTGAGGGAGAATTGACAGGAGGGAGGTCGGAACACACTTGCTGGCTGCAGCTGGTGTGGGGTGACAGGCACACACTTCGTGCTCTCACAGGCAGGTGACAGCTTGAGGGAGCCAAGGCTATCCTGGGGTGGGGCCTGGCTTGGGGGGGCTCTATTCCCTGCTGGTTGGTGTTATACAGGGCCCATTTCTGGGAGCTTGGGGGGAGGGCTGTCCCTGACACTAGCCATATTGTGACCTCAAACTGTTGTTTAACTTCTCAGATGTCCACTGAGGGAGTCAGAATGGACCACAGGATCCCCTTCCTGTTAGCCTGTGCCTTCCTCTTTTCTTTCTCTTTTGAAGGAAAATACGAGCTCTCAACTTCAACAAGACACGGAACAGGGACAGCCTCATTATAACCTGGCAGGACAGGGGTGTGCCACAGGAAGAGACCAAACTATCCCACTCAGCCAGAGGAAGCCCACACCTGACCTCTCAGAGCTGTGCCCACGTGAGCCCCATGACTGTGAGTGGCTAGAGCGTGCAGCTACTTTGAGCACGTAAGGGTACGCTGTGTCTAAACTCCTTACAAGATCCACTTCAGGGCAGGGATCAGGTCTTTTGCTACTTTTTAAAAATACTTTTTTGTTGTTGCAGACAGACATGATACCTTTATCTCTATGTGGTGCTGAGGACTGAACCCGGTGCCTCACCCATGCTAGGCGAGTGCTCTACCGCTGAGCCCCAGCCCAGCCCTGCTGTCTTGAATGCTGGAGGAATGTGGCCACACTGCTTTCCAAGTACAACTAACAGGGGAGGCCTTCCCCACTCGAGGCTTTAATCCAGTATCTACTCTTCCTGCCTGTAGACTCAAGAAAGGATATCAAGAGCCAAACCATCATGCTTCAGTACCTTTCCCTAAGATCTCCAATCAACGCGCCCTGCTCATTCAGGACTTTAAGTTCCTGGTCAGAGCCTGCACTTCACGGCCACAGATCTGCTGTGCTGGCCAAGGTCTTAACCACTGCTCTCCATTAAGGGGGCATCCCTCCCCCAGCAGCTCAACCCTGGAAGTCATCTGTCTCCTGGGCCTCCTCTCCTCCGGGTGCCTGAACACCACAGGACAGCTGTGGAAACCCTGGGGCCCAGCTTGGTCTGACGGGAGCCTCCCAGGGTTAGGCTCCTTGCTCCGCGCCATGTGCTTGGTTTAGTCACAACTTCTCAGGTATAGTATCTCTATCACTTGGACTAGAAGCATTCCCAATTCTGGATTTTATTTAGATTTTGGAATATTTGCATATATCAGATATCTTGGAGATGGGGCTCAAGTCTAAACATGAAATTCACTTAAGTTTCACAGGGCCCAAAGGTAATTTTGCACAATATTTTTAGAGTGCTTCTGTTTTGACTGTGACCTATTACATGAGGTCAGGTGTGACATTTTCTACTAGTCATGCTGGTGTTCAAAAAGCTTCAAATTTCCAGATTGAGGATATTTACCCTGCAGTAAGTAACCAAAAACTGTCCTTATTCTTTGCCTCTGTGTGATGACCTAGCTCCTACCAAAGACAAGAAGGGGAGCCAGGAGCAAGCACCTTCTCAGGCAGCCACGATGCTGCTCTCAGTCCAGGTTCCCTGCTCCCAGGGTCCTGCACATGCCAGGCAAATTCTGTCACTTTCTTATGTCTTATTTTGAGTGTTTTGGAACATATGAAGTTAAGGGTCAAAACATTTCTAACAGAAATACTGAGGTATCTTTAAAGACCCAGCTGCTTCTTTATTAAACACATATGTTAAAAAAAAAATTAATCCACGGCTGAGGATGTAGTTCAGTGGTAAACACTTGCCTAGCATGCATGGGCCCTGGGTTTAATCCTGAATGTGTGTGTGTGGGGGGTGCAGGGGGGGAAGATCTACAAACAATTTTAATTTTTAAGTCAGTCTTCCCTGGGACCAAGAATGATTCCTCAATGACTATGATACACAGTTGTACAGGTGGTAGGGACGCTGACCCTACGGCCAGCACCCCTAGTCTGTCAGATCCAGGGAGAAATCTGTATAAAGGAACTCAAGAGATTGCTGGGTATAAGCTCTGCATGTGTCTAAGGGTCAAGGAGAATACCATACGTGGGCTGGAAGTGCCTAGGCACAGGACGGGGCTGGGGATGTGGCTCAGTGGTTGAGTGCCCCCGAGTTCGATCTCCAGTACCCCTCACCAGAAGTGAACTGGGGTCAAAACCAAGGTCTGTGCCATTTTCTTCTCTTTCTTTTCCCTTTTAGTTTTTGCTTTGTGGTCTCAGAGATTGAACCAGGGTCCTGCACATGCCAGGCAAATGCTCTACCGCTGAGCTATACCCCTAATTCTTTTTGAAATAGGATCTTGCTAAGTAGCCCAGGCTGGCCTTGAACTTAGAATCCTACAGACTCAGCCTTCCCAGCAGTTGGAATTATAGGCAGGTACCACCATGCCTGGCAGTGCCACTTACTTTTAAATGCACACCCAGACCTAGCTGATGCTGCGCTCAGTGAAGTAACCAGAGGGTCACTGCATATGCAACTGGGGAAAACAGCCACTAAAATGTTCTCACAGTTCATGATGGTGGTTGAAGGCTTGGACCGAGCAGGGAACCTGGACTGAGAGCAGCATTGTGGCTGCCTGAGAAGTGCTTGCTCCTGACTCCCCTTCTTGTCTTTGGTAGGGGCTAGGTCATCACACAGAGGCAAAGAATAAGGACGGTTTTCGGTCACTTTCAGCACTAGAGTAAGGTATTGGGAAGCAGTCACCATGTTCTGCCAGGAAGTAGTTGTTGGCTGGCAGGAGCAACTGCCTGTGAAGGGACAGGGGGATCAGTGTTGGCTCTGCCTGAAGGGCCTAGGCATGTGTCATACATACCTGTCAGAGGAAGAGGGAAATGAGGGCACAGTTACTGGGGCAAAGTTGAGTCTAAAGGATGTCAAGAACCTCTAGGATGATGCCCAGGCAGCTATGTGCATATTGCAGTGAGGTCACAAAGTGGGGGTGGCCAGAGCATTTGGACTGCTCCACTGGCCCGGCCTGAGACACCACCTCTGTGGGCCAGGGCCTACAAGGCAGTGCCAAACAGGTGGATGTAGAGGTCAGTCTCTTTTGCAGCTACTGGGGAAGGGAACAGGAGCTGCCTAAAACTGTGGTCCAGAGAAAAGCCTTTCTTAGACAAGTGCCTACTCAGTGCTGGTACTTACGGGTAGCTGGGACACAAAAGGGACCCTTGGGGCTGGGGATATAGCTCAGTGGATAGGGTGCTTGCCTTGTATGCACAAGGCCCAGGGGTTCGATCCCCAGCACCAAAAAACAAAACGAACAAAAAAGGAAAAGAGACCCTTGACACTTGAAAATAGTCCTATATGGGAAAATCCAACTCCTAGGACAGTCAGGAAAAACGTGACTGCACTTGAAGAGTACAAGGCAGTCCTCGGGCAGATGCCTCAGCCTTGGATTCTGTGAGGGTGGAACAAGGTGGTGGGGCTGCCCTGGGAGCATGGACTGCACTCTCTTCTCCACAGGGACCCTGCCTTCTTTCCACTGGTCCTCCTTCTGGGTGGGTGATGCTCAGACCCTACCCTGACCAATGAATAGAGGGACAGAAGAACAGCATCTGATTCTGGCCATACGGCAGCCAAGAATGGAGAAATACCACCCAGCTCTGAGAGCCCTGAGAGCCCTGGCAGCCCCTGAAGCCCCCCTCCCTGCATCTGCAAGTAGAATCAATTTAGCAAATTAAGTGCTGAAGACCTTGAGATTCTCAAAGTCCCGCTGGTATTTCTCCCGCAGTGTGGCTGCATCGCCCTCCAGCTCCTTGTGGCCCAGCTCTTCGCGCATTACATCCATCTGGGCCTCCAGTTCCTGGATGCGCTCCCGCAGCCCTGTCATGGAGTCAGCTTCTCCTTGGGCTGCCTGTGGGGCAGCCCCAGACTCTGGCCGCCATCGGGGGGAGGGGGCTGGCAGGGCTTCAGGGCACTGCTGCTGGCAGAGGCTGAGGGTCTCCTGCAGGCGCAGCAGGCTCCGTGAGTAATGCTCCTGCAAGGCCCTTAGCTCTTCCTCGTGGATGGCCTGCAGCTCCTTGATCTTCAGCTGGAATCTGTCCTCCAGTGTCTGCATCTGCTGAACATGCTGCCGCTCCATGTCCTGTTTGTCTCTGACGGAGGCGTCCAGCTGGCTTAGGACCCGGCTGCGCTCGGCCTGCAGTGTGTTCTCAGTGCGGTTCAGCTGCTCTACCACACACCTGATCTCCTCCTCATACCTGCCCTGCAGGGCAAACATGCTCTCACTGTGCTTGCTCTCTGCTTCTTCCAAACACCTCTGCTGATGGTCCAGCTGGCTCACCTTGGCCTTGAGCTCGGCATTTTCCCTTTCTATGAGGGCAATCACCTCCAGATACTCACTTTTTTGCTTGCGGAGGAGCTCCTCGTACTCCTCCCGCAGGGCCCCAACCACTTGTGCCTGTTCTTGGCAGGAGGTCTCCCTGGTTTGCCAGGACTCCTTGTAAAATCGAAGTTCCTTTTCATACTCTAACCGGAGTTTGCAGGCCGCATAGCACACCTGAGCCTGAATGATTGCATCCTGAACCAGTAAGGATGAATACTGACCAAGGCCTCCCAAACAAGCACTGTAGGAGAGAGTCTGAGATGTCTGCAGAAGCTTCCGACAATCCCTTAACGACTCAGCAGGGGGTAGGGCTGGCAAAGCAGCAGCGATCTCCTTTAGGATGCTGGCTTTCTCTCTCAGCTGCTGGGCAAGCTCTTCCTGAATAGCAACAAGGGCCCCAGGGCTCTGATGGGACACATGCAAGGGTTCCTGGGAGCTGTCTGTGTCTGGACTCAGAACCTCTCCTAACAGTCTCAGGTCCCAGGATGTCGGCACACTGTCCACACTGCCCTCTGGACGCCCGAGGGCTTCTGAAACCCGCTGCATCACTCTCTCAAAATCTGGGGTTCCATAAGCTCCCAGGATTTCCCCCAACACACATTTGTGCCGCTGCAGGGCAGTCTGCGTCCCCCGCAGGGTCTCTTGGACACTCTGCAGCCTACGGTGGAATGACTCCCTCACCAATTGTGTGGCAAAGCTGAGCTCTGCCCGGACCCATGTGGCATCGGCCAGGCCTTGGGGGACATGCTGCTGCCCATCTCCTGATGAGCTGGTTGCCTCTCCTCCCAGTGTCCCAAGGTGTTTACTCAGGGACTCGACCTGGCTCCAGAACTCGCCATCCACCAGCACTTTCCTGGCCCAGGCCTCTGCTGGGGCGTCAGCAGAGACGGCACAACTCTCTCCCTCCAGCAAGCGCTCTTCCGACCATGCAGCCTCACGGAGAAGGCGAGACACGTCTGAGGTCGTGCTCTTCAGCGAGTCTGCTATTTGGCCGATCAGGGCTGCCTCCAGGGCCATCTGGTCAGAAAGCAGCTTTGCCTGCTCCTGCTCACTCAGCACGTGCTGGCGCAGAGGCGCTGCCACCCCGCTCTCCACGGAGCACCCCTCCTCCTGCCCAGCCTGGGCCCCACCACCTGTGGAGGCTGGCCAGGACTGCAGGGCCTGGATGGCACTCGTAAGTGTGCTCTCCACACTGGCCAGGGAGGCCGCATGTGCCTCCCGCTCATCCTCCTGGCCGGCGTGTGGCAGGGACCTTAGTTGTTGGCGGCAGTTTTCCAAGCATGTCAGGGCCTGACTGTTTTTTGCCTGGAAGTCCCCTAGCTCCCCAACATGGCTCTCAATACTCGTGGCCCTCTCTTGTCTCTCCTGCTCCAGCTGGGAGGCCAGGGCGCCGACCTGCAGCAGGCTGGTGCGGAGCTGCTCGCGGAGCTGCGCCTCGGTGCCGGCCCACTGGTGGTGCAGTGCGAGGAGCGCCTCCTGGCTCTGGCCCTGCTGGCTTTCTAGCCTCACGGTCACTTCCTTCAGCTTTTCCTCGGTGACGTACAGCTTGGTCTCCAGGGAGTGGATTATGGAGAGGTATGTCTCGGAGTCTCCGGCCACAGGCAGCGTGTTAGGGGTGACCTCTGAGGACATGCTCTCCTCTGAGGGTGACCGGTCCTGGCTGGTGTCTGATGACGTGCTGCTGGTCCAGGTCTTCTCAGACCCCTCAGGGTGGATGTATCTTTGGCACTGGATTGTGGAGAACCGAATTCTTTGCCTTTTAACACCAGGTGCTCCCTGGTCGGGTTTGGCTGTGCTCTGTGGATGCCCCTCCCTGTCAGGAGCATCCAAGGACTTCAGGGGCACTGCACTCTCTTCCCTGCTGGGGCTGCCATCCCCACATTCTTCCCCCAGCCCCGCTCCCGAGTCTTCATCTTCCAGCCGCATGTGGGGTAAGCCTGGAGGTGCCCCAGCGGTTGGGAGCTGTTGGCCCGAGAGTAAACCCCGGTCCTCTGTTTCTTCCGGGGTGTTCTGTGGCTCTTCCAATTCCTTTGGACACTCATCTGCAAATTTCCTTAAAATCTCTTCTTTTGCCTGCAGCTTAATTTCTGTTTCCTCTAAACTGCTCCCCAAGGCCACCATTTTAACCAAAGCCTCGTTGAGGTCCTGCTCTTTCTTTTCCAGAACTCTCTCATGTGCTTCCTTGATGTGCTTCAGTTCCTCCTCCTTCTCTCTCAGCAGAGTGCGCATGCTCTGCAGCTGGCCAGAGACCCTACGGTGTGAGTGCTCCAGGTTTTGGTAGTCAGCTTCTCTTCCTCTCAGTTTCTCCCGAAGCTCAGCCACATCCCCATCGGATGTGGCCACACGCTCCATCAGCTCTTGGAACCTCTGCCTGATGAGGTCCCGCTCATCACGGAGGCTCTGCACATGCTCAGCAAGCTGGCGGATGCTGGCCTCCCGGGCCTCCAGCTGCTCCTCCAGCTGGTGCACTTGCTCACTGCCCTCACACTTGGCACTAAGCTTCTCTTTCTGGAGAGCCTCCACCTGCTGCGCATGGCCCTGCAGCTGTTCCTCATAGGCGCTGGCCTTGTCCTCCACCTCCTTCAGGTTCTGCAGCAGTGCCTGCTTCTCCTCCTCGCAGCTCTCCAGCAGCAGCGCATAGTTCCTCTGCAACTTCTCCTCCATCAGCCGCTGGGCCTGCTCGCTGGCACCCAGTTGCTGGCTGAGGTCAGCAATGCGCTCCTGAAGCCTCTGTACCTCCTTCTGCCGGTCCCGCTGTAGGGCCTGCTGCATCTCCAGGTCCCGCAGCTCCTGAGTCTTCTCTAGCAGCAGGGCCTCTGCGCTCTTGAGCTTTTGCTCGCTGGCCCTCAGCTGGCCGCTTAGCGCGGCCTCACTGTGCTGCCGCTCCTCCAGCTGCTCACGGACCCTGCCCTGCTCCAGCTTCAGCTCGCCTTTGAGCTTGGCCAGTGCCTGCTCTTTGATGGCCAGCTCAGCGGCGGCGTTGCTGAGCCTCGCCTGCAGGCTCCTGATCTCGGCCTCGTGGTGCCGGATCGCATCCTTGGCCTCCCCATAGCTACGTTTCAGGGTCTGTATCTGCTGCGTGATCAGCTCCTGCCGCTGGCACTGGGCTTCCAGCTCACTTTGGAGGTCTTGGTTGACTCTATGGAGCCTCTGCCAGGCACCCGACGGGGAGGTGGCCACTTCAGTCTTAAAAAAATCGATTAAATACTGGTTAGTAACACTCGGGCCTCCCCGTTCTGAGTGTCACACCTCTGGCCAAGATCAACCACAGAAAAGTTCCTTGGTGGGTTTGCCTTTTATCCTTTGTACAACTTTTTTTTTTTCCCATTTAAAAAACTCCAACGAATTATCTTAATTATTATGATTATTTTTTGGTAAGTTGTTTCCAGGTAACAGAAAACATGGACAATAACACCAAAATACAGCTCTAACCGAACAGCTTCTAGGAGAAATAAACCAAACAAAACTGAGTAATGGAACACACTGAGAAGCAAAACAGACTGAAGGACGAGAGGACGGCGGGAAGCGGGACAGGGGAGCACAGCGCCTGCATCTGTTTTGCAAAACAAAAGATACACAGTTCTAGACCACAAATCCTAAACAAGCGCAGGACGCAAGGTGCAGGTAAGTGATGTCACTTCCTTCCAAGACAGGGAGAGAAGGAAGGAAGGTAACCACTCAGGAGATGTCAGTGAGGTGACATCTGGAATACTGTCCTTTGGAAAGCGTAGCCAGGCCTCCACAGTAACAGGAAGAACTAATCTCTACCTGTAAGAAGACAAAACGAGGGGGAACGCAAACCATGGAGTAAAATGTATAATGAACAAAACAAACCTTTGTGGAGTTCAAAATAAGAGAGTGAAGCATGCAAAAAAACAAAACACAAAAGAAAGAAAACTCCCCCAGGTAAAAGGCATGCAGAATGGACAGAACTAATATAATGCAAGAGAAAAAAAAAAAAAAAACATGAAAAAGAGTGAGGAGAATCCCGCCTACAATCTGGCCTGCTCAGGTTCCCTCCTGGTCTACTGGTGGGGAAGCCACAGATGTGACACTCAGTTATGTTAAGTTCCAGTTAAACTCACACTCAACGTCAAACCATGCAAGCTCCTCCCACCAGTTAGTGCAGCACCCTCCCAGCATTACACCTCTTGATGCTCAGGCCCAAGGCTCCTGCCTTTCCAGAGCTCAGGGGTGGTGCAGAGTCCCCCATTGTTAGATGCAGCAGGAAGTTAGGAAGAGCAGCCCACCCGTGGCTAACAAGGCTGATGTGATGGTCCACATCAGACACACAGCAACGTTCCCAGGTTAGCAATGTGCAAAGCCCACTGTAGTGCATTTACCACTTGACCGAAGTTGGTTCTTGGAGGATGGGGCCCGACCAAGGCTTAGAAAGATACTCTCCAACAGGGAGGGCCTGAACAAATGACCTCAAGGTTCTCAGAGTGGGACATGTAGGAGGAGGACAGCTGCCATGGGTTTAGAGTCTGAACTGGGCATGGCACTGAATGTACTAAAAGGGGCAGGGGAGGAAGGTGCAGGCATGTGGGGGAGAAAGAAGGCCAAAGGCACGTGCAGGAGCAGAGACGGTGGGAGGAAAGGCAGGAAGGCAGACCTGGGACACCTCACACAGAGGTTAGTGCATGACCATCTAGAAATGCTGACAACCAACTCACCAGACTCTGGGCAACAGAGTCAAAGGGCCCTCGGGATCACTAGGTCTACACCAGCAGGGAGCTGATGATACAGGGGGGAGGAACACTTGCTTCTTGGGTCAGTTCTTGAACTCAGGGTCCTGATTCCAATGCCACACTCTCAGCTTTCACTGAGAGCCTCAATCCTGGTCCTGTCACCCCACCCCACTCCCTTCCAGAACGAATTCATCAACAGTACCGTGGGGGCAGGGGCATGTCTTTTCTGTGCCTCAGAGCTAGCATGGGGCCTAGAATGAGGCTGGACAGTGACCCAGGCTGTTTGCCCTCACACCTGCCACCTCCCGCCTCGCATGCCCATCAGGGTGGCCACACTGTGGGTCTGGTCGTGGGCTGGGACTCTGTGGCACACACCTCTGGGGAAAGGGTACCAGGTGTGGGTTGTCAGCTTAGGACCCAGGCTGCTACCCTTCTGATTTTCACCCTGGGCTGTGGGCCGGGGTCATGGACTCCTGAAATTTCAGCCTACGCAGAAAGTAAGAAGCACAACCACTAGGCCAGTAGTGACAGCCCAGGTCTGCATGTTCCCAGCGACATGGGCAGGGAGGGGGTCTAGTTCTAGATCTGCGACTAACTCGCTAATGGTCATAAGCAGGCACCAACTTGTCGAGTGACTCAATTTCTCCAATCTGTAAAATGGGCTTGATCCTACTTTTGTGAGAACAATGGGTCATGGCATACAGATGTATGGTATTCATAAGAAACACTGGCTACTTTGAGAGCCAAAAGGAGAGATCACCAAAATGATTTCATTATAATAAAACCCTTCAATGTAGAGGTTTCAGGTCCGTTTCTCAAAATGTCACAGTAGAAGGGAAAAACAAACCAGAGCCCCCTGCATTTTCAGAATCCTGGTCTTTCTGGTAGAAAAGCTGAAGTGTGAGCTCCCCTGGGGTTTGCACATTCCTAGCCTGCCCGGCCCCAGCATGTGCCCTTCACACTGAAGCCCCTGTTTGTACTCTGGGCCTCAGCAACTGCTCTGCCCCCTACCTGGAGCACATAGCCCTCCCGGGCGCTCTGCTCACGGCCTAGGGCCACTCTCAGCTGATCCTGTAGGAGCCGGTTCTGCTCCAGAAGGTCCGAGGCCTCCTTCTGGCTCTGCTCCAGCTGTTGGCATAAAGATATTTTCTTAAGCAACGTGACAATAATAAACAAAAGCAGCCACACAGCACAGGCCCCCAGAGGCCTCCTGAAGGCAGCAGGCCTGCTACAGGTGCCTCCTTCATTTGTTCAGGATTCTGGGGTCTCCTGTTCCCCAGGGATGTGCGTATCTGGCCTATACCTGCAGTACCAGAATTGAAGCTTCCAGCTCCAGGCCACAAATGACACTGGCAGCCACTACCCTCTGAGGGCCAAGGGACAGGCTTGTCCTTCCTACCTAGGTAACCCTGGTACCCACAAACCTCCACATGCACTAATGGTTTCACCATGCAGGCCCTTCCACAGGTCCCAAGGCCTGTGCAGGAAATTCCTTTCTGAGAAGCAGGCTGTGTGCCCCACTGAGAACTACGGGCTTTCCATCTTCACTAGAAAGAGACCATCCAACAGGGTCTCTGGGGGTCCTTGGAATGATCATGTTGCCCTCCACAGGGGCCACCAGAGGTCTGAGGGGCTCCAACTTGAAATGACTGTTTGATCAGCTGTACATGATGTATGTCACATGAAGTTCTGTTTGCAAAAAGGTTCCTGTAGTTTCCCCAACAAGATGTGGAAACCATAGGGCTGGGGATGTGGCTTAGTAGTTGAGGGACCCTGAGTTCCATCCCCAGTACCCCCTCATCCCCCCAAATCTGACCAAGATGTGGAAACCTATAAGCTATTTTATACTCCTCTCACTTTGAAAAGCTGTAGTTCACTCATGTATCCATCTCCCATTTTCCCCCAAACCTTCTAGCTCCTATGTGTGCTCTGCCCTCCTGGGGTTGGTGGTCAGGAGCCAACTGAGCAGCAGGGAGTCAGTGTGCTGCCTGGCTGGGCTGCAAGAAGCAGGAAATCCTCAGTTATGAAGCATTAAAGACCAACCCCAGATCGTGAAGCCATAGACAGGTGATTCAGTGTGTGGCCTAAAGGCTAGCATGTTTTTTTTGGTAGCTTAGAGTCATGTGAGTTTGAATTATTTTATCTCATCTTGTCTGTATTATTTTATTAGCAAGTGTATAAAATGGAAAAGTCAAAGTGTTGATGTTCGTGATGACTATTAACTCATAAATAAAATACAAAACCAGAAGAGACATGTGAGGCATGCTGACGCGGTGGATGTAGGAGAAGCCTGCTGTTGAAAGGCATCCCTAAGGGGCAGGTGGAACAAAGACTTCCTTTATCCAAAATGCTTCAGACTAGAAGTGTTTTAGTTTTCAAGTTTTCATGATTTTGGAATATTTGCTTATACGTAATGAGTTCAGTCTAAACACAAAATCCACTTAGGTTTCATCTACACCTTAGTATATGCAGCCTGAAGGTAATTTTATACTGCATTTGGGTGTCTGTGTGTGTGTGTGTGTGTGTTGGCAGTGCTGCAAATTGCACCCAGCGCTTCACAGATGACAGGCAAGTGTTCTACCAATGAGTAACATACCCAACTCCTTATACGGTATTTTTGATTATTTTGTGCATGAAACAAAGCTTCATTGTATAGAATTTTCTGATTGTGGTGACATGTTGGACCTTAAAAAGTTATGGACTTTTAAGTTTTTTGGATTTTTGGACTAGGGATGCTTACCCTGCAATTTCCTTGGCCAAGGAACTTGCTAGCAAGGCATATAAATCCCTTGTGGAAAGAGGTTTTACAGATTTATCCTGATATACATTTCTAAGAGAGCATCAGATGATGGGAATACAGTTGGCTCATGCAGCTCTATGTTGGGGTCCTAGATCTGCCTGCCCAGCTTTACCTCACTACACCCCACCTCTACATCCTAAGTATCTGGTCCTAACTATATCTCCTGGGGTCTGCTGGCTAGCCCTTCAGGTCACTGACAAAGCACCCAGGCCGTCTCTCTACTTCCAGCTTCAACCCACACTTCTTAGCAATGCCTGGGCAGATCGAAATCACATGCCCTGCCACTTAAAACCTCCAGCTTATGCCTTATAATGGGGAAAAAAGGACCACCAGTTGGACCCTGCAAGTCAATCAGCCTTGCGTCCGGCTACTTAGGTCCACACGCACCATGAATTCTTCCATCTTTCAGGAAAGGCCTGCCACACCTTCCCCATCCCAAACAGGCAACCTGCTGTGCTCAGTCCCCCACCTCCACTCTGAAGACCTGTCTATGCACCCATGTCCTCTAGGGGTCTGTGGATCCTGAGGGGGAGACTACATGGCTGAACCCACAGGACAGGCTGCTGCACTAGGGGAGCTGGCCCACCATTACCTCCTTCTCCAGCAGGGATGTCAGCTCATGAGTGGAGAGTCGGTCACTTCCATCCTCGGAGGACAGGTGCAGGGGGGCAATGGGCACCTGCTTTTCCTCCCGGAGAGGAGTGGTCTCCACCTGATGCCACCGCTGCTCAATCTCCACATGGACATTCTGTGTCTTGAGGTCAGTGGCCACTGGCAACCCTGGGCTCCTATCAACCTCCATTCGCAGGGTCATGTCCTCAGCACCTGGTCCATCTGCAGTGTCCAGCATCCCAAATCTCTTGCGGCGTTCTTCCCGCCGCCGTGCACGTTCCCGCTCCAGCTCCCCTGGCTCTACCTCAAGGTGCCCCGGTTCATGGGCATCAGCAGGCCCCACAGTGCTGGCCCTTTCCTGAGCCAAGGCCTGCTGGATGGGGCGGAACTCAGCCCAGTCAAAGGTCTTGGAGCGGCCCTCCCGCCTTCGTTCACGTGCACGGCTCCTCTTCTGTTCAGGATCTGGCTCCCCTGGTTCTGTCTCAAGCTTCTCACTTGGCCTTGAGCAGGTCTCAAAAGATGTGCTGCTCTTGTTCTTTTCCTCAGGCAATGAGCTATGGGGTAAGGGGGTAACAGCATCCATCAGGGGGGCCTGAGACACCCCAGCCCCACTACAGAGCCAGCAAAGGTGAGCTATGGCCCAGCCCACACCTGCTTCACATCTGTCTTCTAGCCCAAGTGCAACTTCCTAAGTACAGCAGAAAGGAATGACCCACCTGCACTCAGCTTCCCTCCCTTGGAGAACCTAAACCTGCTTCTGACGGGGAGTAGGAGAAAGAGCCTCAGATGTTTCCAAGGTTTCCAGCATGCACCCCTTAACTGAGAAGATGCTATGAGACGAGTGTCATGGTGCCTCCATTACCAAAACGATGAAGAAGAGTAGCCCAGGGAACTCCAGTGAGCCACAGAGGTAAGAGGAGCCCAGCCACTGACCAAACAGTGACGCTGACTCTGGGGCAACCCTGTTCTGGTGATGGAATAGACAAGAACCAGCCACTTCCCAAGAAGGATTCAGAGGTTTCAAAAAGCAGGTGACATGGTCAGCTCTGTTTTAAAAGCCTACTCTGCCACTGGCATGACAAGTGTGTCAAAGACCAAGACTACCTGTGGGGCAAGCGAACAGGTAGCCCAGGCCGTGACAAGCTCCCACCACACAGTGACCCAAGGGCTGGGTGGGGAGTGGGGAGCAGGGAAAGGTAACACAAGGAGAGGTGACCAGGGTGGTAGGCTGCACAGGTCATGCTCCCTGGCACCTTGGCCTGCCCAGCAGAGGCTGGGATGAAGCTGGTTGGCCTGAAGAACTCTTGCCTTTCCCGGATTTGCTCCAAAGGGAAGATTTCTGGGGAGGCCTCTACTTGAGCAGGGGAAGGTGGGGGACATCTCCAAGGGCAGAAGCTTCTGGGCTACAAGGAAAGAGTCCCAGAGACTGCCAGCCAAACTGAGGCTGAGCAGAGCGCTCCCTGGTCTTGTCCAAGCCTCAGAAAAGAACTGGAAGAAACCTGGGGACAGTGAAGGCCCAGGGGGAGCACCCAGGAGCACCCGTGTTTATCCTAAAACCAAACAGAAAGGAGGATGTGAAAGGGCCCCCAGGGAAAAGGAAGCACTTCCCATGCCCCTGGGACCACCTGTCCTGACAAACAGTAAGGATCAGAGTGCTTCAGAGCAGCATGACTGGCAAGGGTCCAACCGAAGACCACACACACATGCAAAGGAAAATGACCCAGAGCGGGCCTTTCGTATCATGGAGTCGAGAGCGAGCTGGCTTAGGCTCCACACTGGGGGGAGATGACATGTGAGTGCAGGTGGGTGTGACAGACATGCTTCCAGAAGCTGCCTCTCCTCAAGGCTTCTCCAGCTCCAAGGCCAGTGCCCTGTGACCAGACTGCAAGACGGCAGTAAGAAACAGACTGAGGCCAGCAGCTCTGACACTGTCCCCTTTGCATCTAATACCGTGTTGGAGCTTGGCCTTGTAGTGGTAAAACAATTCAAGTTTTCCTCAGCTCATGAGAGCTGACATAGAAGAACACAAGCAAAAACAAACGGGAGGGGGGGGCGCTCTACCAACTTTAAGGTACACTAGCCTGTGAGGTCCACTCTGGTCAGGAAGACCAAGTCAGGCCCACTTTGGTATGAAAGCACAACACTGGCCTCCATCTTGTTCCCCAGAGACCATAGTCACTGCCTGGGGCGGGGGACAGGAACGTCCATGTAGGAGACCACCCCTTCCAGGCCACATGCAAGCACATGGTGTGCACAAGTGTCCTCTTGGCACCTGCCCCCAAATATCCCAACGCTGACTTTTTCTAGCCAGGACCCTCAACCTGAGCATGCAGCCCAGGCCTGGCAGAAGAGGACAGCAGGCCGCCTGCCCTCTCGCATCCACTGCCCGCCTGAGCACACAGCCGCACCATCTGTTGCGCAGCCTGGGCAGGCAACACAGGTGCCTTTCTCGCTCTGTTGTGAGGCCTTTTATGGGAGCTGGGAAGAGCGCCGGGCACCTTGCACCGTGGGCTCTGCTCCTGACTTGGAGGGCTCTTGGATGAAAACCAGCAAGCAGCAGCCCTCTGCCAAGCTCCCAAGAGACAGCAGGAGGGCTGCTGAGCTGGGCCACAACCTCCTGACCTTATGATATAGGAACAACTAGACACTGCTGGCAAATGAATGAAGGAATGAATGTATGAGAGAAAAGGGGCCTGAAGTAAGGGGGTGGTCAAGTTTCCTTCTTGTTCAGAGGGGGTGGAGTCAGCCTCTGGAGGGAGGTGAAGGTTCTGACCAAGCACAGACGTGGGAGAGGCTGCTGCAGACCACAACAGCCACTGCCGTCACTGTGCTGCCTGCCACAGCTTGACCTCTGGAGCCAGAAACACCCTGAGCCTCCCCAGCAGAGGAAGGCACGGGAGATGCTCAGGACACATGGTGGCTCTGTGGCCTCAGGTGGGCACAGCAGTGTTTGGCCAACACAGAGCCAGACCCTGCACAGTGGAGCTGTTTCCACTTTCTCTGAAAATGCAAACTGGTGGCAGGTTTCTAACTTCCAGGGCAGGAGGAGGAAGGCATGCAGTGGGTCCCAAGGGATACGAACCACAGAATGCTAACACAGGAGAGAACACACTTTTCCAGCTTGGGCTTCAGCAGTGAGAGTCTCAGAGAGAAGCTTTTCCTGGTTGCACAGAAATCAAACAGATGTCGGAGTGAGGCGAAAAGAAACCAAGGAAGAGCAAAGCTATGGTGGCCTGTGCCTTGCAGCGTTGGGACTGCCCTCGCCAGCCAGAGGACAGTAGTTAGACAGGGCCCACGGCACAGCCTAAGCCCAGGCCTGGGCCGAGAGAGAGACTAAGAAGACTCTCTGTTAAGCACAGTTCTACCAATGGGCACAAAGGTGACCTGCATGGCTGACCTGGCCAGTAAAAGAGGATAAGCCAGCCTGGGACAGAAAAACCAGAGAGCCACAAGGAGACCAAGCAGGGCCAGCCAACTATGGGACAGAAGAGGGAGGGAAGGAAGCTGTGCTGGGAGGTAGCCAGGCTCAGGTCCAGGGGAATGACAGATCCAAAACTGTAGCTCCCTTAGCAGGAGCCAGAGGGTCCCCATAAGAGGCATGAGGGGCTCCCTCAGGCATCCCCGACTATCTCACCTGGTCACATCTGGGGCAGTGGTTGGGTGAACGTGCTTCATGATGGTCTGTATCCAGTTCCTCCGGATTCCAGAAGTCATGGCAGACAGTGTGAACTCGCCCTCCTTTGTCTATACAAAAGACACAGGTGTCACCCAGTGACTGGTCCCAGGAGATGACTGCCACCTCCCACCTCCAGGGGAGATCCTGGGACTAGGCAGAGACCAGGTTCTACAGGGAGGAAGGCAGAGGCTAGCAGTCAAGAGCTGCATGGGGCAGACTCTCAGAGAAGTGGCAGACGGAGCCTTTGCCCCTACAGGGCTAGCACACATGTACTGAACTCTTGCTCTACACCAGCTACCTGTGAGCTGACGGAGGATGACAGGCACTCCATCAGGGACGCCCAGGCAGAGCCCAGGGACATGGCCTGAGGGACACGATCCCTGCATCCCCATGCAGCTCTACTCAAGCACCTTCAGAAAGGACAGGTGCATGACGTGTGGCCAGCGGCTCCCCGAGTCATCTTCCTGCACCTAGCGAAGGGAGTGCTACACACCATCCTACTGGCCACCCAGGCTGCTCAGACCCCACCATAGACACAGCGGCTGGCAGGAAGATGCCATCACCACGATGGCTTTGGCACAGGAGTCACACCAAAGATCACATGCTGGCCCAGATGCCAGCTGCCAAGCACAGATCAACTTGGTCCCTTCCTCACCAGAGACCAAGCCCCAGGCCACACCCCACTCTTCTCCAGGCTGCAGCCTGGGATGCACACTCACACCTCTGGGGGTCTCCCTCTCCACCCCTCAGGAGGGCACTTCTGGAGTCTCTAGTTACAGAGCCCCACTGTGATGGGCCTCATCTCTAGCTGACCTCTCTTTCCAGCTTCAGGACGGCACTTGCCTGATACGTGTTCTCGAGAGAGCCCATCACAGCCTCAAACGCACCACCCACCAGGTTCCAGAGCACCTGCTTCCCGAGTCAGCTCTTTGGGCAGCTCTTCTCTGTGGGCCTCATGGGCCCCCACTGCCCCCCTCCTCTCATGTCTCTTCCTGCTGCTCAGCTCCCCTCCTTCCTTCTTTGCTCATCACCACAGAAGCTACCTGACCCGTGCCCCTTTTTGCTGCCCTGCAAGTGCTGCAGACACAATTCCCTAGCGTACAGTCACCGGTTATATCACGCGGGTGCTTTCTACCGACTTAGAGCAGAACCTTCTCCAAGTAGAGCAGGATGAAAACAGCCTGTCCTGATCCAGGCTTGCAGCCCCTGGGGCTCGTGGCAGGCACGGTGGGTTGGGGGCTAAAGATGGAGACCAAGTGCCAAGATGAAAACTCAAAAGCAAGCCCCCAGTCAGAGCAATGAGGAGGGTCTATCGCCACAGAGGCAAAGTGGCCACACCTATCCACACCTAGCCCTACCAGGTCTAGTGTCCTTGCCATCACTAGAAAAGAGTGGGTGAGCTCGACTGCAGGACGCCTGCCCCAGTGCCTGCTGACCAAGACTGGGGTACTGGGGCTAGCAGGGGCCCCCACAGCCACAGCCCACACCAGGTCTGGCACTGAGAGGGATCTTGGTGAGGGGCTCATGGAGTGCTCTGCTCCTCCCACAGGGATTGAGGGGCAGAAAAACACTGCAGCAGGGCCCTGTGAGCTGCTGAGAGCAACCAAACCACACCAGCCCTGGAAGCAGGCCTCCAGTGCCACTCCACATGACGTGGTACTCACAGACCCATGTGGAGGAAAGCCGTGACGGTTGCCCAGGGGTGGCAGTGGGCTTTTAACACATCTGCCACCGGAGCTGGCTTTCCATGTCCTCTGAATTTGGTGGGTCTAAGTCTGTCCCAAAGTACCTGGTCAACTCTGAGCACAGCGACACACAGGAAGTAAGCGCAATTGAGTGTCCGGGCCCCCAGATAGGAAGGTGAAACCTGCTACAGTGAGTCCACCAGCGTCCAGCATCCTATGAGAAACCAAGTCCCAGAGCCTGCCCTGAGGGAGACAACTCTCCTACTGCCACCAATCTGAAGGCTCTTACGAGAGAAAACCAAGAGGCTTCATCCAAAGAGAGGCCTGGCCTCTGTCCCAAGCCCCTGGGAGGTAACCTGTAAATCCTGCCTGAGTGATTGGAGCATTACCTATGACAAATTCCTGAGTCCCCACCTGACAGCTGATACTGTCAAGATTACCCGGGGAGGGGCTGGCTGTGTCAGAAAAACCAAAATCCAACCATGAACTCAGGGGGTTAAGACTGGGCCATGTAAAGTGACTTTGGTGGGCTGGGGGCTAAAGATGGAGACCAGGTGCCAAGATGAAAACTCAACTGGTTACAACGTTATGAAAGTTTGGTGAAGACTGGACACTGAGGTCCAGGCTAGCGATCTGGATATGCTCTGTGTATTGTTTCGTGACAAGGCCAAGAGGGTACAGTGTCCCCAAAGGACACAGATACTCTGGGACCCTCCAGGTCCCAGGTTCTACCCCATGTGTCCCTTCCATTGACTGATTCTAATTTGTACCCTTCTGCTATAATAAAACAAATTTTAAGTTAGTGCTTTCCTTAGTGCTCTGAGTCATTCTAGAGAATTCTTGAAGTTAAAGGTTACTTTGGAAACCCCCAAACTTGCAACTGGTGTGAGAGGTGAGAGTGGATATGGCAGTCCTGTGCTCTTAATCCTGGGTAGGGCTGACTCCAAGCGTAATTCTATAGTAAAGGCCAATGGTGACTATTTCATTTGTCCAACAACTTACTGTTTTGAGAGAAAAGTGAAGCACTGTTCACAAGATCTTGGAAAAAAAATAGACTTGCAAGTGAATATATGAATGAATGAATGAATAAGTGAATAAAAACCTTTCTCTTTTAAATAATTAACAAACACTTTTATTCTTAGTCTCCATATCCTAATCCTTCTAAAGGCCCCAAACTCCAGCATCAAAATTAAAAAAAAAAAAAAAAAAAAAAAAAAAAAAGAGTGGGGCATGGCGGCACACTCCTGAAACCCCAGCTACCTGGGAGGCAGAGGCAGGAGGATTGTGAGTTCCAGGAGGACAGCCTCAGCAACTTATCGAGACTCAGTGTCAAAATAAAAAATAAATAGAACTAAAAGGGGTAGGGATGCAGATCAGAGGTAGAATGCTCCTGTTTAATCCTCAGTACAACAAAACACCACGCTTCAGTAACAAAAGTCTTTAAACAGCCTTGAGAGAAAAGATGTCCACCTTTGTGTTCACATTACTCTCTAGGGTTGGAGGCCAAGGGCCACAGGGACAGGAGTCAACGCCAATGGAAAAGACTTAGCCCTCCCATCGGGGGCCCACTGAGACATCAGGTTCTCCAAGATACATCCCTGCTGGTCAAGCCCGTGTACCCCCTTTCCCCTGGGCTCACGTGTATCTGGAAGCCATAGTTCCTCTGGACTGGATATTCTGTGACGTCATAACATGTGGACAAGTCAATTTCCCCATCCAAGTCAGCTGCCTGCAGAGAGAAATGAGGGGGTCTTAAAGAGATTTTGGAGGAGCCAATGTCTTGATGAGCACCTTCCCTTGTACTAAGTCTTTAATGGGAATAGACCTTGACTACATCTCCCCACCACTGTAGGAACCAGGTCCCTCCCCAGGAGCATCCCTACTACCATGTTCTTGGGTATCTGGCTAAAGACATTCCATGCCTGCCGGAAGGCCTGAATGTGTTGGCTAGGACTCTTTTAAAAACAAAGAGTTTTTGTGTATGTGCAGATTATCTACTTATGATATTTACATTAAAAATTAAAGCTGAACATTTTAAACTGTTTATTTAAAAATAAAAACAAACTCCTTTCATTTTAAAATTAAAAATATGATTAGAAGTCAATGATAAAAGTGGCACTGTTTTGAATTTCTGCCATCTCTTCTGTGTCTGGCTTCAGAGAGGATGGGTGGGTTCTTTCTGCATTCAGTCTGTTCAGTGTATTGTTTTGGTTGAAGTTCATTAAGACAAAGTGGTCTCAGAGTTGGAAAAGGATGGATTTTAACAGTCTTTCCAGCTAACTATGGACTCTTTTGACAAGCAGGAGTTTCTCAAAAGTAAACTGTGAAATCTGCAATCCCATCAGTGAGTTTTCTGTGTTGTTATATTAAGTGCACAGTTCATCCTGCCCTTTGGCTATGTCTTTTGACAGGCATGATGCTGTAACAGGTGTCACTTGGAAAACATTAGGTTGTACATAGCTTTCAAACGTCCACATAGTTCATTATGTGGGATCAAAATGTCACATTTGTTACATCATCACCAATTTCATCTGAGAAGTCCTCAAGGAAAAGGGAAGCCGTCAAGTTCATGATATAATAGGAATTTTTGGAAGTTCTAACTTTTACCTTTTTCTTTTATCATTTTTTCTTTACTTTTTTGAGATGGAGTCTACATTGCCCAGACTGGCTTCTGACTTCCGGGTTTAAGTGTTCCTCCTGCCTCAGCCTCCCCAGTAGACCTACAAACTATACCATTATGCCCAGCCTAATATTCCTTTTTTAAAAAAATTTATTTGTTCTCTTTATATTAATTTTTTCTTAAAAGCTCAAATTGTACTACTGGCAATGAACTGTCAGTTGTTTTCCTTGAAAGAACAGGTTCTTTTATTATTATTTACTAGTACTATTATTAGTATTGGTATTGGGGAGTAAACCCAGGGGTTCTCTACCATTGAACTACATCCCCAGCGCCTTTTGTTTTTTGAGACAGGATATCATTAAGATATACAGGCTTGCCTGTAACTTGTGATGCTTCTGCCTCAGCTTCCTGAGTAGCTGGGGATTACAGGTGTGCACTGTCACACCTGGTAGGAATAGGTTCTTGATTTAAAAAAAGTCTACCTAACTCACAAACTGAATGACCAGTTTGTCAGCTCTTTCTTCAAATAATAATGGTGTTGCGCAAAGACATGGCTAGTTCAGCTCACAACTCAACAGCCCAAGCGTGTTCCATAAGACAGCCTGTGGCTGTGGTTGATGTTGAATTCCCACTTAAATCACAGAATACAAAAAAGACAGGCATTCAAAGGTTGAGGCTTAATAAAATTACTAACCTTTACTGCCCAATTAAGACTTGGCTTTTTTTTAAAATATTTTTTATTAGTTGTTGATAGACCTTTATTTATTTATTTATTTATTTATATGTGGTGCTGAGAATTGAACCCAGTGACTCAAGACATGCTAGGCAAGCGCTCTGCCACTGAACAAGACTTGGTTTGTAACACCATGACTGTTGGCAGTGTGAACACAGTGACTGCTGCAGCCTGTGCCAAGGTGCTGGGGTCTCACCTACCACTGCTTCTGTACCTCAATGCAGACATCAACACCACAAAAAACATTTGACCATCACATTATAAACATTTGACTATCACAGCTCTCCTGAAAGGAACTCAGGGTCTGCAGACCACTCTTGAAATCACAGAACGCTGATTTTGGACACAGCAGAGCCTGTTGCCCACAACACTTTGCACCTACATCCTACTGGCAACATCTTCCCCCTTCAAGTCCACGCAGACCAATTCAGAATATTTAAATATGAAGAACACTGTTTAATGATGGATATTCAGGTTCTTTCCCACTTTTTACTACAAAGGTCTGAGAATGGCTAACTTGAGGCTGAGATCTTTTTCTAGATGTATGGGTACAACTGAAGGATTCTGAGTAGAATTAGCAGCGAAAATTAAGCACACAGACTTTCTAGATTATTCAAAAGGGGGTGTTTTTGGGGGATAGGTGAAGAAAAGAGTCTGTCCCAGTTGGTCTTCAGTCATGGTCTTGGGACTGTTAAGGTCCCAACCGAATTCTCCCACCATATGCCATCCTTATCCAAAAGACAGGACAAGATTTAGTTCAATTCCTCCAACGACTCAATTCACCACAAATCTCTTTGTAGAAACAATCAGATTGCTCATCCTGAGTATTCAAATTTCAGTGTTCTTCAAAGAACAGAAACACGGGAGTGACCAAAGCCCACTGTGCCAAGGTACCTGAACAGGGTCTCGGGAAAGCCTGCTGTCATAGGCAGGAAGAGTCATGAGCTGTTAAAGCTGGTCTGGCTGCTCCCACCAGACGAAGACCAGGACACCCAAGATGGCAGCAGGAACACTCTTTCCCAGACAGACAGGGACATCAGCCCACGAGAAAGCAACAGCAGCGAGAGCCTCAAGCTCCAAGATGCCACCTGCGCCCTCAGGTTTCTCCCAGAGGAGCAGAGCCAGTCACTCACCTCCTCAGCTACGGAATCCCTGTAGTACCTCAGGCTCTGATCTGCCAGGACAAACCAGTGTTTCTTCCACTGACAGGAAAGAAAGAAACAACAAAATTCAACTACCACTCCAGGGTGCCCTAGAGCCAGTGTCCAGGAGTACCTTCCAGAACACAGGGTAAGCAAAGGGCAGCCTCAACCCCCGACATGGCACGTGGCACACAGACTGCTCAGACGCAGGCAGCCATGCGCTCATCAACCTCAGGGAGGCTTGCTAAGCTGTGGCTCCTCTGTGAAAAGGCAGCGGACAGTGGGGTGGCCTTAGCTGGGGGTTCTCTGTGATCCACAGTGGTACAGCTGGTGACCAAGTGCTTTGGAGGCCTCCGTCCCCCCCTCCAGAGTCTGCAGACCATCACAATGGAAAGGTGGCTGTGAAATGGCACCAAGAGCCATGGCCATCTGACTGGCTCCCCAGATGGGCATGTCCCACCTGCACCAGCAGAAGTGGTACCAAGTCTTCACTGTGAGCAGCAAGGAGGGGACCTTGAGTCTTCAGGCAAGGCCAAAGGGATCCGATATGGAGGGGAGAGAGGATGTCTTGGCAGAGGGGAAGCCGGGATGGGCCAGGGTTAGGGTCTCCTGGGTGTAGACCCTGCAGAATCCTCTTCACGCCTCCTCAGGCGGCCAGGACTTTTAGCCTCAGAGCCTGGTCAGGCCCAGCTGCAAACAGCTCTACCTGCTTGGATTTGGCAGCAGGAATGGACTACATTTGCTCCCACCAGGGCCTGATGGTGTCATTGCAACGGAGCTGATTTCTTGCACACAGGGTCTTGCCATCCTAGGTGACCCTCTTTGGCTGCTCTGTACAATAACACATGTCAGCCCCACTGCCACAGGCCTTCTCTGTCCCTGGGCCCCTAGGTGGTGGGGGCGGACGCTATAGAACGTCCTCAGGCCTAAGGCCCAGAGACACTGCAGGCAGCCAGCAGAGTCAAGTGGTGCCTCCCCAGGGTCCCTGCCACCATGACCACGGGATCTGTGCACCTGCACTGTGAGCAGGTGGGGGTCCTGGCTAGTCCTGCTCCATGAGTGAGTGTGCCCATGGTAGGGAGATGGAGCTAGGGCTCACAGATCCCACCAGGGACAAGGTCAGCAAGAATTCACACCTGCTTCAGTCCTCAAGGTCACAGGAGCTCCACCAACTCACCTGGCTGTCCTCGTACTGCTTGGTCAGCCAGCCTTTCTTGAAATTCAGCAGGTCAGGCTGGGAAAGGAAGAGAAAGAGACAGCTCAGAGGAAAGCCTCATGGTGTGCAGTTGTGGACAAGCGTGGCTGATGGGACTGATAATTTTGTCCAGACGAAGTGGCACCAGGAAAAGGGGTTTCTCCACCTGCCAGATGAGCCTGTGTGCCTTTCCCTGCCCTTCCTGGATGCTGCCCAAGGGCACGTGAGTCCATGAGGAAGGAGATACCAGGTAGAGAGCGGGCATGGCCTCATTTGCCCTGGAAAGCAGCAGCATTGGCTGCCCAGCTGCCCCAAGATGCCTACCCTGGCCTGCGTGGGTCCTGTTACAAGGCCTGTCTGGAGCAGAGAGCAGACCCAGTAGAGTGTTGGATTTCATGAAGGAGAAGGTCTGTAAGGACAGTTGAAAGGAGAATTCAGGGGCTCTTGCCAAAGCTGCAGGAAAAGCAAAGTCACAGAAGCCTGGGGGCACAGACCACAGCTGGTGTTGAGGAAAGAGGCAGTAGCAGCCCTTCCAGGCCCTCAAGTCACTCCTCCATCAGGAGAAGTTCAGTCTCCATTGCCCATAAGATGCAGGACAGCAGACAAGAAGGCCCAGCAGCCCTTTTCACCTATGATGTTCAGGCATGTGTGGGTCTGAGAGGCAGCCTCACAGGGCCGTGTCAGAACACCTGCACCTTGCCTGGCCAAGGCCCTCACCCATCACTCTGTGCTCCTGTGAGGCAGGTCCCCACGCAGACACCAGCCACCCCTTCTCTGTTTTTCCTGCTGTCCTGATCAGAACTGGCTTTGATGTCTCAGTATTCCCCCGGCAGGGAGGGAGTTGCAAAAGATGAGAAGTAGCAGGGTAACAACCAGGTGTGTTCCAGGAGACCTGCTGCATCACACAGACACAGCGGTGGACGGCTGCCTGGACCACTCTGGCCAGGAGGCACGTTCCTTGGTGGAGCCCTCTAATTCCCGCTTTAAGCCAGACTCCCTTCCTTTAGGGTTGTCTGAGGTATCCAATAAATAATGACATTGAGAAATTAGGACACTGATCCCAGATGACCATTATGCAGGGGAAGACCCTCTTGGGTACACATGGTTGTTCTGCACAAGACCTGGGATGAAAGGTTTCTCTCTTCCCCTCTGATTGTCCTGCCTGTTGTGAATCTCTAAGTAATAAAGACTCTTATTATTATTATTATTATTATTATTATTTTGGAGACAGGGTCTTGTCATGTTGCTGAGGTGGTCTTTAAACTTGTGATCCTCCTGAGTCAGCCTCCCTAGTAACTGAGGTGACAGGCATGTGCCACCACGCCCAGCTTATAAAGACTCCCAAACTTTGCTTTGGTGGTGTCACTGCAGCTGCGCCTGCCCTGGAGGGAAGGTGCTGGTGGATCCCTGCTGATCTCTTCTGTCTGGGCCTCAGGAGCCTGGAGAGGGTGCAGAAGGGTCAGGCCAGCTGCCGACGTAGCCCATGACCCGAGCTTTGACCGCTCCTGTTGAGCCACCACTGCTGTAGATCTAAGCTCCACGGAAGGACCCGGGCAAGGCCTGCTTTCCCCCATGGCACAAACTCAAGAACAGGACAAGTCTCAACAAGTCACGGCTCCTGCCTCCACAGCACCACAAAAGTGAACACCCAGAAGCAGAAGAGCAGAAGGTCTCTGATGCAGTCCTGACTTCCTAAACCAAGATTCCCTGCCAAGGCCAAGGTGGCCTCCTCTGCAGAGACTGCCACGCGGAGCTCAGGATGCCACACAGTCCCTGATTCTGCTGGGCCCAGGATGGGGAAGAAACAGGACTTGCTTCCAGTGGGCCGTGAGTTGGCAGGTAGGGGCACTCACAGACATGAGGGCTGTGCACAGAGGGACATCTGGCATGAACTCAAGGACACAAACAGACAGCGGCCCAGAGTGGCCAGAAGCAGGAGCAGCAGCGGCAGCAGCAGGTCTCCAGAGAACTTGGCACACAGTCCGGGCTCACCGTCATGGAGGACTCCGTGGACCTCCTGTCCAGTGACTTGGCTCTTCGGTGTGGAGACAGGGGGGAAGCTGAGGTGTCCGATAGAGGCGCTGTGGGGATTTCACTGGTGAAGTCCTATGGCAGAGAGTAGCCGCCAGTCAGTGCAGCCCAGGGCAGCTTGGCTGGGCACAGGGGCAGTAAGCTGGGTCATCCATCCTTCCTTGAGAGGGACACTGTTCTAGCCCCACCCCATCCTCCAGCTTCTCAGAGCACAGAAGGAAGACCAGGTTCTGTGGCAGTGGACAGCAGCTGGGCAGTGGGCACCTCACAAACAAGAGTCGCCAGGGAGGAAGAAGAGCTCAGACACAGCAAGCTATAGAAGAGGTGGGCAGGCAGGTGTGCCTGGGAACAGGAGGACCGCAGAGGATGATCCACCTTTTGATGGAGCAAAGAGGGGAGTGGCTGCTACTCAAGACGGAAAGAGAAGGAAGGAAGAAAGGCACCATGTTCAGCCTTGTTGCTGGGCTGCCTCAGGGAGGAAGAGAACATTCTAGTTGCTGCCTGTGGTATAAAACTCGTTTGAGCACCATCTCGGGGAGATGAAGTTCTGGAACGCAGATGCAGAAGACAGGCTGGCCCTCAAGAGGCTCACTAATGGAGGGGAGATCAGGGAGTAGAGGCCAGCAGAAGCACATCTCCAGCGCTAGGGGAACGTGGAATGTGTGGGATCATGTGTGCCCAAACCCTGAGCTGCCCCGCCAGCCCCACGGGGGCCTCGGCACCCCTGCCCTCGGAGCTCACCCGCTTCCTGGGGAATGCCCTCTTCTCGCTGCGGCCCTGGCGAGTGTCGCTCGATGGAGAGGGCACTGCCGAGGCATTGGTCTCCATGTGCTCTGCCTTCTCAATGTCTAAGGCCTCAAATTTCTCAATCACCTGGGATCTCCTGCAAGAGAGGGTAGGAGGCTGCTGAAGAAGAGAATCTCCCACATCCCCGAGGCGGCGCTGGCCTTGGGTCGAGGAGGAGCCCCTGGAGCTGGCTTCCCACACTCGGCTCACTCCACAAGGCCTGTGCCCACTTTCCCTAAGCCTCCCCCATCAGGCAGGTGGCACAAGCTTCACACAGCACCAACCCAACCAGCTTCCAGGCACAAGCTTGGTCAACCCAAGCTCTTTTGGTGCCCCCTCTACATGGGCAAGAGCAGATCAGGGCTGGGAACTCCCCTGCCAGTCCTGCGCCTGCCCGACCCTGGAGGCCCTACAGGCTCTCTTGTGTTGACCCACGTGGCCTTCACACAGCTTGGCACCCAACAGCTTCTCCTGAGCCACAAACACCATCAAAAGGCAACCACCACCTCAGAGGGACTCCAAGCTCAAGGCGTCCCTCCACAATCATGACGCAGATCCCACCCCAGGGTGCCCAAAATTCAGCAAGAAAGAGGCTCATGAATTAACATTGTTTCTGCCAACAGTTAAAAGGAATCAAAAACCAAACTAAAACAAAACAAAGCAGGTTGATTTCATGTGAGAGGGCCGGCGGCCTCGTCAGGTGGTCTGTGCCGGAGACGGAGCTGAGATGGGAGCGAAGCGGGTGGAGGAGGCGCGAACGCCACAGCGACACAGCAGAGGGCGGAGAGGACAAGACCTGAAAGAAAACAAGGCTGGAGAATGAATAAACAGAAAAGAACTGTCTTCAAAATCAAATAATGGCAAACCAAAATCACCCACAGAATCAAAGAAGCAAAACCCAAGATGATCACTGCAGAGGAGGACCCCAATCGTCCCTCAGTCAGGAGTCCAGGCAGGGTCAGGCAGAGAGGCTGGCAAGTGGCGGGCTGTGCTCAGTCCTGCATTCTGGGGCTGACCCCTGGGCCTAGGGTTGGACTGGACCTGTCAGGAGAATAGCCCCTCCTCCCTCGACCTCTGCAAGGTCTGCCCTCCCGGTGACACCTCAGGCCCCCAGCCATGTCCCAGGCAAGCATGAAAGCTGAGGAGAAGGTGCTTCTTCTTGGACTTGGACTACATCTGGACTACACTTGGACCACACCTGACTCTGCCGACTCCCAGGGAGGCTCAGTGTGAATCTGTCTTGGAGGTCCCTACTCAAGGGAGGCAGAGCACCCAGGCTAGGCTCCGAGGGCACGTGGGTGCCACTTCCCTGGTCTTGCTTCTGCACAGTGCCTCTTCAGGAAGGGGGCTCATGTCAGGCCAGCTGGCCACACCAGCAAAGGGTGTGACACTGACCGGGAGCAGGCAAGGAGGCAAGTGTGAGGGAGGGAAGCTAAGGAGGCTGCTGGGGCCACGGGCACAAGAGAAGGCTTGGGTAGTGAGGGCAAGGCACCCAGCATGGCTGAACTGCAGCGGGGCGATCTGGCCCCGACAGGCCTGGGTGCTGCCATGGGACCTGACGTGGAGGCTCCCCAGGAAAGCAGTAGGGCTGTGTTGAGACCTGAAGCGCATGCAAGTCACATGCTGTGGGGCTCCAGGGCTCCAGGGCTCCAAGTCAGAGTGGAAAACAGGAAAGGCACTTGCTACAGCCACTCCATCTGAGGGAAAGCACTGCAAGGCCAGGCTCAGCACCCTCTGCCCTGGTTCACCGTGTCGGTGGGAAGTTACTAACACAGCACCCATGAAGCACTGCAGGCGTCAGCAACACCTCACACAGGTAGCACAGAGAACAGGCACCTGCCCTCAGAGTGCCAGGGTTCCCGGGGCATGACCCCTACATGGCAAGGGTCTGGGAGTCAGACTGCGCAGCAGGACTGGCTGGGTTATCTGTCACCAGCAGCCCCCTAAGGACCGTGGCTTCCCCACACTCAGCAGTCAGAGGCAATCCCTGTTCCAGAAACATCTGCACAGGCTCTGGAAGTCTGAAAAACAAACATGTCGAAGCCCAAAGCCCATCATGCTCACACAGACTGCTGGCTCATTGGTTTGGCTGAGGCTTATCAAGAAACTGCCCCACGGCTGCAGGGCAGGCCTGTCCTGGCTGCCACTGTGCGCAGCTGTGTCTGATTTCCTGCCACTCTGGACATTGCTGTAACCTACCAGAGGACAGGATCCAGTTCAGCAGAGGGTGGCCTACTTGGGATCCAGTGAGTGGGCCTCAGAGAGCAGCAGCAGCCCGTCAGAGGTCATTAGGGTCAGTGAGAAAGGGTCAGTTGCAGGGTTAGTATGTAAAGGCAGGAAGTCCCCGAGTGCTAACACCAGCTGAAACGCTTCTCCATGGTGGCAAAGAGCATGCAAGAGCAAAGCCCCCCAAACCACATCTTTCCAAGGCCAGTGGATGAGAATGAGTTCAAAATGAGTCTCTCTGAGAAGCAGCCAAGCCAAGCAGGTGTGCAGAATGTTAATTCTGTGGTCTGGCACTGACTCAGGCCCTGGCTGATCCTGCTCCAGAACCACCATGACACACAGTCTGCCTGCCAGCCAGCATAAAGCCCTCCTGCCCACGCTGCCAGCCTCCTGGGTCACCAACAAGCCCCTTCGTTTCTATGTTTACTTAACTGCTTAAGACACCCTGGGCTCCAACAATGGGTTACACCATGGGAGCAGGGACTTCCCACTATGGGCCCCTCAGCTATTTGCTACAGGAGGTCACCCTATCACTGAACCCTGGTTTTCAGTTTTTGCACCTGTAGGCTGGGGATGGTAGCAGCAGGCATCTTGTCAAGCTGTCAATGAAATATGATAGCAGCCCAGTACACAGGGTGCCTGGAAGGGACCTGGGAGGCACCTGGCTCCCTCGGCTTTACTGCTCTCCCTAGACGGTGCACCTACTTTCCCCTGTTTCAAGACCAGTAACTCTGGGCAGAGTCAGACAGCCCCTTATCCTGGAGACTGACCACAGGCCCTTTTATCTGGGACATTTAGATGAGTGGGTGGACCGTGGCTTCACTGTGGGTTAAGAAAAGGGATGAGAGATAGAAATACGTCTTCTGAGCTGTCCCTCAAGGGAGCCTCAAGGATCCCATGCCAACATTCTGTGTCCCTAACAGCAACTCCAAATCAGCTTAGGCTGTGCCCAGGGCCGGAGGGACACCGTGGACATTTCTAGAATTAAATCTATTTTCTAGAGAGTAAATTTCTTCGAAAACCAAATGAAAACTATAGTTTTTCTTCCCTGACAAACGTACAAATCTACTCCTAAATTGTTTTGGGGTAGGCTGGGGTTGTGGCTTAGCAGTAGACACTCGCCTAGCATGTGCAAGGCCCTGGGTTTGATCCCTAACACCATATAAAAATAAATAAATAAAAAACAAAGATATTGTGTCCAACTACAACTAAAAAATAAATATTGTTTAAAAATTTGTTTTGAGGTAAGGGCCAACGACCTCCAGAGTCTATCCCCACAGGTGAGGCGTCCTGTTATTCCTCAAAGAGGAATAGAGGCAAATATTTATAGAGGCAGGTGGAAGACCCTCTGAAGGACATGTGGGGACTCTGTCCAGGCCTCCAGTGACATCTTCTGGTTCTCAGGAAACTCAGGCCAGTGGAACAGGGGGAGAGTGGGCAAAAGCCATCCTCTTTTCAGCACCAAGTTCTGCATCTACAGTGTTAGCCCAGCTGCCCACAGCCCATCTCTCCCCAGGAAGCTGGGACTCCGGTCGGCCTCCCCAGTTCAGCCAAGGCCAAAGGGCAAAGGGCAACAGTGATACCATCAGGCACTGAGTGGGTTTGCAGGCCACCATGGCTTCCCTGTAGCTTGCAGGGAGCATGTCCCCAAGGGAGAGGCACTGGGTTGCCCTCACCTTCCTGGGCACAGCTGTTTGCCCCGGCACCTTCTCATTGTGCTCTGCCCACATGGGCCTGCCAGAGTGAAGAGGGTCTGTCCCCACCTATGGCCAGGGTCACCTGATAGAACAGAGTGAGCCAAGAAGAATAAGATCCAGCCCAATGAGATTCAGGCAGTCGAGAATCCACCAGGGATCCAAGAGATCCTGGTCCACAGCAGCCAAGGCACTCAGAAATCCTGGTGGCTGCAGGGAGCCTGGCTCTGGGGCCGGAAGCCAGGGCCCAGAGGGAAAGGTGCTCCTGCTTTTAAAAGAACACTGTTTTCCCAGGGCAGCTCAAAGAGTGTGAGAGTGTGAGTGAGTGTCCACACACACGGGAACCCCCTCGTCCCCGCCTTACCTCCGCTCGTTGCCAAACAGACGGGCCACCTCTTCCCTGCCAGGACTCCGGGCCCGAGTTCTACGTTCCAGTCGCCTCCTCTCCACCTGGAAGGCTTCTCGGTGGCTGATCCTGATGGCCTTGGGGACGTCGGCCAGGGCAGCATACTGCCTGCTGGCTCTGAAGGCAAAGGCGCTCCCCAGCGTCTCTGTCTCCCGTCCCCCAGTGCTGCTGGCGTCCACGTGAGCAGGCTGCGGTCTGGCCTCGTCCAGGGAGTTGAGGGAGAGGCTGCAGATCATGCGGCTGGGGGCCCGAGGACCTGGGGAGGGAAGGGGACGACCAAGTCCCTGGGAGGGCGGTTCAGGGCAACTGTACCTGTTGGGGGTGCTGGGGCTGGGGGGCGAGAGTGGCGGGGGCAGCTGCTGCTCCTCGGCCTTCAGGTCCTGTTTGGTCTTCTCCAGGGAGAAGTAGCCACTCTCCACCCGCACTTTGCGGCCACAGTCCATGCGGTCACTACTCATGCTGCTCTCCTCTGTAAGAGAGGGGGAGAGGGTAGCACACTCAGTCTGCTGCTTCCAGAGCCCACACAGGACCCAACAGGGGCCACCTCTCCATCTTTCAACTCCAGTGTCCATCACTCAAGGGCAGAGCTGGGAGGTGGGAATGAAAGACTCACTGCCATCTTCCCCTCCACTGGCTCCTCTTGCCCAGACTGGCTGCAGGGAGAGCAGGACTCCAGCCCAGGAGGGAAGACGCCCTACCAGATGTTTCTTACTGAACTCTGAGGAGGAAACCAACAGTCTGCCAGCCTTTTGGTCTCTTAGATCTGGGGGCTGGAAGGGGCAGAGGGCTGCACAGAGGTGAATGGAGCAGAAGGCTCTTAGAGGTGGATGGGCACGCGCTACCAAAGAAGAACTCAGACAATCTTTGCCCAGAGTGAGTGAAAATTTTGTCTCAGATTGGATCAGCTGGGCCACCCCAACTATGCACTTGTCCTTAATTGTATGGACAAAATAGGAAGGGACAAAGCCAGACTGTGTCTTGTGGAACTCACTAAGTCCTGAGATGAGAGAGGCAGACACAGAAACTCTGATTCTGCTCAAGCAATCCCAAAGTGTTCAGTGGAAAGGACACAATGATGCCAACTACTTCCTCTCCAGCACCCTAACTATAGCCAGGGGCCCGGACAGGGTAGAGGCAATAGGGGCTGGGCAGCCCTCATCAACACCGCTCATGGTGGGTAGCGGCATGAACACAAGCACACGGTGCAGGGACAGAGGTCTCATCATACACATGGGCATTGCCACAAAACACTTTTGATTCTCCTGATACCCACCCTGGGGCTGAGAGAGCAGGAGCCACCCTCCTCCCTTACAGATGGGACTTAAATTAGAATGGCAAGCCTAAGAAGCCCAGGCCATTGGCTGCCCAGAACCTATGCACAAAGGGAGAGTGAGGTCTGGGGGCCATGACCAATTCCCAGTGTCAGCTCCTATCTGCTGGGACGCAGGCCCATTCTAGCACTGCGAGACAGGGCACCAGGACAGGTGAGCATGAAGGCCAGCTGGTCACTGCTCACCTTCTTTGCCTTCCAGCCCTGGTTCCCGCAGAGAGCTGGCAGCAGGAGGCTGGCTCTGGCTAGGACTCTGAACTGGGCTCAGGCTACTCCCATCGGGCTGGTCCTTGGCCCTCATTTCTTCCTGCCAGAGTGTGGACTTGGTGGTGGGGACTTTTTCTGCACTGGGAATGCTGCTGCTGCTGCTGCTGCTGGTGACGGCCACCTTGGCAGGTCCAGGCTCCTGCAGAAACAGAGGTGTAAGTTGGGGCACAGGTGCACACAGCACAAGCCAGCTCATAGGTCCTGAGTGCCCAGCTACAGGGGACACAGGGTCAGCTACACAGCACCAGGGGCCAGGAAGCTCCAGAAGGGAATGCTGGGAACAGTGGAGACACTCCTTCCAGAGAGCACCATGGCCTTTTCACCTCTGTGGCCCCACAGTTGCCTATTCCAAGTGGCCTGAGGCTCACTTGGCCAATATGTGCAGGAAAGGCCCCAGCTTAATTCCAAAGGTATGTCCCAAACATGTGCAAGTTCTTCCCACCCACACAACCAGAGAGAACTCGGAACAGCAGCCCTAGAATCATGGGTGAAACCATAGGGGCTGGCTCAGAGTTTGCCATTCCTAGGCTCCTGGGTACTTTATTTATTTATTTTTTAAATATTTACCTTTTAATTTTAGGTGGACACAATATCTTTATTTTACATTTATGTGGTGCTGAGGATCTAACCCAGTGCCTCATGCATGCTAGGCGAGCACTCTACCACTGAGCCACAACCCCAGCCCATCCTAGGTACTTTAGACACGAACAAGGGGAGACGGTATGTGGCAAAGGAAGCAATCACATCTCTAAGTTGGGTCCATGGCCATCTGCTGGGCCCTAGGGTAGAAGCAGAGAGCAGGTTTCCATGCACTCAAGCCTCACCTACCTCTACTTTTGGTCCTAAGAAGCTAAAATGGAACACTCAGACACTATGTGAAGGAGAGAATCATCAATGGAAGTCAAATGCTACGGCCTAAGATGTTTGTGTCCCCCACCCCGTTTATATATGGCAATCCTAACATCAAAGGCGATGGCACTAGGAGGTGAGGCCTTTGGGAGGTGATGAGATCATGAGTGGAGCCCTCACAATGGGACTTGCCCCTTCCCAGGTGAGGACCAGGAAGTGACCCTAACCAGACTCCTAATCTCCAGACTGTAAGGAAATAGTGTCTGTTACTTAAGCCACCTCGTCTGCAGTATTCTACCAAGTTGGTAGCCCCACCGAGAGTGGCATCAAGTCCCATTTCCCCCAGGTCTTAGAAGTGGTGCTGCCCAAGGGGAGAAGTGTTTGTGGGGCAAACCCAGTTCTGGGCACCCAGGTAAGTGATCCCTCCTACAGAACCCTGACAAGGGCGGGGCTGGATCTCCTGCTTTCCTGCAGCATCAGTTCATCCCCTGTCCAATGTGCCTGCCAAGGGTGCGTGTCGCCAATAGGACAGCTGCAATCCCTTTCAAAAGGAAGGCAAGTTTCAGCTCTCTGGCCAAAGACGGGGGTGACACAAAAATGCTCACCTCCCAGTCCCATCCTGGCAGCCCTGCCTCAGTTTTTGAATCACCTCTCAGCTTACCTCAGGCCCGGGGCCCTTGGTGAGGGCTAAAGATGACCAGATCATTTGCATGCGCTTCTATGTGCACATGCAGACACGGTAGAACCTTCGGGTTATTTGTTACCAGCCAGGCTAGGCACCATACCATTCAGTCTCACCAATTCACCCCCTCGGAGGGCAGGCCTCTTGTGTGGTCAGGAAGAGGCAGTGTGGGATCCAAGCATTTCCACCGTTACATGCCCTCAGAGCAGGACAAGGGGTGGGAGGGGCAGAGCATTCCCCTGGATGGGGGCCCCAGTTCAAATCTGCTGTCAGCTTCATAAGGACTACAGGCCTCACAGGACAAGATCAGTCAGGACGGCTTTTCTTGTAGGCCCAAAGGCAAACACCTGACCACCCATTTGGCTCAGAGTCAATGGCTCACTAACTCTCAGGCTGGAGACTCTTCTCAGAAGTCAAGATTCTCCAAAGTAAATGGTATAGGTTTCTCCTGCCAGTTTCACGAGGGCTCCAATGACCCAGAGACTCAGCCTCAGGGCCACCTGCTCCTCCAGTCAGCACACTGCCCTGGCCTGCCCATCCATCATAAATCACAGCTGTGCCACCTTCACTCCCCATAGCAGCAACAATTCTCCCAAGCTCCAGGCCACTCCAGGTCCTTCTGCCATTGTCTGCCACTCCAATTCCAGGTGGCCAGAGGCCGAGACACAGCTCTGGTGGGCTCAAGGGTAGCTGGATTCCTGCACAGCAGCGGTGGGAGGCAACATAAAAACTGTCCTTGATAAATCAGTCTCCATAGTGGAAGGGAAGCTGGACCAAGGGCTGGCAGAGGCCACCAGAGAGGGTCACAGAGGAAGGAGCAGGATTCTGTGCCTGTGAGGGGCACAGCCCTGGCCACGGTCCTATAGTCCCACACTGGGAGAGGAAGTACGCAGGCACATGCATGCCCTTCCTGAGGTACAACGCTAGGACATGACTGATGGTCCCTCCTCCAGTTACCTGATCTCTTTTACCCCTACACTGATACTGTCCTCATTGGGACAGCAGTAACAAAGTCACTCTGGCTTGTAGGGCACAGGTGGGGATGGGCAATGAGGAAGTCCATCCTGTGCAAAGATGCTTTTCTTCCTCTGAGCAGGTAGATGAGATATCTGGCTGGACCAAGTGTGGCCACACAGCTAGGCCTAGGTCTTGGGGATCCCTTGATTCCCCCATAATGTGGGGGAGGGCTGCTGGGGCTCATGCCAGAGGAAGAGGCACATCTCCTGGATGCCCAGGACAGCTGTGCTGCTCATGCTGTTAATGCTGCAGTGAAGTCTGCTGCTCATTAGGAACATTCGCAGGGTTTTCAGAGCAGGAGAGAGGAAACGGGACCCCTCGCTCTGAAGGAGTGTCAGAGAAGGCCTCTCTACCTCCCTGGCATGAAAATGGAGGAGGAAGGAGGGCTCTGCCCTAAAGTAGGGGGCAGCAGACACCTCAAGAGAAGACGAGCCTCCTATGGAAGGAGAAGCAGAGAGTATATGCACAGGCCAGGGCATGGCCTCGGTTCTACAGGTCTCTGAAAAGGGACCCAGACCTGGGGGACTGGGGAAAGGGAGGAGTTGACTTCTCAGGGCTCCACTGGCTAACAGAGACCTTCAGGGCCTGCACATCTGGCTAGGGACTCTGGCCCTGGTCATACCTAACAGCGGGTTAGGGCTTCCTCCTGTTCCCGCTCCTTCTCAGTACTCCTTGGAGGCTGTGCCTCACAGGCCACAAGTTGTGGGGCTCTGGTCAGGGCTGGGTCTGTCTCCTCTCCCTGTCCTGGGCTCTGCTGGCTGCTTCCCCTTCAGCCTAATCCATGGGCCCACCTTGGGGCCATTACCTCCCAACTGAGCACCTCCAGGGCAGAGGCTAAGTTCAACTGGATGCAGCAGAGAGCCAAGGCTTCAAGCCCTGGATGGTTTAATGGGAAAGTCTCCTGGGTCTACAAAAGCCCACGGAGAAAGTGTCAGACACAGGGCTCTTGACTCTCCAGGAACCCAAAAGCTTTAGGCTTACCCCACAACTTTACCCTGGCCACTTGAACACCTTCAGCATCAGGCTGCAGAGGGAGGTGACCAGACCTTGACCCAGTGTAGTGCCTGTCTCTCCTCTGTAGAGGTCCCATGTCACCACAACATCAGTTGGGGAAGATGTGTGATGAAAGTTCATGGTTTTTGAAACTAGTGGACTCAAAGGGATGATCTAGGACAGAAATGACAGCGACCCTGCTAGGCCAGCTTAGGAGAGGGCTGAGCAGAAGAGGCTGAGAGCCCTGCACCCCCAGGTCTGAGAGGCACACTCTCAGGGCAGAAGTGGGTGATTTCCCTGCCCTGGGATCAGGTACCAGGTAGAACCTGGCTAAGGGCAGCACCATTTTGGGGAGGGAGCACAACCAATTCCCTGGAGTTACCATATTTAGAGGCAGAAGCTCTGCCTAGCTTCTCAGGCATCACCATGGAAACCCGGTGTAACCCCAAATCTTGCTATTCTGCCTATGATACTCTCTCAGACCAGGCAGCGTGGGGATCTGCGTGTCGACTACTATTCTCCAGAAGGAAGCTCCATTCTCCGTCTCCAGGAAGCATTCTGACTGCATTTTTTTTCTGACTCACGGGGCATTTTCCTTTCAGGAGATGCCTGCATGCCACCCGGGACTCGGGGGAGTCACAGGATGGTGACTGGACATCTGTCAATGGAGGGTGGGTTCAGGCTGTGTCCTGCTGTCAGGTGGGCCTGTGCGACAGCTCAGCACAAACTGGCTGAAGGGCAGTCAAGGGGGTGTGAGGGAGGGGACCAAGCCCAGGTGCATCCCTCCCTTCCTGCCCATCCCTGACTGCAGCTCAGGGAGGCAGCCTGGGAGGACTTCATGACCTTAGGGCAGCAAGGCTCCACCCAGGCTGGCTCTCTTCATTCCCACTGCCTCTGGCCTTATAATGCCCAAGGGACCCCATCTCATCCTGCTCACTCTTGGGGTGGAGGTGGGAGGGTGGCAGCTGGAGGCTTGATCTATCAAAAGCAAAAGCACTTGGTGAGGCCAACTGTTTGACACAGAGGGGAAAGGATTAGTATGTGCTGAGTGCCCACAGTGGGTTCTGTTTCCTTCAGTACCCACCATCATTCTAGCAATCAGATACCAACAGACCTGTTTTGCAAATTAGTTAGTAAAAGCTCAGAAAGGTCACCTCATGCCCCCCAGCCCCAGGAATGTAGAAAGTATATCAGAGATGGAGGTGCAGAGCCCTTCCTGCCCTGGCCAGGGAGAGAGGGAGGGAGGGAGGGAGAGGAGAGGGGCCTGGAGAGACTAGCCCAGCCATCCTCTTACCACATGGGAATCAGGGTGGGGGACCCTGAAAGTCTCCCACTGGGTGGGGACACCCCAGGACTCTGCCTCCCCACTGCACAGCTGTCTCCTCTCCTGGGCTGTGGCAGTACAGGAATGCATGCAGCAGGCCACCCTTGCACATGTTCTTCCTCCCCAGAGGCCAACAGGATGATCAGGGGAGGGACACACACTACAGTGTTGACTAGCACCTGCCTACTGGCTGGAACCCTCCCTTGGGCAGCAGCCCCAGGTCACGCCAGCAGGCTACTGTGTCCTGGTGGCTTGGAGAAGATGGTGTGGACTGTGGTCCTGAGAACATGGAGAGGATCAGAACGTGTGTAGGGTGTGACTGCCTCAGCCCTAGCACGAAACCTTCCTTCCCTTCTCCAGGAACCCTCCTTCCCAGGCCTCAGCCCCACCAAGGGGATGTCAGCTGGCAAACCCAAGGCCTACCTGCGGGGTGGGTGGCTCTACTTTCCTTTTCTTCTTCTGGTTCTGCTTGTTGGTCCTGGGATAAACCATTAGCATCTCTAGCCACCTGGGGAGAAGAGAGGAGACAGACCACCAGATTAAGACCCTGACCCTTGCTGGAGTGGTCCAGGTTGCAGACACTGTACCTCCTCCCTGGAGATGCTCATCCAGTGGCTAGGCTTCCAGGCACTGAGCAAGGCAGAAGCACAGGCTGTGTCAGGCCCAGGTCCAGATGATGCCCCTGCCATGGCCACAGCAGATTCAGGGTACAAGGCAGGCTCCACTCTGGCAGAGGCCCTGGCCACAGGCCTTGAGGCACAAGGGCATATCACTATCATATCACGGACCTATCTCCACAGCTTAGACTCAGCTCTCAAACTGCCTGCTCTGAGTGGATTTGTGGAGTACACAGACGGGCAGCAGCTGGAGGCCATTTAGGGCTACTGAGGCAGATGATTTCTTCCTGACCCTGACAACTGCTTTTTCCCCTCCCCACGTTGGGACACTCGGCCTCAATGGCAAGTCACATAACCATATCTGCATCCTGGGTCAGGTGCTCCTGTCTGTCTTTCCTGTCTTCTCTGGTACTTGCAGACAGCCCCTTCTCTAGTGCCTGCTACAGCCTCCTCTGCTCATCACGGCTCCTCATGTGTCAGCACTAGGCCCCACCGTGGGTCTGAGCACTCAGGGTACAACAGAGTCAGGTCCCTAAGGAGGTACAAGTGCTTCCACTGGGCTGCCTGGGAGCCGGGCCACTGGGACTGGCCCATTCAACCTCCCTCCCAGTCTTCTGAATGGCCTTGAGGCTGCTGGTCTCTCTAGGGCTGGGTAGAGGGAGTAAGTGGTTCTCTTTCCAGTTTCCATATACCAGGCTTTCAGGCTGCTAAGGCCACCCTTCACACAGCTCTTTCAGAGGAGGTGGCACTGGGTGGAAGCCAGCAAGCACGCCTCACCTGCACTCTCCACCGGAGCTGGGGGCTGGCCCCCCTTCTTTCCCCTGCTCTGCTCTCCTCCTCTCATTCTCCCGACTCTGCCTTCTAGAGTTGGGCAGCCCAAGCACCCACCCAAAGTCACCCCTCTTCTTTCTTCACTTGGTTTATTTTGTTAACACCCTCAACATCTAGTTAACACTAGATACTTCCCACGGGGCTCCTGTGAGAAATCTGAGAAGTGAGGACACCTTCCATCACATGTTTCAGCATATGTGACCCCAGCCACAGCAGGGCCAAGCAGCGAGGAAGATGCCCAGTGCGCCACCAGGCCCTTCCCTGCCTCCTTAAACTGCATTCAGGTGGTGGTGCAGTGCAAGGACATGGTGGGCAATCCATTCCTTCCTCCCAGGAGCTGGCACCTGCAGAGCTTGGGGCTCTTGGAAGACTCTGCAATTCCACTCTGCTCCCACACACTTGGGGCCATGAGTGTGTGTATAAACTTGACCAGAGTCTGGTGAAGTTGTAGGATCTGTCCTCTACAGACACAGGTCCTTGGAGTGCCTGGCAGAAATATCAGCTGTCATGGCTGCTGAAAGGGCAGCCATAGCACCATGAGCTCCCCAAGTTCTAGGAGCAAGACACAAGAAGGGAGAGGGCTCGGGTCCCTGGGGAAGCCCTCGTCCTGCAGATAGTTGCAGTCTCCTTTCCTGCCGTGGGCCGTGAAGCAGAGACCTGCCGACCTCTCTCTGATGGCACAGGTGTTTGTCTATACTTTTAGCTCATAACTGAGTGTTACTGCCCATGGGCTGAGCTAGAGGCAGCCACTGTTCAATTCCTTTGTCCTTGTAAAATTCTGTGCAGTGTTCAAGCCACCACCGGATCTAGCCTCTAGTTTCAGAAATGAGGAAATGAAATCCTCAAGGGGATAGGCGTGCCTAAGGCAGAGCCAGAAGGTTACAGACCTCTGAGGTCCCAGCTTATAGCTACCACTCCTTCTATACTCCCCTGTGACATCCTTAGTAATGGTCCCTGGGCACTTCTGCTGGCCTCCCCCAAAGCCAGGGTGCCTAGGATCCTCCCTGTGCAAGGGGTTGGCTGAGAAGTCAGGCACTCACCCCTAAGGTGACCCACTACGGGGAACTTTGCTAGCAATGACTACAGAGCCCAGGGACAGTTTGCCACCATGAGAACCTACCTGCTAGACAGAAATGAGCAGGACCCCAACCCAGACAATGAGATAGGAAGAGCCTGGGGTGACCTATTCTGGCTGTGGCTATGGCACCAAGCCACAGCACAAGCCTTGGCTCTACGGAGCACCATGTACAGGATACCGAGGCCACATGCACCCAATACTTTGGTCTGCAAATAACAATGTCTATCCATGCTATATGGGAATAGCAGGCCCCATACATGCTAACAGAAGAGAAAACAGAGGCTGCATATGGTGGTACATACCTATAATCCCAATTGGGAGGCTGAGGCAGGAGAATAGCAAGTTTGAGGCCAGCATAAGCAACTTAGTAAGACCCTCTCTCAAAATAAAATGAGAAGGCAGGGGTGTAGTTCAGTGGCAGAACACTTGCTTATTAGCATGTGCAAGATCCTGAGCTTCATTCCCAGTAGGTGGGGAGGGGAGGAAGAGAAGAAGGGGAAAAGGAGAGGATGGCAAAATGAAAAAGGGGCCTGGGATACAGCAAGGACCCCACGATAACGGCCACATTGCTGGGTGTGGTGGCCATGCCTGTAATCCTCGTGGTTCAGGAGGCTGAGGCAAGAGGACCCTGGGTTCAAAGCCAGCCCCAGCAATGGCAAGGGGCCAAGCAACTGAGACCCTGTCTCTAAATAAAATACAAAATAGGGCTGGGGAGGGGGCTCAGTGGTTGAGAGCCCCTGAGTTCCATTCCCGGTAGCACCCCCACCACCCCCAAAACACCAAAAAGCTAAGCATCACCTTCATCACCTTTCCTAACCATCACCAAGCAGCTCCAGATACTCCCCTGCCTGCCTGGGGACCTCGGACCTCCTTTCTGCCTCACCTGTCACCCAGCCTGCTTAGTTACAGCCAGGAGGGAGTGTTTCCCTAAGGGATCCATTTTGGTCAGGTGTGTCTGGCCAGTGTCAGCAACAGCAGCTGGTGTGAAAAGGAAGTGCAGATGGCCACTCATACCCAGAAGGAGGACTGATAGCAGCCCTGCCTTTAGCCCTCAGGCTCCTCGCTGCAAGGTCTAGGTTCTTCAAAAGCCCTGGATACCCTTAAGCCCCGTGGTTCTAGATTAAGCTCAGGGACAGACAAAAAGGTACTCCTCCAGCTCATCCCCAGCAAAAAGATGGCCTCCCGCACAGGGCACCCTTGGCACCCAGCCTCTCACCTCCTTACTCTAGGCCTGGGTCAGAGATGCAGCTGAGATGCTAAAGCAAGGTGGTGCTCCAAGGAGTCTTCTGATTGTCAACCAAAGGGCTTCATATGTCCAATTCCTTCTACCCTGCAGGGCAGCCATCAGCCATTCCCTAGGTTTGCTTTCTTCCAAAGCCTCTTCTGACACATGTCCCTCCATTAATCCTTAAAGGATGAGTGGGAATTTCTGGGACCCACTCCCCAAGCTCCCAGCCAGGCATGCTGAGCCTTCCCATCCACACAGCGCAGGCAGTTTTACACCATGGCCCAGGCTATGACATGCTGGTACCAAATGACCACTGCTGGATCAGGAGGTCCTGAGCTCAGAGGCTTGGAGCGCACATCTGCCAAGACTATTAGCTATCTCAAAACACGGGCGTCCTTTACCTCACAGGCCTTCCTTTACCTCACAGGCCTTCCTCTAAACCTGCATAGAGGAATAGGATGAGCAAAGTGCTTGTCTGTCCTTTCCACCCAAAGAAGCCAGTCCATAGAGTGGGTTCACAGAGTGGCTTACAGGTGAGGCACTGGGGACATGACTAAGATAGGCCTCTACCCACATCCACATGGATCACCTGGAGCTTTTACCCGAGCCAGGCGATGGAGCCCAGCATCTCCACATGATGTGCTCCTCTGAATGGCTGACACTCAGCCTAGAGGAAAAGAGAAAAGAGGCGTATTTCCAGACTTAGGGGAGGGCATGGTCCACACCATGCAGTCCAGTGCCTGAGGCACATGGCAGTGGTGCGTCGGGGCTGGAGAGCCATAAGGGGCCTCATAGGGTCCACCAGGCAACTTGGACCTCTATGGTGACAAGGTTTAGGGCAGGAAAAGGACAGGGGCAGATGTGCTTTGGGGAATGTGCTGCCTTGTGGCTGAGTGATAGGAGGGTTGGGGTGTGGTGAGAATGGAGGTGGGGAAGCCAGTGAAGGGACCAGAGGAAGACATGATGGCCCCACAAGGAGAGGAGACCCCAGGGTCTGCAGGACGCATGGGCAGCCTTGTGGAGTGTATAGAAAACGCGAGGCATGGGACACAGGCCTGGTGGGCACAGTATGCTGAAGTGCTGAGAGAGACAGGGAGCTACAGAAGAGCCATGCTGACATGGCCAAAACTGCACTCAGCCCATTTTATGCTGAACTGAACGCCAGCCTGGTGCAAGGGCCCACTGACAGGGGGCAGAGCACACTGCCCCCTCCTGTTTGCTGAGTGCTCACCCGTTGATGATTTCCTTGGTTTCTGCCCTGATGAAATGCTCCTTCTCAGGTGTCAGGATGCACAGGGAGAACTTCTGGCCAGTACGGCCCTCCCCATCCACCACATCTGTGCACTGGTTCATGTTGATAGTGCCCTGTGGGAGGGTGGTGGGCTGAAAGAAAAGACAGGCAGAGTCACCAAGAGGTAGCAGAAAAGAGGCAGCACAAGGTGGCACCTCATCCTGGAGTACTTGGTCATTCTGGTCCTCCATCCTCCTAGTTCCACTTCCTCCCTTACCCACTCAGGAAGAAGCAGGCCAAGCCAGGTTTTCTCAGAGGACACCCGGCTGCACTTTACTTCCTCCTTGAAAACAATATCCTGGCTTGCACCAGAGGAAGGGGCAGGGATGGGGGAGAACAGGAAAGGGACAGCTCAGTGAGGACAGCTGGGGGTACAGAGGCAGCCAAGATCTTAGTCCCAGAGGGGTTGCTGATCCAAGAGAACAAGGAGAGAAGGCTCCAGAGGAGGTGGATCAAAATAGCCAGGTTATTTTTAGATACAAGGAGAGGACTGGAGCGGAGCCATATCCTTAAGCTCTGGCCATGGGGCTGGGGAACAGAGTTGGGCACCCTGAAAGGGCCAGCCCACCAGCACCTGCCCAGTCCTTGGAGCCTGCAGAGGCTGCCAGCCAGCTCTGATCCAAAACACTTTCCCCCCTAAACAGAAAAGCTGTTAGAAGCTGAAATTGGGGACAGAAAACCAAACACAGGAAAGGAAGGCTTTAAGAAAATTCACATAGGCAACAGCTAGAGAAGCAGGCCTTTCTAGAGGTGATCTGTCAGCCCTTATTTGGTGTTAAGACTCCCCCCACCAAATGTGTAGATGCTTTGGGAAGGTGGGCAGGGTGCTGTGGCTCCCACCACACCAGGACTACCAGCTCCCACAAGGAAGCGCAGTCAGTGGGTTAGAGCCCTGGGGCCCCCCCGGGGGGGGGGCAGGCTGACTCTGCAGCCCTCTGGGGTTTGCCTTTGTTTCACTCCTGGAGAAGCAGGAAATATTTGCATCTTCAATTTGAAAAAGAGGCAGATGGTGGCAGTAGGGGACAGCCCAATCAGTGCTTACTGCCAGCTCCCTGCTCATAGCTGAGGGAGGGTCCTGGTCTGAGGACAAGATGTGGTACCCATGCTAACCTCAGACCAACCACCCCACCCTACTCCCCCCGACACCCAGTGGTTTCATCTGCCAAACTCAGGTTAGCTGCCATCTCCCCAAGCCTCTTCCACTGGACTGGGTGGGATCTTCCTGTTACTGCCACTAGGCAGACCTGTAAGCCACTACTGCCACCTCTCTCAGCAGCCAGCCCTGATGCCTGCTGCAGGAGCAGACCCGAAGGTCACTAGGATCCACATACTACTCCCACTGGGTCTCTTTCCCAAGGCTGCAGAGTGAGCCCCCAACTTCAAGAAGCCTTTCCTTGTGGGGCCTCTGAGCTTAAATGAGCTCCACTGGCCTGGCTCAGAAAGGCAGGTGGCAGGGCAGAGGCTGGGCTCACAGGAGCCTCTGCTCTGGGTGGGACACGCCTTCAGCAGGGGTTCACAGTGCAGGGCCTCAGCACTGCAAGGGTGGGGCTGAGGAGCAGCAGCCACCCAGCACTCTCATTAGCATAGCAGGGTATCTCCAGGCACTGTGGGCTGGTACTTGAGGAGGGGCCAGCACTGGGAGCCAGGTGGGGCTGTCCTACAACAAAGCAGCAGTTGAGGGCAGTGGTCTCCAAGTCCATCTTGCCTGGATCCAAGTCCCCACAGCCTTCTGGCTGAAGAAGCCCAGGAGAGGGTTGTTGACCTTTTCCACCCCCTCTCTCTAGCCTCAGCCCCTTATCCTACTCTACAGAAGTCTAATCCCTAGGCCTTCTCTGAGGTGCTCCTCTAAGCTGCCTGGAGTTGGACTTCCCCACACAGAAGCATATGCTTCTCCTGGACCCGAGTAGAGACCAAATGACAAAGCTGTGCATGAGCCACGAGTGATCACAGAGGGAGGGGACTGCAGAGTCTTTTCCAGGGCACCATTTCTTCCTGGTCCTGGATTACCAACCCAACCCTTGGCCCGGGGTCTTAAAATGTTGACAGAATGTGCACTTGGAAAGGTACAGACGTGTGCCACAGCACCAATAGATAATAAGATATAACGTGTATCACGCAAAGATAAATAGAGATGATAAAACATCAAAAAAATTCTAATATTTTCTTCTCAAGGGATCACCCACTGGGCCTACTTCTGACAACTATTCCAGAATTCAGTGTCACCAAACCACTCATTGTCATCAAAGGCCTACTCTCCTCTTTGGCACAGAAACTGTTTCCACTGAGTGCTGGGCCACCAGCCATAGATCTTGCCTTGCAGCTGGACACAGTCATGGGTCTCAGCCTCACCAACCAAGTAAGAAGTAATGCCCACAGCTTCTCCTCCTCCTCACTGGGGCCTCAGCTTCCTCACATGTGAAACGGGGGCTCTATCTCCTTCCCAAAGGGGTTTTAGGAAATAAAAAGAAAGCCAAGACAGGCCAGGACTGAAGGAAACTGATGCTCATTTGTGACCTATGTGCCAGATCCCACAATTACAATGTCCTTCACGGCCCCTTCAGTATTACTGTGAGGCAGTCACCTGATCCTATTACATATGCAGCAACGGGAAAACAGAGGGAATGTCAAGGAATAGGGGACAGCTGTGATTCAGAGCCCAATACACTCATGGAGCTTCCAATGAGGTAGAAAGAAACTTGCTGCCAAAATTAGATGATCTCATTCTTAGTTAACCCTGGTATTAACTTTTCTTTTTTTTTTTTAATATTTTTTATTTGTCAACGAACCTTTATTTTATTTATTAATACATGGTGCTGAGAATAGAACCCAGCACCTCACACATGCTAGGCAAGCACTATGCCACTGAGCCCCAGCCCCAGCCCTAATTTTTCTTTTTAATAGCAGCTTTACTGAGATATAATTCACATATCACACAATTTACCAATTTACAGAGCACAAATCCAATGGTTTTTAGCATGTTCATGTCATGCTAACAATTAATTACATATGGAACATTCTCATCACCCCCCTAAAAAACCTGGCCAACAGAACTCACTTCCCTCTAAACCCCTGCACCACTAATCTGCTTTCTGTCTCTGGAGACTTTCTTATTCTGGATACTCCATGTAGACGGAGTCATACAATGCAACCTTTGTGTCTGCTTCTTCCTTGAGCATACTTTGAAGGACCATCTGCAATGCAGCATGTGTCAGTATTTCACTCCTTTTTAGGGCTGAATAACGGCCCATTCTGTGGATTTACCACATTTTGTCTGGTCACCTGTTGATGGACACCTGGGTTTGTTTCCACTTTGGGGCTGTTGTGAACAATGCTGTTATGCATGTTTACATACGAGTATTCATGTGAACGTATGCTTTCATTACTCTTGGGTGGAAACCTAGGAGTGAAATTGCTGGGTCATATGGGAACTGTTTAACTCTTTGTGAAACTTCTAGACTATTTCCCAAAGTGGCTGTGCCATTTGACATTCCCTTCAGCACCATTAAGGATCTGGCATTAACTTTTAAGACTTTATTTATGCTGTGCTTCCAACCAGTGCTCTTGGACAACAGGTCGGGGTATGTATAACTGTCAACCTGCTAAGAAAATAGTTCCCTCCAAGTCTCAACCAGCACTGCCTAAGGAAGCAAGCACCAACGCTTTGTGTGTGGGGTGAGAGTGGGGGGAGTATGTGGGTGGGGGGAGTGGCTGGTGGAAACTGTGGATTGAACCCAGGGGCATTTAATCACTGAGCCACATCCCCAGCCCTTTTTAATATTTTGTTTAGAGACAGGGTCTCCCTGAGTTACTTAGGGCCTTGCTAAGTTGCTGAGTCTGACTTTAAACTCATGATTCCCCCTGCCTCACCCTCCTGGGCTGCTGGGATTACAGATATGTGCCCCTGTGCCTGCCTTCACAAGTACCAGTGTTACAGTAGTACTACTGGCAACAAGGCCACTCACCTGAACGTGGCCCTGGTCCAAGCCCTGTCCCCGCATCCTCCCACTGAACACTCTCATGACCCCATGGGGCAGGCACCACAGTCATCTGAATCCTACACGTGAGAAACAAAATCGGGTGGCCCATTTTCAGAATACAGTATTTAGCTTATAAATGTAAAATTGGAATGTAAGAAAAGCAGCAGAAGGGGAGAACAGAGTGGAAAGTTACAAGCAGGTAACATTTGAATGTGAAAAATTCACAGCCCTTTGACCAACAGGAGGCAAGAGGGAAGGTGCTGGGCCAGGGAAGAGAACGGGCCAGCCCAGCCAACAGAGAGAGAAACTGCAAGACGTCTCAATCCAACAAGACTTTCCTGCCACAAGAGAACAAAGGGAGGTGGGACAACAAAGGTATATTTCTTTAAATAACCCAACAGAAGGCAGAAGAACCTAGGCAATGTTTGGGATGACTTCACCCCCACAGTACTCAGCCAGTGAGGAATCAGGGGAGAGCGCTTGCGCATTAGGGTATAAATGCTGACAGTAACTGCCCTGGGTGGGCATGCTTACCTAAATACTAGATCTTGCAAGACCATCATTAAAGTCTTGCTTTACCTGTGCCTTTGTCTCTTAGTTTATTCTTTGAGATAGAACAGGTGAACACTACAGAGGGCAAGTAGGCCACCAAGTAGCTAAATAACTCATCCAAGGTCACAGTGCTCAGAGGTAGCCACGTCAGGATTCAAATTCAGGCTCCTGGCTCTAAAGTAGCCCCTTTGCTACTCTGCACGCAGTCACTCTCCTACAAAGAAAAAGCTGGAGCAGATTCAACCAAGTGTTCCAAGACAGCGCATGATTCTGGCCAGTGCCTCTTCCCTCCCCTGCTGCCTCTGTCTAGGAGCAGGACACACCCATCTGTATTCTCAGCCCTTAGAAGACAGAAGAAAATGTTCAGGCTGGGTCCAAACCTTGTGCTCCAAGAGCAAGGGCAAGCATCTAGGCTGTAACCCAATTTCAGGCAGAGGGAACGCCCGTTTCTGACGCTGTCAGCAAGAAGCCAGCTCCACTGAGCTCCCTGCCCTAGTTCTGCACCTCCAAAGGTGAGCAACCCAGGCCTCCTAAGAGGCCAAGCTTCACCTAGTTTTGCTTATTCCTGAAAAAGAGATGTACCAGTCGAACCAGAGAGAAAAAAAAAGAGAGAAGCAGGGGAGAGAAACCACAGGGAGGGGCCACTCAGGGTGGCCTTCAGATAGCTGCTGTCACAGAACCACAAGATTCTCCTACTTGAGACCTAGCAGGAATCACATATGCTGCCCCCCCATACCCCCCTTTCATATGGTGAAGGAAAACAGGCTCACAGCTGATTATCTCAGGTAGTTTATTACTGTAACAGAATGCCAACACACACGGCAATCCACTCCTAAGTGTATACCCTAGGTATACACCCAAAAGAACTGACAGCTATTCTAACAAAAATGCTCACAGAAGCCTGATTCATAATAGTCAAAAGGTGGAAACTACCCAAATGCCCACTATGGATTAAAAAAAATAATGAGATTCAGCCATACAATGGAATATTATTCACCCATAAAAAGAATGGAACAGTGACACACACTGGAACATGAGGGAATCTTGGACACATGACACTGAGGGAAACGAGGCAGTTGCAAAGGGACAAGGCAGTTTAATACAAATGCATTTTGATGAAACATTCACAATGAGGAAACACATGAAGAAAGACAGGAAGAAGATCAATAACTGCAAAGATATAAGGGGGGACCAGGAGGTGAAGAGTGACATTGTGTATGTGGTTTCCATGTGGAGCGATGAAAAGGTTTTAAAATTAGACAGAGTGATGTTGTAAAACATTATGATTATATAAAATCACCACTTTACATTGGCTAAAATGGTGAATTTTATCTTATGTGTACCCCCCAACACATATAATACACACAACCCACACCTGTACAGTTGCCGTGAAACCGAAGGGACTGTCAAGTAAAGGGGGCTTGGCTGGCCCTGCATGCTGCTCCTCCTGGCTCCTGGCGCATTCCCACACACATCGTACCAGGGCAAGAATGTAGTCAGGGGTTTCCCTTAACAACCTGTCTCAGGAGGAAGGAAGAAGAGTCTTGGGTGTTTGGTCTCCCACTTCAGGACAGAGAGGCAGGTCCTGCGACATTGATGGTGCTCTAGGCACTAGATAATCTGTTCCCCTGAGAGGGGAGGGGAACCAAAGTCTCTGTGCAGACCTTGGCCACTGGCTGCTTATGAAAAGGTGGCGAAGAGGCATCTTGAAAATGAGGGGCCAAACCAGGGGTTTATCTAGGAGTAACCCACATACTCTCTACACGTGTCCTGCAGATCCCACCTGACCTTGGGAAAGGCTGGAGCCTAGTTTCCAAGGCTACATCTGGATCAGGGGGAGGCAGGGCCGGCCCTTCTATGGAACCCCAAGTGGACAGAAAAGGGCTCTGTACACCAGCATCACGTCGCCAGCTGCCCTCCCCACCAGCTCCAGGCACGTGCAGACCAGCTCTGAGTGCTGCACCTTTCTTCCAACCACCCACCAGGCAGTCATTCTGCTGCCAACCAATCTGAACTGGGGTCTGGACGGTAAGTGGCAGGCCGGCCTGAAAGCTGGGGTCCTGGGAGAGGCTGTGGGAGCTTGGCAGGCCATGGCAGCTTTGGGCTCCTGTGCACAGCAGGAGGCCTGGGCTCTGCACCTCTGTACAGCTCCATGGATGAGTCCAGGGTCAGGCCAACCCAGAGCTCTCTGTCATGAGTAGAGATCTGGCCAGGCCACCTCTCTCAACAGCCTCCCAGCATTGCTCTCCCTGTATCTGAAGCTCTGCACTAGCCTACTTCACCTCTCGGACTAGCTCACTGAGAGGTCCACAGAAACTGGCTCAACAGGCCAGCCTCCTCAATGCTGCCCCTGTCAGAGATGCCCACTGAAGTCCCTAACCTCCTGTGTGGTTACCCTGTATTCTTTAAAGGGCAGGCTTGTGCATAGCCCCTGGCTATGGGTCACCCACCTGTTCTCCACACGAGACCGGAAAGTACTAGATAAAATTAATTTTATTCACCGCTATCTATCTAGCTTGGCACCTCCTAAAATGAACTTTGGTGAATATTTTTAGATGATACTTGAACAAACAAACTTTCAAACTCCACTGGATTTATGGGATAGATTTACAATATAAACATTTTTCCCTCATTTTTAATTGATGCATTATAGTTGTACGTATTCATGGGACTTGTTGTCATATATTTGTACCTGCAAACAATATTACAGTATAATTGACCAATATCACTCCCCACATTGCCGCCTGCCCCCACCCTACCTCTCACCCCTTGGTCCTTTTCCTCTACTGATCTCCCTTTGATTTTTAGAAGACTTGCCCCCACCTTTGTTTTCTTTTTTCCTCTCTAGTTTCCACATGAGAGAGAACATACAACCCTTAACCTTTGAGTCTGACTTACTTTGCTTAACATGTTGGTGTCTAGTTGCATTCAATTTCCTGCAAACACTATGATTTCATTTTTATTTATGACTGAACAAAGCTCCACTGTATATACCAGTTTCTCTATCCATTCATCTGTTGATGGACCCCTAGGCTGATTCCACAGTTTGGCTATTATGAATGTGGTGCTATTAACGTGGGTATGCATGTATCACTGTAGTAAGATGCCTGTAGTTCTTTAGGGTAAATACCAAGAAGTGGTACGCCTGGGTCGTAGGGTAGGTTCATGCCTAGTGTTTTAAGGTGCCTCCATACTGATTTCCATAGTGGTTTTACTAACTTACAATCCCACCAACAGTGTAGAAGTGATCCTTTTTCTCCACATCCTCTCTAGCATTTATTATTACTTGTACTCTTGATGGCTACCATTCTAACTGGTATAAGATTTCAGAGTAGTTTTGATTGGTACTTTCCTAATTGCTAATAATGTTGAACATTTTTTCATGTTTTTATTGGCCACTTGTATTTCTTCTTTTGAGAAGTGTCTGTTTAGTTTGCCCATTTACTAATTGGGTTATTCGATTTTTTGGTGAAAAGCTTTTGAGCTCTATATATTCTAGATATTAATCCTCTGTCAGAAGAGTAGCTAGCAAAAATATCCTCCCATTCTGTGGGTTTCTCTGCACATTCCTAATTGTTTCCTTTGCTGTACAGAAGATTTTTAATTTCATGTTGTCCTATTTACTAACTCTTGGCATCATTTCCTGAGCTTCAGGGGTCCTATTGAGAAATTCATCACCTGTGCCTAAAAGTTAGAGTGTTGACCCTGTGTTTTCTTCTAGGAGTTGCATGGTTTCTGGTCTAATTCCAAGGTCTTTGATCCTTTTTGAGTTGATGTTTGTGCAAGGTGAGAGATAAGGGTCTACTTTCATTCTCCTACATACGGATAACCAGTTGTCCCAGCACCACTGAAACATGTGTTTTACTTATAAACATTATAAATATTTTACATGTAAATAAATGTCTTCTTTACAAATTAGGAACAAAGATCTTTACCAAAGCCCGTGTTCTACGGGTTGACAGGATGACACATGTGCAAAGACCAGACAAAACAGGCCCCACAGCTTTTCCACCTCAGCACCTGGGCTAGCAAGGCCACGGAACTGGTCTGCAGCCCCCACCCAGGTGTCGGCCAGAACTCGGCTGTGATTAGCAGAGGGTCAAGGTGAAAGGCAAGAGGTGAGTGCAGTGATGCTGCTTATTCCATAGACATTAAATGCCCCAGACAGGCTGATTGACAGAGACAGAATGCAGATGGGTGGGTGGTTTGCTAGGGTGGGGGGCAGGACTGCAGGGAGAGCTAATAATGTAGAGTTTCTTTTGGAGGTGACGAAAACTAAAGATGCAGTGATGGTTGTACAACCCTGTGAAAGTTCTAAGACAATGGACTGGCACACTTAAAACAAATTACTGTACAGATAACAGAAAAGAGTCAGAGTGTGACAGCCAGCAGGCTCACTCCTGGAGAAGCCTGCGCAGCTCCTCTCATGCTCCCACAGGAAGGAACACTGACATCCAGTCCAGGCCTGCAGACCCTCCACTGGTGCAGTGAGGTCTCAGTTCCCATGACAGCATGGGGCCTCTACCACAAGAACAGGCAGGGACCCCAGCAGTATGACTAAAACACCAAGGACCTAACTCACAAGCTACTGGGATCTGACCCCAGATGACTGCCCTACTCACGGGAGCAGCTCTCCTACTCCTGGGAGGCTCCCCTTTAAGACCTGCTCTGGCCTCACCCACAGCCGTGTGGGCTTTAGAGGTATCCGAAGTTTCCACTGATTAGGGGTCTCTAAAATGTGACACATCTGCTGATCCCGGCAGGACAGAGAGCCCGTGGTGCAGTGCAGTCCGTACTCTGGCCTGCAGAGGCGGGTGACGCCTGCACCCTGCACACTGAAGTGGTCTGGGGACTTTGTGGGGTACCTGAGGGGATGACCCACTCGGGGCTTCTGTAGGAGCGGGGGGCATCTGTTAGACTGGCTAAACTGATTTTTGCTAGGGAGAAAACAACACAAGGATCTTTCTCACTTGCTGCCAAGACCAAGAAGTTCCTTCTCACACCTGCTGTGTGAGCCTGGCCTACTGGCTAGGGAGCAAGATGCCCAAGGACCCCACCAAGTGGCCAGAGCCGGCTCTCAGCCAATCCTCCCACCAGTCAAGGGCCACCTTCCTCCATAAGCCAGAAGCGGGAGAGCTTCCATCCTCCTCGCCCACTTGACACAATGGCTGCCTAAAGGGCCCTGCCAGAACCACGCTCTCACTACAGCACCTGCGATCCTGAAGCCACAGCATAAGGAGAAAAGCTATGATGTGCTGAGTCGAGGACCAAGGGCAAAGGTTTCCTAACACTGGACCTGGCAGCGATTGTTTAGATATATTTGGAGCAAAGAGAAAGACAAACTAAATTGGACTTCACCAAATATAAAAACTTCAGAGCATCTAAAGACACTATCACAAAAGTGAAAACATGAAAGCAAGAACAAACAAATCATCTATCTGACAGAGCATTAACAATATCCAGAATACAGAGAAGTCCTAAAATCAGCAGCAACAACAACAACAACTATGATTAAAAATGGGCAGAGACTTGAACAAACATTTCTCCAAAGAAGAAAGACAAAGAGCCAACAAGCCTACAAAGACACCTGACAACTTTAGTCATCAGGAAAATGCCAATCAAAACCACAGTGAGAAATACCGCAGCACATCCACTAGGACAGTGGTAAGTTAAAAAGTAAATAAATAAATCAGAAAACAACAAATGCTGCCAAGGATGTGGAGAAACTGGAACCTCTAGGTATCACTTAGGGGAATGTATAATGGTACGGCTGCTGTGGGAAACAGTATGGAGGTTCCTCAATAAACTAAACATCTGAACACAATTCAGAATGACGTTTTTATATTGGGTAATATACTTGTAGGTTTATCCCCAGAAGAACTGAAAGCAAGAACTTAAAAAGATATTTGTAGGGCTGGGGATGTGGCTCAGTGGTAGAGTGCTCGTCTAGCACATGTGAAACTTGGGTTCCATCCTCAGCACCACAGAAAAATAAATAAATAAAATAAAGGTATTGTGTCCAATTACTTCTAAAAAATACATATTTAAAAAAAGATATTTGTATACCATTTTCACAGTAGCATTATTCACAATGGCCAAGAAGTGGAAGCCACCAAAATGTCCTCTGATGCGAATATAAACAAAATGTGGAATGGTATTCAGCCACGAAAGGGAACAAAATTCTTGACGTGTGCTACAATATGAATGAACCGTGAATGAAATAAGCCAGCCACAAAGGACGAACACTAGATGATCTCACTCTTACGAGGTACCTGAGGTAGTCAAATTCATAGAGACAGAAAGAAGAGTCACGGCGGCCAGGGACTCGGGGGAGAGGAGGGGACTAGTGTGCAATGGGAGAGTTTCTTCTGGGGAAGATGAAGCTTTGGAGACAGACACTGGTGGTGGCTGCAGAGTACTGTGAGTGTACTGAACGACACTAAACTATGCAATTAAAAATCATTAAAATGGTGAATTTTGTGATGTCTATTTGAACATGAACACACAAACACACACACAACCAAGTGTCTAGACCAACTCTGATTCCCAAATTGGGAATAACAACAACAAATACAGTGAGAGCGGAGACAGCAGGGACAAAATGCCTCCTTTAGGCCCACGTGCTTCTTGTGGGGAAATGGTCATCCTACAGACAGAGCGGAGGCAGGGAAGACAATGGAGTCTGGCTCACTCACTGCCGGTGGTCTTCCACAGTGGCTACAGAACAGAAGACACACAAGGGCATGGCCTCCACCCTCCGATCCTTCCACATTTGCAACCTCACCTCCAGGCTGGGGTAGCAGTTGGCAGAAAAGCCACTGTCCTAGGAAGATCCCAGGTGCAAACCCCACACCAACACGGGCCCAGCAGAGACCCAAGTCCTCTGAGCTGAGCAGGACTGGCACAGGTTGGCATGCAGGTCTGTTCCCTCAGCTTGGCTCCTGAAGAAGCCCAGTCTCCTCATGAGCAGAAACACTCAACCTCCTCTGGCTGCAAAATGGCCCTCCATCAGCAGGTCTTCAAGAGCTGGCCTTGAGGATCTGAAGGATCTGAGTCACCACCTATCTTACTGGCATCTGGGCCTGTAGCTGATGGCTCTGTTCCCAGATCACTAACTCCACAAGCATCTACTGGAAGCCAAACCTGGGAGCCACAGGGAGCCACAGTAATGAGTGAGACATGGCACCCACTGAAGGCTGTTCGTGGTACCACAGAGAAGAGAGGGTGTTCATGGCCATCAGCGCACAGTCAGATAAGCACTGAAGTAAAGGTGGGAACACAGCCCACTGGGAGCAAGGGAAGGAGGCCAGGCATAGAGTCTGAGTATTTTAAGGTGGCTGAAAGTGTAAAGGCTGGACTTGTCCTGGGAAGTCCCAGGAGGAGCTGAGCATCAAGAGCAGAAGAGTGGAAAGATGGATGAAGTGTGTTTAGCAAGGGGCTTACAGTAAACGGGTGTTCTGTCCCCACCACAGCGAGGAGGCATCATTTCCACTACAGACAATGAGAAACCTCTCAAAATGCAAAGCAGCAGGTCATGAGCAAATTGGGCTGCCAGGGCCAGTGTATTCTTCAGGCACCTCATGGGTGCTGGCCCTGTCCTAGCACTGGGAATACAGCAATGAACCAAAATGACAGAAGACCTGGTATGCCCCCCGTCCACCCCCGAGTCTGACCTTTCCGCCTGGAGTCGAGCAAGGCAAACAAACAAGGCAGGCTGTGCTACCAGCAGTGACAAAACAGCCCACAGCCCCCGACTCCTGTGTCTCTTCCTGCCGTCTTCTTGTGCCGGAGTCTAAGAATCTTGTGGCTAAAAACACGAGGTCCTGAGAAGGCCCCCAGCCTAATCCCCACTGGCACTCCAGTGCACGTTCTCCCAAGGCGCCCACCACCGGGCCTCCTGGCACAGAGACAGAAAACGGCTCCTGGGTGAGTGGGCAGCGGAGGAAACGCCCCTGGTTGTGTCCTCGCCCTGGACACCTGCCCAAGCTCTCCTGACAAGGGCACCCCGACTGGCACCTCATCTCCCCGTCCTTCCCAGCAGTGAGCAGCTTCCTCTTTCCCCAAGACTCTGCAGCACTTTCTCTTTTTTTAACTTTTTAATTCAGAATGAATTTAGATTTATAGAAAAGTTGTGAAGAGAATACGACGAGCTCCTACATACCCCTCACCCAGCTGACCTCGTCACTAACACCCTTCATGGCTGTGGGGTATCGGTCATGAGTGGCCAGCCAACACTGAACTGACTGAAGCCTGGACTGCTCAGCACGCCGTGTTCTGTCTCCTCAGTCCTGGTGCCCTTTTCCTGTTCAAGACCACATCCCATTCAGTTGTCCTACCCCCTCAGGCCACTTTTGGCTGAAGTGGTTTCTCAGGCCCCTGGTTTTGATGACCTTGCTACTTGTAGGAAGTTGGTGGGGCCTTTGGTAGGATGTTTTGGTGGGTATGTGTGAGGTCTTCCTCACAACTGGTCTGTGGCTGTGGGCTTCAGGGGGGACACCACAGAGGTAAGATGCCCATCCCATCCCACCGGGTCTAGGACATCACTGTGGATGACGACTCTGGGCACCTGGCTGGGGTGGTGGTGCCCGCGTCACCCCTTCCCCTGATCCCTGGAAGGAAGTTACTACAAACAGCCCACAGTGAGGAGCAGGGAGTGCCATGCCACTTCCTTAAGGGGAAAGTGTCTGCACGAATTACCTGGGATTCTTCTGCAGAGGGCATTTTGCCTCTTCTCCTTCATTTATTTCTGATTCAATCCTTTACTTACATTGACTTGTGGGTATTTATTTTCCATGTGCACCTGTGTAGTCTCAAAGTACTACCTCACTCTCAGAAGTCTGACAATGTGCTCCATTTACATTTCCTGGCTCAGCCCTACATCAGCCAATTCCCCATGGAGCCCTGGTTCCTTCACTGGAGAGTGGCATTAGAAACCAAGGTCTGGGTGGTGGATGTGTTTCAGCTTCCCGGCCTTCTCAGCTCAACAAGGAAACAGGGGGTACTGTGAGCCGAGCACACACATCAGCACCCATAGCTCCCTCTGTGTACATATCGTTGCGTGTCTCTACTCTGCATCTAGTCTGCACCCAGCTAAACATTCTGAGGTGTCCAGCTCTGACCCTCTACCACATGCATCATTCTAGCCTTCTTCCTGCTCACCTGTGCCCTCCCACTCCAACAGCTGCTGTCCATTTGCTTAACTGCCCAGTTCCAGTCTGAGGCATGGAGGTTTCAGAAGTGCTCACCAGCATCCCTGTGGGACAGGGCTGTACACTTTCGGTGCAGGGCTCACATACTGCCTCTTTGCCTTCAGACTGCATACAGCTTATTTCCAAGGTACACGCTTCCTTTTACATGACTACTTAGAATCTCTTCAGGTGAACTCCTGGAGAAGAACCTGCCACCATTCCTAGTACTCAAGAGTTCAGCAATCGGTATAATATTATTGTCTGCATATTTTATACCTCTGGCATGGTTTTTTAAAAAACCTTTCCAAGGCATGTCTGGATTAGGAATGGAGAAAACTAGAGGATGAAAGAAGAGAACATAGGAGGGGCAGGGAGTGGAGAAGATTAAAGACACCCCTTGGCTACAGTTGCCTTTCCGGCCTGAGCAGTCTCAGTTGTTTGCAAACTAGGGCAAGTGGGAGGAGAGCCATCCTGAAGGCAGGCGGAGACTGGCAGGCGGGTGGGCCAGGGGTGGTGTGCTGCTGCTGAGTCTGGCCTTGTGTATCCTGGTTCATCTGGCCTCCAGCCTCTGGTCTCTAAATCTGCCTTAGCCTGGGAGGGAGAGAGTGCTGCCCTTCCACACTATTTAACTGCTTTTCTGCCCAAAGGCTGTCAGGTAGATCTAGGGAGAAAACAAGCTGCTGTTTGCTACGGCAGGACGAGGAAGCAATGCAGTGGTGAGGGGCCCGAGCCACCCAGAGCCATCCTCAGCACCCTTCCTGCCTACCCTAAGTACTAGGCTCTCATGCAGTAGTACCAGAACACCCCAAGGCTAGAGAAGAAGGCAAGTCGTCTTATATTGGAAGGTTTTAAAGTTGAATGCCATGGCTCCCAACTATTCTAAATAATATAATCACCCTGGAAGAATCAAAAATAGAGTTCCCATGCTCAGAGACTCTGACTTAAATTTCCTGGAATGGGGTGGAGGCTAGTGCTTTTAGCACCCAGCTGAGGTTGGAAGCCCTGCCTCAAAGGGAGACTGTAATCTCTCTTTGCTTCTGTAGCAGCCCTGCTCTCCGCTGTCTAGTGGCTGACTTTCTGTCACAGGCTGGCCATCCAGCTGGACTAATTCACTCAACACTTTTTGGCTAGGCCCTAGAGGACCCGATGAACACAAAGATGGAGGGAGAGTGGAGACAGAACACAACTGTGAAGAACTGGTGGGCAGTGGGGACAGACGTCATGGAAAGAGGATTTCACAAGGGGCTTCAGCCAGCACCCCCAAGTCTCTGCCAACGTAACAAAGGAAAAAGAAACCCTCAATAAGCCTGAGGAATGGGGCGTGGTGGGAGCGGAGGTAGAGAGTGACAGCCCTCCCCAAAGGCACAGCACTGAGAACCCGGGAAACAGGGAGAGGTGGAGGCTGTGCCAGGCTGCACCACCCAGAGGACAGTGACCTTTTCAGAAATGTGTGAGGTAAGGAGATGTGGCCAGGACTGCATATATGTGTGATGAGAGGGGACAAAGCCCAGGAAGGCTGCACCTCAGCTGGCCCCGCTGTAATGAGCAAGGCTGTGGGCCCTGCCCTGTGGGGCTGGCTCCTTAGGCTTCTGCTCAGAGCAAGCACCTGGCTGAAGCAGAGCACCTACTGACTCACGCCAGCACAGGTGCACCTCATGGCTCTCACACGTTTCTTTCTGCCTATCATTTACAAACCATGGGCCATAGCTTGGCCCCAACACCAGCAGGCCTGGGGTCACCACGGGCAGGACTGGCCAGTCAACACAAGATGGACGTCTAAAAAACGCCAATCACCCCTTGGGAAGAAACTCTGGGTATGTTTTTCACAACTCCGATCATCTGAGAGAGGAACTCTAGGCTGAGCTTGCGAGGAATCAGGAAGCAATATGCTTTCAGTGCCTTCCAGGTCTCAGACACAAAGATGGCATGGGAGGGCGGTGAGCGCCTCCAGCAAGGGCTCCCTGGGGACAGCTGGGCCCTGTGCATCAAGTCCCCCTGAGTGCAGGCCAGGCCATGGCCCCGCGCCCCACCTTCCACCACAGGGACACCATTCTCCAGGGAGAGATGCTGGTTCCCACCCAGGCATTCCTGCAACAAGAGCACCTGGCTCAGGATGCACCAGCCAGCCCCCAACCCTTTGGAGAAGGAAATGGACCTGGAACTGAGAACCTCAAGCCCCTGGGGGATGGGCTTTGTGCCCAAAGGTCAGGTACAGAACAGTCTGAACAGTGCCCAGCTGCTGTCTGACTCCTTCTCTACCCACCTATCTGAGTCTCCAAGTAGCGATGAAGTTACCAACCTACCCCAGCTCCTTCCTTTAGACAGGGGCTTTGTCATTGGAGAGTCTGGATGTCCTAAACCTAAGTCCAGAACCCTGGAGAAGTATACTACTGTGCTCAGACCTCAGTTTAGAGAGAAAACTCAGTGTACTGGTCAACTTTTTCGCTGCTGTGACTGAAAGAACCAGCCAGCACGATTACAGAGGGAGAAAAGTTTATTTGAGGGCTCAGAGTTTCAGAGAGCTCAGTCCACAGACAACAGGCTCCATTCCTTGGGGCTCAAAGTGAAGCAAGACATCATCGTGGAAGTGTGGAGGAGGGAAGCAACTCATATAATGATCAGGAAGCAGAGAGAGAAATCTCCACTTGCCAGATACAAATATATATACCCCTAAACATGCCCCCAAAGCCCTCCAGCCACACCCCACCTCCCTTCAGTCACCACTCAGCTAATCCCATCAGGTGATTAATTCACCAGCTGGGTTAAAGCTCTTGTGATCCAATCATTTCTTCTCTGAACCTTCTTACATTGTCTCACACATGAACTTTTGGGGAACACCTCACATTCAAACCACAACCCACAGCACACCCCTTGGGGTGGGGCATGGTATTGGGGTAGAGCCCGTTAAACCCCAGTACCCTCCAGGCTCAGCTTCCAAAGGGCAGGGGCAGGAGCTGGGAACTCACCCAATATGTTGAAAGCAAAACCTCCCTTGAGAAGGGGATTTGATGTCAAGTTTCCCTTCAGTTTATTTTCTGCTTCCAAGACTTCCCCATCCCAATTAAGGGATTATTAAGAAACAAGATCCGTGCCAGCGTTATGGGAAGGCAGACACTGGAGAAATAGGTCTTACTTGGGAAGCGCCTCCCCCTGGGGATTCCACCTTATTCCTCAGGGGAGCAGAGCTTCTCCCACAGCTCAGCCTCAACACAGTGAGGCTTTAAAGCGCATCCTTACAACCTGCACTCCACGGCTGTGAAACCTACAGAGGGGTCGGTTCTGAAGGCATAGGAAACATATTTTTTCCCCTGCAGGTATGGACTCTTCCTCTTATCATGCTCCTCACCCTGCTCCAAATCTGCCTCTGAGACTGATCTCCCCAGGGGGCACTGGTGCTCCTCCAAACCTCTCACTGGCCTGGCCAAGCCCCTGATTAACAACTGAGGTCAGGAGGATCAGCTCCAGAAAAGGGTGAGGAGACCCACCCAGATCTCGTGGGGGTAGTATTCCCGGCCTTCTGTGGAACGGGGTCTCTGGGGCATGCTCAGCACCCTTCTCCAACCATCCACAGTTAGCTCTTTTGAGATCACAAGCTTTGCCACCACTGGCTTAGTACGTCCCCATCACTGCCAGTCTCGAACAGGTCCTCTAGGCAGAGTGACAATTACAAGTAGGCCACAAAGAGCCAACAGGCGGAAACAGCCACAGGCTCCCTGCCAAAGATCATGAGCATAACGTCTTGAGCACTTGTACTGTGCCTGGGACCAGTGAGAAAGACATGTCACAAGGACAACCCCCATTAGGACAAGTTCCCCAAACGACCTAGAGTTGCCATGTTTCCTCGTTCAGGTTCGGCTGCTCAGTTATGCTCAACCTGTGACATGTCACTCAGCTGTGCATTGTGATGTGTGTACTCTTTTCTATGGTTTATTTCAATAAAAGTTTCCAAAAGGCCTCCCTTGGGTGGAAGATATCCAGTACAGCATGGGAAATATTAAAAGACTAAAGCGTAGGAAGGCCCTGCCCAGGTCACAGGGCTAATGATAGCCAAGCTGGAAGTAAGGCCCAAATAAGACCCCTTCCCCTTGGCTTTCCTATGAGACACAGTTTCCAGAGGAACAGCCCCTTACTCAAACACACGTCTCCTTATAGGACTTCAGGAAAACAGCATCTCATGCTATCCTTCAACAGAGCCACCTCCGAGTAGCTACCCACCCCTCCTCTTCCTAGCAGATCTTACCCAGTCACAGGTGACAACTGGCCCTGACAGGAGGGCTTTCCTGTCCGCGGTGCCTAAACAGTGAGTGAGGACCTCTCCCTCCACCTCATTCTCAGGACAGAGCAGTCCTGCCCTAGCAGGAAGAGGGGCTCCGCTCCGTTTCAAGATCAGTCCTACCCATCCAGGACTGTGCATGTAGGGAATGGGTCACTTCCAACACTGATAAGCAACCCTAGATTCTTGGGAGATCACTGGCCAGAGAATGTCAACAGAGGCCCTCTGGGGACTGGGTCTGAGGCCCACAGTAAAGTTATAGGACAGTGTCCTCCTACCCATTTTAGCTGCTCCCACCTGGAGACAGCAGGCAGCTCCCTTATACCAGAGGAACAGATGACCATCTCAGATTACATTGAATCAGATTAGTGTCAACTGAGGATAAACAAGAAAAGTCTAACTATAGGCTTTGTGCGAGGCTCTTTTGACCCCAAAGTGAGGAAAACACACACATACACACAAATGGACTAAGGAATTAATTAATTAAATAATTAAATGGAAAAGGATCACTCTACAGTCCCCTAACACATCAAGGCCCCTGCAAGAGCAAACCTGGAAAGAGCAGACACAATGGGCCCTAGACTGAGCTCAGGGAAGTAACGTAACAGCAGGATTTGAGAAGAGAGCTGGTGGGGTGGGGGAGGCACACACCAGAATCCCAGTGGCTCAGGAGGCTGAGTCAGAAGGATCACATTCAAAGCCAGCCTCGGCAACTTAGCAAGACCCTGTCTCTAACTAACCAAACATAAAAAGGCTGGGGAAGTGGCTCAGTGGTTAAGTGCCCCTGGGTTCAACCCCTAGTGCCTTTAAAAAAAAAAGAAGAAGAAGAAGGAGGAGGAGGAGGAGAAGGAGGAAAAAAAACCCCACAGTGCCAGAGGTTTCAAGTTCTCATGTGAATGAAAGATGGAAAGCCTGAAAGGGCTACTCCCCACAGCAAGTAAGAGGTGCAGCTTTGAGGTCACGAAGTAACCAAGGAGGCCACGGGGAGAAGGTGCAGCTGAAAGAACACAATAAGGCCTCTGTCCCTCGGTGACGCAGGACAGGTACTCTGCTAACAGCCAGTGAGAAAGACGATGGGGACAGAGGAGGGATGGCACCCAGACCTGAGTGTAGCTTGGACTATTAACAGAAGGAGGAGAGACAAAGCCACCAGGGGACAATTCCACTGCCCTTTAGGTACATATTCTCCACCCATGGACACAGAAAAGGGAAAAAAAAAATTCTATTATTTGACCATCAACCAACCAGCCTGTGTGGCCAAAAGCTGAGCACCCCAAACCATATGGCTCATGCGACACCATGCCTGCCTGATATGTGCACCCAGACAGCTGCTCACGTCTACAATATGCTTCACTGTGTGGGCTCACTACAGAGATGTGACACAACAGTGACTGGACACCACACTCTCTCAGCCTCAGGGTTTCTCCCTATAAAATGGAGGTCATAATAGAGCCTAATTCAGAAAGACTATATGGATTAAATGTGAAAGTTCATAGACCACTTAAGTACAGTGACTGACACACAGAAAGTGTTATATGAATATCTAACAAATAAATAAGATATAGAATGTCTCCAATATCATCCTAGTTTTTACTCAGGAGCAAACAATCAGAGAGTTAAAATATTAGCTCAGCTAGCCAAGCAGGGTAGTATACACCTATTATCTCAGCTGCTTGGGAGGCCAAGATAGGAAGATGACAAGTTCCAGGCCAGCCTCAGTAAGTTAGTGAGACACTGTCTCTAAAATTTAAAGGGCTAGCGGTGCTTTAAAAAAAAAAAAATTTAAAGGAATCAGATAAGTGGTAATGCACTTGCCTAGCGTGCACAAAACCCTGGGTTCAACCCCCAATACAGAAAAATTTTTTTTTCTTTTGCTTAGCCATCAAGAAAATGCAAATCAAAGCCACTGAGACACTACTTTGCACTCACAAGGATGACTCAGATGAAAAAGATGGATACCAGTCAGTAAGGATACAGAGAATCTTAATATGTTGCTGGTCAGATTGTAAAATGATGCGACCACTTTGAAAAACATTTTGGTAGTTAAACAGAGTTACCATAAGAGAACTGAAAACAAAGTCCACACAAAAAGTTGTACATAATTATTCATAGCAGCACAATTCACAGTAGCCAAAGGTGGAAACAACCTAGATGTTCCACAGATAAATGAGAAAACAAAATGGGGTCTATCCATACAAAGGACTATTTTTCAGCCTTAGAAAGGAAGGGAGATTCTGACACATGCTACAATGTGAATGAACCTTGCGGACATGATGGCAAGTGAAATAAGCTAGTCACAAAAGGGCACATACTGTATAATTCCACTCATAAGAAATGTCCAGACTAAGCAAATCCATGGAGCAGAAAGTTGCCTGGGGTTGGGTGGTGATGGAGGAAAGCGGAGTGACTAGTCGGTAAACCACGCACAAGTTTCTCTTTGGGAAGATGACATTATAAAATTGACCATGGAGGTGGTCGCAGACATCTATGAATATAATAAAAATCACTGAAACATTCACTTTAAATGGGTGAGTTGCATGGCATGTGAATTCAATAAGCCCATTATCAAAAAACAACAATGGGCTGGGGCTCAGTGGCAGAGCAGTTGCCTCACACATGTGAGGCAAGTAGGATCGATCCTCAGCACCACATAAAAATACACAAATAACTATATTTTGTCCATATATAACTGAAAAAATATTAAAAACAAACAAACAAAATACTTGTCACTCAGTCACAAGCAGGTTGCTAAGCCCAGGCCAGTGGTGAAACTTGACCTGCCAGCCAGGTTCTCTTTGCCTTTCTCAGCAGTCTCTCCTGGGGGCCTGAGCTCAGTGGCCTCACTTCTCTGATATCTCCATGTATCAAGCAGCCCAAGACAAACAGAAGCTTAAAAATGTCCTTACTCAGCTATCAGTGCAGCCTTACTACCAGCCTGGAGGCTCTAGGAGAGCCACTCCTATAAGAGAAACTTTGTAGGAGTGGCTCTGGCCAACATATTGACCAGAAAAAATCTTGGAACAAGGGGCTGGGAGCAAAGATGCACAGGTCCAATACTGGGTCTATTGGCTGACAGGCACTGAAGGACATTCATTTTCATTTCTCCAACCTGCCAGGACATCCCGGAATGAGAAATGGCACATGCTAGCCACCATGACAAGGGTGCACCTCAGCATGCCCAGCATGCCCAGCATGGGAGCTGTCCCATGTGTGTAAGTCAGCAATGGCTGTTACTAACCTGTTTTGTCTGCGATCCCTGTGCCAAGCACTTTCCAATGCTTTTCAAACCTAATCCACACAAAAAAACAGACTGCCTAAGATCCTGGTGTCAGAGGAGAGAGATGGTAGCTCTGGCTACAGGAAAAAAGGAGGTCTGACTAGACTGCAAGCCCTGGTCTTTGCCAGATAACAACTTCTGTTTAACCAGCAATTGGGACAGACCATATCCCTAGAGGCATTCAGAATGACTCCTTCCCATCCTGTTGCCACTAAGATCCTCTCCCACTCCCTAAGCCCACTGTTCCTCCCCAGAACCATGCATACTACCCACCTCTTCTACTAAACTAATTAAATGCCTTTCATTAATTTCAGTCCCAGGATGTCTCTACCTAAGACGAATTGTTAGAATTTGCGGGATGACTTCAACTGTCTCCAAAATGTTAGGCCACAACTACCCATGGCACTGGGGGGTCACAAGAGGAGACTCCTTGCTCAGTGTGCTTAAGGTCACCATGCGTAGAGCTGCTAGAGACAGAAAGGGCCTTTCCTCTGGGGAGAAGCTAAAATGATGATTATTCCCAAGAAAACAGCCCTGGCCTCCTGCCCTAGGAGATGTCCTCTTGTTTAAAGGGAACAAGGAAACTTTATTTAAAGATTTAATTCTTTCGGCTTGAAATAGAACCAGGGCATCAGAAGTTAGGGAACCACGTGCAAACAACCATTGTCTGGGGCAGGATGTAAGACAGCGTATTGGAAATCAATCTGTTTTTCTGCAGAGATTAGACTTCCATCTTTTTCAATTGTCTTTTCACCCCTGTGATGTCTGATGCAGCAGACAAGAGAAGGAGACGCTGGGTCACCAGACGGAGAAGGACCCTATGAAGAAGAAGCCACCATCAGTGCTGACAGCCCAGTGAAGATCACTTGAGACAGGTGGGGGCAGAGCGGGGGGCTGTGACAGTAAAAGCCTTTGTCTCCTGCAAAAACAGGAGCTTTGCTTAAGGCATGAGCTTCAACTCTTTCCAAGTAAAAAGAGAAGGCTAGATAGAAGGATCAAAGCACGGGTAAGCTGGGGAAGCTCTACCAGGCCTTCAATTTGGCAGCTTACTAAAAATAGAGGCCATCGCTTCCAACAGCCAGGGTCACTAGACATCCTGGAGGCCACTGCTAGGGCCTGGGGTCTGAGCATCTTTTCTAGCAGTGTGGAGGGAGCATGTGGCTCCCACCAGCCAGGGCAGAGGACAGGGCAGGGCCTGGAAACAAGCTCCTCCATTTGGAGGAGGAGCACAGCAGAGGCTGTGAGCACGGCTTCCTTAGCACCACGCTTTGTCCACACTTTCACTCCATTCTCATCTTAAAGACTCTAAAGCCCCATACTGGAAGTGACTTAGCTCACAGCTATCTGGAGGGACCAGGCCCTCTGACTCATGGCCCACCTTCCCTGGAGGGAGAGGGTGCAGGAAACAGATTGGTTTTACCTGGTGGTGCACACTTGAGTCTTTCAACTTGCGGGCACCTGCACTTGAGGTATGAACACTTACTGCTTAGAGTGCACAAGGCCTACACGCAACATCCATTCTCGGGCAGGTGAGAGACAAAAGCATTTACAAAAGGGATGAATAAACACAGCTGATGCACAGAGGGACTAGAAGAAGATCCTTATCTAGCTGCTTGTTCAGAGTAGCCCATAGCAAAGGGCTGGTATCTGCCCTGATGTGTCCTGGCAGGCCCAGAGAGAGTCCTCTAGAAACAAAGGCACAATGGCTGACCTGGAAGTGCAGATATGAAGGAGGGTGCCACCCACAGAGGTCACCAGGGGTAATCAGGGAGCCCCTGCATCTGCTTAGCCTTTCTCAGCAGTGTGCACACCAAACACAGGGGCATGTGGCACAGTCAACTCTTTGACGCCTGTCAGCATGGGAAAGAGGTTGCTCCATCACACAGGTGAGGAGGAGGCTCACCCAGGTTTCTCAGCTGGTGGCTTTGGGACCATCTCACTCGCCCACTTATGCTTTTCCTCCTGACCTAGGGCCTGACCCAGGGCCTCAACCCCAGCCATCACAAGGACATGGGGAGAAGGCGGAGTCAGATAGGCCCTCTCTTCTTCTACCAGTCTTCCTGGAGGCTCAAGGTGTCCCAGAGGTCAGACAGGACAACACCAGGATCTGAGTCTCCTATAATGCACAAACACAAGTCGAGGGCTTGTGAAGGAAGGAAGGGGCTCTGGGAGCCTAGCAGAGCAGATGGCAAAGTCACCCTCTAGCCTGAGGCTAGCCGACAACAGGAAAGGCCTGTAAGAAGAGCGGGGAGGGGGGTGTCTCAGAAACACCTCTCAAAAGTTTCCTCTTTTGCTTCCCTTGCCTCCTTGGGCTCACCCTCAAGTTCAGGGTCAGCCACCTCTCCTCTAGGCCACACCCCAACCTGCTGGGAGCTGGGAGGGTGAGCTGAGGAGCCAGTGCTGAAGGCACAGACACAGGGGACTCCAGCTGCTCTTTCCTGGAGCAGTCTGGGAATGGGCACCGGCAGCCAAAAAGAGCATCCACAGCCTTCTGCCTTTCGAGTTCTGTTTCTACAACTCTATGCTCAAGAAATAATTCCAAAAAAATACGGAAATATATGCACAACTGGAATCCTTGCTCATGTCTACACAACTGTCAAAAGGCTTCTGAAGGCTTCTTCTCCCTTCTATGTATATTTTAAATCAAATGCAACATTACTGAAATGTTAAACTGCTTCTTCACCAGTGGGCAGGTGTCCCTGGACTTGAGACAGGGAGGGGACTGGAGAAGGGGCCTTTCCCTAAGTCTGAAGGCCACACAAGCACAGCAAGCAGGAGACAGCGATGGCCTCCCTGAACTTTCAGATGATAACTGAGCTCCACTGCTTTCTGGATTTATGTCCACACCTAAAAACCTCCCTGTGATACAGATGAGAAAGTCCAGGGTTAGTGAGATTACAAAAGCCACGAGAGCCAGCTAACAGATGGCACAATTGGAATTCAACTCCCACTTGAATGTCACTTATTTTCTGACAACTGCCAGAGGACAGAATAATTCAACTTAGTTTTGACTGATTGATGGGAGTAGGGGAGGACACTTGGCATGAGCCGTGGGCCTGGCCTCTGGTTCCTAGACTCACTGGCCTAGTGGTCAGGGAGACTGTGTGCACTCCACCTAGTGCCAGAATCACTTGGAGACCCAGGAGAGGCAGTGAGACACTGTGGATAACCTGAATATCAAGTGTGAATCTCTTTGGGATGGAAACTGAGGGCTTCCAAGACACCCTCATCCCTGCATCCACCCCTCCATCTCTATGCCCAGGGTGCTGCAGTGCAGAGGTGGCAAAGGCCCACCCCAGGAGGAGACACCACTCTGCCTTCTACTGGCTACCCCGTGACAGCCCGACACTGGCATAGCTGTGACACCTGGAGAGTTTTTCCTCAGGAACTCACTTTAAGCAAGTCATCATTTAAACCCCCAACTTCACATCAGGCTCTTTCTGAAGAGTTGGCTTATCAATTCATCTTTGTAACTTCCTATTTTTGTAAAAATATGTACAATAAACATGTTAATTTTATAACTGGGAAAAATGTTATAAACAGCAAACAACCTTTGTGGCATTTGCTCTCCTGCATCTGAATGACCCTCGTGGCTTCCAGATCAAGTCAAATCTTTATGTCGTTTTTACTGTCTACATACTAGAGACAGGTTTGCTGTACTTTGAGAAATATAAGGAGGGAAATTAAAAATTGCAAGAAAAGCAAAGTTTTGAAAGGATGACTTTTCACATTTCCTTAACTGCTTCCACAGAAGGAAGCAACTTGGTCATTCTGGGAGTCTCTGCTGGACCTGTGGAGGCGCAGGACCTGTGAGCAGGAGCAGCCAATGGCTCTCAGCTGGCTCTGCTCTAATCCCCAAGTGCAGTGCTGTGCCTCTGACATGGCTATTTTTGGGTTTCTGAGTGGGGTAAAAAGAAAGAAAAGAAATGCTTTGCACATCCCTGGTGCTGAGCAGCGCCCTGCCCCGTTCTCTCTCCAGCCCCTCCCTCTGTGGCCCCTCTGAGGGAAGGAAGCAGACCCTTGTGCATTCTACCTCCCCCGCCCCCATCTTTCTCCCCTGCTCCGGACAATCTGGGGGCCTCACCCACTTGCTTGTCTCTTTATACAGAGCTGGGAAAATGTGGAGATAAATAAAGCCTCAATTAGGCAGCCGGCCAGTGTGGGGGATGGGTGGGGAGGAGTTTGAGGCTCTGTCCCAGCCCAGGAATGCCTGAGAAAGCTCCCACGACTGCAGGCAGCCTGGAGGTTGGAGGCTTCCCACAGCCCTTCAGCCTGCACTGGCCAGGCACTGAGGACAGGCGCTGGGAGCCGACTCCATCCCACGCACAGTTCCCCTACACAGCCTGGCTTGCTGCAGGGGGCCTGACTCCCCTGCCACCCCAACATGCAAAGGAAGAAAGGGACCTGGTGGAGAGGGACGTGCCCAGCAGGGCGGCATCAGTTCAGCCAGAAGCTGTGCAGACCTCCAGGCCTAATGAAGGCAGTTTTTCCTTTCCACCTTTGAAAACTCAGCATTTCTTATTTATTCTTTTCTGAGACTGGAAAAAGCAATGAAAGGGAGATTTTATTTCTCTCGGAAGACTTGAGTGGGGGCGGGGGTAGAGCAGCAATGTGTGTGTGGGGAGGAGACAGGGCCAGCACAGGCTCACAGATATTTTTAGAGACATGGGAATTAAGCAAGCAGGGAACTTCTGGGGCCGGAAATGGTTTTGTTTCTATCCCAGTTACAAAAGGCCAAATGGGTGGTGGAAAGTCAGGGACTGGAGGCAGAGTAGGGCAGGGCAGGATCAGACCCTGGGGAAGGAAAACCCAGGCCAAGAGCTCTCTACAGGCCTTGTGATCCTTTATGCTGTGGTGCACAACTGCACTGGGGCACTAACCCAGAAGTGCCAGCTCTTGGCCTCCCCTATTCTCAGCCTCAGTGGCGCAGGGAGGCAGCAGGCAGAAAAGGGCAAAGCCAATCATCCCAGTTCCTTTGCAGCTGGTTCTGATTTGACAGGGAAAGAGTGAAATGGGATCCAAGTTAAGATCTTTCTATTAGTTGCAGGCTCCCAATGAGTCAGGCTATCTCAGTTTTTGAAGACCACGAGCCGTCTTATTCACCTGTGGGGTCCCATGCTCAAAAACCATCTCTCTACAGCCTGAGGAACAACCACACAAACCTGGGGGTAGAATGTGGAAAAAGAAAAATACAGAAGACAGTGAGAGACCCCACCCACCCCATGCCTCTGCTGCTGATGGGAGGATGGCGTTTTCTGGAACACCAAGGCAGTGGCTCCTGACAGCCTCAAAGCTCAAACCTGCACTCCGCCATTCCAGGGATGTTCCCTGAAGTGCTGTATTAAGAAGACAGAAAGGGAAAGAACTGGAAAACAACTTGGAATAAAGGAATCAAAAAGAGCCCACGATAGAACAGTGACTAGCTAATGAAGACTGCTTTGAAGGATGACATAAGGAACTGCTAGATAGACTACTTTTATTAAAAATAACAGATTGAAACCCAGGCATGGTGGCACTTGCCTGTAATCCCAGTGACCCAGGAGAAAAAGGCAGGAGGATCATAAATTTGAGGTCACCCTGGGCAATCTAGTGAGACCCTCAGCAACTTAGTGAGACCCTGTCTCAAAATAAAAAATAAAAAGGACTGGGGGTGGGGCTGGGGTTCTGGCTCAGTGGTAGAGCGCTTGCCTAACATGTGTGAGGTTCTGGGTTTGATCCTCAGCACCACATAAAAATAAATAGAAATAAAGGTATTGTGTCCAACTACAAGTGTAAAAAAAAAAAAAAAAAAAGACTGGGGATGTAACTCAGTGGTAAAGCTCCCCTGCATTTAATCCCCCAGCACCAAGGAGGGCGGGATTATACACATTTAAAAATCTTACTTTAGGCCTCACATTAGCATATGATTACACACCCCACGAGGTTACATGATATAAACTGATTTTTATCCTCAGGTGGTAAGATTTAATTGGACAATATTGTTTTCCGCTTACTCAAAATCTCACTACAAACCTAATTTGACTTCTGGCCCAGAGGGGAAGCATCACTACTCACTCAGTCTCACTGCTCTGGCTGATCCTGCCTTTTGAAGCCCCTATCCCCTCATACCCTACAGAATTCCTAACTTCTTCTTCCCTGGAGGCCCAGAGCTTGCCAGCTGGCTCCTGCAGGTGGGCAGAGAGACAGTGTCTGTCTCTCTCACTATTTAGGTGCCCCATGATGGCTGACACCTTGGTTTTTCCTCTTTATTTTCTCAACTTTGAGCCCATCCAAGATGCACATCAAATCAGCAACCCATGAATGAATGAGTGAATTCTGTGGTTTCCTGAGGCTGTGGAGCCATGAGGAAGAAACATGGAATAGAACTTAGGAAAATATAATAGCACTCTGTGGCCCTGGAATAAGGATAGTCCACACCCCCGGTCTCTCTGATGGTATTTCTCAAGACTGCCAGAATACTGGTTGCAAAACCTGTCCAGGCCATGGCAACAAGGGTCTTATTGTTGGTCCCAGGTAGGTGACCAGGCCATCAGTGAAGGGCTTATTCTCAACAGATTAGATAAATCGTCTCCCTCCAGCCTTCTGGAACCATAGTCGGTAACCCTTGGGCTTTTGACCAGGAGAATTTGGGATTTCTTTTTTCTTTGGAGGGAGTGGGGGTGGGAATGCAACCAATTATGAAAGTATCTCTTCTTCATAAAAGGATTTAAGAAAATAACAGACAGATATTTAACTCAGGATAGGAACACACACGTTTCCTGGGAGGTATGTGTGCATCTGCATTCACACACACTCACGTACAACCTGCCAGGTACACACAAAGAGCTATCCAGGCCCAGATCAACAATATGGCCCACACAGGATCAAACAAGGACAGGGATAGCACAGCAGGAAGGGCTTGCCTGCACACTGGTGGCAACCAGCACACACCTCAGTGTGCAGACCATTCTGACACACATGGGACCTCGATTTACACATGGTTGACTGAACACAGCAGTGTGTTCAATTTCCTGCCGAAACAAAAATGACCATAAGAGAAAAAAGAAAGGTATAAACTATCAAGAACAGAAGCCATCAATTAAATTTTAGAGTAGGGAATGGTTGAATACATGAACAGTGACCACATGGGGGCAGAGAAAGCTTCCAGAGAGTAGCCTGGAGGAAGCAGACACTGCCCCAAACACTAGAGTGCAGACCTGGGGACAAGTCTGTCCCCAAGACACAAGAGACTGATCAGCATCTGTACAAAGGATAGCCAAATGCCAGAGGCCCAGTTTCAGAGATTCACTATTTTGAACCAACCAGCAGCAACCAAAGGTTTCTCCCTAAAAAAAAAAAAAAATCTGATTCAGGGGCAGCATGAAGGGCTGGAGGTTGGGAGGAGTGGACGACCAGCAGGAAGACTCCAAGAAAGTCAGCATCCTGACAGGGAAGGCCCCACCCCAAGTTCTGCTGCCTAGGGGGTCCCCTAGGCTGGAGATGAGAAAATTCATTTTTCAGGAAACTGACCAACCCAAGAGAAAGGCTTCCTAAGGCTGAAATTCTCCAAAGAATGGAGATAAGGAGGGGATATTCAAGGATCCTCTCAATGGAGCCAGTCCCCTGCCTGGCTGTCCTTCTAAGGTTATTAATGAACTCACCCCTACACACTCCAGACACATGCACAGTCTCAATCGTTTGAGAGAACCCAAGACTAAAACCAACAGAAAGGAAACCAGGAAAATGCATGTCAGACCAGAGATACAACAGTTCAGAATAACTGAAGTGATTAGAGAACAATGCTGCAACTAGGAAGCACAAATGAGAGGTTCTAAAAGGGTACATATAAAGAACAAAAAGTGAGCTAAAAGAAGATAAAACAGGGGTTGGGGTTTAGCTAAGTGACAGAATACATGCCTAGTATGCACAAGGCCCTGGATTTGATCCCCAGCATCATTTAAAAAACAAAACAAAACAAAAAAAACCTTGCTCCCCCCCCCCCAAATAAAACCCCCAGAACACAGCAGAAGCAGTTAAAACTGTGAAAACCAAAAAACAGGGACTCAGCAAAAGGACTCTAATGCAGGATTGATGCAATTCAGGACCAAAGCATTGTGAAAGGACAGTAACATTAGAGACTCTGCCCAGAGGAACTGGCAGCCAAATCATAGGAGCTCCAGAGGTGAAAAACCAGCGGAAACAAAGCAAAGGAAATTACCAGAGGAAACTACACACGCAAATACGCTGGGCCAGGACAGAGCTTTCCCTACTGAAAGATACACAGGCTCTGAGCTCAACGACAAAAACCAGATCCATACCAAGGCATGTCTTCACGTAATTTTAGAACTCGAGGGTAAAAGACTTTTCAGAGCAAAAATTCAGTTCATTTACAAACTATCAGATCTTTGTGCCCAGAACTTCTCAGCTGTACCAGTAGAAGTTAAAGACAGAGAACAATGCCTTCAGAATTCCAAGGGAAAATTATTTCCTACATCATATCCTACAGACAGCACAGCCACCGACCCAGAACGTGGGTAGTGGGAAAGGCATCCTCAGATAGGCAGAGCTTTAGCGACCTCCCTTCCCACCTCCCTTCCCTCCTCCCTTTCTTGGGAGGCCGCCCAAATGAAGAAGTAAACCAAACAAAGAAAAGATGGCCCTAAGAAATCGGGGAGAAGGAGGAGAAGTCCCTGGCTGATGGTGAGGAAAGAGAAGCAAGGCCCAGGTCAAGAGCTACGCAGGAGGTAGGAGAAGAGCCAGACGGCAGTGGAACAGGGGGTGAGGAGGCTCCCTGAAAGCTGCTATCTGGACAAAAAGGAACCGCCGTCCCAGGCAGCTGTCTACACTGAGAAGAGTGCTAGAGTTCCACTGGAAAATTTAGGGTTCAATTAGGAGTAGCTAAATAGAAAATTCAAACAAATGAAGGTTCAGAAAGGTGATTATTAAGGCAAGAGAAACCAAATATTGGGTAAGGAAACAGAATCCTAGTTTACTACATGGCTCGAATGTGTACACTTATTACATTGTCATAATAATGTGGACTCTACTGATGTAACCCCAATATTCAACTTAATGTAACCGTCCTGGCAGGATGAAGGTGACAGAGGAGGTGACCATGCATGTGCCATACATACACGTGTGGACACATACGCACTTGCTATAGGAGCAAGGGTACAGAACTGAAACCTATTTTATGGTGCACAAAATCAATAGATGATATCTTTCGAAACTCAAGAAGTAGCAGTAAAAACATGTTACTTACAAATGTAGAAAAATGAACTAGAATACCCTTGCTTTCTCTGGGAGCCAGTCTCAGGTGTAGGAAGGTCCAGGACAGGGTGGTATTTTTTTGTGTCACAGATATGTGGCTACATATCAGACTTTTTAAACAAAGTTCTATGATGCCTTTAAAATTACCATCTGACCCATTTTCTGCCAGAACATACGATCCAAGTACTATGCAATAGGGAGGAAAATAAGTATTTGTTATATAACATTTTATCCCCCACCAAAACAAAAAAAAGAAACCCAAATGGCTACCCCACCATCAAGCCAATGAGAAATTAAAATCCCTCCCTGAGGTTGGGGGACTGTTGCCCAGGCCCCTCAGATCCCATGGTAGGCACTTCTCTGCAAGTGTGGCCATGTACTACGCTCTTCACTGGGGATGTTCCCCTCAGCAAACCCTCACCCAGAGCACTCACTGCAGCAAAGCTGGTGCTGCCTGAAGGAGTCAGGAACCCTCACTTCCAAGTCTTCAAGGCTATTACATAATTCAAATACCTGACTTTGAGAGAAAAAAACAGAATATTTAGGCCAAATAACTGGATGTGTTCTAAAACTAGGCAAATACTTTTTTCCCAAATGGGAAAAGGCCAAGAGACATACGGAAGAAACCAGTATGGCCAAAACCACCACCTGTTTATACAATGCTCAAGTGTGTAATTCCACCCAAAAGGTGTATATTCTACACCGCAACCTCCTCTATCCATCCCTTCAAACTCCCACACAGGCTACCTCAGGTGTTGAACTTTAAGCACATACACCTGCGACTCCTAGATGGCTGATGGCTGCCTCAAGCCAACAGATGTGCACAAGCCCAGGTCTGTTCCTTCTGCAGGTGAGGGACAACCCACCACTGGCCTGGCAGGCCTTGCTCCTCTCACCCCATGGGGCTGACCGTAGCAGGGCAAGGGAACAAGCGAGCAGACAGACTGAATATCCACTGGCAACAGCGGTGAGTGTCCGTCTTTCCCTAGGAGCCTCTGAAGAAACAAGATAAATAGCTGCATGACCTCAGGAGCAAAGACTTACTCCCATTTTCCTGCTTAGCACAGCATCTGACCCAACACCCCCAGGAGAGACACAGAACATGGGTGTGAGCAAGTGAGGAAACGTTCAAGAGTTCCCACCAACCATATTCTTGCCATTCCACTGCCCACTCCCATTCTGGCAAGGATGCCTGCCTTTCCAACATGACCTCTGAGGATGCGCTGTGACCTCCCCAGTGATGCACACAACACAGTGCCCCGCATAAGTCCAATGTGACCAGGGCATGTCATATACGGACTCACAGCTGCTTCTCTGGCTGAAGCTGAGGTGCTGATCGTTTAACTCTCCACACAACTGTGAAAGGCATTCACTATGAGGTGGAGAAGTCGACATGACATGAGTTGGGCTGAAAACTGTGCTGAGTACCTGCCATACTGCCTGCCTCTGTGGGAGGAGGGACATGGCCAATTGAAACAGAGCCCAGCAGGGCCTGGAAAGCATGTGGGTTGTTTCTTGCTAAGGGTTCTGATAGGATGCTCAGCTCAGTGGCCCCTACCCATCAAGGCTACCACAGCGAAGTTCCATTTCCAACAATTGCCAGCATTTACACAGAACCCCACCTGGGCTAGCTGCTTTCCTAACCTTCTCTGTTGGGAGAATGAATTGTGCTCTGTGCTCCATCTTGGAAAGGAGGCTCCAAAGCTCAGAAACTCCAGGCATTCTCACAAGGCACGGTGCTGCCGCTCTCCTACCCTAGGCCCACACCTCCCACCACAGCTTCTCCCTTCCTCCCATCTTGCACCTTGGCTGATCCTGGGATGAGAGCCTCAGCTGCCCCAACTTCTGAAGTTGGATGGGGCTGGAATGTATAACCCAGGGAAAGAGCCCTGGACAAGGACCCACTATCTAGCCATGATCTGGAACAGCCAGCTGTGTGTCCCTAAAAACATGTCCCACCTGCCTGCGATCACTCTGCCTACTGAACACCCAAGGACCTGCTGGTGGGGTGAGTCCCTCAGCAGCCCCCAGAGGTTCCTTAAGGACTCTGCCGGGAGAGCTACTGTCTGTGGCAGAATCAGTCAATGGAACCCCCTGGCAGGGGACTGCACAGAGACCCCCTCTCCCTGCCAGGTCTATTTCCTCACCTGTCACAGGTGAGGGTGACATCCTCTAGAGGATGGCTCCAACAACCCTCCTTCCCAACACCACATGCATCTATCATTCTCTTGGTCGTTCCAGCTACAGCCAGAGCAGCCCAGGTGAGAAGCCACTGGGAATTAAGGCCAGGCATCTGCCACACCCAGGCATGAGGTTAAGAGGCAGCCTGGCCCTTTGCTGCCCAGGGCTTCTCTGTGTCATCCAGCTTGTTATGGGCACTTAGTACTCCCAACAGATATCCACCACCCCATAGTGATAGTGAGTGCTTCTGATCTGGCTTATTCTGACACAGCAGCACTCTTCAAACTTTAACCAGATGAGGGTCTGGAATGTGTGGGCCAGAGTAGCTCCACCTACCAGGCCCATGGCTCCAAGACCCATAGCTCCAGGCAAGAATACCAGCTTTGCCTGGAAAATAACTGGACCTTGGGTAAAGCCCTGACCTCCCCAGGGGATTGTATCAGAAACTGCCTCCCTGGTTGGTGCATGATTCCTTTCTTTTCTTTACTTTTACCCTTGGCCCACCCCCAGTGCTAGGGATAAAATCCAGGGCTTTGCACTGGTGTGCTAGGCATGTCCTCTAACACTGAGCTACAATTCCCATCTAGGGTATGTCTTTTTACTTCTGCATTGTTAGTCCAGTGTGGTCAGTACCTAATGATCAGCCCAGAGCATCTGCCAATGCCACTGGTGAGCATTAGCACTACCTCTTTTCAGCTGAGATGCCGGAATTGCAAGGACCCCCTAGCCACTGCATCTTAAAATAGCTAAGGGGGCCAGAGGCAACATATCCATGCTGCAAATCGACTTTGCGAAGCAGCCTATCCATGACCTACCTATCTAGGCAGAGGTGCAGATGGAAGCCCAGGAGCAAGGTTATCAAGGAGGGACAGAGGCAGGAAATCATACCTCTAAGACCCTTCTGCTTGATAGGGCAAGCCTGCTTTGTGAAGCCAGCTGAAGGTAGATTACAGTCCTTTAAGGCCCTGTGGTTTTGAAAACTTCAGTCTTCCTTCACCTTAGTGCCCCAGGCTTGGTCTGTACCTTATATTTGAAAAGTAAACATAAGACCAATCACCACAAGACTCCTAAAGAAAAAGAGGTCTTTCCTTCCTCCTTGGCCTCTCCCCAGGGCCAGCTTGATGAACAGGATGCTGGGCAGTGAGGCATCTTCCCCTCTAAGGGGCTCACCTCACAAGCTGACTTGCTAAGTGCTGGGCAAAGCCTTCTTTGTCACCCCACTACAAAAGGGCCGGCTCTCTCAGGACCATTTCTATGCAGACATTCCCTTATATCTTCTCACTCTGCAAACACAGACACCCCAGCAGAAGAGAGATGCTGGCTCCAGGTGAGGAACGCACCATCCTTCAAGGACAATCTCTGTGGCCCCTCTTCACCCTTTCCTTCTGTGCTGGGCTCATGCCTAGCAATGGTATCCTGGAGTCTTACTGAACCTGGCTGAGTCCCCTGGCTCGAGATAAGAATCCAGCCAAGAAGAGAGGGAGAAGTCACACCCTCTGCTCATACAGAGGTAGCAGGTCTGCTGGGAAGAGAATGGCCTTTCCTGCTGCTCTCCTGGCTGGGTCCAGACAACACCACTGCAGCCTTTTGAGCCTGGCCCAGTACCGTCTCTCTGCAGGCTATTCAGGCAGAGTTCACCTGTCCTTCTTTTCTGCAGCAGTTCCTTTGGTTATACCCCCTGTGGCTGGCTGAATAATGGTTCCCAGAGTATCCATGCCTTGATCTCCAGCATTTATGAATATTCTCTAGTTGACAAAAGTGACTTTGCAGACATGATTAAATTAAGGATCTCCAAATAGAGAGGTTATTCTGGTTTATCCAGGGGGCCTTAAAAAATGCAATCCTAAGGGTCCTCATTAGAGAACAGAGGGAGATTTGACAAAGCAGAGGAGGAATCGTGTGGCAGGAACAAGAGATCACAGGGAAGCGAGGAAGGGGTGAGGACCTGAGGAATACAAACAATGGTCCCTGGAGTCTGCAAAAAGCCAACTCTCCTGCAGAGCCTCAGTGGGAACCAGCTCTACCTATGGCTTGACTTGAACTCTGGACCTCCAGGATTGTGAGAGTAAGTAAACATTGTTTTAAGCCATTAAGTTTATGTCAACTTGTTACAATGACCACAGGAAATGAAAACACCTACCATGCTGTGTGTAGGATCAGCACCTTCCCAAGAAGGAAACCACCTTGCAATTCACTCAGTTCACTTCAGCACAGGTGAGCACACAGCACAATGAGAGGACACCCCCTTCCTTCCAATCCCCGCAAGTAGTTCATTATCTGTCTCTGAGACCATGCAGCATCACCACTGCCTGGCGTTCAGTGAGCTTTCCGCCATCCAAAGGATGCTCATCTCCTAGCCAAACAGAAAGTTCTTCTGAGACAGGGTTCTGAGTAGTGGGGAGAGCAGGAGGATTAAGACACTAACATATTAAGCTGCCACATCTAATCCCTTCCATGGACTGGCTCATTGGTTTTCTGACTGACAGCACTACCTGTTTCCCAGGAAAGTCCCGGGCAAAGGGCAAGCCAACTGGGATCCATGGCAAGGCCCAATGCAAGGGGTCCCAAAAAGCTGAGGGTACAGGGTTCATCCTGGAGGGTGCGGCAGCTGGCTCTTGGCTGCCCAGGCCTGTGTGTGCAAGTATGGCAAGCTCGTTCATGGATATGCTGGCATTAGCCACTTGGCTTTGCTCCTTCAACTCTTTTCGGTTGTGAATGCCCGTAAAATGTCTTTTTTGATAGTTCTTTCCCTGCTGCTAATTGGTTTCCTACCCAATTACTGGGAGCCATCCCCTTACCTCACACTCCTCTCCGCAGAGAGACGCCCAGCACATCGTCACAGCCTACAGCCAACAGGGCACAGCAACTGCCTTGGACAAGTCCACTGAAGCTGTGTGACGATGACCAGGGAGCTCATCACGCCCATCTTCTCCTCACTGCCCTGCAGAAAGCCTTATCCACCCCACCACCCATGACTTCCTCCCCATCACTAAGAGCTGTGCCTGTGGCACGGGCAGGATAGAAGGCACCTACCTCAGTGCACAATGAGATGCACAGCTGCCAGTACCCAGAAATCTCCCTACTGGACAGTGGCAGGTACACTGAGGAAGGCAGGGGAGAGTGTCTGGGATCTAATTATGGCACTGTCGTAGGTGGGCAGCTAAGTACCGCTTGCTGCCCTTGACTCACCACTTATGGAACTGTGAAGGAAGGTAAGGACACTGGAAAGACCCTGAGACAGAAAGGCATCCACAGAGTGCCAAGGTCCCCAGTCCCCTCAGTGGGTCTTAAACTTGAAGGCAGATCTTTAGGGGAGGCTAACTGAAATGTTTACACAGAAGCTCCAGCATCAGCGTTAAAGAGGATGGCAGGCAGACCCATGCCAGTCACCTACCACACACTGGTGTGCTATCACCAACGCCTTCTATGCAAGTTCTGCTCTCGACGTGTTGATTCTCCTGTATTTCCACATGGAAATAGAGAAACAAGGTGCTCTCTGTGTTCTGACAGGTATCCTGGGAACAAGGGACACAGGGAGAAGGGACTTGGTCTGACCTAGATGACCTGTGTCTCTCTTGGTCTCCCAATGATTCAGGGTGACCCACAGAACCTTCCTCTGTCTACACAGCTGGCTTGTGCCTTTTCACCTGCCCCTCTCTGCCCCTCTGAAACACTGTTGCACTCTCTCTAACCTCCTCCCTCTGTGAGGCTGGGGCTGTGCACACAGAAGTCCCACAGTGGAGGCACATGTATTAGTTCTGTGCCACTGTAACAAAACGCCTTACGTGGGCCATTTATGAAGTCAAGAGAGGTTTGTTTTGGCTCATGGTTCTGGAGATTCAAGAGTAAGACTGGGAAGCCCCATCACTGTGGGCCTTTGGTGAGGGCAGTACACTGTGGTGGGAACACACACCATAGCAAGTGGTCATATCTCCAAGCAGAAAGCAGACAGAGACACTGAGAGAGACTGGGCCCCCACAATACCTTTGGAGGGCTCGTCCTCAACGACCTACAGACATCCCACTAAGGCCCCACCTCTTAGAGATCCACAGCACCTCCCACAGTGCCACTCGGGAAACTAGCTCCTTACACGTGAACCTCTGGGGGACATGCATCCCGACCACAGCAGCGCACAACCTCCCAATTCCAAATGCCCCTGTACAGGCTCCTGTATGGAGAGTCCTCTGCTTCTCTTCCCCGGCCTCCACTCCCTGCAGGGCAGCTCACAGGCTGTTGCCTGGGGTCCTGGCTACTCCCCATACCTGTGGGTCAGCCTCAGGGACAGTCTCAGTCACACTTCCCTCCACCGCTGCACAGAAGGACTGGGTCAGGCCATGCACAGCTAGAAGCCCCCTGGCTGTTGTCCCCAGGAGTCTGCTCTGTTCTCTGTCCACATCCCACGATCGACCATGCAGATTCTGCCCTCTAGTTGCTCCCTATGTGGGAAATGCCACCTGAGCCAGTATGCACAGCTGTCAACGAGGAGAAAGAGCTACTGGGGCACAGAACTCTGTCACTGTCCCACAGATAGTCTCTCAAGCTGTGTCCCAAAGTTTCTCCCCCAAGCTCCCAGCTCAAGTTAAGAGGCAGGGAAGGGGAGCAGCTCAAAGCTCAGGCCCCAGGTTCCGGAAGACAATGTCATACTGAGCAATGTCTCACAGAGACATGTGGAGAATGTTCCTGCAGCTATATACTCCATTCTAACAGGTGACATGGCACACATCACAGAGTTTTGGGGAAAATGTGGCACTTGTCAGCAGATGGACTTCAGTTGCACCTCTGACCTCACATCTTGAGATAACAGTAAGAGTTTCCAATCCCACATGGGTTCATCTGTACCCCTTGTTTGCAGGTTGGCTTTTCGTGGTCAACTGGGAGTAAAACTGGCCCACATTTCTTCATGATTTTACAGATAACAAGATCCGTTGTCACTACAGATCTTAGCAACTTCAAGATCTGACCTTTTCCCTTAAGTCTTGAACTTTCACCTTTTCATATACGAGCATCATTTTATGGCTTCTCTGTGGCATATCTGAGTTGCCCACATCACTACTCTTCAGCTTTGGGGCCACTATTAAGTAGAACAAGGGTCACTTGAGCACAAGCCCTGCAATACTGTGACAGGGGATCTGATCACCAAGATGGCTGCTGAGATGATGTGGGCAACATTCATAGAAATCTTACTACAGCTTTTCCCACGTATTGTTAATCTCTTCCTATCCCTGATTTATGAAGTTAATATCATCACAGGGGTGAAAGCACATGGTAGGTGCAGGGTTCAGTACTACCTGCAGTTCCAGGCATCCACTGGGGTCTTAAAACACTCCTCGAGGATGGAAGAGACTAGTGTAAGGCCCCCTGGGTCTTGGTCTCAGTGAAATGAACATAATATCCATCGACCAGTGAGGACCACGTTAGAGAATGTGCACAAGGATGCCCTCGGGGGCCAAGCCAGGCATACTGCTCCTGACAAAACTATGAGCAGGAAGGGAACCAAACACCACCTCTTTCCTCCCGGAAGACTTCTCTGCCCCGCCAACCACCTACTGCCTTTCACACATCTGCACCATGCTTCTGCTACAGGGTTTAATCTTCACCCGTCTCTGTGAGTCCCTACAGGCCCGAGTTCAGGAGAGGGGCCTCCTCACAGCTGTGTGTCCTTCCCCCACTGGTCTTTGCTGTGGATCCCAAGGAACCAGACACAGCAGATGGGCCCCAATGTCAGGGGAAGGGCAGCCTATCTGCCTGCTCAGGCAGTCTACCTAGAAAAGCTCTAAGCTGGAGGCAACGAAGTCAGAGCTCAGAGCCGTGCTCCCAAATAAGAACGTTCCCTGAAGCCTACACTGAGTCGAACACAGGCTCAGGGCTGTACTGAAGACATCCTAATGGAGGGCAAGGATGGCTTTGGGAGGAATCAGGCTATAGAGATCAACTGCAAAGCATGGAGTGACAAACTCAAATGCCAGTTCCTGAAGACAGCAGGGCCAAGTGGTGACACCCTCTTCTAGGCAGCCTGGGTCCCTGTGCACTGCTCAGGCTTTTATACAATAGCAGTAGCAAAAATGCATCCAGAACGAGGCAGGAAAAGGCCCTAAGATCAGAGGAATTCCCTGGACTCTCTTACAAGTAGCAAACTTTAAAGCAGCCAGAGTCTTGCCTGTCAGCACAGATCCACTGAGGCTCTTGAGGGCCAGCCCCATTGGTGCAGGCAGGAGGATCTCGAGTTCAAGCCAGCCTCAGGAACACAGGTACACAGGTGTCTCCAATTTAACTTCTCTGGCTGCACCTTTGCATCCAATGGGATTGACAAACCCAAGGCTATCCCCGAGAAAACACATTCCTCAGAAAGGAAAGTGTTTTCCTACAATGTCTAGGAAAGTGGGCTGAGCTGATGTCCTCGGCACGGTCCCAACAATGTCCTGCAACTCTTGTCCAGCCTGACTCTATCAGGGCTTCTCAAGGCTAAAGAGAGAAGCTTCCACCTCAGCACCACACCCCATGGCCTCCACGTGGAGAGGCCAAGGGGCAGAGGCAGATGAGATTCAAACGTAGTAGACCTACTACAGATAAAAAATAAAGGAAATCTTGATAGGCTACAGCAGAGATGGGCTTTGGGGACACTGCGCTAAGTGAAATATTTATGAGTCACACAGGGTGAGCATCCCTAATCTGAAAATCTGAAATCAAAATGCTCCAAACTCTGAAGCTTTCTAAGCCCTGAAATAGTATCAAAAGTGGAAAGTTCTTCCAGGCGCAGTGGTGCACACCTGTAATCCCAGCATTTGGGGATCCTAAAGCAGGAAGATCGTGAGTTCAAAACCAGCCTCAGCAAAAGCAAGGTGCTAACCAACTCAGTCTCTAAATAAAATAAAAAATAGGACTGGGGATATAGCTCAGTGGTTGTGTGTCCCTGAGTTCAATCCCTGGTACCAAAAAAAAAAAAAAAGTGGAAATTCCACATCTGATCTTATGTGGCAAGCAAGACACAATCAAAATGCAAATGCAAGCATGCTAGAGATATTGTATAAAATTATCTTCAGGGGCTGGGTTGTGGCGGTAGAGCGTTTGCCTAGCACGTGCAGGGCCCTGGATTTGATCCTCAGCACCACATGTAAAGAAAATAAAGGTATCGTGTCCAACTTACAACTAAAAGATAAATTTTAAAAAAAAAGACCTTCAGTCTGTGTTTAAGGTGCATGTGAAACATATATGAATTCCACATTTAGACTTCTACCTAAGTAGACTTCTACCTATTCTAAGATAACTCAATATGTACAGGCAAATATTCGAGTATCTGGAAAAAACTGAAATCCAAAACAATTCTTGTCTGGAGCATTTCTGATAAGGGATACTCAATCTGTATAATGCTCCTAGAAGAATCAAATTCAGAGACAGAAAGTACAACAGTAAGCCAGGCACAGCAGTGCACGCCAGGCACAGAGAAGCACAACTGCTACAACTTGGGAGGTTGAGGTAGGAGGGACATTAAGGTTGAGGTCAGTTCCAGCAATTTAACGAGATCCTGTCTCAAAATAAAAAGGGTTGGGGGCTGGGGCTCAGTGGTACAGCACCCCTGGGTTCATTCCCAGTGAAAGAAAGATGGGGGTGGGTTGCCATGGCAGGGGTGGGATGAGTCGTCCGTGTTTAATGGCAACAATCTCAGTTTAAGAAGATGAAAGAGCTCTTGAGTGAGACGGTGGGGACGGCTACACAACAGTGTGAGTGTACTGAATGCCACCCAATTACACACTTAAACATGATTAAGATAGTTAAATTTTATGTTGTAATTTATCACGATTTTTTTAAGGACAAAACATTAGCTCATCTTTTTGCCTCAATTCCAGGAAGGGAACAGGCCTACCATGGAGTCCTGAAGCCTCTGGGCTGATCACACCAGCTCCTTAGCTTTACACCAGTCCCCAAGATACCCAGGAACAGCGGCAGAACCTGGTAGAGTTATGCACAGACTTCTCAAGAAGAAAACAAGTGGAGGAGAGAAGCAGTTCCAGTGGCTAGAACCTGAAAAGCTGGAGGCCCAGCCAGACTTCCCAGGCTGCTACTTGTCTGGGAGGCTGCCCTGAGCCCACCTTACCTCGCTGCATTTGGGAAGTTTCCTTTCCTTTTTTGGGAAATCTGCCTTTCCTCCACACCCATCAGCTACAGGGCACGTGGGTGTTATCAAAAAAGTGATTTCCCAAAAAAGGAAGAGATTTCCAAAAGGGAGTCCCATCTTTGGAGCTGCCCAGAAAGGCAGTGGTCAGCCCCTGGAGCTAGACATGCCCACAGGCCCCCCCACCTCAGCAGAGGTCTCCAAGCAGAAAAGGATTCCCAAAGCAGAACCAGAGTGGGACTGCTGCCCTCTCCTGCACACCACAGCCTGCCTCTCCCGGACCCAACCCTGCAAGCTGATATGACCTTTCTCCTACCACTCCTCAGAGCTCTCTGGAAGACGTTCCTCCTTCATAAGAAGTGACCTGTAAGAGTCACCACATCCCTATCTTGCTCCAAGAACCACCCTTTGTCCCACTTTCTCCCTTTTCCCGACAGCCCCTACCTGCTTTCTAAGTCAGGAGCTGAAATTCTGTAGCAATGCATCACAAAGTTGGTGAGCCCAACTCCACAAATATCTACTAGGTCTGGTCTACCCAAGCCCCATGCCAGACAATGCAGGAGACACCAAAAATTATCAGGGACCCAACAAGGGGTAAAATGTCACAGTCCAGTTAGTAAGATAACATTTAAACAAATTAAAACAAAAGAGTAGGGGACTAGAGTTGTGGCTCAGGGTTAGAGCTCTTGCCTAGCACCTGCAAGGCCCTGGGTTCGATCCTCAGCACCACATAAAAATAAATAAATAAAATAAAGGTATTGAGTCCAACTATGACTAAAAAAAAAGATTAAAAAATTTCAAGAAAAAGTTAAAACAAACAGTAATATTATATAAAAATCAAATACTAATTTATAACAGACTGTGACTAAGTGTTAAGGGAACAAAGCAGCTGTAAAATGCTATAGATCCATTACATATAGTGCAGTAGATCACTTAGTGGGTGGCCACCAGCAAGAGCTAGAGCTGAGCCTAGCAGGACCAGCAGGACCCAACATGGCCACATGCTGCTCAGAGCTGCTGTTTTTGGAGACAAACAGGTGGGGCCACTTTATAGACATGGGGTGATCTGGCACGTTACAGGAAGCACCATGTACGTGACTTCCTGGCTAAGAAATACACACAGGCAGTCCTGCTAGCCATCGGTGGCTGGTGTGGAGGGAGCCCAACATAAACCCTCCAGACCAGGAGCAGGCCCATCCCTACTCTGAGACTGCCACTTCCCAACGGTGAGCAGCAAGCCAATCCCATCCCATTACTTCTCACTTGAGAAAAATCTGACAGGTAAGTCTTGTGCTATTAAAGAATGGAGCTGACAGCAAATTATATTTGCATTTTAATTTTTAAAAATAAGCTCAAATTTAAGGAAACCACTGACTAAATCACTCGAAGAGTTTCTCAGCTTGGGTGCTGTTGACATTTTGGGTCAATCCTTCTTTGGTCTGTTCTGTGCATCACAAGGATGTAGTAGCATCCAAGGCCTCCATCCCATAGGCGCCAGCAGCATTCCTGCTCCAATTGTGACAATCAAAGATGACTCTGGACGTTGCCATGCAGCTCTGAGGACCACTGCTCTTCTAGGCACTCACAGAGAACTTTCCAGCTCACCTGGAGTTCTGCCCACATGGGCCTGCCTGCAAAGACACGCTTCTTCTCCCTCAGAACTCTGCTGGCCAGGCCGAGGTGGACTCTGCCAAGGGAAGGCTCCTGGACTCTGGACTGCTTGTTCCAGGGAGTGACCATGAAGGACAAACCTGTTGTAGCCACCAGGCATGCAAGAGGCCTCTCGAGCTCCTACACGAGTTGCCCCCATGTTTCTTTCTGCCTGACCTCCACCAGGACTGCTTCTTCCTGTCTGGCTTCCACCCCAATCGCCTCTTTCTAGCTAGCTTCCGCCAGGATCACCTTTTCCACCTGGCTTCTACCCCACTGTCTCCTCCTGCCTGGCCTCTACCCACCTCTCCTCAACTCCACCCTGTCTCCTCCTACTTGGCCTCTACCCCATGGCCTCCTTGCAACTTCCTGATGAAACAGGGAAAAAATCTTAAAATCTTAAAGGCATTTTGACATAAGTGCCAAAGTTCTTTTTCACTCGTAGAAATAATGCCACTTTATCCCAAGAGGCACTGTGTATGTGTATAGAACAATTTTAACTAGCTACCCGTCAATCATTTGCTCCAAGATCATCTGCCCATATACAAAAACCTTTCAGCTCTGGTCATCCCCCAATGCCCTCTCTTCCAAGTCTCCTGGGGCTTCTTTGTTTCCTCACACCCCTGGCACTGGGCCACCTTGGCCCCAACACCAAATGAAATACTACTCAGCCTGCATCCAGGTTGCTGGGAGACCAGTGCGGGCCATGAGGTGTCAGCACTCCTGGCTCGATGGTCTCAATTATTGAAAAGCTCTGGGATACAGCATGTGCTTGGCGTTAGTGTCGATTCAGAGGCAGCCTGTAACCACTTTCTTTGTACTTGTGCAACAGAGCCAAAGGGAACAGTGGATTGTGCTGGACTTTAGTTGGACCCAAAGAAAGATTTCCTATCACAATAATCAGTCACCAAGAAAGGTCCAGGGAGTTCTGTTTCAGGCTGGTTTATGGCCCAAGCCCAGCTTAAACGCAATCCAGTGAGCTCTTGAGGTTCGCTCTAGAATGGTAGACAGCTGCAGGACTTCCGAATGGGCCAGCCAGGAACAGGAAGGACAAGGCAAACCTCAACGCTTGTGGGAGCCCAGCCTCCACCTAATATCTGCTTGCCCACATAAAGATCAGGCCAAGAGGACGCTAAGGGCAGAGTCTGTCCTGCAGGCCTGCCTCCTGCCTCAAGGACAGCAGTGACCAAGAGCATCACCTTCTTGTTCCTGCCCCTAGCAGCACCTATCTTGCCTCCGTCTAGAAGTATTCACCTCTAATCTGCTCACTTCAAACTACTCTGGACTACAGATGGTCTGGGCAAAACTTTCTGCTTCCCAGAACCAACGAAGCAACCACTGAGGTACAGTCAATACAGATACGTAATGGGATAACAGGTATGGATGACATGCCTATTCACGGTCTCAGGAATAAAAGGTGAGAAAGTACCACCAACCCACTTCTGGCATTTGCACACGTTAGCTCTAATGACCACCCCAAAATCCCAGTGTCCCAGTGCTCTGGAAGGTCCTTAAAACACAGTCACCTCTATTCACACTGCAGATCTCTCATCACTGCAGCAAAGAAATGACCTCTGCATGGGACAGGTGGGCCAACCTATTTGACATAGCATAACTAGATTTTCTAGCATGATCCCAATTTTCAGAGATTGCCCAAATGCAAGTGTAGACACGCACACACTCATCATACTCACCCATTCAAAAGCAACTGGGAAAGGTGGTCAAAACGTCCCTCTTTAACCCTTTATAGGTGTAGTCATACTTTAAACATGGAAGAGAAATCTCCTTTAGAGAAAAAGGCAGGGGCTGACATGAGTGGAAAAACAAAAGCCAGAACATTCCACTTGGTTGGGCTGGGTGTTTGGTCTCTGGAGCAAGAACATCAAATGTTCGTCCAGTGTAGGACAGTCACTCAGGACCACGAGGCTTCTAACATTAGCTAAAAACATCTACCCAAGATTGAATGGGATAAGCAAAACTAAAAGTCAGAAACTTAGAGGCAGCCCTTGGATGACAGCACATGAACCCATCTGTCCCCTGCCCACTCCTACAGGTCCACAACTTGTGAAAGTCCTTGCTGAGATTCAGGACTTTGCCCTCAATTTCCTCAATGCCAAGTCCAAACTCCTATTAGCCTTGAACAGGAGTGACTTCCCGTCTTACTACTTCCTCCCACCCTCAACCATTGAAGAAGACATCTCAAACCCAGGGTTCTAGGTTTTCATAGCCATCTCCAATGGATGCCACAAGTCCTTCAAAATAGCCCAAACATCTGAGCATGGTGGCTTATGCCTGTGATCCCAAGGGCTCAGAGAGGCTGAGGCAGAAGGATCACGAGTTCAAAGTCAACCTCAGCAACCTAGCAAGGCCCGAAGCAACTTAGTGAGACCCTGTCTCAAAATAAAACATGAAAAGGGCTGGGGATGTGGCTTGGTGGTTAAGCACCCCTGGCTTCAATCCCAGTGCCAGAAAGAAGCCCCAACAGAAGCTAGGGAGTAGGCAAGCAGGAGGACACTCACCATCTCATCCAAGGCGTAGCGCAGGAGGCCATGCTCATAGAGGATGAAGAACCGCCGCTGCCATTTCTGCAATGGAGCACAGAGTCTGTCGTCAGGGGAGTCCTGGCCCCAGGTCTCAGCTGACTCAGTCCCTGTGTCTGTCAAACCCAAATCTAAGAAATACTGGTTCCATGGCTTCAATTTCTGGGACAGACAGCAGGAAAAGAGACCCAACACATCACCACAGTGATTCATTAGCCAAGCTGGGGCCCAGAGAGGAATCCCAAATCATAGGCATGACTTGGGGCTCCACACAAGTAATATTGGGATTTAACAAGAAGCTTTTTAAAATCTGGGAGCTCATGGGAGCAAGTCATGTGTAGTTACACTTCTAATTCCTTACAGCAGCTGGCACAGATCTATCACCTGATGTGTGTCAATATTTTTTGCATGAATGATCAGACACAATCTGGAATAACCAAAGGATGAGAAGGCACTGATTTACCACTTCTGAAAAACTCCAGGAAACTGCTAGAAAAGCACATGATCCACTGGGAGACCAAAAATAAAGACAGCTGGGCTCCAGGCAGTGATGGAAAGAACTAACAAAAATCAGAAGGGAAGAGGAGCAAGACAGTGTCAACAACCCTCATCCAGGGTGGTGGTCAACTGCAAAGGGACCCCCCTCTCACTTTCTAACCAAAGGTCAGGTCACCAGGGGTACCCACAGTGGCGGAATGCCACTAAGAGCTGGAATGGAAAGGACGAGAGAGGCACCTTCCTTCTGTGTGGAGAAGGGTTTTGTCTGCTACTGAGGCTCTTGGTATAAATCATGATTGATGGGCATAGCTCCCAAACCTCAAGATCATCAGGAGGGTCCAAGACCTACACTTACCCTTTCAAAAACTCAACCATATCCAGATCTTTACTAGCAATGAGGCCACAGAACTAGCTACAATATCATGTCTCTTTGCTGTGGACTAGAATTATCAATTTATAATAATAATGATTTTCCTTTTAGAAACTGGAAATGGCAACTCTGTACCACCTTAATAGAAACCAGGAAAGGGACCTGGGAACTGCAGTCTAGACCTGTTGCTACTGAGCCCTCCCACCTGGGTAGCAGGAATAGGGATGTGAAGGGCCTTGCAAGAGGATCTACAGGGGGTGGTCCAGGTTGGGTGTCCAAGGGGAGACTGCCCGGACATGTTTCCAGGAAACATTTTCAAGGTTATATGTTGTCTTTAAGATCAAAACCAATGCAGAAGGAAGCCCAAAGACACAATGCAAGGTCAGTGGGACAAAAAATATGCACTTCCAGGGCCCTGGCCCCAGGCGGAGAAAGGATGAGCAGCAGAGACCCCAAAGAAGGGGAAGGGGAGCTCCAGAACGCAAGGGAGGCGAAGCAGCAGAGCTGGAGCAGTTGGTACCCAGAAGGGAGCGCACAAAAATGAAAGGGCAGTGTTTTGCCTAAAGACAACGTAAAAGGGCTTCCTGGCCGAGAACAAGCCAAGGCAGGATGATGCTGGTTGACCACCTGGACTCCAGCAGGCACCTGACCTGGCTGGGGGCCAGGAGAGAGGGCAATGTGATGTTTAAGGTACACTCTGGCCCTGCCCCTGCCAACAATGCTCCTGGTTCTGGGCCTCGGCTCCCAGGGAGCTGCAGGAGGCACTCTTGGAACCGAGAACCATATCATATAATACACAGGTGCTCAGCTGCTCTTCTGGCTTCCAATTAACTGGGCAGAATCAAGAGCCACACTGATCCACAAAACAGATGGCACCCACACGAGAGCATCTTGTTTTGAAGGGAAGACTTTGAAAAAAATATGCCTAATTGAGACTTTCTGTGAGCCCTGTGAGTTCACCAAATGAGGGTCTCAGTCAGCCTGCCATCCCAGGACATCCATTCTTGTCTTCCTCCTCCATTCTGCCAATGGCCCTCAGAGGGCCTCCCTGCTCTCTCTGGTCCCCGCCACCCTGAGAATTCACTCTGGTGCTCTTACCCGAGACCGATGCACTGGGTTGTCAAAATCTGTCCCATCTGGAGCCAGGAGCAGCCAGCCACCATAAATGGGTTTTGCCTAGAAGAGAAAAAGGAGGAAAGATCATTAGAACCATAGCAAGAAAGACCAGGTCAAGTTGACAAACACAAAGTCATCCCAGCTCAGCTGAACATGCCTTCCCTCCCAAGCTACAGACTCTCCAGGGCAGATGTACTAGAGTAAGAAGTTAGGGGGATTCTATAACATCCAGGGCAGAGTGGAGAAAGCAGATTCTGGCAGGAGTTGGAAAACACTGAAAGACCATAGGCTACCTCCCTCAAGTTCCTGAGCAACACATTAAGATCGGGGGTGGGGGGGGGGGTGGTGGCATTTTATTCAATAAGAATGTGAGTGCCGGCATGTAGTAGCATCAGAAATATGTCAACAACACAGCCCCCAGTCCTCATCCTGAAGATGAAAAGCAGGGCCGGGGAGAAACACTCTGCTAGTGATCAAGGATCAAGTCTATACCATCCAAGGAGTCACCACCCACTGGCTGTAGCCAGAAGACAAGAACCTTCTGAGCTTCAAGCCTCCCATTTTAGAGGTGGAGAATTTTGACACTTGTATCTATATCTCACAAGTTTATGGGGGGATTGATAAGATACTACAAGTAGAATCCAGCATCAGGATGTAAAATGGTGCAGCCACTCTGGAACACAGCCTGGTAGTTCCTCAAAATGATCATTGAAGAGTTACCATAAGCCCCAGCAAACCCACTCCTATGTACATGCACCCACGAAAACTGAAAACAGGTGCTGAAATAAAAACCTGTACACAAATGTTCCTCACAACATCATCCACAATCACCAAAAGCTGGTTAACTACTTAAATGTCCGTCCACAGATAAATGAATGAACAGATATGGTCTAGCCATACATGGAACATTACTTAGCCATTAAAAAAAAGGGAGTAGTACTGATGCATGCTATAACATGCAAGAAACTTAAAAAAAAAAAAAAAAGCCAGACACAAAGGCCCACCCTACTGCAGGCAAATCAATAGATCAGAAATATTAGGGGGAGAGGGGATGGAGTTTCTGCTGATGGGTAATAAAAGGTAATAAAATATGGAGGTAATAAAAATATTTGGGAATGAGATAGTGGAGCTAGTTGCACAACATTGTGAATATGCTAAAACCAGATGAATTGTACGTTTTAAAAGGGTGAATTTTGTGGTATGTGAATTATATCTCAATAAAAACATAAGAAAAACCACACTAAGCATGGTGTCTGGCCTGTAAATTCTCAATAGACGTCAGGCACTGTCTATTATATTTTTACTGTCCAAAGAGTACCCCACTCCCAAGACCCTGGCAGTGGGAGCTCAACTCAGGTTATGAGAACAGAGACAGACACTCTGGCTCCATCCCTCTCCCTCTTCACCCAGCTGGCAAGAGGGGTGGGAAAAGGAATAGCCCAGCCACATAACCATTACCCTGCGGAGGGCAGTAACACCAAGGAAAACGGACCCCCGACTTTTGGTCACACAACAATCTCTGGACAAGCCTTGGGAGCCCTCTTATACACCATTTCCATGCTGAGAGGTTCACACCCCCTCCCTTCACTGTGGAATCTAATATGTGACTCAGAAAGGGCAGGTCACATAGCCCCCAGGCTGAGACAGGAGTCCTCTCTTTCCTCGGCTTCTTTCTGCAGACCTGAGACCCCCTGGGAACACTGACTTACCCCACCAGAAGAGTGCGTAAAGGGGCTGTAGGCCTGAGGTGGGGCAGGCTGCAGGGAGAAGAGGTACTCATTCTGAAGAAACACCAGAGAGGATGCTGGCAGAGGACGGGGCTTACAACACCACCCTCCCAGGCCAAGAGGTCCATGAAATGAAATGAGCAAAGGAAACAGAGGTCTGTTTTCTCTGAAAATACCAGGAGCATCCTGCAGTCCCCAGGTGAGTGAGCACACCAGGCCTCTCTCCACGTGGCTCTAGGTGAGCACTCCAAGTGGACCCCATCAAACCCACCGCAGGCATGGGGAAGTCAAGGCCTCAGTTAAAGGTCAGACAGCTCCCTGTGTGTACCAATACCCAGTGACTCCGGCCCACAGGTCCCCCACCTGGGAGGTCAGCAGGCTAGACCACGAAGCTGTTGCTCTACCTCCACCTGGTTTAATATATGCCAGGTTGCTGGCCTCTGGCCACAGGGCTTTGGGGTGGCAGCACATCAGTAAGCTACACCTAGCAGGACTTCCCAAAAAAGGACAGTTAGGCCAGGCGCAGTGGCACATACCTGTAATCCCAGTGGCTTGGAAGGCTGAGACAGGAAGATCATGAATTCAAAGTCAGCCTTAGCAGAGAGGCCCTAAGCAACTTAGTGAGACCCTGTCTCAAAATTAAAAAAAAAAAAAAAAAAAAAAGCGGGGGCGGGGGGCACTGGGGATGTAACTCAGTGGTTAAGCAACCCTGGGTTCAATCCCTGGTACCAAGGGCAGGGAGGACAATGGGGATCTACAGGACTGGCACAAGTTCCCTCAGAACCCAGGCTAACCACGGTCTCAACCCAAATCCTTATTTGCATCATTATTCATTCAACGCCCATCTGGCCAGCCCTACTACATGCATGGCCCTGTGTGCTGCACATTAGGGACTCTGCTGGCACCCACCAGCCAGGTGTAGCCAGAGATCACAGATCATGACCCAGATCACAGTGAAGGCAAGCCCGGCAAACGGAGTGTCCAGAGCAAGAAACAAAGGTTCCAGAAGAAGGCACCTGCCAGGAAGCAGATGGCCCCACTGAAAGCATCCACCAAGGCAAATCCAGAGAGACAGAAGCAGCTTAGTGGCTGCCTGGGGACGTAGGGATAGGAGGGTTGAGAGCCAGGTTTCTTTGGGGGACAATGAAATCTTCAAAAACTTAACTGTGTTGATGACTGCACCTCTCTGGGGATACACTAAAAATAATTGAATTACACATTTTTAATGGGTCATTTGTATGGTATGAATTTTGTCTCGATAAAGCTTTTTTTCTGTACTGGGGATTGAGCCAAATCCCCACTCCTTTCTGATTTTATTTAGAGACAGGGTCTCGCTAAATTGCTAGGGCCTCACTAAGTTGCTGAGGCTGGCTTTGAACTCACAATACTCCTGCCTCAGCCTCCTGAGCTGTTGCAATTACAGGTGTGCACCCCGTGCCTCGCTTCACTATAACTGTTTTAAAAAAACATTTACCAAGGACTGCCAGCAGTGGGGGAGCAAAGGCTCCAGGCTACAGGCAGCTACCTCCCCTTCTCCCCAACCTGGAGGGCTCAAGTTTCTAGGGAGGGATCAAGTTTTCAGGTGCTGCCCCAGTCAGATTTCAGAAGCTTCATTCAAAGAGACAGGGACAAAGGTTACAAGTCAACAACCAGACCACCAGTTGGTAGAAAGGAGCTGGCGAGGGCCGGCCAGGCAGAGGGGAACAGGAGGCCCAGAGTACACTGAGCGGGCCTGCAGGGTGTGGGAGGGTGAGAGCTCCCAGAGGGCCGTGTGGATGTCTGCAGCTCAGGGCCACAGCCTCCCTGCACAGCCATGTGAGCCAAGGCCAGGGACAGAGCAGGGGTGGTCACCCGCAGCACCCTCTCCCCCAGCACACACACACCACGGTCTGGGCTGGAAAGGACTCTCCGGCAAGGGCTCAGTGAGCAGCCATCTTTAACCCTCAGACCTTCCCCACTGAGAGCATCCAGACTACAACCAGCGCTACGATCCCAGAGAGCACCACACAGGACCCCCACTCGCACTGCCCTTCCCTCCCCACAGCCTGGCCAAAGTGTCTGCGGTGTCACCCCAGCTCTCACCCTGCCCCTTGCCTGGCAATCCCACCCACCCCTCAGGGCTCTGCATCCCTTCCTCCAGGGGCCGGCCTGACCTCCTAGGTCAGCGTCCAGTGACTCACCTCCATCATTAGACAATGACCCGTTTAGAATCAATGTGTGCCTGTCATTTCTCCACGTAATTACACTGCCCAGACATGTCTGCCCCTCACCTTAGAACCTTCATTCCAGGACACAGGGTGGGGTAGGCCCCGCTCCAGCTATGTCCCCCATCTGAAGGCAGGCCTAAGAGGGACAAGAAGGGAAGGCAGGCAAGGGGCCAGGCAACTGTGCCTGCAGATCAGTTCTGCTGGGCACTCATTGCTCTCTCTCCCGCTAAGCTTCCTGTTTCTTGGAGAACCTACGGTCCTGACTCAGTCACCCTGACCTTGTCCCCCAGGCATGGAAAGGACTGCTAGGAAGAGTACTGTTCTGCCAGTATCTAAAAATGCCACATGCTCCCACCATCACCATGGAGTCACCACCACGTCTATTAAGTCCAGAAGTCACTCTGACAGAAGGCCCACAAACAGAGGCAGGAGAGAGCCCAAAAGGAAGCTGGCCTGTCAGCTGAGTGCACTGTGGAACTGAGCAGTGCACTCAGTTTTGCTCTCCTCTGGCTTTGGAGGACACAGGGAAGCAGGTGTCTGCAGCTGACACTGGAAACTGGAGATGGGCTGCCAGGACCCATGGGAGAGGCCTGAGATCCATTTCACACAGCCCCGCACAGCAGGCCTTCTGCACAGGCCCTCCAGAGAAGGCACAGAGCGCCAGATCCCCAGAGAAGTCACCACACCTGAGCTACTTGTCCTCCCACACGACCTGCACAAACCAGAGGTTACACATCAGGCTGCTCTCTGGGGGGACTGCGGGGAAGTCCTTTTAAACCCTTTTAAAAATGGTGACTTGAAACTTCTGCCTCCTGGATGATGGGGAAGATACCATTCTCCCTATTTCTCCTGCTAAACACAACTGAAATCCTGGGCATCATGAGTAAGACAAACATAAGACCCTGAAAGGAGGGTAGCAGAAGATAGAAAGGCTCGGGACCTCAGCAACCAAAAAAAAATACAGTGCTGATTTCCTTAGGCTCGCCTTTTGTCTCATTATCCCGGACTGGGTACTGGAGAGGTTGGCAACCTGGAAATACCAATGGACACAGATAGAAGAAGAAAAAAAAAAAAAACCCAGCCAGGCATCATGATGCACACTTATAATCCCAGCAACTTGGGAGGCTGAGGCAGGAGGATCCCAAGTTGAAGACCAGCCTCAGAAACTTAGATAGACCCTGTCTCAAAATAAAATAAAAAGGGGGCTGGAGTGGTGGCTCAGTGGTAGAGCGTCTGCCTAGCATGTGTGAGGCACTGGGTTCTATTCTCAGCACCACATATAAATAAATAAAATAAAGGTCCATTGACAACTAAAAATTAAAATAAAATAAAATAAAAAGGGCTGGAGACAGAGTTCAGTGGCAGAGTGCCCCTGAGTTCAGTCTTTAGCACTGAGAAAGAAAGAAAGAAAGAAAGAAAGAGAGAAAGAGAGAAAGAGAGAAAGAGAGAAAGAGAGAAAGAAAGAAAGAAAGAAAGAAAGAAAGAAAGAAAGAAAGAAAGAAAGAAAGAAAGAAGCAAGCTGCTCCCTGAGCTAAAGACCCAGAAAGGACCAGCCTTTCAGAGAGACTACAGCCCCACCCTCAAGCGAGTCCCTGCCGGCTGTCACAAGACACCTCAACACCCTGTCCAGCTGTGTCAGAAAACGCCACGTAGGAAGCCAAGGTGTTCATTTCCCCACCCCAACCCCCCAAAAGGGGGTCCCTCCCTCTCCCCATGGAGGCCCATTGCCCAGGAGTAATGAACCAATCCCACTTGGCAGCAATGAACCATCCCTACCTCAAGGGTCAAGGGAGAACAACTGGAGCACATGTGACCCCCAATCCCCGCCTGAACAGTGTCAGAAAAGCTGACGCTTGTCATCTTGTAAGATGACAATCATGGGGCTGGGGATATAGCTCAGTTGGTAGAGTGCTTGCCTTGCATACACAAGGCCCTGGGTTCAATCCCCAGCACACACACACACACACACACACACACACACAAATGACAATCATGTCATCAGAGTCCCTCAAGGATAGGAGGAGGGTAAGACAGTAAGAGTCTTCAGAGAATGGCTGGAAAAACTGTCAAATTGAACAAGAGTGGCAACTTACAAATTCAGGAAGCTGAGTGAGCTCTGAACGATAGAGCAAAAAAAGTCCACCCAAGACACATCGTAATTAAACCAAAGAAAAACTAAAGGCAAAGAAAAAATCCTGGAAGCAACCAAAGAACAATGACACCTTGTGAACAGGACTAGAAGACCTCGAATTAGGAACTGTGGCAGCCAGAAGGAAGGGACAAGGCTCCTCAGGCACTGAGAGGAAACAGAATCCTGCCCTAGTGGAGATGGCCTTAGGAACAAAAAGGAAATCAAGATATTCCTGGATGAAGGACCACTAAGGGAATCTGCTAACCGCCTGACCCCTAAAAAAAATGGCCAAAGTTCTCCAAACAAAAAGGGAAGTCAGAATCTGAGATGGAATCTTGGAACATCCAAAAGAAACCAAGAACACAGCAAACAAACAAACATGGTAAAGAATTAGGCTTTCCTTACTTGGGTTTTCTGAATTATGTCTGATAACTAAAGCCAAAATTTTAACACTGTTTGTGGTTTTAAACATATACAAGGAAAAGCTTAAGATAATTACACAGGGAAAGATAGAGACGTAACCCAGGTACTCTATTCTCTTAAACTAGTTAAACGATATAACCAGTAGATTATGACAAATTATATGTATATGACAGAGTGCCTAAAGAAATCATTGAAATATTCATACCAAAAGATACACTGAAGGGCTGGGGATGTGGCTCAAGTGGTAGCGCGCTCGCCTGGCATGCGTGCGGCCCGGGTTCGATCCTCAGCACCACATACCAACAAAGATGTTGTGTCCGCCAAGAACTAAAAAATAAATATTAAAAAAAAAAATTCTCTCTCTCTCTCTCTCTCTTAAAAAAAAAAAAAAAGATACACTGAATATAGGTCAATCAAAATAAAACTCTTTAAAAAAAAAAAAGTTCAAGTAGCCCACAGGAAGAAGGAAAAAGAAAACAAAAACCAGAGGGACCAAACAATACAGAAAAAATTATAGCCTAATAATGGTATTAAACATGAATAGGCTGAATGTATTAATTAAAACACAAGAGACTGGAAGACTGAATTTTTTAAATGGCCCAAGTATATACAAGTAATTTATTGCAAATACAATGATTACAGGAAGGGTGGTAAAGATACATCTTGTAACTATTCATCAATGGAGAGCAGAACTGCTATGTTAATAAATAAAGCATATTCAGCACAAATAAAATCACCAAACTGAGAAGAATGTTATATAATGATAAAAGGGTGAACTCACCAAGACCTAGCAAGCCTTAATGTGCATGCAGCAAACAGCTGCAAAATAACATGAAGTTAATACTAATAGAACCGAAAGGAAAGATACGCAGATCCACAATTATAACCGAAGACTTCAACACCCCTCAGAATCTTTCAATCCTGTAACAACTGATGAATAAGTAGATATTTAAATCAGCACAGATACAAAAGAAAGCAACACCATTTATCGTGGTTTGAATGTTTATTCCTTTCAAAATCAGGTTGAAATTTAATTGAATGCAATCAGAGCTGAGACCTCTGAGAGGTGAACAGGTCCCCTCCTGGACAGTGTTACTGCCAACACAAAAGGACAACTTTGGCCCCGCCTGTCTTTATGCCCTTCTGCCTACGCCTTCTGTCCTGTGACGATTTTGCCAGACCCTAGTCAGATGCCGGAGTCTTGATCTTGGTCTTCCCAGGCAAGAAAATAAATTTATAATTACTCAGTTTTAGGTCTTCTGCTATAACAGCACAAAAAAAAAAAAAATTAAGAACTACCATCAACCAACAGAATCTGGCATTACTAGAACAGTACATCAAAGAGCAGAATACACACTCTTTTTCAGTGTCCATAGAACACACACCCAAACAGAGCCCATCCTGGGCCATAAAACAAAACTCAGCAGATGAAAATGACTGAAATCCAACGAACCAGACATCCAGAAGAGAAAGACAACAGGAAAATCTTCAAACACCCAGAAACTAAATGATATACTTTTAAACAATTTTATGGGTCAAAGATTAAATCAAGGGAAATTCTTTTCTCAAAAAAAAATTACTTTAAAAAAGTAAAATAAAATGTATCAAAGTTTGTGGGACATAGCTAAAGAATGCTGAGAGAACATTACAGCATTAAAATGCTTACCTTAGAAAAGAGGAAAGGTTTCAATCTAAATTCCACCTCAATAACCTAGAAAAAGAAGTATAAGATATACCCAAGGCAAGAAAAAAAGAAGGAAATAATAAGGTCAGAATCAATACACTGAAAAACAAATCAGTTCTTTAAAAAAACAGATAAAACTGATAAGCTTCTGTCAACAACAAAGAACGTAAAAATTAAAGTATCAGAAAAGAAATAGGAGCTATCACTATAGATTCTTGAGAAATCAGAAGCATAATGTATTATACCATGAACAAGTCCACAAACATTAAACCACTTAGATAAAATGGACCAATTTCATGAAAAAAACACAGACAATCTTAATGACTGAATGACTGTTAAAGAAACTAAATATGTAATGTATTTTAAAACTCCCCCAAAACAGGTCTCAGGCCTACATGGTTTTACCAGAAAAGTCTACCAAATGTTTAAAGAATCAACACCAACTCTACATAATCTTTTTGAGAAAACAGAAGAAGAGACACATTCAATGCATTTTAGGAAACTAGTCGTACCCTGACAGAACCAGGAAAACACAATACAAAAACCAGTCAGAATACAAAACCATAATACCCCTTACGAACACAGACTCAAAAATCCACAAACTATGAGCAAATAGAATTATATAATAAAACCAAGTGGGGCTTATTTCAGGGATGTTAGTTTAATTACAGCAAATACCAACTGATGTAATCTACCACATTAGCAGGCTAAAGAAGAAAAAACACAAAGTCATATCAACTGATATGGGAAAATGTAACGAAATCCAACATCCACTCACAATTTTATTAACCTGTCAGAAGTGTAGGAAGAGGGACACTTCCTCATCTTGATACAGAGCATTTATGAAAACCTTCAATTAATGATGAAAGATTGAACATTTTCTTTCTGAGATCAGGACCAAGTCAATGCTGTCTATTCTCAACTCTCATTCAACACACTGTGAGAATTTCTAGCCTGTGCAAGAAGATAATAAAAGGCATAGATTGATAAGAAACAAAACATTTAGAGACGACATAGTTGTCTATGTGGAAAACACATAATCTCCAGAAACCTCCCAGAACTAGTGGGTTCAGTTAAGATTGCAGGTTACAGTATCAGTGTACGAAAATCAGTATTAGTTCTATATACTAACATGAACATGTGGATATCAAAATCAAAAATACAGCAAATACCATTCACCACTGATCTCACAAAAATGAAATACTTAGGTGTAAATCCAACAAAACATGTACAAGACTTACATGCTGAACATTCTACAATGAAGAAAGAAATCAAAGACGATCTAAATAAATGGAGAGATGACACTGTGTTTACAGACTATAAGATTCTTAAGATGTTGATTCTCGGGCTGGGGATGTGGCTCAAGCGGTAGCGCGCTCGCCTGGCATGCGTGCGGCCCGGGTTCGATCCTCAGCACCACATACCAACAAAGATGTTGTGTCCGCCGAGAACTAAAAAATAAATATTAAAAATTCTCTCTCTCTCTCTCTCTCTCTTTAAAAAAAAAAATTAAAAAAAAAAAAAGATGTTGATTCTCCCCAAACTGATATAAAGGTGAGTGTAATTCTTATTCAAATCCCATTCTTGTAGATACAAATAAGATTATTCTAAAATTCATATGAAAGGCAAACAAACTAGAATAGTTGTTTTTTATTATAAAAGAGTAAAGAAGGAATCATCTACCTATCCAATCACAAGACTTATTACATATCCGCAGTAATCAGGACTCTGTGGTAGCAGAGCAAGGTCAGAAACATTGATCAATGAAATAGAACAGACAACCCAGTAATCAACCCACATGAATGTGCCAAATTAACTTCTAAAAAAAGGTGCAGATGCATCACAATTAAGGAAGGACAGCCTTTCAACAAATGAAGCTGGAACAAGTGTTCATGCACAGGAAAAACAAAATGCTCACACTAATATAAAAATTAACTTTATATAAAACTTAACTCAAAATGGAACACAAACATACAGTGAGAAATCAGATTTCATTAAAATGAAAAGTTGACTGTTCTGTAAAAGGCCCTGCTAGCAAGATGGAGGAAGAAAAAGGACAGGATAGGACAATATGTTTGCAAATGATCTTTTTGACTACAAACTAGTATCTAGAATATATAAAGTTCTCTCAAAACTAGATAGTAAAAATTAAAATAAATGACCCAATTAGGACACAAGCAAAAGACATTTCACAGAGAATTTACAGATGCTCATGAGAAGATATTCATCATTATTGGGGAAATTAAAATTAAAATCACAGGAGATAATACTATATTCTATCACAATGGCTAAAATTCTTTTTAAAAGGTAACAACACCAAAGGCTGACAAGGATGTAAAAAAAGTATATCACCCATACACTGCTGATGAAAATCAATTTGGAAGTTTCTTAGAAACTAACCATAGGATTATTGTATGACGAGGAACTGAGTTCCTGGATATTTATTCCAGAGAAATGAAAACATACATTCACACAAAACGACATACAAATGGTGATATCAGCTTTATTCACAACAGTCAAAAACTGGAAACAACCCATACATCCTTCAGCAGGTGAACAAACTGTGGCTCACCATCCCACGCAATACTAGTCAGCAACTCAAAGGAATGAACTACTGACACACAACCACTTGGATGACCCAGATGAGTGGAAAAAGGAACTCCAACAAAAAAGTCAAAGGCTACATGCTGGAGGATTCCACTTGTAAAACATTCATTCCTGAGATGTGGAATGTACAGGAAAGAACAGATTCTCAGTTGCTGGGACGAGGCAGAGTTGGTGGGACAGGAGAAGTGGCTGGAGGACCCTGTGGGGACAGATGCTATGAATCCTGACTGCAGCAGTGTCAGCACCCTGGCTGTGACTTGCACCTCCTGCACTGCAGGGTGTCACCATTGGGGAAACTGGTCCAAGAGTACAAGGATTACTCTGTGTTATCTTACAACTTTAAGGGAATCTACCATTATCTGAATATAAGGTTTTTGCTTTTGCTTTCTTTTTTTTTTTTGGGGGGGGTGTACCAGGATTGGATCCAGGGGTGCTTAATCACTAAACCACATACCTAGCCCTTTTTATTTGAGGCAGGGTCTCACTAACTTGCTAGGGGCTTGCTTAAATTGCTGAGGCTGGCCTTGAATTTGTAATCCTCCTGCCACAGCCTCCAGAGTCGCTCAGATTACAGGCATGTACCACTGTACCCAGCTATAAAAATTTATTTAAAAAAACAAAAACACATGGGGCTGGAGTTGTGGCTCAGCAGTAGAGTGCTCGCCTTGCACGTGAGAGGCCCTGGGTTCGACCCTCAGCACCACATAAATAAATAAAATGGAGATACTGTGTTCAAATACAACTAAAAAAAAAAAAAATGTTAAAAAATAAAAAAACAACAAACCTGCTACTTCCCAAATTTTCCCTCCAGTCCAACCGCACACAGGTGTGGAATCCTGGAAAGGGGACCAGCCAAAGCCCCACAGCACTGGGGCTGCAACAGCCCCAGCAGGTAGTCCTTGAAGGTCTGCCAGCACCCTCCCCAAGCAAAGTCGTCTGCAGAGTCCCTGAGATGTGTGGCTTGTATTCCACTGGCCGTGTCAGTGGCTTCTCCTGGAGACCGCATGCACATGTGCACTTGCACACACACATGCACACACAGACATTCCCTCCCTCAGGCCCCCTACTTGACCACAGTGAGGTTCCTCACCACCCTCCTGAGGGAGATCTGGGTTGTGTCAGGGAGAGGTCAACTGTCTCAATTCAGGCCAAGCGGGTGGGGCAGAGGCAGAAGCCAACATCCTGGCCCGCTTCACAGTGCCGTCAAGCTGCCACATGGATGTTTCCCAGACACGAGCAGGCCTCTGGACCCAGTCACCCATCACAAGCAGCCCCAAGGCACTCAACTGGTCATTCTCATCTTGGCTCCACGTGGCCTGTCTGTGGCTCAAAGAACAGGGAGAGAGCATCAGTGACGGGATCTCTAACCGGTGGTTGAACCCAGATTTCCTGTTCCCTTGGGCTCAGGAACCTCGGAGGAGAAGCAGGCATGCAGAGAAGGTACAGCACCACCAGAACAACCAGTGAAGAAGTGTGGGTCTCACCCTTTCTGCCCCCATAATCTCCTGCCCCCTGAAAGCCCTCCACGGTGCAGAGCCCCTCACCTCCCACACCAACATCTCTCACAGGATAAGGTGATTCACAGTGCCACGAACAGCCTGTTCAAGACTCCATGCCCTCAGGCATCAGTAACTGACCCAAAGCCAGCCACTTATGCGGTATGTGCTAGGGCTGTTCTGCCATTCCCTCAGCTCAGCCCAGGCACTCCACAGACCCTTCTGCTCGGCTCCTCTTGCATGCACTTCAGGCCTCTGGGCTTTGCACAGCATTTCTACATGGTCAGTTCCTCAGCCCACTCTGCAGAAGCTCCTGCTCTCCTCCAAGGTCCTGCCTCCTCTCTTATAACAACACAATCCCAACAGGAAACAAGAATCCAGCCTTCCTTTAGCTAAGTTCCCAGTATAAAGCTGGGTTCTGGAAAATAAATAATCAAATAAATAGGTAGCTGATTCTACTTACTGGTCATCACACAGAACCTAACTGCTCTGCAGTCTTATTGGGAGTACTACCCAGGACCTGGAGAGCCTGGCTGCACCTCTGACTTCCATGACAAGATGCCAATCACCAGGGTGGGCCAGTGCCCAACACTGAGGGGACAATCAGCGCCCTGAAGAGCAAGTAGACTGCCAGTATAGTTGGGCTGAGCCTCAACTTGTGATCCTTCCTCCTCTACATGTCAAGTCCCTGGCCATGCCACTGTGGGTGTCCTGCACTCTCGGCAGCACATGGCCACATGCATTAAGAACCACAACATGCTGTCTCCTGGTACAGTGAGTCTGCAGCCAGAGACTCAGCCTAAAGCAATGACAGAGCACAGCAAGAAGTTCCAGTCATGATGTGGGAAGAGCCCAATGTCCAACAGAAACAGGCCATTTGAAAGCTGCTACATAACTCCCTCCAGGAGCACAAAGCCACCTGCTACAATGACCCCGACAATCCCATCCAATCCTCACTTCCTGAACAGACCCTCATGGCTTCATCGGCTCTGGGTCCTGGGTGACCAGTAACCCTGGAGGTATTCAGTAGGATCTCCCTAGCAGCCATTCTGAAGTTGAAGGTATAAACATGAGGCACACACAGATCCTCCCTTGAGGGGCACCCAGAAGGAGACCAGACATGTGGGTAGGATGTCAAGGTGTTTGTAAAATACGTAAGGATGGCTTATGATCAGCAGCAGCGATAGTTAAGATGTGAATGTTCCCCAAGGGCCCATGTATTAAAGTCTTGGTGGACTGTAACAGGTAGAACCTTGAAGAGGTAGTGCCTAGTGGGAGGTCTTCAGGTCCCTGGGGAAGGGCCTTCGTAAAGGGGATTGTGGGAAGCCAGCCCCCTCTTCACTCTTTTCTGCCTCCCACAAGGTAAGTGGTTTTGCTCTGCCATACATTCCTGCCATGATGTGCTATCTTGCCACAGGCCCAAAAGCAATGGGTCCACCTCATCAGACTGAAACCTCCAAACTTGTAAGCCAAAATAAGCTTTTCTCTTTATAAATTAACTATTTCAGGTACTTTGTTATAGTGATGAAAAGATAACACAGGGGCTTGGATTGTGGCTCAGTGGTGAAGCACAAAACCTAGTGTGTACAGGGCCCAGGTTCAATCCTCAGCACCACATAAAATAAATAAATAAAATGAAAGGCATTGTGTCCATCTACAACTAAAAAAAAAAAAATTAAAGAGGAAAAAAGATAACACAGAAGTCAATGAGAAAACAGCTAACTATTGACTGTTGGGGCCATGGGCAAATGTTAGAGGTGTTTTGGTTTGTTTGTTTGTTTGTTTACCAGGGATAGAACTCAGGGGCATTCAACCACTGGGCCATATCCCCAGCCCTGTTTTTATTTTATTTAGAGACAGGGCCTCACTGAGTTGCTTAGCACCTCGATTTTGCTGAACACTGAACTCGTGATCCTCCTGCCTCAGCCTCCCGAGCCACCAGGATTACAGATGTGTGCCACCACACCCAGCAGATTTGGTTTTTTATCATCTTTGCAATGTTACTATACAAATTACATTACTTTGTAGTGTTACTATCCAGCTGCTGTTTAAGGAGAGGAGAAGATGTCTGCCTGACCCCACATGCACAGCTTCTGATATAATCCAGGCAGAATGGCTTCAAACAGGAAAAGGAGATGCTGGTCATTCTTAGCAGAACAAGAGGCAGGGAATCTCTATATTTCCGTCTCTGCCAACATGATCAAACAGCTCTGGATACTTAGTATAAAGATCCTGGCCTGGGACTAAGGAGGCCCAAGTTCAAGTCCTGGTACCCACTGTATGGCCCACAGCAAGACAGTATTTCTGGAGGCTGGGGCTGTAGCTCAGTGGTAGAGCATTTGCCTGGCACATGTGAGGTACTGGGTTTGATCCTCTGCACCAGGCACACCTGTCATCCCAGAGGCTGGGGAAGCTAAGGCAGGAAGATCTCGAGTTCAAAGCCAGACTCAGCAAAAGCAAGATGCTAAGCAACTCATTGAGACTCTGTTTCTAAATAAAATACAATATAGGGCTGGGGATGTGGTTCAGTGGTTGAGTGTCCCTGAGTTCAATCCCTGGTACCAAAAATAAATAAGTAAATGTATTGTGTCCATCTACAACTTAAAAAAAAATTTAAATATAGTATTTCTGTAAATCTTGGTCTTATCATCTACAATAAGAGAAAAACACATATATCCTTTCCAGACCATTTAAATACAAAATCACATCAAACACAGTCCCACCTCAGACACATTTTAAGTCAGTACACAATCAAGAATGCCTCAAGGCCAGAAGCATCTACCCTAGGGCATAGGTAGCATCCAGCACACAGGTGGCACTGAAACCAAATTAGTGCTCTGGGAAGGGAGCCCCACAGTGCAGGTAGCCAGGGAGAGCCTCTGAGGAGTATGCTGGTCAGGCCCAAGGACCCCAGGGCTCCTGACTCTGAGAATGGGACAGGGCACACAAACCCCACACAGGCTCCTGCACAACAGACTCCACTCAGATTCCAAGCAGAGTGCTGGTCCCGATGAAAGTTCTTCAAGGGAAAGCCTACCCCATACAGATGGGGCCAATATCTCAGTTCTGAGAGAACAGGGGCAAAAAAATGCTCAGAGTTAGGGCAGGGTGGGGTAGACAGTCACCAAAAGATGGATGAGCAACTATAGCTGACATATCTTCCGTGGTCTTGAGTTTAGTTCTTTGTCTCCTCCCTGCTCCCCAAAAAAGTTTCTATGAGGACACTGCCATACTTGTAGTAGCTAACAAGCTGTTTAATATTTTCTACACTTTGATTCCAAAAAGAGAAATGATGCCTGGGTGGCAACCGTCTGGCCAGCTCGTAAATCATGGGGGACTTCAAGGTCACCTGTCTTCCTAAGACATTTAGATGTAAGTCAGTAAGACAATGAGAGATGTGAGCAACAGCCAGGTCTGGGCTCAGGTCCTACCCTGTCAAGGCCTCACTGTGTCCTGTGGCCACCCAGATGGACAATGGGAGGACCAGATGGCTCTACACTCATGAATGCCTCTGTCAGTGGGGTGAGCATACACTCAGAGGCAGTGCCCGGAGGGGCTTCCCCTGTAGCACTATCTGCCAGGCCAGCACTGGCCAGTACTGCAGACCCCTTGAGAGACCACAGGCTTGTTCCCACAATGCTACATGGACCAACCCACGTACTGAACTCCTATATGAGCATCATTCACAAGGTCTTAAGCCCCAAAGAATATGCCCTGTGGCTTCATAGGGCATGGCCATGTAATTCTGGACCCAAACAGCACCATCAGCTCCTGGCAGCACAAGTTTCCAGAACCTACAAACTGCCTATGAAGGCAGTAGGGAAGGATGGGCTCCTGTGGAGATGTTCAGAAGCATACTTCAGTCCCTACAAGTGGTTCCACGTCATCAGAACACTGGGCCTGTGACCAGGAGGAAGCCCTGACTTCCAAGTGAGAAAGACCACTGCACACCAGCAGGCAGGACGCACCTCCACTTAGGTGGACAGGGGGACACTGCTAAAAGGCCCATGGTTTCCTTCCTTGGTCGCCTCTGGGCTGCTCCTCCTTCCTTACCCCCTGTTGTCCTGCCACTGTACCAGCCACTTTATATTCATGTATTTTTAATCTTCATAATAAATCTATGAGTATGTACCATCACTGCCTCCACTCATCATCCAAGGAAATCAAGGACACAAGGGAAATACGAGGCCTGTCAAAGGCTACAGAGCTAGAAGTGGCAGAAGCAGAATGGGAACAGAGGCCACCGGGCTCCACAGCCTGTCCCTCACCCACCAGATGACCTCTGACCTCTGCACGCCTCTCCCAAGGTGAAGGCTGGAAGATAAAGACTGGTACCTGCAGGGACCTGTACCCAAGTGAGACATCCTTGGGCGTGGGGTCGGGGGAGGGGGTCTTGTCCTGACCAGCAGAGGTCTTCCCTTGCAGCTGGGGTCAAACCCTGGAGTTTTAGGCCAGGGTTCAGGGCTTTCATGGGCCCAAAGTGCACCACCAGGGAGAGTACACAGAAGGAACCCTGCAGGCAGCCCTGTGGATGAGCCAACCAGATCTCCTCCCATAGTGGCAGCCTCCACCCAGCCAGCCTGGGTGTCCAGAAGTCCAGGGAGCTGACAGGAAACATGAGCTCTTCTTTGGAAGGAACTTTCCCCATCTGTATGAAGACATGAAGCCTAAGCGCCCGCTACCACCTGCACCCTGCTCCAGAGAGAATTAGACCAATGAGCTGTCTACCCGGGAGCTTCATATACAGCATACTGAGGTCACATACCACACAAACTGGGATGCTCCAGGGAACGAAAAGGGCCCAGGATCTCTGGTGCCAGAACTCAGGAGAGTGGCTGTTCCCATCGCTGTCCCTGAAGGCTGCACGCAGGTTGCTCACCTCCCCAAAATACAGTTTGCCAACATGTGCCACTGGAGTCCAAGACAAAGCTCCTAGATACAAAGATCTTAAGGCCACTGAGCCAAAACAAAGGCATAAGGCAGAGTACAGGGACATGAACTGGGCACCAGGAGCAAAGGGGGCATTTAGGAGACTTCTGTGGGAGTGAGCAAAGGACCACCTCAGAAATGAAGCTAAGGGACTTGAGCCTGCAGAAAACTGACAAGGAGCCACGCCAGTACGCAGAGGGTGATGGGCTCACTCCTTCAGGCAACACTGGGGTGGGGGTGGACGAAGAAAGGAACATCCCAAGAGGCTCACTCCCCCAGAGCTACCACAGAGCCCCAACCCTTCCACCAGGTCAGGAGCAGCAAGAGTGGAGGTAAAGACACCTACCTAGCCAGACAGTAAGACAATGACCACAGCTCAGCACAGAGTTTTCTCCACGCTGACCACTCAACACAGCTGAACTCAATCTCTGTGTGTGTGTGTGTGTGTGTGTGTGTGTGTGTGTGTGTCACATGAACTCACATATGGGGGGACAGGCCAACATCATGACCATACACCGAATTCCTGGGAACCCGAAGTGACGGAAATAGGATCAGTAGCTTTAGCTGTATATTAGTTGCAAATGTCAAACAGAAAATGACAGGAGGACACAAAATAAAGGCATGTCAAATACAGATGTTCCTGAACTTATGATGAAGTGACACCCTGATAAATCCATCATAAACTGAAAATACCCTAAGCTGAAAATTCACTGAATACATCTGACCCACCAAACACCAGGGCTAGGCCTCGTCTGCTGTAAACATGCTCAGAACACTTTCAGTAGCCCACAGATTTGGGCAAAATCACAGGCTACTTTATCATAAAGCACTGAATAGCTCATGAATGTAATGAATACTGCACTGAATGTGAGAAACAGAATGCTGAACATACCACCAACACCTACAAAGAATGTAAAGTTGAGAAATCATAGATCTGGTTGTCCCTAAACTAGGGTCCTCCTATGATGATTTGGCAAAACATAAATATGAGCCCAAACCAAAAATGGGGTGGTAACTACTTGGGGTATTTTTATATATAACTTTTTTGGAAATACATTTCACATACAATTCACTCATCTGCAATTTAACAGTTTATAGTGCAAGCATCACCACAGGCAATTTTAGAAGTATTTCTATCACCACAAAAAGGAAATATGTGCTTTTTAGTAATCACTTCCTAAACCTGCCATCTCTCCCACTACGGTCCTGCTCTCTCTACAGATTTGCCTATTCTGGACAGTGCATATGGAGTCATATGACACATGAACTTCTGCGACTTCTGTCTTCAGCCCTTCCTGAGAGCCAGTACCTCGCCTGCACTTCACTAATTCCCCAGGAGCCCCCAAAGGCAGGAAGAAAGAATGGGCCAGTCCAGAGCATGCCAGCCACCAGAAGAGACACCCATCCACAGTCACTGTGCTCCGTGTCCTGCCCCCCTCCGCCAGCCCTATGCCCACTGGCCTGATGCCTCACACCGCACCCTCATCAGATCCATGCTGGCAGGGGCTGGGCTGTGTGCCAGGTGTGTGGGGTCTTCAGGAATACAGTCCAGCCTGAGCCAGACCAGCAGTTCTCAAAGTGTAGGAGTCTCTGATGTCCTTTTGGGGATTCGTGAGCCAAAACTATTTTTATAAAAATGCTAAGGCACCACTGCCTTTTTCACTCCTATTGGTTCAAGAGCATACAGCAGAGCCTGCCCTAAAACCACACAACCTGATACTGCAAAAGGATGACTGCAGAGGGTAGGAGAATCCAGCTGCCTTTCATCAGATGGATGCGAAAGCAATTTCCAAAAAGGTAGAATAATGTGACTCTTCTCAGCCGGCTGCTTTTAGTTTAGAAAAGTCATTTTTCAGAAAATCATGTTACTTATATAAACATGTAAACAGATTTGTTATTTTTAAATGAGCCATAGGTATCTTAAAATGTCTCCATTTTAATTTCTAATATAGTAAGTGCCAAGAGACATATTCACATAAACAAAACATATTCACATCAACTTTGATGGCCTCAATAATCAAGAGTGTATAGGGGTCCAGAAGCCAAAGTCTGAGAAGCACTGACCTACCCAATCACCAGCCCGCTAGCTACCCAGAGTTGCCTCTCTGACTGCGCTGGTCCGGTTCCTGCCAGCCCAAACACAAACTTGCTTTTATGACCACCTCCTGGTTTCCACTCAAAGTCCTTTCCACATGACAGCACTGCCTTAAAAGGCGACATCTTAACCCAGACTTCTTCCAGTAGCTGTGTTACCTACAGTCTAAGTGGAAATCAAACAGGCTCCCAGACAACAGGTAGACAGAACCACCTTCCTCCCCAAGATGCCAGCCTCAGCCTCTGCTTCTGCCTCTGCCTCGGGGAGAAGGCCCAATGGAGGCAGAACCTGCTCCCACAGTCAGGGAGCACCCCTTGGGTCCCACCTTCTACAGGGCACTGACACACTGCATGTTCAAAGCACCTCAACTGTGCCACAGAGATCACTGTCCCATGGGAGGGTTACGAGAAAGAAATGCAGGGGACCCTGTGGAATGTGCACCTGTCCCGCTTCCCTGGAGCTGCTCAACTGTCTTGAAGGATAATGTGGGGCTCACTGGCCTGAGCCTCACCTGCCACCTCCAGTAACAGTTCAGGGGGACCTCTGAGGGAAAAGATGGCATCCCAGACACCATCAAAGGATGCTGACGGTACACATGCTAGCTACCTTTTTTTGTATACACATTTCATTCTACTAAAACTATTATTGAAGGCATTAAAGTCGATCAATGATTATGAGATTGTGAAGCCCCCCAGAGACTATGCTTCAGGGGCCACTGCAGGCTGTGGGGTGGGAGACAGGGATGGGGTGCCTCAGGCGGAGTCATTTCTCCTCCCGGTCTTCAACACAAAAGCTTCCACATATCATACATGAGAGTTTCATGCTTTGTTTCAAGAGATGAGGTGTGCTGCTGTCAAAGAAAGTCAGAAAACTGGTTAACACCATAACCAACAGGACACTGAAGGTCTTTTCCTCCAGCCAACCCCAGGATCTTCTGGGGCCTGATATCAGGTACTGTGGGCCCCTCACCAGCAACTCTCGGGCCCCTTGCACTCAAGTGGACCCAAATCTCCCTAAGTTATCTGCCTTTAAGGCTTACCTCCTTCAGCCCTTATCCCAACAATACTTAAGGCTCAACTTATCTCTGCAGCTCAGTGGGTTTTCAGGCTAGTCAAAAAGAAAGAAGAGACCTCCATGTGGTTGAGCCAACCCTGCACACAACACAGCCTCCTGAGCCAGCATCTTCAAGCTATACCAGTGCTTACAACCAAAGGGGTGCCCTCAGACCCAGTTTCGCATCCCAGATGCACCAAGTGAGGAGCATCGGGCTTTATACAGCTTCCCGCAGGGTCTACCACCAGCTCCATCCTCCCACTCAAAGGGCTGCAGGCCAACTGCTGTGCTGATTCAACCAAAGCTCAATGGCAGAAATGCTGCAGACCAGTCTCTACCACTAGGAAAAGATCAGGTCTCTACCCAAAAGAGCTGAGAGATGTACAAAGAAAAACCTGTACATGAGGGCTGGGGATGCAGCTCAGTTGGTACAGTGCTTGTCTTGCACCCATAAGTCCCTGGGTTTGATCCCTAGCACCAAAAAAAAAAAAAAAAAACACCTGTACACGAATGCACACAGCAGCTTCTTTCCATCTGCCAAAAGGTAGTAACAACCCAGATTTCCAACAACTGAGAAATGATAAACAAAATGTGGTACATCCACACAACGGAAGGTATTCCGCCATAAAATTCTGACCTGTACCACTAGGAGAATGAACCCCCAAAACATGTTGAGTATAAGAAGCCAGACCAAAGGTCACACATTGTATGATTCCATTTTAAGGAAATTTCCAGAATAGGTAAATCCAGAGATAGAAAACAGAGTCATAGCAGCTGAGGCCTGAGGAGAAGGAGAAGGGAATGACTTCGTGATCATGAGTGTCCTTCTGGGGCACAGAAAATGTTTTCAGCTAGAGTGGGGTGGCTGTTTCACAACACTGCAAATGTACTAAAATGCAACCAAATTGTACACTTTAAAATGGCTGATTTTATGTCATACGAATTTCACCCCAAAGAACACAAACAAGAATAAAACCCGCAGCAGTCCTCAGCACCCTGAGTACCCAGAGGGCAGGCTGGAGGCTGCTGGCCATGCTCATCCTCTCCTCCACGCCTCTGCCCACACGAGGCCTTGCCAGCCCTACCCCTGCCTGGGCTCCTCCCTGGACTCCAGCAGCTGGAGTGGGGGGCAGGGGGACATTTTAAAAAGCCTCTTCCCTGTTTGGTCTTGACAGCACGCCCATGACCGCGGGATTTTTGGAACATGACGCCATTCGTGGCAAAAGGAGGAATGCTGGAGAATGCGTGGGGACAAACTCATGGGGCAACAGCTTTGCAGGGAAGAGTCATGCCCTGTTCCACAAAAAGCTGCCCTTCCCACTAAGAAACAGGTAGGGCAGGAGAGTGGGATGAGGAAGGAAAGAGACAGGAAGTCTAAACAAGGACAGTCCAAATCACAGCCTGCAGCCCCACCCCTCCCAGCAGGTCAGCACTAGGCCAAAAGGCCTACCAGCCCTCTCAGTCTGTGGGACAGAGTAAAGAGGCCTCACCCAGCTCTCCCACTGAAGTGCACTGCCTTCCCCACCCAGTCTGCTTATCTCTCTACCTACCAGGCTGCTGTGAAGGTAATGAGTTAACAGTGAACTGGCACAGAGTGATTTCTGTTAGCTATGAATAACACCACCAGTACAATAAATAATCCCAGAACATGCCAACTGCTCCTAGAGTTCAGTCCAGGAAAACCTCCACCACAGGAGGCTGCAGGGCCATGGGAGCCGGCCAAGCCCTCCAGGAAGTCCAAGTCCTCACGGGCTTCCAGGCAGGAAGGCAGATGTGCAGCTGGGAAGCAGTAGGCTCTGTCTGCCCAGGTGACATCTGTCTGTCTGTGAGATAACCTTCCCAGGCTCTATAAAAGGGAGGCTTCTACTTGTTTGGACTGTCTTTAAGTTTCCTTGGCAGAGGCTCCATTCCCTCCAAGAACAGTGACTGGTAAAGGCTAGGGGAAGATAGGTCAGAGACGGCTGGGCTTTGGGGCTTATGTTTGATGGGCTGGGGGTAGACAGAAATAGAGGTTTAAGAGCCAACCCTCCCACAAAATCATGGTAGCAGGTCCCCTAACTGGGCCCATTTTCTCAATTGTAGCTTCAGTTTGGAACTCAAGATCCCCAAAGTCCCTCTAACTTGAATATTCGATCCTCTGTTTAGCTCTAGGAACACCTGCCACTCCCTGCATGGCATGTGCCCCAGCTGGCCCAGGGCCTAGCCACAGTGAACTTTCAAGAGCAAATGTTAGACCGACACACTGAGTGTGACCCAAGGGCAGGGCCCATATTCCCAGAGAGGATCTTGCTGTACAAATGTACAAATACCCCATTTACTGGGCACCCACTCTATGACCTAGTATTTACGAACTCAGCTCTTCCTATGCATCCTAAAGTTCACAAGAATCTTGCCCACATCTTCCATAATCCTCATTGGCATCCAAAGAGGGGTGTTATCATAACTCCTAGTTCTCAGATGAGGGCATTAGTCATCTAATGTTCAATCAGCATGGAAAATGCTGGACGTGAACCAGCAGTGAGTTGGAAGCCCCTGCTCCCCACTATTTCACTTCTCTTACCTGGCACACTGAAAGAAATGTAGGGCTATCAGAGTTCTAGGTCAGAGCACATCCCAAGCATACGCCATGCACGCACCTAGACCCTATGGGGCTCTGAAGCAGCCGTACCTCTAGCGGCTCACCCAGTACTGACAATGAGATTCTGGGTGTGGGCCAAGGATCCCTGAAGACGGGGTCCCTTTCTCTGGCTCAGCTGCTCCCACTTCAGCCATGGGCAGGACCAGAAAGAGGTAAGAAACTGCATATGGAAAGTGCACCAGAGCCTCCTAGGTCTGTTAACCTGTGCTTCAGGCCAGGCACGGTGGCGCACACCTGTAATCCTAGTGGTTTAGGAGGCTGAGGCAAGAGGATCACGAGTTCAAAGCCAGCCTCAGCAAAAATGAAGGGCTAAACAACTCAGTAAGTCCCTGTCTCTAAATATAATACAAGATAGATTTGGGGATGTGGCTCAGTGGTTGAGTACCCCCGAGTACAAACCTCAGTACCCCCCCAAAAAAAGTGTTTCAGGATTTGTGGGAGATCGAGGCTGTGGCTATTTCCGGATTCTGAATTCCTCTCTCAGGGAAAAAAAATAGTGCTTCCTGTTCAGGGCTACACCAAAGGTGTGGTCACTGCCACAGGCCAACAGCCTATCTGGGGGACATGGGACTCTCTTTGGCTGAGAAGAGGTGAGGCCTGAGTAATAAACTGTGCACAGCCCTGTACCAACCCCACACAGACCCACACCCCAGAACTCAGGAATCCAAGTTAGGGCCAGGCCCTGTTCCTGATAGCAAAGGTTAGCCTTATCAGGTACACAGAGGCCAAACAGGACTTTGGAAAAACCCATGTTGGCCTTCCTATGACCTAGACAGGTCACTGAACCTCTCCAGTCTCAGCTGCTCCCTCTGCTAAGTAGAGACAATCCTTCACTTGCTTAATGGAGGGAACGGGTGGGGGCACAGCAGACCCTTTCTCCCAGGGCTAGGAACTAACAGCTGCAATTTATTCGGTAAAACACCAGCTCTACTACCAACCTGCCCCAGCCACACAAAAACAGTACTAAGTTTGTAAGTCAAAGTGGCCCTCCCAATGGCAGGGAAGCAAGCTCAGATATGTTGTGAAGACTGGTCTAAGAGTCTTGTGGAAGCAAGCTCTGTATCACAGCCCCATTATGGAGCAGCTTTGGTGATTCTGAGTGGGTCACGCAAACTCTCCAAAATTCAGTGACCCCTTCCCTGCCAGGGACCATGCTGTCACCAGCCCTGCTGGCTCCTAAGGCCTGTGTGAGATCATGGGATCCAACATTTGATTCAGTATGTGGAAGCTCAGAGGGATACCACAGGCCCATTCCTGTGCAGACCGCCATTGCAACAGCCCTGACATCAGAAAAGGTCACTGTCCACTGCAACATGCAACCCCCAAGCTGAGCCCCAGGAGAGGAAGGAGCTGGAAGGGTTACAGGTTCCAGGCAAAAACCAGGCTGGGGGGGTGGGGTGGGGTGGCTCAGTGGTAGAGTGCTGGCCTAGCACCTGTGAGGCCCTGGGTTCGATCCTCAGCACCACCTAAAAATAAATAAAATAAAGGTATAAAAAAATAATACTTCAGCTAAAAAAAACAACACACCAGGCTGTGGTTTCATGTGAACTAGGATGACCTTGACTGAGAAGACCAATGAATGGTTTGGAAGATTCCAGTTCCAGTCTCCAGAGACAAAATGCCAGCAAATCAACCCACCAGGCTCCCTCACCCCCAAAGAAAGGGATGATACTATGAGAGTGGTGGAGAAGAACAGTGGTAGCTCCATCCCAAGGCAGCTGCGGAAACTGCTGAAACTGGAACAAGCACAAAACCTGGGGCAGAGTTTTCAAACCTGCCCCACTAACAGCCCCCCCCACACACACACACACACATACACACAACCCAAGTGCCCTGGGGCGAGGCAGGGTTCCAGGCTTCACCCATCACCCAGAGTCCTGCTGCTTTTCCAGTGAGATACATAGGATTTCTGAACCAGTAAAAGGCTCCAAAGTTAATGAAAGCCATTGAACTGGTCCAACTGTGTCATTCAGAGGGGAAAGGATAGCCTGGAGAACAAGTTTCCCAGGATAAAAGAAAGGTCTATTTTCTTAGGTCGAAAGCTTCCAAGTTAGCATCAGTGCTCCAGCACCTGGCCCTGCTCCACCGGCACAAAGCAAGGGGTATGGGCAGCAGGATGTGCTCCCCTCTGCCTGGCTGCAGGGCTCTCTCCTTCTTCAAGACTAAATGGCAGACTGGGAAACAGTTCAAAGACAAACACTGGAATCAAACTTCTTGATTTCAGCTACACAGGCTGAAGGTCCTAATAGTCACAAGATGGCCCAAACTAAGGCTCCTCCCCACAGAAGATACTAGCACACTCTCAGTATAAATTGCCAAGAGCAGAGATGCTCAGGAACTCCAGGGTTCCGTGGGCACACCATGTCCTGCCTATGATCAGAAAGTGGGCACCTAAGTCACGTTCCTGGGTCACCCTGCACTGTACTCTGAGAATCCAGGTCTTGGGACTGCCGTCTTCTCTGAGTCAAGGAAAATGAGGAAAAGGTCAAGTAAAAGGCTAGTAACTCTAGAGGCAACCATCAAACACTGGAGGGACACAGAAGAGCTAAGCGCCATGGAAGACAGCAGTCACATGGCCAGGAATGCAGGGTTTGAGAGGGAGCCACAGAACACTACTACACTAGCAGCCTGTCCCCCAAACCCACCCCCACAGGGTGGTCCTGGGGACAGTCCCGCTGGCTTCTGGTTAGAAAGCTCCTGTTTTGCCCTCAAACCATGGTCCTCAACAGGGGTAGGGCTCATAGCCCAAAGAGAATTTCCAAACACATCAAAAGGAGTCACCAAAGAAGATGCCATATTCACAGGGGAAAAAACTCAAAAGTTGGCAAAATGGGGACAGGTAACAAACAGAAATGATAGGTCCAAGAGAACCAGCACCTCAGCAACCCTCCAACCCTAGGCCATCTGCAGGACACCACCACAGAGGAAGCCGGAGAAAGGAAGAAGCCACTGGCACAGCCTTCCCAGCAATGGGCCAGGACTGCAGGCCTAGGCCACACGTGGCTGCTGGCAACTGGGAGGGTGGCTGGTCTCCCCTGAACTGTGCCCTAAGGCAAAACACAGCTTTTTTATGTGTTGAAATGACACTATTTTGGATATACAAGGTCAAATAAAATATAATTAAAAATCTATTTCACCTGTTTCTTTTTATTTTTTAACAAGGCAACTAGAAAGTTTTAAATTATATTTGTGACTTCCACTTTAGTTCTATTGGACAGGACTGGTGTAAGCTAGGGGTTGGCAAGCTACACACATATGCCAAATCTAGCCTGCCATCTGCTTTTTAAGGCTCAAAACCAAGAATAGCTTTTATATTTTTAAATGGTTGTATAAGTACCTACACAAATGCCTCAACTTTGCCTGCTAGCCTGCAAAACCTTAAGTATTTACTACCTGGCCCTTTAAGGAAAAAATTCTAATCCCTAGTCTAGATTCCAGAAACAATCAGATATTCTCTTCAGGTAAAACAAGGAACAGAGGACAGATTGGGGGGGTGGCGGGTGTGGAGTGATTCTTGCACATTTTTTTTATTGAAATAAAATTCACAGAACATAAAATTAACAATTTTAAATGAACTTTTCATTGGCATTTAGTATATTTCATAATGTTGTACAACCAGTGCTTCCATCTAGTTCCAAACCATTTCATCACCCTCAAAACAGAACCCCAATCCCATTAGCAGTCACTCCTCTCGGCCCTTCCCTCAGCCTCTGGCAACCACTAATCTGCTTTCAGTTTCTATGGACTTACCTGTTCTGCACATTTCATCTAAACGGAATCATACACTATCTGCCCTTTTATGTGTGGTCCTTTTACTTGGCATCATGTTCTCTAGGTTCATCCGTGTGGTGGCATGTCTTAGTACTTTGTGACTTTTTAGAACAAGTGACATTTCATTGTACAAATACTCAAATTGCCCACTCATCCATTTGTTGATGGACATTTAGATTGTTGCCACCTTTTGGCTACTCTGAATAGTGCTCTCAGGAACATTCCTATGTAAGTACTGATATGAACATACATGGTTTTAATTCTTCTGAGCATGTATCTCAGAGTGGAACTGCTAGCTTCATGTTGATTCCGTTTCACTTCTTGAGGAGCTGCAAAACAACGGCTGCACCATCTTACTCCTACCAGCAATTCACAAGGGTTCCAATTTCTTCCCATCATCACCAACACTTGGTAAATTCTGTTTTTAGAATTCTAGCTATCTTAATGGTATCTCATTGTGGTCTTGATTTGCACTTTCTTGATGACAGTGAGCATCTTTTCATGTGCTTGTTGGCCATTTGTAATGGGATTTTGTGTGCCTGGGATTTTGTGTGTCTGAGATTTTGACATATCCCTGCCAAACAATGCGCCAACCCACCCGTAAATTATACTTCTTCTAGAAAGTGTGGGCATGATATATTGAAATAAATGCCAGGTCAGATAAAAAAAGTTCTGTGCCCTGGAACTTCTAAGAATATCACAGGAGTAAAGGTACCCCTGAAGAAATGCCCCACTGAGACTTGGTCCTAGCCCACCCATCTATGTCAAGGATCCCGGCAGCCATGGCAGTATCAAACCAGGAAGACTGAGAGTCGTGGGAAAGATCAAGCCCACTTTCATTACCAGATGGGGAAACCGAGGCCTCAAGAAGGAAAAGATCCAGCCACGCCCCATGATGAAACAAGGAAAGGCATGGGTCAGGAATGCAATCCAAATGCAACGGCTCCTCCCACGGCAAGAGAATGAGACGCCCCATCAGATCCATACCCACTGTGGACCCAGAAGACCCACACCCAGGCTGGAGGCTGAGGACTCTGTACTCCAAACCTGCTTCTGCCACTAACCACCAACAATCTCTGATCCACCTCCCAGCTTACCCTGCCCTCCCTCTCTTCTGTGGGCCCATCACATGGGGATTCCCACAGCTTGCTCCCCCACCCCCCAGTGGTCACTCACTCCTAGGACTTCAGCAACCACCTTCACATAGCCAACCCTAGCCCCCACCCTCACCAAAGCCCTAACCATCATCTCCTACTTTTTGAGTGGGTCACTCCACTAAGTACTATAACAGGCATTCACTACCACAAGGTCAAATATACCACAGTAGTTGAGGCCCTCCCCCCATCCCCCACATCTACTCTAAATCTGTTATCCTCAATATTGTGTTGAAGGCGCTTCTACATACCCCTTTCCTCAATCCCACCTGTACTCCACCACAACACCTTATCCCCAACGTCACCCTTTCCCATCACTGGTCTGGAGAATCAAGACCTTATCCCCAAGGTCACCACCTCCCAGCAATGGTCTGGAGAATATATAGCAATCCGCCTGGACTACTTTCAGAGCTCCACTACTTCTGCCTCTAGCCACAGTGACTTTCCTGAAGACTAAATCTGACAAATTTTAAAAGTGTAAAAATAACTAAGAAAATATTAGTGACTATTTAATAAACCTTGGCAAGAAGGCCTTCCTACATGAGATTAAAACTGCAAGCTATAAAGGATAACAGAGATTTAACTGTGTTCATTGTATCTTACTTTATACTTTGAAGCTGAGGACTAAACCCAAGGCCTTGCACATGCCCAAGCACATACCCTTATCACTGAGCTACATTCCCAGTTTCATAAGAAAAACAACCATGTATAAAGAGACAAATGACACTCGGAAAAAATATTTGCCATATATAACAGCAAATTTCTATCTAGAGGAGGGTGGGCAACCATGGCTCACAGGCATAATCCTGCCAGCTGCCTGGTTTTTTTTTTTTTTTTTTGTAAATAAAGTTTTACTGAAACATAGTCATACTCATTAGTTTATATATTGTCTACAGCTCATTTTGTACCATGACCACAAAGTTGCCACAGAGATCATAAAGGTTAAAATATATTAGTATCTGGCCTTTTACAAAAAAAGTCCACAGACCCCAGTGACCTAAAGCATACACAAATCAATGGGGGACAGGAGGAAAACGAAATCAATGAAAAAATGGACAAACAAGCAAGTAATCCACAAGAGAAACAAAAACACTCAAATATTATAAGGAGAGACTTAACCTCACGTAATTTGGGAAATTATTAAGGAATTAAATCATTTGATAATATCCAACCCTGGAAATGTTATGACATAGCCTTTTTTGGAAAGCAATTTGGTGGTATCTGTAAAAAAAAAAAAAAAAAAAAAAAAAATTTAACGCACTGGATGTCAACCCAGCCGTTCTATTTTTAGGCATCTGCCCCCAGAGAAATACTTGCATTTGCGCACGCACGCACACATGCCCAAAAACATTTATAACACTGTATGCTGAAACATTCACTATTTATAACAGCAAAACTCATCAGTAACCTTGATGTCCATCAATCAGGGAATGGGTTAAATCACAGCACATCCTTAATGGTCTAACAGGCAAAACAATACTGATATATTTATATGTAACACCATGAAAAGAGCTCTGAGATATTCCTAAACAGGAAAAGAAGTTGGAAATACATGAACACAATTCAGGTTTAAAAGCATATCTGTGTTCATATGTACACAGAGAAATGCACAGGAGGGCAGAGGGACTGCAGGACAGGATGACAAATAACAACTAACTGTGGCTTAGTACCTAACCCAGACCACTCTGAATTCCACTGGTGAGAAGAAGGCAAGGAACTCCTCTGTCCCAAATCTACACTGGCAAGGCACCTTCTGCAACATAATCATCCTTGACATTAGTGCCCTCAGGATGTGCTCATGGGATGGCCACTGTAGACCCTGAACCGCGGTAGGACAAAGAACGACGACTTAAGGATCCTGGCTCTCTCCCTGCACTAGGCAAGTTGTTTCTCTTCTCCAGGTTTCAGTCTTCTCACCGGCAAGAGAAAGTGGTAGGATCAGCTGATCCCCAGGTCCCTTCCAGGTCTGATGCCAGAACACAGGCCCTGGAAGAGCTCTTGTACCTCTCTAGGGGAAAACCAACCAACCACCAACAAAACCCACAGCTGAGGAAATAGAGCTCAAATCAGGATGTTCTGAGGAATGTCCACCCTGGGAAGATGACATCCCAAGAGCAAAAGCCCTCCCTCCTCCCTGGGCCCAGTGTCCAGGCCTATTAAAGAGGGGGTGGCCTCCGTGGCTGCTGATGTATCTTCCAGCTTGGACTGTCTAAAATAAGCCCGGGGCAGGGAGGGGCAAAAGGAAGCAGGGGCTTGGGAGAGACCAATGGGAACTGACTGGCTCAGGTTTTCTAATGGAGCCATAAGGATGAGAGAGAGCAAGAGGCTGGGGGAGGGCCGGATGCACAGAGCAGCAGTGAAGCTGTTGGCAACAGCCCGAGTTTCCCTCCTCTCTTTTCAAGAGCAGTTTCTTCCTGAAAGATCCCAGGAGGTAGAAGGCTGGGCTAATCTCTCCCAGCACAAATAACCCCACTCATTATTTCAGGAACTATCATTCCAGTTGTGCCCTGGAGGTCTCAGGCCTGTTTCAAAATCCACAATTCAACTTTGAATACACTGAAAGAGTACAGTACTTCAAATTTTCCTCTACCCTTGAATCCAATTAATAATCAACAGATTTTTAAAAAAAAAAATTTAACAACTTCTACTCAAGCATGCAAATTCCACTCTAGTGTATCCAAGCTTAAGAATCAAAAAAAAAAAAAAAAAACCAGCCACCTATGGTATAAACACCTAATTTATCAATTCGGGCAGGTGCTTAGAATAACCAGGCAACTTTTAAGCCTCTCTCAAAACGGCCCAAAACTTCTTAAAGTTGGCTCTTCTATGACCAGTTTTTTGTTTGTTAGAGGGGGGAAAAAAGTTGAATTAAATATCATTCCTTGCTTTTCACAACAGTTCCATGAGGGAAGTAAGCCACTGACCAACTTACAGATAAGGAAATTAAAATAATACAGAGCTAAAAGAACTTGTTCAAGGTCACACCACTGAGAGTGACAGCCAAGACTGGAAACAAAGTCTCCCCACTCCTCTTCACCATAGGAACTGCTTCCCAGAAAGAAAAAAAAAAAAGCATCAGGATGAAAAGAGGAAATCAAGTTTTTCCTCTCTTAAAAGGCCACCCCCCTCCCCTCCAGAACACCTTTGGAGCACTGCACTTCCCAGGATGACCTGCCGCTAAGGCCTTGAGTTTGGGTAAAGCTTCTTGGCTGGTGGAAACCTGACCTCAGAGAAAGCCACCGCATCCAGGGCCATAACCCCTGCCCCTACCACCCTGCTCTGGTCTGCCCTGTAAACAAGTCAAACCATGCTTGCACTCAAGTGGCATCAAAAACAGGCCAGAGCACTTCAAAGCCATGTTTTCTGTCTAAGGGGGTTCTTTTGCAAAAGGAGTGGCTACAACTAGGTCACACCGGTCTGGAATGTGAAGGGAGCTCCCCTGGCCTCATTCAGGGAGTTGAGAGAAAGCTCTGAAGAGGATGGAGACTGGGGGTGAGAGGGTGAGCCAGGGTGCACAGGTCCAAACCAAGGAGGGGCAAACAAGGCCTGAAACCCACCCGTGCAGGGGTTCCCAAGGGTTCCCCAGGGACTGCAGTCCCTAAACCAACGCTGTGTTTTTGGTGTCTTGACTCTGATGCAAGTTTGGGAGCTACTAAAGCCTTCAACTGACAGATAGGCCTGGAGGAGTGAACCACATCTTAGCTGGAACCCCTAGGTCTTCTCATTCCCAGTCCTTGACCAAGAACTGGAAAGGCTATTGGGGGGGGGGGGCGGGGAGAGCAGGCCCTTGCTCTCCCTTCAACAACAACAACAATAACAACAACAACAAAATGCCCTTTCAGTGGAAGTTTAAAAGCAAGAGCCTCCTCCCCAGACTTGGAGACCCTCCGCCTCTCTTCTGTCCCTGAGGGTGACAAGGACTTAGGTCAGGATGGGTCCCACAAGGCAGAAGGCCATGCAGGCAGGGTCCACCCAGACAAGCCAATCCCTGGACAGTCTTGAGTTCCCCATACAAGAGTCTGTGGGTGCAGGGTGGAAAAGGGGGTGGGGGTTGGGGGGCTGGGGGGGGGGTGTCCCTGCCAAACATCAAGCAATTCCCAAGGCGCTTTGTTCCTAGGAGGAGAAAACAGGCATTTTTGAGTCACCCAAAAAAAAAAGCATGAATCACACGGCAGGGTTGTGGGAACGGGAAAGGATGTTATTTTTCGGCATACTTGAGGATTTTCCCTTTGTCCTGACTCTATCCGTCCTCCTCCCACCCCCAGCCGCAGCCCCAGCCCCCAGCACTCACGCACACATTTTTCTTTTTTTTCCTGCTCCATTTTTATTTTCCCCCACGGCCTTCCGAGGCGCCCCGGCCCCGGCCCGCCTCAGGGGCGCGCGACGCGGGTCTCCGGGTCCAGGACCCCAGGGTCGCCCGCCCCCCGTCCCCGCGCCGCTCACCTGCGTCAGGTCTTCGTCGTTGAGCAGATGCGACTCTCGGGGCTTGAAGCAATTCTGACACTTGCTCTTGTTGAAGATGTTGGCCTGGAATTTCCTGCACGGATTCTCCTTGGCCGCCGACATGGTCGTCGCAGCCGCAGCGGCAGCGGCAGCGGCGGCGGCGGCGGCGGCGGCGGCGGCGCCGCAGGCCCGGCCCGCGCGCTCCCGGCGGGTCGGGGCTCAGCGCAGCCGCCGCCGCATCCCCGGCCGGCCCCCGCCGCAGGCCCGGCCCTGACTCTCCCGCGGCCCGGCTCGCCGCACGCCGAGGCTGCCGCGCCGCCGCCGCCGCCGCCGGGCCTCACAGAGCGCGCGCCGCCCCGCGCCCGCCCGCACTGCCGCCGCCCGGGCGCCTCGGGCCCATGGACGCAGCCCCCTGGCCTCTGCCTCCCGCCGCCGCGGCCGCCTCTCAGGCGCCGGTCACCACCGGCCCCCGCTGGTCACCCCCGCTGCCGCTGCTTTGGGCGCCCGCGGCCGCTGCAAACGGGAGCGGAGCGCCTCGCGCACTCCGGGCGGGGCGGGCGGGCGGGCGGGCGGACGGGCGGCGCGGGCGGGCGCCGGGCGCGCGGGGCGGGGCCCGCACCGAAGTGATCGGCAACCCTGCCAGCCAATAGCGGCCGTGCGCTCCCGCTAACAAAGAAACCCCTGGGCCAATAGCAGTCGGGGGGCAGGGCCCAGAGCGCCCGAGCGCAAGGTAACTTGTGCAGCCGAGGAGGAAGGTGGGGGCGCCGGCCTGGGACGTTCAGGTTTGGTGGACTGGCGCCGAGGCCAGCCGGCCTGACAGCTGCAGAGGCGGGGGGGGGGGGGGGGAACCAGAGGGGCGGGGTGGGGGGGGAGCCAGAGGGGCGGGGAGGGGGGAGCTGAAGGCGGGGCCGACCTCTGGCTGGCTCTCTCCGCAAACCCCCCTCGGTTCCAGTCCAGCCCTTCTCTCGGCGTGCGCCACGGGACAGAGCGAGCGGATTCGTGGAGCACCTCTGAAACGTCGTGGGGTCCTAGTTTGCATGATTCATCAGGAGTGGATACTGGTTTCCAAGTACTCCCAAGGCTTTGGCTCCTTCAAGTTTCACCACCTCTCCTCCATCGCTCCCATTTTGCAGATGAGAAAAACTGAGACGCGGGGAGCAGTTAAGTCATAGGGAGGTAATGTTTCCAGGGATGACTAAGAGAAGATGTCAGCCAGCCTCCCGGAGCTGCTAGTTCTATTATGGGAGAACGCTGACTCTCTGCCAGGTCCTGAGCTAGGCATTCTTTTCTTGGTGATGGGTTGGAGGAAATGAAGGGTGATTTTGTGCAGGGTCATTCTGCTGGGGAAGGGGGCCCGATCTATCACTCCAGGCCCTCCACTGTCCAGTCTCTTGGCCAAGAGAACCTGGAGACGCTTGTGAACGGCACAGGCAGAAGGGTGTGTAGGATTCAGAGGGAAGGGGGAAATGTACCCTGTAGGAGAATGAGATTGGCTTCCAGGAGCATCAGGGTGGATTGAAAAGCAGATAGTGAGAGGCTCCCTGGGGCCGGTGGTGGAGACAGGGAAAGAAGGAGCAAAAAAAAAAAAAAAAAAAAAAAGTCTAAAGGATTTGAGGAAGGCGGATCACCCAGGGCTCTGGATTCCAGGCTCTGGCATGTAAATGTCAGCCTGCTGGCGGAAGGGAGTCATCCTGAGTTTTTAAACTGGGTGAGCTAACTCGGTCTTCACAGGGGAGGTGACATTGGAGCATGTGGCAGCAGCAGCGACAGCAGCTGTTGCTTAGGAGATGGAAAGGCTGTAGGAGAAGAAGTAGCAAGTACTTCCAGAGCTCTGTGTACTTTTCCACTGATCCTCTGGTGACTATCCCAGGGAGGTGGATTTTCACTTTGAGTAAGAAATGCTTTTCTACAAAGGGGATCAGAGAAAGGCAGATCAAAGTCCTCCGGCAGCCTAAGGGGGGAATAGCCTGGCTCCACCCCTCAGCTCCAAGGCAGCATTGGGCAAGTCCTTTACCCTGCCTTGTGCCTCGGTGACCACATGTACAAAATTGACATGATTGTATGATGTTGCAAGCATGAAGTATATAATGCTTGTAAAATATTTCACATAATGTGGAAAAAAAACATTAATTGAATCTAGGCAAAGGGTGTTTATTTTCCTATTCTTGCAACTTCTGTTGGTTTCAATTTTTTTTTTTTTTTTTTTTTTTGCAAAATAAAAGAGACAGGAAAATGGGTAAAGAAGACCTACAATTCTTGCCTTCCCAGAATACTAAGAAAGTGATACCAAGTGTGGCCTCTGGGGAGGGGAGCTGGATGGTTGGGAGGTGACCTACTTTTAATTTTCATTGTAAGCCCTTTTGTTCCCTTTCGGATTTGGTGTTATGTGCAAGTACAACTTCTTTTAAAATAAAAATTTTAAAGTCCGATCCTTGCCTCAGGGCCAACACAAAAGCCATCCTACTGAGAAAAATGCTTGGTGTGTTCAGGTCAATGGACACACATCCAGTGCCCAAGGGCTAGGGGCTGGGGGTCTGCAGCTAGGGATATTAAAAAAAAAAAAAAAGAGTTTGATTCAGGAATCCAGAGACTGCCTGCCTGGAAGGAGCTCACTTTCAAGTAATGTAGACATTTGAAAATAAGAGGCAAACAGATGGCACTCCATGTAGAGAGTTGAGGGGGGCCAAGACCTAGGGGGTACCCAGCACCATAGGTAGCTTCAGGGAGGGCTGCACACAGTTCATCTCCACACCGTTTGTCACTAGAGCTGCCTGGGGAGTGAGACTACCAGGGCCAGCTGGGCCACATAGCTAGACCCTGTCTCAAAAACAAACAAACAAACAGAAAAACTTGACTAGTCTCCAAGGCACCAAGAGGATGGGGCTGGCTCTCGGTGACTACTCCAATTCCTGGGCCTAGTTCAATGCCGGGTACACAATCAACACCCCGTGGTAAGCAAATGGATTAAAGAAAAACATACCTTTCCACTTTGGATTGAAGTGTCTCCCTGATGGGATTACAAAATCTCATGGACAGGGTCTGGATCCTGCAGCCTTGGGTTCCCTTTGTAGGGCCCTGGAATAGTACATTGCACCAGCTTTGATACCCAACGTGAATATTCATTAGTATTCTGTACATCTCGATATATAATATGTTTCTCCAAAAAGCAAATAGACAAGCGGAAAAGAAAAAGTGTCTCAGGTAAGTATTGCTCTGTGGTCCTGAATGCCACCCTGAAGCCTTTCGGGCATCCCATGAGGGAACAGGATTTACACATACACACACACACACACACACACACACACACACGGAAAGAACCGCTATTTTGGTCTCATCACCATAACTTAGTCTTGTCTGTCCTTGAATCTACCCTGTGTCTGGCTCTTCTCACTCAACAGCGCATCTGTTGTGAAATTCATCCGTCCATGCTGACTCTGCAGGTATTGGCAGATCATCCTTTCTCATGGCTGCCCTTGATCCCATGGTGTGGATGTGCTACAGTGTATCTGTGCTCTTGGGAATGGTCACTGGGGATGTTTCCAGGTTGGGGTCACCCCTGCAATACCATTCTTCACACCTGAGAGATGGGCTGTCTTCTCCTATCTTCTCTGCTAGTAAATGATCATAAGGTTCGCTGGGAAGAACATGTTAATACTTCAGACTACCAGGGCCTTCCCAAGGAAGTAGTCTGTATGTTGGAATGTAAGAATTTCTTTTTTAAAATAAGCATAATGGGATTTTTTTTTTTGTACCAGGGATTGAACCCAGGGGGTACCACTAAGCCACATCCCCATTCCTTTTTATTTATTTATTTATTTTTTATTTTGAGACCATTTCTTGCTACGTTGCTTAAGGCCTCACTAAGTTGCTGAGGCTGGCTTTGAACTCTTGGGCCTCCTGCCTCAGCCTCCTGAACCACTGAGATTACAGATGTGTGCCTCTGCGCCGGGCCATTTCTGATGTTTAGGTCAAGTTTTGGATACAGTGGACGACGGAGCTATGATTCTCAAGTCCTGGGGACAAGCGTTAAAAATTCCTACTCGAAGGTGTTCACCACTACTAGTACGTTAATAGGCCCTCAGGAAATTTTAAAACACACATTTATTCTTGCACACACACTTACTCGAGCACAAACACATGGAAGTTCTGCTGTTCTTACCTGGGGGTCCCTGAGGCAAGTTCCATGGGAAGATAGCTGGGGCTGGAGCATCTTGAGGCTGGAAGCTGACTGGGCCCTGCCCTTTCTGCACAATCTCAAAGAGTCTCTCCTTCCCTGTGGACTCCCCTTCTGCTCTACGCATCTCCAGGGGTCCCCAAAAGGGTTCCAGGAAGCAGAAGCTGCCAGTCCTTTTAAAGGCAAGGTCTGAGACTCCACCACATTCCATCAGTCAGCACAAGGCACAAGGCCACCCGGGCTCAAGGTGGAAGGGCTGACAGGCGTGAATCCCCAGAGATGTGGGTCGCTGGGGCCAGAAATAGTAACCACTTCATAAGATCGTGAGGACTGAACAGATTGATGTGACGAGTTTAGAACAGTCCCCAAACACAGTGAGTTCTCAGTAATATCAGCCTTTATTTTTGTCCTCTAACCTCTATGCCAGGAACTGAACATTTATTTTTGCGTAAAGGGCCAGATAGCCAATATTTTAAACTTTTTAAATCCATATGACCTCTATGGCAGCTACTCAGCTCAGCCATTGTCACATAGAAGCATTTATAGATAAATGAATAAAGAAACTGAGGCACAGAGAGATCAAGTAACATATTCAAGGTTATGCACCCAGTAAAAGGTAAGGCTTGGATTCCAAGGTGGGCAGTGTGTTTATAAGCTCTGCCCTGCATGACCTTCAGCCACTGGAATTACAGGTACTGATGGGGGGGGCGGGGCAGGGGACCTCCTTCCCTAAGTCTCAGGTTGCTTCCCTGGAAGTGAGACCAAAAGATCTCAGAAGCTCCTTCCAGCGAGGACTCGGGGATGCTTTTCCACAGCAAGCACCAAGTGACAACTGTCTTCAGGCATGCATCAGGAGAGAATGTCGCATGCTAGACATAGAAAGTCCACCAGAAGGGCAAGTTAGCCATTCTATTACCTATTTTAAATATGCATCCTTTCGATTGAGTGATCTCACTTCTAGAAAGATGGGTTATAAAATTGCTCTCTCACAGGTCCCCGAAAATAAATTATGGACCAGGATGTTCTCTGCTTCCTTGTTCTTCATAGCAGAAAATTGGGGACACTCCAATTAATTACCACCATTAGAAAAATCAGATAAGTAAACGATGGTTCTTTGACACAGGGGACGACCCCGAGGCTTGTTGAAAACAGAAGATGGTGTTTCAATGGCTAACCGTCTACAACATATTGTGCAGTTAAAAAAAAAAAAAAAAACGAGTAGAGCTGGGTGTGGTGGTACACACCTAGAATCCCAACCACTCGGGAGGCTGAGGCAGGAAGATTGCAAATTTGAGGCCCAGCCTCTGCAATTTGGAGAGACCCTGTCTCAAAACAAAAAAATAAGAAGGGCAGGGGATGTGGCTCACAGGTAGAGTGCCCCTGAGTTCAAACCCCAGTACTACCAAAAAAAAAAAAAAAAAAAAAAAAAAAAACTGGGCAAGCTAGGTCTATTGGTATGTGCCTTTAATTCCAGCTATTTAAGTATTTAGAAGGCTAAAGCAGGAGGATCCCTTAAGCCCAGGATCCAGCTTCAAAAAAATGGTCTGTCTCGTGGGTTTTCATTCATATTTTTTAAGAATACATGTGTTTGTTTCAGCCACAGTGGCACATGCCTGTAATCCAGCAGCTCAGGAGGCTGAGGCAGGAGGATTGCAAGTTCAAAGCCAGCCTCAGCAACTTAGGCCTAAGCAACCCAGCAAGACCTTTTCTCTAAATAAAATATGAAAAAGGGCTGGTTAAGCACCTCTGGATTCAATCCCCAATACCAAAAATAGGTATTTTTGTGTGTGTGTGTGTGTGTGTGTGTGTGTGTTTGCAATGTATATAGTTAATATTTATATTGAGAATGTCAGGGGATGCATATACCCACCTACCCCAAACAGTTCATTGTAATTAATCAGGAGGCAAAAGATTGGTACTTGGTACTCTTTCCTATGCTATAGGTTTATATTATGTTTAAATATTTCAACAAGCTTCTTGTTTTGTTTGCTAATCTAGAGAGGATCATATAATGATTCATTATATAATGAAGGTGGGGTCCCATTGCTTCTCTTGAATACCACTGGCTCATGACAGGTCTTGCTTCAGACATAACCCCAGTCTCACCTCCCCTCCTGTATTTCATTAAAGCAAATCCCCAAGTCATACAATTTCTTCCATAAATAGTCCAGTGAATGTCTGTAAAAGATAAGGACTCTTTTCAAAAAGCCACAATACCATTATCACACCTAAAAAAAATAATTTTTTAATATCATCAAATGTCCAGTCAGTAATTTCCAGTTATCTCATAAAAACATGAATTATTTTTGTCTAGGAAAAAAAAAAGTTTGAAAAAAAGAAAATAAGTCAAAGGTACAACTTCTCTGAGCATTGTTGAGTGATACTTATCTAAAGCCTTTGAAAATGTGCTTATCTTTGCCCCCGCAATCCCAACCCATGAATTTATACTAAGGGAAAAAAAAAAAAAAGCAAAGAGGAACATAAATATTTTTCACCAGAGCATGCAGGGCCTGTAACAGAGCAGTTGCTTGAAAAACATTGGTTGAAGTTTAGTTACCGCACTGTTGTTCGCAGCTTTGTTTGTAAAAGGAAACACCAAGAATAACAAAAGCGTCTGACCTTAGGGTAACGACTCAGTGAAAGATGGAAAAATCCATTAAATGGAATTTTAAAATCATATTCTGACAGCGCAGGTAGATACCATCCCTGCACACACACGAGCATTGGACCTTAATCCTGTCTCCTCTTGAGTGTAGGTAGATTTAGATTTTTCACCCAAAAACATGGAGTGTGGAAAGAGGAATCCTGGCTGACACTCCTTACCCATTCCCAGTGACGAGTCATGTGGTTTCAGGTGCCCCTGATACAGCGCAATGCCAAGGACTCCCTCTGGTCTAGTCCCCCCAAACCCATAATGTGGGTCTCATCACCAGAGAAACATCAGACAAACCCAAACGAGGGACAATTCTACAAAATATCTGAGCATGTTCCATGTTTCTAAAAGATACCTGAGCTGTCTTCCAAACTGTCAAAGCCATGAGAAATCTTCAGAAAATTGTCAGGGGCTAGAGGAGAGCCTCAGACGAAATGCCATATGGGATTCCTGATGGGATCCTGGGCCAGAAAAAAATGGCATTCATGGAAGAACTGGTGGAATCCTCCTAAAGTCTGTGGCTTAATTCATACTGTTTAATTAATGCTAATTTTTCAGTTTGGACAGATTACCATGGTCACACAAGATGTTAGCATTCGGGGAAGGTGGGTACCAGAACGCTGTGTTCTCTTTGACGACTTTGCTCTAAATCTAAAATCATTCAAAAATTAAAAAAAAAAAAAATTTTAGGGCTGGGGAATGTAGCTTAGCGGTAGAACACTTGTCTACGATGTGCAAGGCTCTGGGTTTGATCCCGAGCACTCATAAAAACAAAACCAAAAAGTATATATATTTTAAAAAAATCAGGATGCAGATATTTATTAGCATAGAAATGTATTCATAATATTTTCAGGGGTCTCATGCCATTTTTTGTATGGAGGTCGGTCAGCGGGCCAGAGCAGCACACCGGTGCTCTTCCTGCCAGGGACCCTGCGCATGGCCAGGCTGGAGGGTGGAGGTTTGTTCCACATGCTTGGGATCCGATACTTCTGATGCACCTGGTCAACTGTGGGAGCTGTGTGCATTCTTTTGTGTGCATGCATACACACCTAGGAACTAGTGATGAAGCATCTCCCCATGCTTTCATGCCTACATGTCCAGGTGGCGTCTGGCTGTCTCGGAGGGTGTCTGGATGACCACGGCGTTCTACATCTCACATGCATATTGGTGTGCTTCTCCATGGGTCTGTGCCTACATCTGTGAATATGTGAGTGTGTGCAATAAGTAACGTGGGTGCATCCGTCCGTGGGTATCCGTCGTATAAGTGTGTTTGTGAGAGTTGCACTATCTCTCTGGCCTCAATGCACTGTGTGTGCATCCCACGTGTGTGTGTGTGTGTATGTGTGTGTGTGTGTATGTGAGTGAGCTCTGTCAGATGGGGCCGTGTCTGTATGACTGTTGTATGCACAGTTGTCTGTGTCCGTGGCTCCGTATTGTGTCTGGCTGGGTGGATGTGTGAGTGTGAGGCTGGGGCCCCACTTTCTCCATGCCTTGTGCCTGGTTCCAGCAAATCCCCAGAAAGAAGCAAGCAGTGTCCAAGCATCTCCCCCACTCCTGACCCCACCCCACCCCCCTGCTATCTCCCAATTCCCATGCAAGGGCCTGAGAATGGCAGGGTGTGTCGGCTGCCAGCCCCAGGTGCAGAGGGCCCCCAGAACACCTCCTGGTGCACAAACACAGCAGCCACCAGCCGACCCTGACCTGGCTTCTGGAGGCCCCTTGCCCTTGGCCCACTGGAGAGAATGGTGATCCAGGACTCAGCCCCCGCAGCCCACCACCACTTCATCATGGCCCACAAAGACTTGCAGAGGGGCCACTTGTTTAAAGGAGATGGACACAGGCCAACCTGGGAAAGCATGGGGGGGGCATGTTCATGCAGACGGTCCTCCTGGAGGGTATTATCCAGACAGCGAGTGGAGGACTGGGGTAGGAGGGCTCAGGCCAGTGACGTCATCTGAGGGGATCTGCTGAGAAGGAGCCGTTCCCCTGACAGTGCGTGGACACAATATCTTTTTTATTTTTTTTAACGTGCTGCTCAGGATCGAACCCGGTGCCTCACGCATGCCAGGCAAGCACCCAACCACTGAGCTCCAACCCCAGCCCCAAGGAAGGACCTCGGTTTGATTTGGGAATGGAATTCCTAGTTTAAAAACATCTGATGTCATAAGCCACGCATCACCAGCAGCAGGGATCCCCAAAACACCCTCAGAGGGGTCAGGGAAGGCACCAGCAGCCCTTCTCACTCCGAAATCATCTTGTGTCCCGTGCCAGAATGTCCGCTCCACAAGGACAGGGCTGTTGTTTATCTCGTATCCTTCTGTCCCCTGCGTCTGAGACGGTGTCTGGCTCATGCTAGAGGCTCCCGTGAGGTCTGGGGAAGGAGTGGATGACCGAGGTGGGGATGGACAGGTGGCTGCCCCTCGTACAGAGCCTGCTGGGTGCTCTCCCTTGTACCCCCCACAGCTCTGGAAGATAAGGACCCTGAGGCTGGGAGAGGTGAGGTCACTTGCCTGAGGTGGCATAGGCAGGATGTGGCAGCCTGGCTTGGAAAGGCCTGCAGGGGACTCAGGAGAAACAGAGGTCAGGCAAGGGCCAGTGGGCACACTGCCTTCCTGCATGACAGCTCTCCATTCACGCACAGGCCTCTGCTGCCCCTGGTGCCCCCACCTGGAGCCTCCTCACCAGCTTCAGGTACCATCACTGCTCAAGGTCACTGCTCAAGGGCATGGCACGCAGTAACCAGCCCTCCAGCCCAGAGCTAGGCACTGAAAGAATGATGGACAGCTGGAAGTCATAGCCAGGTGGCCTCAACTGGGCCCAGTGGGGCGGGCCCAGCCCTGGGCATGCTGGTGGCTCCGCCCATCACTGGGCAGGCAGACCTGCCCTCTTGGGTGCTCCCTGGACCTACATCAGCTGGGTGGACTAGGGCAGCCTCCGGAGGAGAGGAAGAATGCAGCTCATTGTTAGCAAAAGGCCGGGATTCCTTTCCAACTGGCCCCACCCAGAGGCGCCTTGTCAGACCAGGCTGAGAGCAAGACTGGGTGAGGTGCTGGGGACAAGCTGACCCTCACTGCCCTAGGATGGTCTAACCAGCTCCAGGAATAAGGACCCATGTATTCGTCACCATCTAATCTCGCTGCCATTCATGCATGTGATTTTTATAATGAGGAAAAAAAATGTACTATAAAAATAACTTCTCTCTCGCTTGCCCAATCCAAGGTTATTCTAAGCACTCACTCGTTGAATCCTCACAGTGACTCACCACCGCCAGGGAAGTAGTGTCACCAACCACATGGCAGAGGAGGAAACTGAGGCCCGTGCACTTGCCCACGTTCACAAAGCCAACTGGTGGGGATCCACGTCCAGCACGGACGGGCCCCAGTGCCCTCTTAAGCAACACACCGAGTCACATTCAGATTGGTGGTGGACACTGTCAATGCTCTGCACCCATATGGTAGGGACGAGCAAACATGGGGCTTGGGGGTCAAGCTTCAGCTCTGTTCTACCCTTGCTTGTGACCTTGGGTGAGTCACAGTTTCCTCATCTGTAAAAAGGAGGAGTAATAATACCCACCAGATAAGATAAAGTCCTGGATATAAACTTCAAAGTGCTGTGCATACACGTAGGGCACCATTAACGCTGAGGATCTGTTTCACATGGTGTCTGATCCAGTCTTTCCTCCTCGCACATGAGAGGCCATATAAAAATTACCTGCTCTCCACAGGTCTTAATCAGAATTGGCTCCCCCAAATCTGTAGTGGGCTGGGGGTGTGGTACAGAGCTAGAGTGCTTGTCCAGCATGCATGAGGCCCCAGGTTCAATCCCTAGCACCACATACACACAGAATTGTGTGTGTGTGTGTGTGTATGTGCATAGATAGATATAGATACATTTATTAACCAAATGACACAGCACACCGTTGTAGCTAAAAAGCACAAATACCTTACACCTTGGAAAACTGTTTGGCAGAGTCTACTGGAGCTAAATTGAGGTGCATCCAGTGATAGCCATTCCACTCCTGAACATTTCCCTAACAGAGACAAAATGCCTGTAGTCATTCAGGGGCTGGGGTTGTGGCTCAGAGGTAGAGCTCTCGCCTAGCATGCGTGAGGCACTGGGTTCCATCCTCAGCATCACATAAATATAAAATAAAGATATTGTGTCCACTTATAACTAAAAAATAAATATGAAAAGAAAAAACAGTCCTTCAAAACTGCAGCCGCTTTATGTGTAAAGAACAGAAATAGAGGGGTGGGTGAACAAACTGTATGTGATACATTCACACACACTCACCTCAGCATTGAAAAATCAATGGCCAATTAACTGCTTCAGCAGGGGTGAAGCTTAGAGACCTGGTGTGGAGTGCAGGGAACCCGACATAGAAGAGAACACATGGTATCAGCCTATGGATGAGAATTTCAAGAAGAGAGATGACTCACTTGGAATCCCAGGTGTCTGAGAGGCTGAGGCAGGAGGAGAGCAAATCTGAGGCCAGGCTGAGCCATTTAGTGATACCCCTGTTCCTACATTAAAAAAAAAAAAAGTAAAAAGCTGGGGATATAGCTTAGTGGTAGAGCACCCCTGGGTTCAATCCCTGATACCACAAAAACAAACTTAAAAAATATTTCCAAAAAGAGACAAAAAGAATGTCTGGGGCTAAAGGTCAGGATCGTGACCCTCTGTGGGGAAGGGGATTCCATGTGGGGAGGAGACTACTGGGATATCAGACGTGTTTTATTTCCATCTGGGTGGTAGGGGTGTGTGTGTGTGTGTGTGTGTGTGTGTGTGTGTGTTTTCAAGTTCACGGAGTTGCATGCACCCTGCAGATTGATGCTCTTTACACAACGGAATTGTTGCATCATTGTTAAAAACAAATAGATCCAGGAAGACCAAATATGGGTTCTGGAATCCGATTGAAATCTCGATTCTGCTACTTCTGATCCTGGAGACCTGGGTCATCCTGCTTCTCTGTGCAGACAGGCATGAACTTGGAAATCACAGCATTCCTAGGATGAACAGTGGGATTGTCAAGAGGACCCATGGAGCATCCAGCACCTAGTGCAGTGCCGGACACACACAGGAAGTATTCGACACTTGGTAGCTCTTCTCAATAATGCAGGGTTTACATCTCAAGCCATGAGAAACACTTATCCCACCAATATTTACCAAGCACTCCCTATGCCAGACACTGGCATGGGCTCTGGAGATAAAGCAGACCTGGCTCCTTTGCCAGGGGGCATTGACACTTTAGCTCAGTCAACACACGTGACTTGTCCACAGCCTCGTAGCTGATAAAGGCCCCGGGTGGGACCCAAGCCAAGCTCCTCCTTGGATGGAGTGGATGCTCTTCCTTCCCTGGGTCTGTCCCCTGGGGGCATGCCAAATGTCCCAATGGACAGTTCCCTGCCTAACCAGTAGCTCCCTGTGCCTGTCACCTCCAGAGGGGCAGACGGCAGGTCCTGGGAGTTAATATCAGGGAGGAATGTGAGTTCCGGGCCTCTCTGGGACAACAGAGGCGTGTTCCACCATGCCTTTAGGATCCGGCCCACGGCTCCCACTAATGCACATGGTTTCCCTCCCTCCCCTGTCGAATTCCTCACAGCCCACTGGAGCTTCCAGGGATGATTCCACCTGCCCCCCCCTTTTGAAACCTCACTTTGCCCCCATAGCCAGTTGTATCGTCTGCTTTGAGGGGGGCACCTCAGCTCTTGATCTAGCTTGGGGTACAGCTGGACAGAAATCCTGCAATCCTGCTCTGTCTCAGGACAGTGCTGCAATTGAGCAGGGGGGGTCTTGCTGGGGTCTCAGCTGTACCCTGCTTCTCCAGGATGCCCCAGGATGCCCTTGGCCAATCCTGAGTCCGTCAGGGAGCTACACCTTGGGGAGGAGGGCTAGTCAGGGGGATGAGACCCGCTCATAGTGCGGGGGGCATGGAGTCAGGAGTTCCCCACCTAGGTCTCATCAAGAGACCCCAAGGTAAGGTAATGCCACTGCCGTCTCGGCTGCCTATCTGCCACGGGCACCCCAGATGTGCAGCTGTGCCCTCCCGGGTCTCTAGCCCCTCCTAACGTGCCTCTGGACAGCAGGCTGAAGCCCTGAGCCGAGTGGCTCTCTCTGAGGTCTCCGAAGTTGGGCATTGAGGCTGGTGCTCTGTTCTTAGGACCCCTGGAGGGTGGGCACTGGGGAATCAGAGGGCACAGGGCTGAGTCCAATCAGGCATCTGCGAGGTGGGTTTCAGAGCCCCCACCCCCAGAAAAGAGGGAGAGGTTAACAGCCTGGATTCAAAAATGGCCACGGATGCTCTCGAATCCCTTCTTCTTCCCCACGACCCTCCAAAGTGCCTCGATGACCTGGCATCCACACCAACAGTGACCCTGTCCCCTGATTTGGACATGGCGTTTTTACAGAGATCCAGTTCAGGTGGGGTCTCCGCGGTGGGTTCTAATTCAACAGGACGGAAGGGGACGTGGGGACACAAGAGTCACACAGAGAGGGAAGACCAGGTGAAAAGACCGGGAGATGGCCACCTGCCAGCCAAGGAGAGGCCCGATCGGATCCTTCCCACGTAGGCTCGGAAAGTGCCAGCCCTGCCCACACCTCCCGGTCGGACTTCCAGCCTCCCGCCTGCGAGAGAGGCAAGAAGTCTCTGTTGTGGAGGCCGGCCAGTCTGTGCCACTTTGTCCGTGGTGGCCTTCACAGACAAGTATTTGAGAAACAATTCGTGTCCCCAAAGGTTCTCGGGTGAAATCATCTGCAAGCCCGTGATTTTCATCATTTAATTGTGTCACCATCACCAGGATCTAAGCGTAAAACAGTCTCTTCACCCCAAAAGGAAATCCTGGGTCGTGAGTGAGCCACTCCCCGCGCCCCCCGTACCCCTGGCTCCTGCTGACACTGCTGTGCTGTGTGACTGCGTGGGTTGGCCTTCTCCTGGACATTTCCTACCAATGGAGTCAGACAGCATGTGGCCCTTGGTGTCTGGTTCTTTCGGTTCATGTTTCCCAGGCTGATTCACGAGGTAGCAGGTCAGGACACCCTTCCTTTTACGGCTGCGTCACGGTCCCTTGTATGGATCCAGCACATTTTTGGTCCATTCATCAGTTGCTGCATCATGTAATTTTATTTTAAAATGAGGACTCGAAGCATGACAAATAGCCACATGTGTTGAATCTAAGCGCTGAGAACACGGATATTTGTTAAGTGGATATTTCTTTACACTTTTCTGTGTTCTTGAAAGATTTCACTTTTTTTTTTTTTTTTGGAATTTCTGAGGTTTATGCTTTGCCACTGAGCTACACCACCCGTCCTTTTTATATGATCTTTTTTTTGGAGACAGGCTTTCACTCAATTGCTGAGGGCCTCAGGAAAATTGCTGAGGCTGGTCTCAAACTTGCAAAACTCCTGCCTCAGCCTCCCAAGTCACTGGGGTCACAGGCATCAGCCACCCTGCATGTAGAAGTTTCTACAATGTTTAATGTTTTTTTTTTTTAATATTTTTTCGTTGTAAATGGACCTTTATTTTGTTTATTTTCATGTGGTGCTGAGGATCGAACCCAGTGCCTCACACGTGCTAGGCGAGGGCTCTACCGCTTGAGCCACCACCCCAGCCCCAGTGTTTAAGGTTAATAAGTCTATTTTAAAAATATCTATTGAAGGAGACAGAGAATAAGTCCCCAGCCATGAAGGGAAGATAATAAGCTGCTGACATACCAGAGGAAAAGATGGTCTAGTATTAAAGAAAGAAAAAGGACTTGGGGACCTCCTTTTCCCACTTCCTGTTCCCCTAGGGACTGGCGTGCTGGGGACGGGATGCCCCTTGAGTCTGGGTCTCTGAGGCTGCCATCTGCGTCTTTGCATTGTTTGGCTACCTTCCTGCCGGGGTCTGTGCTCAGGGAAGGTGTCCAGACATTTTTTTTTCAAAGAGTAGGAAGGGACTACCCAGGCCCCCGGGCCCTACCTGCATCCGTGGCCACCTGTAGTCACCTGCAGGGCCACCCCAATCTGACTCTGGTGATCTGCTACGTGCGTCCCTGAAGAGTTCACTCCCTCCTGACACTGTCATCCCACGGCTGCCCACAGGCATCCGTGGCCTGGGTCACCTCCCACGTGGGTGGCGTGACCCCGGGTGAAGGGACTGTGGTGTGGTCTAACCCAGCCGCCCTGCCGAGTCCTCACGGCCCTGGGCCTGGCACCGGCTCTGAGCTTCACCTTGTGCTTCCTCCTCCCACAGCATCAGGAGGAGGACTATAATCACCCCTGTGGGAAGGCGGGGCTCAGAGGTCCCCCAGCCAGGACCTGAGTTCATTCTGCAGGTGTTCAGACCCTCCTCATTAGCTCACATCACCCAGCTGTCCACCCGAGGCCTGGGACCAGGTGGCCTGTCTGGGACAGGGACGCGCCCAAGCTCCTCTGACCGTGGAGCCCCACTTCCCTGATCCGTGAAGGCAAACCCAAGGGTACATCTGGGGTAATGCAGCGGTGGGTCTCCCCAGCCGGCTGGGCCCATTGGTCCTCTTGGAGTTTTGGGGAGCCGTGGCTGAATGCAAATTGAGGAGGTGAGGAGGTGGGAGGGGAGTGGGCTGGCTCTGTCCTCCACCTCCCCCTCCCCCCACAAGGCCCTGCTGAGCTGAGCAACTTGTCCATCTGCATGGCATTGGGGGGGGGTGGAGGGGACTCCGTCAGAGAGAGGGCACAATGGTGCTTCTCAAGATGGAAATCAGGAAGGAACCAAGATGTGGGGGTGGAGAGCAGGGCAGACCCATCTCCCTTCCTACAAGACGGGCATTCTTTCCTCGAAACCTCGTAAGGGTAACTGGTGTGGCTTCCCTGCTGTGGTCGGGTGCAGGTGGCATTGCTGAGATTCCAGGCAGGGTTGGCTGGCACTCCTGCCACCTGTGACCTCAGAGCAGCTGTCCCCCCCACCGCCACCGCCCTGCTGCACCCCTAGGGCCCTGAGCCACGTGCTGCTGCTGAGTGGGCCCCTCCCACTCCATCTGAGACCCAAGAATGTTGTCATCTGGCCACCCACGACCTTATCAGCCTGGCCTTTCTCAGGGTGGCTGGGACAAAGGGTGTGGGCGTTCCTGGGACTCCCGGGGATTCTGGGAATGCATCTCTGCTCCCCCAGATCACCATCTGTCTTTGGAGTCGGACAGAATCCTCGTCCACCAGTTTGCTGAAAGGGGACACTGAGGGCCGCAGGAGGGGAGAGGCTGACTTGCCTGAAGTCGTGACTCTTTTGTTAGTGTGAATTGGACCCTTACTGGGGACCTCTTACCGTTTCTGTCGTCGTCATAGACTCCTGGGACAAGGGGAAGAAAGTTCTAGATCATCACTCGGGTGCCCAGGCGTGGGGCATCGGGGCACACAAGGTGGACTGGGGAGGCAGCGATGTGTCCAGGGTCAGAGCTCTTCAGCCCTGGCCACGGGGCCCTGCAGCGTGCCAGATCCTCTGACTTTCCAGAGAAGGCCCAAATCCATCTTCCTGTGGGAAAACCACGGATTTTCAAATGTGGGCGACGAATGAAAACCTTAGCCATAGACATTAAATTGTATCAGCCAAGTGAAGCATAGCGGTCGGCCCGGTGCAGGCTGAGGACCATCAGGTTGGGACACTAGCCTTCAACCCTGTCCCTAGGAAAGGCCACACACACACCCTACCCCGAGCCTGGGAAACCCTGGTCCCTGTGGCACCGGCTGGAGGTGGGCAAGGAGTCACCCAGCCAGGGTTAAGCCTCTGCTCGCCCAGGCTTGCCGGAAAGAACACCCCGGATCCTCTCATTCCTGTTCAGGAACCCGGAGCAGTTCAACAAGTTGTCCAGGTAGCCCTCCAGGGAGTCGGGAGGAGGAGGAGGAGGAGGAGGAGGAGGAGGAGGAGGGGGAGGAGGAGGAGGGGGAGGAGGAGGGGGAGGAGGAGGAGGAGGGGGAGGAGGAGGAGGGGGAGGGGGAGGAGAGGTCAGAGTGGTGGGTGTCAGCCCCGAGGTCGGATCAGGGCGGGCCGAGTGGGTGCCAACAGGAGACGGTCAGCAGAGGTGGTCTCAGTGGGTGGAACTCACACCTCCATGAGCTTGTGAATCCCTGTCATTGGTTCATGCTTAGAGTCAGAGACACTCGGAGGTAAGACGACCGCACACAGTGGTCCCTCAGGATCTGTGGGGGACCTGTCCCATGATATAAAATGGCATGGTGCTTTCCCATAAACCCACGTCTGTCCTCCCTTTGACTTTACGTCATCTTTACTTGGTGTGTGTGTGTGTGTGTGTGTGTGTGTGTGTGTGTGTGAGAGAGAGAGAGTTCCTGGGTCCTGGGGATTGAGCCCAAGGGCATGCTCCACACCGAGCATGTCCCCATTTGTATTTTGAAACAGAGTCTCACTAAGCGGCCCAGGCTGGCCTCAACGTTGTGATCCTCCGGCTCCAGCCTCCCGGGTCCCCTGGGATCACAGGCTTGCAACCGCCACGTCCAGCTTCTAGATCACTTTTAAAACCTACTGCTGTGGAGATGCTGTGCAGATCGTGGGGATACTGTATCGTTTAGGAAATAATGGCGAAAAAAAGAGTTCAGACATGTTCCGCACAGATGCAAAGATTTTTTTTTTTCTTGGAATATTTTCATTCTGATGTTGATTGAGACCGAGGACGGAGAGAACCTGCCGATGATAAGGGAGACCTGAGGGTACCTGCCGTCTGGTCACTTCGTGGCTTGATCTTGCTCCCCACCATGGCTCCTTGGTACACCCCAAACCACACTCAGGCGGTCCCCTTACAGCTACTTGGTCTCTGGCCAGCACCCCGCCCCCTCGCCCCCCTCGGCCTCATCTTTCTTTACTGCTGGTCTCTTTTGGGGGTTCAAGATGTTCCTCCTTTCCTACCTTGGGGCCTGTGCACACCCCCGTCCAAGTTCCTTTTCTCAGGCCTCCCCTCTGAACCACCTTCTCTGTCCACCTGCTGCTCCGTCCCCGGCCTGCAGAGTCCTCTGGTCTTTCTCTTCTCGGTGCTTCGCCCCCTGGACTGCCCTTCTCCCTCCTGGTTCATGTGCTCCTCACCTTCGCCCACCACCACGAGGCCAGAAGCTTCCTCAGGGACCACTGTCCACCCCGGGTCTGCATCCCAAGCCTTGCATCGGGCGTGCTCACACATTCAGCGACTCCAGATGAATTCTGGAATCCAGCTTGGATTCCTACCAGAGCCCAGGGACTCTGAGCGCCCCCACAGAGTGGGACCTGGGGCAGATCTGGAAGGAGCCCTGTCCAGGGAAGGGGCCCTGAGTTGGAAAAACCACCCTAGGGCCCTTGTCTGACACCATCTGCCCCTGAGCGAGGATTGCGGTCCCCCCCGGGGCTCTGTACTGGCTGGACAGGTTCCACAAAAGCCGGTTTGGCAGGATTGCGATGGACAGTGCTCAGCCCTGCTGCAGAATAGGCCTGTCCTGACACCTGTGGCCTGGTTACCTGGTGCAAGGCCTGCTCTGGGCTTCTGAGGTCTAGCTGAGCCTCTCCCTAGCTCTGTCTGCAAAAAAACAACCCACACCCTAATGTCCCCCATTTATCCAACAACTCACGCCAGGCATCTCTTTACCAGGTGGAGAGGCTCTGCCTGGGCCGGGGGTCCCCTAGTAACTGGGGAGAACCGGCTTCCAGCCTTTTGTGACGGTCACCTACAAGACCAGGAGTTGACCTTGAGAGGCTGGAGCGAGGGAGTGGAAGACGTACCTAGGGATCCTGGGAGGGTTCTGCTGTAGTTTGGGTTCCCCTAGAGGATCTGTGTGCCGGTGGTTTTTGGAGAGAGATTCTGAAAACGGTTCTGAGTGAGTTGGGGAGGTGAGATGGGGAAGGGGAGACAGGCTGCATCCGGGAGCAGGCCAAAGCTGGGGGCACCAGCCAGGCCTTTCGGAGGCCATTCCCCCTACCTAGAATACTCCTTGTCCAGTTGTTTGCATTTTTACCTGGTCTTCATCAGATGATGGGCTCCCTGGATAAGGAAATAGGGGGAGGCTGGAAGACAATGTGTGGAAGAAGAAGACCCCCAACTCAGAACCTTCTCCTCAGAACCTTGACTTGGTGACGGAGGGCAGAGACATTGAGATTCTTGAGACCTCTGAAGTCAACTCTGAGTTCAGCCAAGATGAAACAAGCGAGGAAGATGGAGATTCGCACACAGGATCAAAAGAATAATAAGCAAAGGAAGAATCAGATGTTGGAAAGGACATGAGATTTAGGTAACCAAACTAGTACGTTTAGCCCTCGGGAGAGATGACTTTCCTGTTTCCATTTTTAAGTCACTCCACGTCAGATTCCCATTTCCTTAATATGTAAAGAGTTCCTATAAGTCAATAAGAAATAAATGTCAACCACAACAACAAAAAAATGAGGATGAATACAGAGAGAACAGTAAATTTAAAAAAAAAATGGCTCTTTCGTTTATGAAAAGATGTGTAGTCTTACTTATGAACAGAAGTAGTGCAAATCGAAACTACCATCCAAGACCATTTTTCACCTATCAGATGGGCGATGATCCAGAACTGTGATAACACTGTTTTGGTGTGGGCGTGGGAGACAAGTGCTCTCAAACAAAACTGGTGGGAGTGTAAACTGGTACAGCTGCTATCAGGAATTTTTTTTTTTTTAAATGCACATGCCTTTTCACCTAAAAACTTACTCCTAAGAATCTATCCTAAGTGAACACTTGCATGTGTGTCAACGGCCCATCCGTGCAAGGATATCTATCCCAGTATGATCTTCTTATAATAGCAACAGAATGGAAAAAAATGTAAATAGCCGACCATAGAGGACCTCCCAGGTCAACGGAGCTCCTGAGACCAGTGATCTTTGCAGAGGTAAAAGGGAGCTTCATAATAAGATATTCAATGAACAAACTCCATAGCTATTGGGGGAAAAAAAAATGAGGCAGGTTTATATTCTTCAGCCAGGAGTGATCTAAATCAACCATTAAGCAAAAAGAGCAAGGTGGAATGACAGAAGGTTAAACATGCATGCACATGTGTTAGAGCCTTGAGTTTCTTGTCTCTTGATTCAGACGACTCACCGTTGACTTCTGTTGCCTGCTAACTGGCCTGAAGGTGCTTCGACTCCCAACCGTCCACAGAGGTGACTCTCTCCAAGGAGGATTGTGCAGCCTCCTGGAGCCCCGTTGCCCCTTTCTGCGGAGGTGGGAGTGCTGTGCCTTCCCGGAGGGGCCCTTCGTTGATGACGAACAGGTGAGAGAGCATGAAAACCCAGTGTTCTTAGCTCAGGCTGGGAAACCAAGAGGTGACTGCTACCACAGGGTCCCCTGGAACCACTCCCTCTGTAAGACTCTGCCTGGGGTCACAGCTTGGCGGGACCAAGGGACAGTGATCCTTTATTATCACTTTCCTCTAGGGACATGTCCTGGGTAGCTGCTGCCCTATAAATCAGGGTCCTCTTCTGGGGAAGGGGCCCAAGATGCTTTCTCATCAGGTAGTGTAGGCAGGTGTGTGATACGACCTAGCCACGGTGCTTAGTCCCATTGTACACCGAGTCTCCTAGAGACAGATAACTCTCCCTCGCTCGGTTCTAGTAAGCAAGTGGCAAGTGGTTTTGAAGCCAGATGATCTGGCTCCCGAGTCAAGCCTATTTCCCCCGTTCTATGGAGAACAGCGTGGGTGGAGTGGGAATACTCCAAGAACCAGGAAAAGCTGCATTTTAGGTAGGAAATGATTTTTTTTTCCCCCTCAAGATTCTCTCCTTGGGGGTCTTCGCTTCATAAAACCGCACTTCCCACTCTCGGGTGCAAATCCTAGGTCTAGACGTGGACCTCCCGGGTCAACAGAGCTCCTGAGACCAGTGATCTTTGCAGAGGTAAAAGGGAAGTGGCTGCTGTCGGTTGGGGTTCTTCCCTGCTATGGGAAACGCCTGTCCGGCTCTGCATCCCCAGCCCACTGCTGGGACATTTGGTCTTGCAGGATCCAGATCGTCCAGAGACCTAGCAGGATGGGGTGGATGGCGGGCTCATCTGCAAACTGCACTAGAGAGACCAGACGGTGCGGTGCAATCCTGTTCTCCTCCAGTCCCCACGGGTCCCCAGAGCTCAGGACTCCACCCCTGGACCTCTGAGGATGTGTCCTGATACCTCGGGGCCAAGGAGTTGGCTCAAGGGAGGAAGGAGGATTCTTGGAATCCAATCCCTGATGAGGGTGGCTAGAAACAACCATACTCTACAAGGAGATACGCCTGTGGATCAACTGAGGAGGGCCCACTCGGGCCACCTGGATGTGAGCCCCGCGCTCACATCATAGCCTATGACTTTCAGATGTGTGTGGCCACGGGAACCCCCCACCACCCAGGAGGAAGGCGATGGAGGGGCCTTCAGACCAGCGTCCGTGGCCTCCACTCAGGTGGCTAAGTGGATGCCTGGTGTCCAGTTTTACCCAGGTGTATGACCAGGTAAACAGGGTCGAGGTCTTGGCAGTTCCAGGATTTTAAAAGGGGCCTGGATAATAACCAAGGGGTCCTGAGGCTTCAGCGCCGACAGCTTCGTGGGAAATCGGCCTCTGAGCAGGATACCTTGGAGAGGATTGAAGCCCCTGCCCGGGGGAAGGGGCCACCATGTCTTCGATACAATCCCAGTTTTTTTTTTCTTGCTTCTTGGTCTTCCCTTTCTACCTGATCGTGGTGATGGATCAATCCAAGAAGCCTTCGTTCATTGGAACAGCATTCTAGAAGGTTCCGTAGCCCAAGAAACTAGGACCGGATACATCAAGGGCCAAGGGAGAAGTCAAGGTTGTTGACTACTTTATCAATCATAAATACCGCAAGACGGTAAGCTGCAGAAGGGCAAGGACTATGTCTGATTCCCTTCCGCCTCCCCGACCTGGATGAGCACCTGGCATGTGACAGGCCTCCCGGAGTGTCGCCGCCTCAAGGGATGGAGGAGAGGGACTGTTTGTGGAGACCTGCGTGGAAGCATCATCCTTGGTGTGGATTTTCTGGTTTCGTTTTCCAATGAGCTCAACTGAATGCGTCGGTCAGCTGTCACTGTGACAAACCACGAGAGAACAATCAGCTTATAAAGGAAAAAGGTTTACTCTGGCTCACGGTTTTGAGCCATTTGGCCTTTGGTGCTTTGGGCCTGGGGTGTGAGGGAGCGCATCATGGTAGGGAGGGTGCCGGGGTAGCCAAACTGCTCGCCTCTGGCAGGGAAATGAAAGGGAGGGAGAGGAACAGCTGAGATCCCACAGGCTCCTTCAAGGACACACCCACCATGACCAGAAGACCTCCACCTGGTCCTCACCTCCCAAGAGCACCAGGGGCCGCCTGTCCGTCCCTCTGCAGGGCAGTCACCAAGGCCGCCACCTTAGAGGGCCCCTGAAATGTCCATGCCTCAACTGGAAATAGAGAATCAAGTAACTTGTGTTCTTTACAGATGTCTTAAGACCACAGAAGAAGGTCACAGAAAGATAAGAAAGACTCGTCACTGAGACCCTCTCTCCCCACCATTTTATTTTATTCTTATTGAATTTTCAGTCCTAGGTGGACACAGTGTCTTTATTTTACTTTATGGGGTGCTGAGGGTCACACCCAGGGCCTCCTGCATGCTGGGCACGCTCTCCGCCTCTGAGCCACCACCCCAGCCCCTCCCCACCATTTTATTTTATTTTATTTTTTAGTATTTATTTTTTAGTTGGACACGATACCTTATTTATTTATTTTTAGGTGGTGCCGAGGATCGAACCCAGGGCCTCACAGGTGCGAGGCGAGCGCTCTGCCACTGAGCCACAGCCCCAGCCCCCTCATTTTCCCTTTCTCTATTAAACATAAAATAAATGTCTGTGTGGGGCACAGGGCTATCATGCAATAGGTGTCTACAAGGCGTCATGCTCGGACGGTAATCAGCATTTCCATTTTCCTTAAACATGGATGATTTCCTTGTGTTGGGGGCCTTCAAACTCCTCTCTTGTAGTTCTCCATGAAATAAAGAATGTCTTGTGAACCACAGTCACCCTCCTGGGCTGGGAACATTAGCGCCTCTCCCTCCTACAGAACTTGAACTGGGGGGCACTCCACCACTGAGCCACCTCCTCAGCCCGATTTTGTGATTTATTTAGAGACAGGGGCTCACTGAATGGCTTAGTGCCTCGCTTTTTGCTGAGGCTGGCTTGGAACTGAGATCCTCCTGCCTCAGCCTCCCCAGCCACTGGGATGACAGGTGTGAGCCACTGTACCTGGCTTTATCTTTTTTTTTTTTTTAATATTTTTTAGTCCTAGATGGACCCAGTATCTTTATTTTATCTGTTTATTTATATGTGGTGCTGAGGATCGAACCCAGCCTCTCCCACGTGGGAGGCCAGGGCTCGACCACTGAGCCACAACCTCAATCCATTCGTCATTTCTCGTGATGAAAAAGCCCACTTCCTTTCTGAAAGGAAGTTTCCATTTGAAAAGTTTAAATCTTGAAAGTGATGGATGCATCACTGCGACCACCATGAGTGATCATTGGTTGGGGGCATTTGATGAATGCTCAACTGAGTTTAAGAACTCGACGGGGAAAAGACAGGGAGAGGCCACTCGGAGATCACTCCTTACAAGGGGACACCTTTACCTACACAGTGGGCACCTCGGCCAAGTGGCCAGAGTCCACGTCCCCTAGGAGGGGACAAACTGAGTGTGTGGGACTCTTGATAAAAG